>NC_051250.2:45894115-46502549 GCF_015237465.2 Chelonia mydas | reverse complement strand
GAGGGTGGGTGCTCAGCACCTTCTGAAACTAGGCCCCTTTCAAGTGTCTCTGGTTGGAAGCCCCGCAACCCAAGGCACCCCAAAGCACTAGCCACTTCTGAAAATCTTGGCCACTGCATCCAACTGACCCAGCAGAGGAACGTGAGACAGGCATAGTGCAATGAACTGAGTTGGAATTCAGCCAGGACCCTGGGGTGGCAAGCCCTACCCTTGCAATATGTGCCCTGGGATCTCTCAGAGCTGCTTAGAGCAGGACTTAGGCTTTGCAGTCTCACCCAAAAGGCAGCTGTCAGGAAATATTTAAATAAGCCTTCAACTGGTCTCTCGTCCGGAACAGGGACTATTGGAGCTGACGTGGCAGGCCAGCCCTAATAACCGGTGATGGATGGATAGATGATGAAGGAGCACGGTACGGTGGCGAGAAAATGCATTTGCTGCTCTTGGATTCAGCCACATGCTCTCTGCCAAACATATTAGAACAAGAAGAGGCCCTGAGAGGCGCCAATGGATATTGGGTTTGTTTTCCGCCCTGGCTCATTGTGATGCATGGGCAATGTCGGCCACGACTGAGACTTAGCTGTTCAGACAGCTCTCGGTTGCTGTTTTTCAGCCTGATGTACAGAGATTGGAGGGGATGAACCTCCGCTCGCTCCGACATCAGCACTCGCGCGCTTGCTGCAGTTACAGTAGCCGCCGATCTCTGTCTTGCAGGATTACAGGGCAGCTCACAAGGGCTGAATACAAAAGGGAGTCAGAGATGCCGCAAGCTCTCAGTCTTTTCACCCCCATCCTCTCCCCTCTGCTGCCAGCCCTGAATGGCTTTTTCCTATCAGTGTCTGCAGGCAGCCAAATATATTAACTCTCTCTGTAAGCCCTGAGCCTGCAGCAAGAGAGAAATCCCTTCAGCTCTGCCTCTCTGTCTCTGTATCGCTCCGTTATCTCTCTGCCTCTCCCCTGGCTTCCAGTCCAACTATGTTCTGCAGCACAGCTGCTGCTAGGAAAAGATGTCAGAGATCTGGAAGGGGGTACGCAGAGGCAACAGTCACATTGCACAGAAGGAAGGAAACCTTTTCTTTTCAGCTCTCCTTTTGTTTCGCTCTGGTTCTGCAGGGCTCGCTTTGAATCTCGGCTGCAGTAATGGGGGAGATGAAATGACTATGGAAGGAGAAGGAAGAGAAACAGGGAGCGAGGGAGACAAGGGGCTGTACCAGAGGGAGGATGCAGGAAATGGTTTTGTTTTAGGATGACCTCCTTATCTCTTAGGAGACAGCTGCTTCTCAGGGCCAGAGGCAGTCGCTTATCTGCCTGTGGCACAGATTGATTCATTTCACTTATCTGGCGCCTGTGTAATTGAATATTAATTTCTGATTGTTATTTTTTGCTCTTATCTTGGCCCTTTTGTCATATTCCAGGCTGTGGGGAGGAAGAGGAGTTGGGATGGAGGGTGGGGAAATAGACCAGGACACAGGGATGAATGTGCTCAGCCTAGATGAGACAGAATGCTTTGCAACTGTGGATGTAATGAGTTTGTTGGGGCTCAGGCCAATAATGCAGACTGGAGGTGATTCTTTGCAGGGGGAGTTGAACTAATCCCTCATTTGGTTTCATAGCTTTATAGAGTTTAAGGCCTGAAGGAACCATTAGATCAAACTAGTCTGACCTCCTGTATATCACAGATCATTACATTTCATCTAGCTACTCCTGTACTGAGCCTAGTAACTTGTGTTTGGCTAAAGCAGATCTTCCAACAAGGCATCCACTCTGGTTGGAGACATCAAGAACTGGAGAACCCACCATTCCCCTTGGCGGTCTGTTCCAGTGGTTAATCACCCTCCCTGTTAAAAAGTCATGCCTTATTTCCAGAGTCTAATATCACTTCAGTCGCTGGATTGCTGCTCTCCTGTCTCTTTATACATCAATGGCTTTAGGTGCTGGATTTTCAGCCCTGGTGACTGAAATCCTCAGTGCACAGCCCAGGTACAGAAGGAGAAGTAGCAGGCCAACCTTCTGCACTGTGCATCCTGATGTGGAGGGAGCATCCACAGGGACTGAGAGCTCAGTCCAGTGTCCACAACCCATTCAATCTTTAGCATCTCTGCTGAGAGCAAACAGCAGCTGTAGCTATATGAGCTGGGACAACAGTTAAACCTCCTGCTTCAGGGCATCAGCAGATGGGCTCGGAAAGCAATTTCCCCCACGGTGGAATGATTGTAGAGGTTTATAGTGATGTGTACTGCAGGGGTTTACATCTTCCTCTGAAGCATCTGGCATTATCCAGCACTAACTGGTCCATTGGTCTGATCCAGTATAGTAGTTCCAATGGTCTTATGTCTGCTAACGTGTGCATGTACTCTGCAATGGGGAGAGTGGCTTTTGTGATATGGACACTCATCCATTAGGAACAGAAGTGACACCACCACCTCCTTTCATGTAGACAGTGGCCAGCTAGGAAAGATTTTTGGTGACTTCCACCCTCAGTTTGGTAATCTAGAGTTCAAAGGCTCTTCAGTTCATTTCCAATCCCACAAGCCAGGCTCTGTCCCTGCTTTCCTTTGACTGTGTATCATCTTGGCCGGGACATATTATGCAGCAATCATAAAATCAGGAGTGGCTTGGCTTTGATCCTCTGACAACTATCACTCTGCGTTCACTGCAGGAGACAGAGTGGACCTTGAACCCAGCAACACCCATCCAGGGCTATACTGTAAAGATTCTAATCCTTCCTCAATTGAGTTTGGTCCAAATTCTCATAGCTCTGCAGACAGATTCTAACCTCATCAGTCCCTCTCTTGGCATTCCTTGTAGGAGAGCACTCAGTGCCACCCGTCCCTGAGAGACAGGCATTTGGGGTTGTTCTTTTGTCAATTATGTTACGTACCTCAGCTATAGGAAGGAGATTTATCTCTGTATTTGTACCTGGTTCCAGCAGGCTCAAGAGGCTCTCCCCTGGTTCCATTCTAGTGAACCACCACCACTTCTCTCCCTCTATTGTAACTCTCTTCGGCCATCACCGATTCTGGGCTCCCACTCCAGACGGAGGGTGACACTTCTAAGGACGACCCCAGGGCTATTCCATGGATCAGCTAGCAGGAGACACTTGGAGCCTAACTCTCCTCTCACACCAATTTCACACTGCTGAAGCTCCACTGACTTCAGGGTAGTTACTTTCTAATTCCCCTCTGTAACACCAAGCCCCTTGCTTTGCAGATGCTTGCTACTCACATCTTGCCATAGTGAGAGTTCCAACTCCATGAGCAAGAGTCCTGAAGTTTTATCTGCTCTGCGACATGCAGCAGCATGAACTGAGCTGCTAAATCATCCCACCAGCTTGTCCTCCTTGACCTCCTAGAAGAATGATTTTCAGTTAGTGCTTGGCAAACAGTTCAGACAAAAAATCAGCACCTGCTTGAGCCAGTCCTGTTGGAGTTCAGCAGATTAAATCCAAAGATGATGATACTAGTGATATTTGGCACTTCCATAGCATCATGCATGCAAGCAGAATAAATTGTGGCCACTTACATGAAAAGACACGGTTGCCAGGGAGGATCAAATCCTGGAACTTCTGCAATAAAAGCACAAGCTGTTCTGCAAAATAAGTTCCCTGGTAGCAAGTAGCAGGTTGTGGAGTCTCTGGGTTCAGCCACTAGAGGGAGACATAATCACAAGCACTAAACTAGTGCTTTACAAGAGGCTCTGAAAATGACATAGGAGGGTAGGTATCAACCTCTCTGTGCAACCATTTGTCCATCTGTAAAACGAGGTCAAGTGATTTACTGAAGATGAACCGCAAGTCTGTGGGAGAGCTGGGGACAGAACCCTGTTGTTCTTGACTCTCAATCCCCGATCTTAACCATTAGGCATATAAGGGCCTGATTCTCTTTTATATCACACTGGCAATGTCATGGGACTTAAAGTACTGGCACACGCATGTGTGTATGTGTGTGCAGGCACATCACTGACCTTTATTGGAGGAAACCAAAACTGCTCGACTGTGTGTCATAGACCCTGTGTTGCTAACACCCAAGGGAGATTCTCCTTTCGCTCAAGTGAAAGGGATCTGCAATTTCAGAGCAGGACGGTGTTGGTTCTTAATAATAATTTATATCCAGTCTAAGGCCACTTTCCATTGCCAGAGTGGTGTAAAGGGGCATAAATATAAATGAGTCAGCCCTATATGTGTTTAAAGAAATAAAGAAAGATTACAATTCTTAATGAGCTATTAATGTCAGCTCCAGTGCTAACCTGAGTGTTTTGAATTTGGGTGAAAGATTTCTGCCTCAGGGTCCAAATTAGCTTCTTCTATATCACTCACAAAGCAACATGCTTGAGAGAGTTCAGATATATCAGTATATTGGAACATATTTATGGCCACACAGGAACCTCATGGCTATCACTATGCTGAACATCACGGCCATTCAGAGGTATACAGAAGCAGTGAAAATTAGTGCCAAGACCTTCCTGCTCTGAAATTACAGACCCTTCTACTTGAGCAAAAGGAGAAACCCACTTAGGTGTTAGCAATACAGGGCCTATGATACACAGATGACTGAGCAGTTCTGGTTCCATTGATAAGGGTAAGTTCATTACCATATAATAACCCACCTGCCACTCTGCCTACCATTTCCCACCACAAATAATGATACAAAATCCTCATTCTTCTTCCCCAGAAAGTGACAGAAACTCTAGGATCTCAAAACCCCTCCCTGCTATTCATTACTCTCTGTTGAACTACCGGGAAGATGGAGCTGAACTGATTGATGGGTTTAATTTGTGCTGGATGGTCCTGTTCTGACACCAACAAGAGAAATGACGGATGCTTTTCCACTGGACGAGTGGAGTCTGTCGGCAAAGTTGGGGCACTTGGGAAGACAAGCTGTGTGAAGTTCCGTCTAGATACTCAAGGAGAAGTGAAGGGGGGAGAGAGGGAAAGAAGGGAAACACAGTGCAAAAAAGGAGTGGATTGGTGTAACAATGAAAAGCAACCAAGAAGAAAAAAACCCACGTGAGGTGTAGGCCTGTGAAATCGCAAGTCAGAAGCTAGAGGTAAGATCGTCGCCAGATCAACAACCCCACCCCTACCTGCTGCTGCTCAGGCTTTCAAAATGCAGTGATTAGCACTGGTAAGAGCAAGGACCAATCTGTGGTTTTGGACTGAAGATTTTTGCTTCTTCCTGATCAGTTTCACGTGCTCTTGGCCTTATGGCTCTCGGTTTTCTTGGGCAGCAGCATGGCCTGGATGTTGGGCAGGACACCCCCTTGAGCAATCGTCACTTTCCCAAGCAGTTTGTTGAGCTCCTTGTCGTTATGGATAGCGAGCTGCAGATGGCAGGGAATGATTCTGGTTTTCTTGTTGTCCCAAGCAGCTTTGCCGGCTAACTCGAGAATCTCAGTGGTCAGATACTCCAGCACCGTGGCCATATACACCGGGGCTCTAGTCCCCACCCGCTCAGCATAATTACCTTTGCGGAGCAAGCGGTGCACTCGACTCACCGGGAACTGCAACCCAGCCCGCGAGAAGCGAGATTTCACCTTAGCCCTTGCTTTACCTCCTTATTTTCCTCGGCCTGACATTGTAAATCATGAGCCAAAAACTCCTACGCTTTGTTGCTGAGCACACTTCTCACCCCAGCTCTGCCAGTGCATCTCAGGCTCCCTTTGGTCTTATATATTTGTAGAAGCTGTGTGAGAATTACAGTAGGACAGGGATACCACTCCCTCTGCCTGCAAGCTCCTCCAGTTCAATCAGCTCCTTCTCCCCTCCCCGTGCCCCCTGGATCAGATCAATTACCTTTCCTAGCCGCTCTCACAGTGTCTTGTGCTTTCTCCCAGTACTGAAGAATGCTTCCTTTTCTCATCCTCATGTGCTGCTCCCATGGTCCCAAAGACACTTGCACTTCTCTTCTAGCGCACACCTCAACCTAACAACCTCGGAGCCCTCTTGCCTGCACAGCTCGCTGTTGATGCAAGGTAGCAGCCTCTGTCCAGCACCAGCCCTGGCATGGCAATGCTTGCAAGTGACGAGCACGTTCTGGAAGAAGGTGAAGTTGCATCTATCTGGGGAAGTGCTAAGGTGTCCTCCCATAACTGCTACGCCCCTCTGCCCACTGCAGTGCCCTCGTATCGGCAAATGGGCCAATAGAGGCTGAGGTGGGGGAATTCTCTGGCCCTTCTATGGGCTATGCTCATCACCTGTGAGTATAAGCAACTTGTTGTGGGGCTCTCCCACTAGGAACACCCGCAGCAGACAGAGGAGCCCAATAGTCATCAGTTCCACCTCTCTGAACTTGCTCCCAGTGGCTATTCTTTCTAGGAGAGGGAGGCCCAAATCCTTTCATGTTGAGCACTTAGATATTCTCTGTCACTCCACAAGCTATTTGGCTTATGCTTATTCCTTGCCATCTTAGACATGACACTTAATTTTGTCATGTGGCTTGGAGAGGCAGTGCCACTAATGCATCGTTGTGCCTTCATAAGTCTAGCCCTGCCTAGGTCTTTCCCAAACAGGGATTCTCAGCCATGCCAAATTATCTGGAGGTGTTTGGAGGAGAGGGCAGCATAGGCTATAATTAAACAGGGCCCAGATCAACCAGAATCTCAGGAAATTTAAATAAAAATCAGGCCCTTCCTATACATCTTGTCTACTTTCTTCAAATCTCATAGAGACTCTTCTGCCCATTTCCCCACTGGTTTTGGATAGGCTCTTGGGGCCTAATTCTGCCATATAATGGGCACAAATATGGAAATCAGTGGGACTTGTGTCCAACTAACTGATAGCAGAATTGGGCCTTTGTTTTCTCACTCTCCCTGCTGTGTCGAGACCTCTCAGATTGCCAAGCCCAGATTTCAAAGATCTGTCTGGCCATCTGTCCCGTGTTCACCGCCACAGAAGCTGAATGCCGACAATAAGGACTGTGCCCACATATCTATTCAGGGGACACCATCACAGGGCCTAATAACATCAGCCACATTATCAGAGGCTCGTTCACCTGCACATCTACCAATGTGATATATGCCATCATGTGCAAGCAATGCCCCTCTGCCATGTACATTGGTCAAACTGGACAGTCTCTACATAAAAGAATAAATGGACACAAATCAGATGTCAAGAATTATAACATTCATAAACTAGTCGGAGAACACTTCAATCTCTCTGGTCACGCGATTACAGACATGAAAGTTGCGATATTACAACAGAAAAACTTCAAATCCAGACTCCAGTGAGAGACTGCTGAATTGGAATTAATTTGCAAATTGGATACAATTAATTTAGGCTTGAATAGAGACTGGGAGTGGCTAAGTCATTATGCAAGGTAACCTATTTCCCCTTGTTTTTTCCTACCCCCTTTCTCCCCGCCCCCCCTTCCTGTTAAACCCTGGTTTGTGCTGGAAATGGCCCACCTTGATTATCATACACATTGTAAGGACAGTGATCACTTTAGATAAGCTATTATCAGCAGGAGAGTGGGGTGGAGGGAGAAAACCTTTTGAAGTGATAAACACCCATTTTTTCATGGTCTGTGTGTATAAAAACATCCTCACTGCATTTTCCACTTTTATGCATCCGATGAAGTGAGCTGTAGCTCACGAAAGCTTATGCTCAAATAAATTGGTTAGTCTCTAAGGTGCCACAAGTACTCCTTTTCTTTTTGCGAATACAGACTAACATGGCTGCTACTCTGAAACCTGTCATTAAGGATCTTGTCTTATATCAGGAAAGCTCCTGGCAAGCAGGAAAACATCCTCTGAGTCATTTCTCCTCAATGCTTGCTTAATGTTTTAAATGATTTTTAATTAATTTTATATGCAGGTTTATATGTATGTTTCCAACACTAGAGCCTGGGGATTTCAAATTCTTCACTATATTGGCTGTGTACCAAGGATTCTCTGCATTAGGAAATAGTTTGTTTGTTTTTAAATACTATAACCCAAAACAAAAAAAAAACATTTAAAAATAGCCTGCAGGCATCTGGCTACACAATAGGATGACCAGATGTCCAGATTTTACAGGGACAGTGCCGGTATTCTGGGCTTTGTCTTATGCACCTGTTATCCGCCCCCCTGTCCTGATTTTTCACACTTGCTATCTGGTCACCCTACTGCACAGCGTCTTAAGGGGCTCAGTGTATTATGTTCATCTTAACACTTGAAGCTGCTGCTAATAACAGTTAGCATCTTGATCCTGCAAACTGCTCTATGCAGGGCAGACCCTCTGTGCTTATGCAGAGCAGTGTACAGGGACGGTTCCTTATGTTGCATTTTCTTGGCTAGATCCTGGCCCATATAGTCCCTCTGCACCAGCCTTATAGCTGCCCAAAGGAGCTAACTCTACATCAGCCCCTTTACACTGTCCCCAGCATAGGAGGCTTGTTAGATGCAGGGGGTGGGGGGGTCAGAGCATGTTGTGCTCTGACAGTTCCAAACCAACAGCTCCTAGGGGCTTCATTACAGGCTGGTGTAACTTAGAGTAGCCTTGGGACTGCAGCGACTTTCATCCAGAGCCAGACTGGCTCTCAGTCAGTCCCAGGAGCCATGGGGGGAAGGAAAGGTGGCATGAAGCTCTCTCTTCCCTTGCCCCACGCTCAGGTGTACCGAGTGTTGCTCTGTGTATTGAGCCCTCTGTTTCCAAAGCACATAAACACCAGTCACCGGAGGTACGCATTATCATCAATTTATCGTAGATGGGGAAACTGACACCCAGAGACTGGCCCAAAGTTACAGTGATTCAATAGCATGGTTAGGATGAAAACTCAAGAATTTAAACGACTTTGTCTCCTAAGGTTACACTGCCTCTCCTCAGGCCACATTCAAAACCCACTGAAGTCAGTGTGAGCCTTTGCAGCCACTCCAGCTTTGGATCTGGCCCATAGTCACTACCACACCAATGTCACAAGCCCATTCACTCGGAAAAGTTATTTTTAAAAAAGTTCATCTCAAAGTGTGTGTTGACAAATGATTTATTTAGATGGGGGCTGAGAGGCTCAGGAGCTTTGTAATGAGATACAGGGCCTGATTTAGCTCCTGAAACTTAGGGCCCAGATCGTCAGGTGGCGTAAATCAGCACACAGGAGAAGCTCAGCGTTCCGAACACCTTGGGAATGGAGGTTGTTCATAACTCTGAAATGTTGGTAACTCTTGAATGAAACGTTACGGTGGTTCTTTCAAAAGTTTACAGCGGAACATTGACTTAATGCAGCTTTGAAATTTACTACACAGAAGAAAAATGCTGCTTTTAACCATCTTAATTTAAAAGAAACAAGCACAGAAGCAGTTTCTTTACCATGTCAAATCTTTTTTTTTAAACTTTCCCTTTTGTTTTGAAGTAGTTTACATTTAACACAGTGCTGTGCTGTATTAGCTTCTTTTTGTCTCTGCTGCTGTCTGACTGTGTACTTCCGGTTCCAAATGAGGTGTGTGGTTGACTGGTCAGTTTGTTACTCTCCTGTTTGTAACTCTGACGTTGTACTGTACTTCTGTTGAGTTTAATGGAGCTGCTCTGAGCCTTATACTCACACCATCCAAAGATCTGTTTTTTAAAAAGCCTAACTCTATCCCTACAAAGATAAGAATAACTATTCTGAATCACATCAATGATCCTACCTACTCCAATATCCTGTCTCCCATAGTGGCCGATATCCGTTGGGTGGTTTCTTTCTTTTTCCATGAAGGGAGTTAGGCGCCATACATTTTGAGAATCTGGGCTGAAACGGATAGCTTTGGAAATTGAAATCCTCTATCTAAAGAACAGTGGCAGTGCAACCTTTCCCCACCAACATGCTCTAACTCTAACCTAGAAGGGCCATACTGGGGGTGAGGATAGCTCATTTTCAATCGCTGCTGAACCTTTGAGCTCTGCAGAGACTACTGACAGAGGCCAATTATTGTTCACAGTAATTTTGTTCTTGTGGCTTGGACACCTGCTTGCTAGAAAGTGAAGTAAAGCTGTCAAGTGGTTTCCCTGAAAGATATAAACCATGTGATAACCGTTTTCTGTCACAACATGCAAGGTGCCTTCAAAATGGTGACCTATAGGTGAAAAGCATCATCTCTGTTTAGCAATTCCTTCGGTCATCCTGTCTCCTCGTGTATGTTAGCACTTTTGCTATATTTGAGGTTACAATTCTACTTCCATTTTAACCCTATTTTCACCCAATCTATTTTCTGAAGAAACAGTTTCAAAATTAATACTATTCATACAAATGTGGGAACCAAATCCTCTTTATTCCTCCAGCAAGTATGTAGTACAGCATCCCTGCAAGGGAATCAGACACCAGGATGATGGGTGCAGTATTCAAACCTGAATAGTTTGATATTATTACCAAAAAAAAACCATACAAAAATCATGAAATTAGGAAGATGTGCACTTAACCTCCCTACTCAATCTCATCGTTTCTGTTCTCATTTTGCTTTCTGAAGGATGTCTGTTTAGGTCCTGCCTACAAAGACGTACACATATACAAAGCACATGAGCAGTCCCACCAAGATCTCACAACCTTAAAGTTAAGCATATGCATACATCTTTACAGAATCAGAGTCTTCAGTTATCAGTGGTTTGAGGTGGAGGCCTTGGCATAATTACAATATATTTTATGCAAGATGGCTCATGTAAGATATCACTGGAAAGGTTATAATTTACTGAATGTTATTATCCAATCTGTATGCATGTATCATTTCTGTATCTAAAGTTAGGAATATTGACTATGTAACAATTACAACTGTTTCAGAGTAACAGCCGTGTTAGTCTGTATTCGCAAAAAGAAAAGGAATACTTGTGGCACCTTAGAGACTAACCAATTTATTTGAGCATGAGCTTTCGTGAGCTACAGCTCACTTCAACTGTGTATGTATTTGGGAGACACCCACCAGACAACAGGTCATCAGCTTTGATGGGCCATTAGGAAGAAACAATAAGATTTCCAGAATACTAATCTCTCTCCTTCCTGAGAGGTGTCCTGGGATTTAGCTGTGACACTACTAGGTCAGGTTTCAGAGTAACAGCCGTGTTAGTCTGTATCCGCAAAAAGAAAAGGAGGACTTGTGGCACCTTAGAGACTAACAAATTTATTTGAGCATAAGCTTTCGTGAGCTACAGCTCACTTCATCGGATGCATTCAGTGGAAAAAACAGTGGGGAGATTTATATACACAGAGAACATGAAACAATGGGTGTTACCATACACACTGTAACCAGTTTTTGAAAAACCAGTTGGAGAACACTTCAATCTCTTTGGTAATTTGATTACAGACCAAAGTTAAGCATATGCCACTAAAAGTGGCAATTCTTCAACAAAAAACCTTCAAAAACAGACTCCAAAGAGAGACTGCTGAATTGGAATTAATTTGCAAACTGGATACAATTAACTAAGGCTTGAATAAAGACTGGGAGTGGATGGGTCATTACACAAAGTAATACTACATGTTTATTCCATACCCGCCCCCACCCACTGTTCCTCAGTTCTTGTCAACTGCTGGAAATGGCCCACCTTGATTATCACTACAAAAGGTTCCCCCCCCCCCACACCCCTTGCTGGTAATAGCTCACCTTACCTGATCACTCTCCTTACAGTGTGTATGGTAACACCCATTGTTTCATGTTCTCTGTGTATATAAATCTCCCCACTGTATTTTCCACTGAATGCATCCAATGAAGTGAGCTGTAGCTCACGAAAGCTTATGCTCAAATAAATTTGTTAGTCTCTAAGGTGCCACAAGTCCTCCTTTTCTTTTTACTACTAGGTTAGATGGTCCTGTCACCTGGTACTAAACACTATCTTGGACTTCTAGTAATTTTCCACTAAAAGGAAGGGGAAGTCAAGACTGGCGAACAAAAGAGCCCCGCCTTATGTAAATTTTATTTAAGGCTGGGGAGGAAGGCAAACAGGACTTTCCTCCATTGTCTTTCTCCCCAAGAAGAAAGACTGCTGACAATACCTGAAGGGACAAAGGAACTGAACTGTGGGAGAGGCAAGTGCTGAGTCCAGACTGTTGTGGGTGGCTTTGGCTACACTTGCACGTTATACCGCAATAAAGCCTCCCAGAGTGCTCTGACTCCCTAGCTGGAGTGCTCCTGGTACTCCACCTCCCTGAGAGGATTAACAGCTGTTGCGCATTGGCTGAGAGGCTCCAGCTCCAGTGTAAACGGGGAGTAACGTTATTATGCACTGATTGACCTCCAGAAACTCCCCATAATCCTTTTAACTGAAGCATCCTCTCTTGTTTTGTTGTGAACTCCAGATGGGGAAGTATGTTTCAAAGCTCCATGGGGGGGGGGGGGGGGCTGCTTATCAAAAAAGCAAACACAGCTACTGTTTGCTTTGAATGAATGAGAGGCAGGCAGGGGGGCTCCAACAGCTAATGGTTGCTTGAAGAGGGGGGTGGGGGGTTGGGGTCCGTTTTGGCAAGTAGCTGCTTATCTTGTCTATGAGAAAAAAAAGAAACAGCTGCCGTTTGCTTTCAGTGAGTGAGAGAGAGGCGGAGAGGGGTCTGTACTTACAAGACAGCATGCTGACACACTCTCAGCACCCCAAAAACCCCCTCTCTCCCCCCCATTTGAAAAGCACGTTGCAGCCACTTGAATGCTGGGATAGCTGCCCATAATGCACCGCTCCCAATGCAGCTGCAAATGCGGCCACGACAGTGCGCTGGCAGCTGTCAGTGTGGACAGACTGCAGCACTTTCCCTACTCAGCTGTAGGAAGGCGGGTTTAACTCACAGCGCTGTACATCTGTAAGTGTAGCCAAAGCTTCACTAGCACTGTCAAAGTGCTGTGGATGTGTAGTCATGGCACCAGCGCGCTGTAATAAAACACCTCCATGAGGGGAGTAGCTCCCAGTGCTGGGAACACGGCTCCCACCGCTGGTGCACTGTCTACACTGCCACTTTACAGTGTTGAAACTTGCAGCACTCAGGGTGGGTGTTTTTCACAGAGAAAGTTGCAGCACTGTAAAGTGGCAGCGTAGACAAGGCCTAAGACAGGAGTCTACTCTGTAAAGAGAAATAAAACTCTAAGCTACAGAAACTTTAGAACTTGCCTAAAACAACATTTAGGGTGAGAAATTACTTCTTGAAACCAGTCTCTTTAAGATCTTAAGCTTAGTATGTGTGTTTTCTTTTATTTGCTTGGTAATCTGCTTTGTTCTGTTTGCTATCCCTTAAAACCAACCTTTTATAGTTAATAAACTTGTTTGTGTTTATTATTAAACACAGTTTGTGCAATTTATAACTGGGGGGGGGAGCAAGAAGTTGTGCATTTCTCTATACACATTGAGGGAGAGGGCAAATTTTTTTGAGCTTGTGCTGTGCAGATCTTTCTATACAGCACAAGATGATATTATTTGGGGTGCACTCTCCAGAAGGGCGCTGCACTTGAGTGCCCGGTGATTTCCTAGCCGAGTCCTCTCACAGAGAGCTGTTTGCAGACTCTCTGTATTTCTACAGCTGTGCGGCCCTACCTGTATGTGTGTGTGTGCGCTGCCAAAGGCCAGAGAGCCTAATTCAGCAAGACAGGGAGAGGGAGCCTAGGCTAGTAGAGCAGGCAGGTTCAGTTAAATCTCAGTACATCGCGCGGCACCACGGGGGGTGGGGGGTCCAACCCATCACACCCACCTCCCACTGAACTCATTGGGAGTTAGGAGCCTAAATACCTCTGTGGCGTTAGATACCACCCGTTAGCCCCCACGTGCCAGGAACAGGCTTTCTCCTAGGGAGGACGCACCCCAAGGGAGAAGCCCAGTTCCCCCCTTTTCTTGGCTTGGGGGAGCAGCGCCCCCCGCCTGGCCTGGGGGAGCAACTTCAAGCCCCCTCCTGTTCCGATCTGCCCCCGCTCTGAGGCAGGACGGGGGGACAAGGGGAGGGCGGGAGCCTGTCCTACTCACCCCCCCGGCCCTCTGCTATCCGCAGCGATCGCTCCCCGCCGGCCTCCCTTCAAAATGGCCGCCCGCGCCCCTCCCCCCCTCCGCTCTGCAGGGCCCCGCCCCCTTGCGGCTCCCCGCCGTCACGTGGCGGGGGCGGTTTGTCCGCCCGGCGACGCCGTAGCCGCTGCCCCGCCCCTTGCCCTCGGTCCAGGCGCGTGGTGGTGGCCTCTGAGCACGGCCGGCGAGAGGAAGCCTCGCGCCCCGGTTGTCCCGTCCCGCTCCCCAGCCCGCTCCGCTATGTTGGGAGCCGCCCTGCTCCTTCGCCGCTGCACCGCTGCCGGCCTCCGTGGCCTGGCCCGGGGGGCCCGACAGCCGCCCGGCGCCGCCGCCGGTGAGTGAATGAGCGAGCGAGCGAGCGGCGCCTTCTTCCCTCTTCTCCTCGCGGCGCTGGCCCCGGGCCGCTGGAGCCCGGCCGCACGGGTGCCCCCTGCCCGGTCCTGCCCCGGCCCCCTCAGCTCCGCGGTCCCGGGCCGCGGGGGAGCGCGGGGGCGCCCAGTTCCGGGAGCGCCCAGCGGCGGGGCCCGGGGCGGGGGGGCTGCGGCGGCCCGGCGGCGCCGTGTCCTTGTGGTGACCTGCGGTGTCACTCGAGGACTGGCTGCACCTGTGGCCTAGTGCGCGCCGCTCGGGCCCTGCCCCGCGGCTGTGGCAGCCCGGTCCCCCCCGCGGCTCGGCCCCCGCGCCGCCCCGTGGCATGAGTGGGGCGGGAGGCCCGGGCTAGGACACCGCCCTGCCAAGGTTATCGCTTAAAGGTCGAGCCTCCGGTGCTTGTGCCGGGGTCCCCCGCGTGCCCGAGCGGGAGCCGCGCCCGCCAAGGAGCGCTGGGGATGGCTGCATCCGTGGCCGCCACGGGAAGGTGACATTGAGCTGGCTGAAGGGGAGAGGGAGGTGAAGCCTGCACGGGCACCTGTGCTGGCCTCCCTGTAAGGGAGAGGAGGTAGTGTGGGCCTGATTCAGGCCCCCCAATCATCCCGATGGGGAGCGGGTCTCTCTTTCGGGAGGGGCAGCAAAGGGGGCCAGGTTAGCTGGGTCCAGCCCAGCCGGCCTATTTCGCAATGCCGCTACCTCTGTCTCTATTGCCAGTTTCGCTTCCTCTTTCATGCTTCAGAGTAGCAGCCGTGTTAGTCTGTATCCGCAAAAAGAACAGGAGGACTTGTGGCGCCTTAGAGACTAACAAATTTATTTGAGCATAAACTCAATCCCTTAGTCTCTAAGGTGGCACAAGTACGCCTTTTCTTTCATGCTTGTGTCTCTGTCCACTCCCCGTCTAGCATTTCTGCAGTGACTTTGATTTGAAGATAGTTGGTGCCACTTGCAGCCACTGTATGGGCCTTTCTATAACTAAGCTAACCTGTCTGTGGTATGCAAATCTTGATTTGTGTAAACCAGCCTAGTTTGTTCTCCCAGTTTTATGAAAAATATATATTTTGGTTAATCTCACGTGCCTTGCAACCAAAGGGAAAACAAATCTTGAGTACAAGAACAAGTGTTAAGGTTTACTAATCCTCAGATTAGTAGCCCAGTGACATGTCTGTACAGCAGTGGTTCTCAACCAGGGGTACACAGAGATCTTGCAGGGGGTACATCAACACGTCTAGATATTTGCCTAGTTTTACAACAGGCTACGTAAAATGCACTAGCAAAGTAGTTCCAAACTAAAATTTCATACAGTGAGTTGTTTATATGGCTGTATATACTATACATTGAAATGTAAAGTACAATATTTATATTTCAATTGATTTATAATATGGGAAGAATGAGAAAGTAAGCAATTTTTCAGTAATAGTATGCTGTGGCACTTTATTTTTATGTCTGATTTTGTAAGTAAATTGTTTAAGTCAGGTGAAACTTGGGGGTATACAGGACAAATCAGACTCCTGAAAGGGGTACAGTAATCTGGAAAGGTTGAGAACCACTGCTGTACAGGATACTGTGGGATCTGCTAAAGAGCATATTGTGCTCTTGTCTGAAATGATTAGGGCTATTGGTTGCAAAAATGTACCACTTGCAAACTCAAATCTGTGTCTACAGTAAACTTACAATCTATCCCAGGAATGACTCCTGATTTATCTTTGCTTTTTCAAAAAGAAAATGAAAGTGGACTGAGGAAGTTGATATTGCTGCATCCCTGTTTCTAGGAAACAACTTGAACACTTCAGAATATAAACAGCCAGGCTACCCTTAAATCATAAGTTTGAAAAGAATACTTATGTAAAATTTGTTGCTGTATCTTCCTCCTTTTCTTCCTGGTCTTCAATTCTGTATCTTGATGTGCACTCTGCTCATCAAGGTTAAGCTTTCTCTGATTGCTTTCAAACACCTATGTTTAAATCTCTGACCTAGGCCTGGTCTACACTAGAAAATTAGGTTGGCATAACTATGTAGGTCAGGGGTGTGAAAAATCCACACCCCTCCAAATGATTTGGTTAAAACAACCTAAGTCACTGTGTAGAAAGCACTAGGTCAATGACAGGTTTCAGAGTAGCAGCCGTGTTAGTCTGTATCCACAAAAAGAATGACATAATTCTTCCATCTATCTAGCTGCTGCCTCTTGAGGAGGTGATTACCTATGCAGACAGGAGAATCCCTCCCATTGGGGTAGGTAGTGTCTATGCAAGCATTGCTGAGACGCAGCTGTGCCACTGTAACATCTTGAGTACAAACAAGCCCCTTGTCTCCCTTCTCCTACACCTCTTCTGGTTCCTCGTCTTTGGTATTCCATCACTGGTAACCTTCTTACACCCTTTCCCAAAAGTCTGTGTGCTGCCCTCTCTGCTACCCTATATGCTTGAAAAGTCCTTTCATGTTTCCAAGTCTCCATCCTTACCTCATTCAAATCATTCCTAAGACCCACTTTTGCAGAATCACCTCCACAAAAATGTTTCATGCTTTTAAAAAAAATTATGCCCCCAAGATGCATTTGTCTAAACTGAGTAACTGTATAAGAATATCTATAAACTTGTATTTCCTTCCTCCCACTTCCTGGTGCGTGCTTCATTCCTGTATAATTTTGTCAAGTGCATCGCTAGATTGTAAGTTCTCTGGCACAGAGACCTGTCTCTTGTTTTTTGTGAAATGCCTAGCCAGCACACTTGAGTATGGTGTACAATGTCCTGTCTTGGATATTTGGGCTGTCTCCGTAATCATACAGTTTTGGGCCTCCTGAAGGTGGGAGATGTCCTGATTTTCTTCTTGTGACTGTGGATTCCTTTCAAGACTGCCTTTTTAGCCTTCAGAGCCTTGGATTTTGCCTCTGTCTTAGCAGGGACAGCCTCCTTCTTCGCCTGTCTTCTGTCTCTGGGCATGTCTTTACTCAAACTTAACTTTTTAAAAATCTCTTTAAATGGTCTTTTTAAAAAAAACACAAAACAAAAAACCTCCACTTCCTCTCCCCTTCCCCCAGCACTCTTCTGACCTTGTGTTTTTTCTACCAATCTATTTTACTTTTGCTTTTGTTGTGTCCCTGTCATCCTCTGGAGGCAGCTGAGTGCAAGTCTGGTTTGACCACCAAATAGAGATGGAGTATGTTGGATAATGAGGGGTAACAGTGAATTTGAGGTTGTCTCCTTCTAAATGTGGGTATGTTGACACATCTTCATCACAGTATTATTTTAGTATGTATATCACATTCCAGCTTGATCTAAATATTTTATAAATGTCTGTCAACATTTTGGAATATCTCCTATAAAAGGCAGGTGGTAAGTATTATCCACTTTTACCTATGATTAGACAAGGTGTTTGGAAGCTGTAACTTGCCCAAGGTCTTGAAGCAAGTCAGCAGTAGAGTTAGGAATTTATCCTGGAAGCTTTGAGTTCTAGCTCCTGGCTCTTAATATTTAAGTGCGCAGGTATCTATTTCTAAAAGGATGTTATTAACTTAGTTGGCCCGTAACATATATTTTGTAAACATACAGTTTTAAAAACTAAAACCAATGGACATATTTTTATGGCACTTCTTAAAAAAAACTTTGTTTAATCTTCAGTAATTGCAACTCAAAACACAGGCAGTAAGAATCTGAAAGTGACAATGACTTAATTGACTTCTATATAGGTTGTAATACTAGAGCAACTTCCAGTAATGCATTAAGCAATATGGCTGTTTGTTGTATTTGTTCTGTCATCTTTTCCCTTGGAGAAGTGTGTGCAGTAGACTGTCGTATGTTGGAATTTTTTATAATACATATGTTGCTATATATGTCAGAAAAAGCAAAGTCAAAGAAATGCGCCTTTTGCTTATAGTGGAAGGTGGTGAAGATTATGATGGTGTCCCTAGGCTCTGTTTGCCAGAAGCTGGGAATGGGCAACAGGGCATGGATCACTTGATAATTTCATGTTCTGTTTATTCCCTCTGGGGCACCTGGCATTGGCCACTGTCGGAAGACAGGATACTGAGCTAGATGGACCTTTGGTCTGACCCAGTATTGCCGCTCTTATGATGGTCCTTAGTTCCTCTGAGAGCTCATTCCACAGTCTTGGGTTGATGCCTGAGAAAACTCTCCAATACTTCCATTTTCCAACTTGAGATTTTGGGGGAGGGGAGAGGAAAAGCCAATTGTTTTTTTTAAAATTTACACTTTTAATCTTAAATTTAGTACGCCCACATATAAGGAACATTGTTTGAAATACGATTAAGTTGACAGCATCCTTTTAACATAAGTAGCCATCATTATAGAGGTATACTACATTTAAAGCATAAAAAATCAAGAATATGCCAAGTGAGGGTCTGATCTAGGTAAACCAGTGGCCTGATTATTGCAAAGTGGTTCAGAATACCCTTCATTTCTCTTTTCTTCCAGATCCCTGGAATACTTGGATACCTGGAAGGTGAAGGGTTGTCAGTAATTCCAGTCAAATTTAATGAGTTTCATTTGACTTCCAATTAGCTACAATGCAGCAGTATACCTGAGGGAGTTCATTGTCCATCCTAGTAGGAAGGCATTGTAATAATGTGGAGAGTTGTATCTTTTTAAGAGAACTCTATTTGATTTCTAAATCAGTAATTCGTAATCTCCATTTTGAATGATGCAATAATCTGTTACATTTTGGGGAGCATTGAATACCTTGTGAAAGCTTTGTTCAGATGATGTACTGAATCAATATCTGGCAAGAATCTGTTGCACTCAGGTCATTCTGTTAAACATAACTTTAGTCTGACTCAGCGTATATATGTATTGGAGAGAATGATGTTCAGGAGAACATTCTTTTGTATTTTGCAATTTTTTTGTAATTAGGATCCACTGTCTTAAGTCACGTGTTTTTTAGGAAAATTGTTTGCTTCATGCTTAATGATAAATTAAATTTCCTAGTGTCATTTCAAGCTAGGGGGAAAAAAGGCTAGTCAGCATGAATAAACCAAAGTCTAGCATAGTAGTCCTTAACACGCATTAAACATTTATGAAGTGCTGTAAATGCAGATAGCACTTTACAAAACATAGAATAAGACATGCCCCCTCCCCAGAGATCTGAATAAAACTTTGGTCAATATGAACAAAATAATGTGTTGCATCTAAGTTAGAAAGGAACAAGTCTTAACTTCTTTCCCCTTTCTCCTAGACTCTTGTCTTCAAGGTTGGCAATTAGTGCTATGCTCCTGAGTGTAATTACTCTTTCAACAGTGCCAATCATAGAGTGAAATTGATGGGTCTTAGTCATTATCTTCTGTGGGTGGAGCAGCTGAGGAAGCACTTACTCTTGAGAGTATTCAGAGCAGCAGCAGTGTTAGTCTGTATTCGCAAAAAGAAAAGGAGTACTTGTGGCACCTTAGAGACTAACCAATTTATTTGAGCATAGCTTTCGTGAGCTACAGCTCACTTCATCTGAATGCATTCAGATGAAGTGAGCTGTAGCTCACGAAAGCTATGCTCAAATAAATTGGTTAGTCTCTAAGGTGCCACAAGTACTCCTTTTCTTCTTGAGAGTATGGATCTAACTGAGGTTTTGCACAGCAGCTAGTCCCATAGCTGTTAGTTGCTGTTGGCAAAGGCTACTTGTTCTCCCTTGCTTAGTGTTCGGAAAGCCCCTTGTGATAAAGATCAGTATTAGAGGAAACTAGATTACAGCCATGTTAATTGAATTCATTTTAGAGTCCAGCCCACTTTTATTTTATTACATTTAAAGAAATGTTTTTACGAAACTGTCAGATACTCAAGTTTCAATGTAGACTTAGTGCTGGATGATAACCCCAAAGACTGAAGTTCTGTGCTGACTCACTGCATAGCTGTAGTAGCGATAATGTAAGTTTCCCCTGCAAGGCTTCACTATTCTATTCTCCAGGTAAGAGTAGTTCTGCCTCGAGGATGCCCTTGGAGACAGCAAAGGTGTGTTTTTGGGGATTGGATATTTGTACACAAAGGCACTTTACACAAGCCACTGAACAGCCATTAATTGAAAGTTAGCTTTCATCCACTATTGAACCTGGTTACCCAGACTTGTGTGTATCGTGCTACTCCTTCCCCTGAGTCATCCAATAGTTCTGTGCTCTCAGTGTTTCTTACTGTTAGAAATAGGATTTAGAAACTAGGAAACATTTCCCCCCCTTAGATTACAAAACCAACTATTTAACAACTGTAGAGCTTACATGGGGAAATCATTCCAGAATAAAGTAGGGTGTAAACATGAAGCACAATAGCTATTCTGCAATAACTCCCTGGGTGGATGCTCTTATTCTGAAGTAAGTGCCTACATAGGGAGCTAGTGTGGAATAGCTATACTGGTCAATTTCCACATGTAGACAAGCCCTTAGGAGGCAGGAACAGTTGAATTCACTTTCTCCTCTCCCACCATTTCATTTGGAGCAAAAATTGACATAGTGTTAGCTTGCAAATATCCTTGTGAAGTCATCATAAATGATGACAGTGTTGCCAACTAGATACTGTAAATAGAGCTTCCTTAACTCTGACTTTCATTTTTGACTGGTTTGCTCTGCAGCAAAGGAGCAAAAGTACTGCAGTGGTCTGTCTTTTTCTATTTGGGGACCTGGAAGCCTTTTTTAAAATGAGTTGTTCAACAGATTCTAACAATTTCAAGGTGATCACTTTTATTAAGCATAAACTAGTGCTTTTTTGAGAGCTGGTATAACTACATTTTTGAATCCAGTTTGTAAACATTTTGTAGATTTGCTCTTTCAAAGGAAGAGCAAACACTTGCTTGAAAGGCCTTTACTTGGACCATCTTACCATAGAGCACATCACTGGGACTTTAAATGTACTGAATTAGTGACTCAAATCTATTATGTACTTGCTGCATCCTGACTAAGGTTATGTCTACACAGTGAAGAAAAACGCACGGCTGGCCCATGCCAGTTGACTCAGGCTGCGGGGCTGTTCCATTATTGTGTAGGCTGGAGCTCGAGCTCTGGGATCCTCCCACCCAGCATAGTCTTAGAGCCCAAGCCCGGAAGTCTACACAGCCCTGCGAGCTCAAGTCAGCTTGCATGGGCCAGCTGTGGGTGTCTAGTTGCTGTGTAGACATAATGACTTCATAGCTGCAGTCTCTTGGCCTAAGTTTTTGAATTAAATTTCCTCTGTTTTCACTTCAACCCTTTCCCATTCCTTCGTCACACAGCTGTGTTGCCTGCTCGTTGCTACTCTCATGGGACACAAGAGTCAGATGAAGAATTTGATGCTCGCTGGGTGACATACTTCAACAAACCAGATATTGATGCCTGGGAGCTGAGGAAAGGTATGTTAAAAGGGCAGGAAGGAATGTCTGATATTGAAATGCTCGTGGCTATGGTAATATGGGGAAACCTAAACTGCTTTGAAATATTATGACCACTGAACGTTACTACTATGTCAGAAAGTAAAAGCTTATGCTATAGCAGGGCAGATGTGCTGTGCTGTTGGGGGGAGCTCAGAAATTCTCCTAAAATTCACTTCCATAATACTGAACTGTACAGTCTGTGTATGTTTTCTAAACTACCTTGAATGACACAAACTACTACACTTACTGTAATATTAGACATTTGTGAAGGAGTTAAAAGAACCCAGGAAACTCCAACATAGTCGTCTTAACTTCCTCAGTGCTAACCAAGGGCATAGGTGATGCGGTCTTGCCTTTTCTAGGTGGTAGACACCTGAGATTAGGGAGTGGGGTTACTTGTGTAGTCCAAGTGCAATCAGTGTGACTTGCTGCTTCATTGTGATTGCTTTGTATCAGCACTCTTAAGATGGTCAGTGATGTAGTACAGTGGCTTTCAAACTTTTTTTCTGGTTAACCAGTTGAAGAAAATTGTTGATGCCTGCGACCCAATGGGGCTGGGGATGAGGGGTTTAGGGTGTGGGAGGGGCTCAGGGCTGGGGTGCGGGGGTGAGGGCTATGGGGTGGCGCCGAGAATGAGGGGGTCGGGGATCTGGGCTGGGGGTTTGGGGTACAGGAAGGGGTTGGGGCATGGACTTACCTCTGGCAGCTCCCAGTGCAGGAGCTGGTTAGGGCTCTAGGCTGGGGGTGCAGGCTCTGGGCTGGGGCCAGGGATGAGGGGCTTGGGGTGCAGGAAGGGGTTGGGGCACAGACTTACCTCTGGCAGTTCTTGGTCAGCGGCGCAGCTAGGGTGCAGAGGCAGGCTTCCCATCTGTCCTGGCATCGTGGACCACGCTGTGCCCCAGACGCAGCCAGCAGCAGGTCTGGCTCCTAGGCAGATGCGCACAAGCGACTCTATGCGGCTCTCACCCGCAGGCATCGCCCCCCAGCTCCCAGCCAATAGGAGTGCAGAGTTGGTGCTCAAAACGGGGGCAGCACGCAAAGCCCCGTGGCCCCCTTGCCTAGAAGCCGGACCCTCTGCTGGCTTCTTCTGGAGCGCAGTGTGGTGTCAGAACAGGTAGCCACTTTCCTGCCTTAGCTGGGCAGCCCCACTGATGGGACTTTTAACGTCCCACTCGGCTCACCAGAGCTGCTGGGGTCCCTGGGTGCTGAGCAAGGCGACCCAGTGTCTTACATGCCATGACCTAGTACTGGGTACCCAAACTTTGAAGAACACTGATGTAGTAGACCTGGAGTTCACTTCTTATAGCTAAGGCTACATTTTAGTCACGGATATTTTTAGTAAAAGTCATGGGCCGTAAACAAAAAGTCACGGGCACGTGACCTGTCCGTGACTTTTACTAAAAATGCCTGCCCTGACTAAAACTTGGGCGGGGGGCCCACGGGTGCTCTGAGGGGGCAGGGGGCTGGCAGAGCCTTCCTTCCGGCTCCGTGTCCCTGCAGCTCCTAGGCGGCAGAGGCAGGGGTCAGGGCAGGGGCTCCGCTGCTCCCACCACAAGCACCGGTTGCTGCAGCTCCCATTGTCCAGGAACCACAGCCAATGGGAGTTGCGGGGGCCATGCTGGTGGGAGCCGGGGAGTCTCCCCCAACCTCTTGCCTCTAGCCCTGAGCCCTCTCCCACACACCCAAACTACTGCTGCTGGCCCAGGGGCTGAGCCAGCACCAGCTGCTGCAGAAGTCACGGAAGTCACGGATTCTATGACCTCTGTGACAGACTCGTAGCCTTACTTATAGCATGTACAAAGTGAGTCTAATAAACATTATGCTAGTGCAGAAAGACTTTACTTTCTTGCATCTTCATGGCAAACTCTTGAGATGAGGGAGGAGGATTACTGTGTAGCCCAAGTGAAATATCTGCTTAGATTTCAACACATTAACTACAGTCTTACACTGGGATTTTAAAGAATCTGATTAAATTTGAGATTTTTTTTTCAGTAGCTGATAATTAAGTCACTTGAGTAAAAATTGATTTTTTGGGAAAAGTAACTGAGTTCAGCTGTTGCTTAACGAATGTGAATAACTACACAAATGGAATAACCTTTGGAGGTTGACTATATAGCTTAAGAGTGGCCATTACTTACTGGAAACCTATATAATAACTCTTCTAGTTGGCCTGAGCCTTTGGTCTGAGCCCTGAAGTTTTTTTTATAATGTCAACTGTTGTGGAACCTAAAACTAAGGCTTTTAAACTTGTGCTTCTAAACCTGCAGAGAGTTGAATGCAAGAGCGAAAGATAAGGAATCGCGCTCTTTGTTTAGAAGTTTAAAAAGGAAAGAGGTGGAACAGAGACATGGACAAAAATTTTTTCCTTCAGTGCATTTGTATGAGTGTAATTGAGTGTGCTTGGTTAAATGTGATGGTTCTGTAACTGACAGCGGAATGGCATGTCAAGGTATGTAGTCTGACTTTTTAGGAGCATGGATGAAACTGGGGCTCAGTGGCTTAATGAAACCTAGCTTTTCTGTTAAAGCTTTTGTAGATAATGAGATCACATGACTAGCATCAAACTACAATGGCAAGGAGACCCCCCGGGCTGAACTTTGAAAAACTCTCTCGCAACAGGTTCTAACCCTCCTTTTACCACTTAGATAATGAGGGTTTCTCAGGCTGTCTGTCTTATCTTCTCATTCTGACAGGCATGAACACTCTGGTGGGCTACGATCTGGTGCCAGAACCAAAAATCATCGATGCTGCTTTGAGAGCATGCAGACGGTTAAATGACTTTGCTACTGCGGTCCGCATCCTAGAAGTTGTAAAGGTCAGTATAGTGGTGACTTGGGGTATGCTGGAAATGCTGCTGCTTGTGCCTTCATGCTGCTGAAAGGGTTTTAAAATGGAGATGAGTCTCCTAGCTTCTCATGTTGCATTTTCACCCACTTAAGCAGGGGAAACCCCCAGTTTTCTGATGGTACTGGAACTAGTAATTTGACTAAGGTCGCATGGTCAAAATCAGTTTTAAATTGTTGCTGTTTAAGTACCAACAGAAAATCCCTCCTGTACAGGATCACAAGTGTAAATGCACTGGATACTGCTGTACTTCTTCCTTCCCCTCTCTTGACCCTCCTCTTTAGAGGAGAACAGAATAAAGAGGTGAGCCTTTGCAACCCACACTGGAAAGTATGAGAAAAGGAACATGTCCCCTCTTCTTCACCAGGCAAACTTGTAGGAGAATTGTGTGCTAATGGGGCCTGACTTTCAGAAGTGTTTATACTGGACATATCTTGTAAGGGAGACCAAATTGAGACCTTGCCTATCACCAAATCATCCGAGACATACACATGAATATAAAGAGCACGGCTGTGAAAGTCAAACAGCTCTGTACAACTGTAGCATTTTTTCAGGGAATTTAACAAAGATGACCACCTGCTAAACTTATCATCTCTCTTTTTTCTGTGCCATGTCTTTTTTGCTCTCCTCCTCTTCCCTCTATGCCAGGATGACTGGCCACTGAGATGATTCTTTAAAATATTTCCTTTGGGGAAATGTAAGGGATCAGATTGGTTTATAACCCCCCTCCCAAACTACTTCTCCCCTAAAACCCTGTTTGAAAGACTTTTGTGGAGGTGACTTCTCGTTAACCCCTGAACAGACATGAAACTAAAATTTTATGTTTTATAAACTGACCCTTTCTTTGGACTTGTTTAGATATTAGTGTATCTCTTACTCTTTTTTTGCCAAAACGATCAACAGGCATCCCTCAAACTGGTCTGTAGAGCATGTAGAGGTGTGTGGAGAGCCAGCTGTTCACCTAGTGCTGTTTTTCCTTGTTTTCAGTTTGTATATTTCATTACAGATAGAGTGGGAGGGGGTTTGCTGAAGCACTGGGCTTTGGCCTAACTCTGCTTCCATTGAAGTTAGTGGAAGTTCTGTGCTGCTCAAAATCCCAGCCCACCCATTTATTTTCCATGTAAGCAACTGCTGTGGTTTGTTAGGCAATGAGGTAGCCTACATGATAGTGAATGGGGGAGGGTAGTCCACATAACTGTGGTTGGATTGGAAGAAGTCCACATTATGAACACTCGAAAAACTCTACAGTAAATGAATGAATTTAGCTACTACACTCCAGCCAGATAAGTACAGGCTGTGGTTAGCAGATTTCAGTGTAGATATTCTGTGGAAGGCTCAGCTGATTTACTGTTCTTAAGCAGTGGTACAATGTTACCTTTCCATCTAATTGGGGACCAACTATTTTATCATTAGCAATAAGTGGATCAAACTGTAGATCCTGTTGTGAGTACGTGATTCTCAGACACAGACAGACATAGTCTGGCATACAGTGCAACATTGATTTTTTTTTTGGCCATCTCTTTGCTGTTGAATTAATTTTTCTCCTCTTCTGATTAGGACAAGGCAGGCCCTCACAAGGAAATCTATCCTTATGTTATCCAGGAACTTAGACCAACTTTGAATGAATTGGGAATCTCCACTCCAGAGGAACTGGGCCTAGACAAAGCATAAACATAATTGGTAAGGGGGACTAAGCAGCCTAAAACTCCTTTTAAGGGTATATAGTAGTCTTCCTTGGATATAAGGAACTCCTAAAGAGAAGGGAGGTGGAATGCATGTTTCATGGGTAAGACTTTTGGGGCTTGCATTACCTGGCAATGTGAAACAATTCAGTAGTGTCTACAGTAAGGCTATGCTCAGTGAAGAGTTCAAAGTTCTCTTTGTAGTTATATATACAGAATGAGGGTGTCTTGAGTCCAATTCCTAATTGTAATGTGTTCTGTGAAAAGAAACCAAAGGGGCTGTGGGTGAGAGACTGGTGTTGCAGACTAATCTGAGCATGGTTTAGTAAGTGGAGAGAGGCTTTTGGAACAGAAATCATTGTAACGTTCAGTTACTGAAATATTTGCCCCAGAGTCTCTAATGCATCCTAAAAATGAAAGGAGGTTAAAATTGAGACAGATGTCTTTTTTAAAGCCAAGGAGCCTAGACTCCATTCCTAAATGGAAAACTTTAGATGGTGCCTCTAATAAAAGTAAGAGGGCCTATCAAATGCATTTGTCCAAATACAGCAAGAAGACAGAAGATATATGGAGAGAAACATTTTCACGTGGTGACAGTTTTGATCACCTAGCTGTAGTACTGCTAAAAACTAACAATGTGTTTCTGCTGCTTGAGGGGGGTCAGGGGAAGAGGCAATATTCAGTGTTCTAGATGTTTGCTTGATTGTCACAATTACTAGCCTTTAAAGAATCCTCATTTATTTTCAGTGTTGCAGCTTTGAGTCTGTTGCCTTGATTATAAGCTGTTACCATACTTGCTCAGAAGTATATCTGACTTTTGCTATCCCAGCAGTCTTTGCAAGAAGCTCTTTCCTTCCATATGGAAGGATCATCCCATATGAAACTACGCTAATCTTTACTTTAATGTCTCAGTTTATCCAACCCTTTTAAACAGAAGATAGAACAGGACACTAGTGGTTCCCTATGTTGGGAAGTGGTCGCATTGCTGGCAACATCTATCCACAATAGTGAAGCTGCTAATGTAGAAGGGATAAATCTTCTGCACCTTTCACAAAGTGTGATCTGGCTCCACACAGTGCTGAAGGGGACAGTGCTATTTTCAGCTGTTTAAAAAGCACAGCACTGGCACAGGGGACCCCTTGCTTACAACATAGGCGACAGGTCAGTTTCATAGTGTAGCTAGGGTTAGGTGCTCTGTGGGCAAAACTCCTGTTGGCTTCAGTAGTTTCAAGTGCAGTGCTTGCAGGATCAGGTCCTACTTATTAAGGCTTGAAATCCTTGGTGGGAGGTAGGGCAGGGGAAGGTATTTTCAGTGCTGTAAAGATGATGGATCTGTTTTTAGGGTTAAACTTCAAAGCTGGTATCTTCCTCAAATTCAAATATGACATGAATGGGAATCTAAATCCTGTTTTAAAGTAGTAAGTTGACCATTGTCTAACATTAGCTAATGCTTATGTTGCTGCATCACTGGCTGACAGCTTAGTACCAAAAGGCCCCCAGCTGGCCAGTGGGTATCTATCACAATAGCAAGTAAGCTGTAGGCACTGAATGTAAATGTTGATTTATGTAGACCAGAGTGAAGCATAACAGGACTTTCAGTGATGATGCAACTGATGCACGTCAATTTGTTTATTAGAAATGGACTTCACTCTCGGAAAATAGTGGGTTATACAGAAGAGTTCTTAAGATTAGATATATGTAACCTTAAAGCAGCTCAGACTTTGCATTTTCACCCATTTTAACAACTTCAACAAATTGGCTTGTTTAAAGGGGTAAAAACTGAGTTTCTAACTTTTTTTTTTTAATGCCCTGGGTGGAGTGGTAATGCTGGGTCACTGGTGCTGGTACTGCTCTTCTGAAGAATTTGACTGTTAAACCTGGCAATGTGTTGATTGAGTGACGGGAAGAACACGATATGGTCTGAAACTACCTGAGACCACCTAAAATGGTGTGGAAGTACTGGCTTGCTTAAAGTAATTTTTTTAAACTAATCCCTTATCTGTTCTCTTCCAGATGGGCTGCACGTGCATTTTATTAATGCTCCCTGATTGTACACAGTCGCCTGGAGGCACAAATGTTAAATATTACCTTATTTGAAATAACTTCCTTCTTTATTGAGTCCCAGTGTATGTAATGTGAAGTTGGACCTAATAAAGGAGAAATGGGTTTGAACTGAGCTTGGTCCTTGTTACCTCTGTGGTGATAATGGAGAGAAAAAACAAAAAATGAAATTTCCCAAGAGCGAAGTAAGTAGCAAAAATACATTTTGGATAGAGCCAACTTGCTATTAACTGTATAACCCACTCTGAATTCATCCAGCAACAATGCTGGTTTCCAAGGCCAGCTGCAGAGTTCCTAGATGGGATGTTATATTCACAACGTGTGAAGTTTACTAGAATTCTAAGGATAAAAGTACTGTGTCAGTTGGCTTCTTTGAACTACCTAGCAATGTAGATTAATGCAATGAGGCACGGGAGGCTTTTGCTTGGTTTCGCTGTACCCCATAATGTAATTTAAGCAATCAGTTGTGTGCTTGCTTGACCACTGGCTGACCCAAGTCTGTTGTGTGTGACTTATGCTTACACACTAATGCTTGAACTTCAGTAAATCAGGGCCTCTTTTCTCCCATAGAGGACATACATGGCATTAAATGTTTTTAAGGACATCCGTTTTAACCTGCTGAGTTTTATTTTTTAACATAAAATGCTAATTGTAAGCTCTTCAGGGCAGGAATCCTATCTTTGCGTTTGCTAGGTGTTCTACAAAGTAGAGGTCCCGATCCTGACCAGGACTTTGCGGTGATATGGCAATACAGATAGTGCCACTTATCTGTTTTTCCTCTCTTTAGGAATCTTTATTTCCCTCTCCTCCCCACCTCCCAAAAAACAATCAATATAAAACTGTTCCCTGATGACCTCACCTGCTGCTCTGCCAGGCATGGAATCTTCCAGAGGGCCTGAGGCAATGACGTGTGCATCATGAATCTGACTTGGAGTACAGTCCAAACACCAAAAGGTGCCTAATATGAAAAAGGAGTGTGCAAACATTCTAGAACTGTTCACTGGGGAGATTGCGACATCTGCCTCTGTATAATATGATCAATACCTCAATCATACTCTCTTTGCCACTGCACAGGGATGTTAGCCCTGTCCACATGAAGGAGTGAGTAACTAGCCAACAGCTGCTCACAGGCAATCCTAGCCAGATTAGAGTTGGGCAGCAAAAACAGACTGATAAGGGAAGCTAAACAGCAAGAATATTTAATACCACACCTTATATTTATTGCTGGGTTCTTGGAATGAACCACGCCAGTTCAAACAGTTTTCTTTTCAAACAGTGCTGAGATAACACTGACTTCAGGAGTGTAGGAGAGAAGAGCAGTTGTTACAGCTGAGTAGCTACTTCCTCTGTATTCTCTGTAAATCTATAGCAAAACTGAAAAAGTAACCTGAAGATATTAACAGAAGGAATTTATCCTTTCATAAATCATCTTTTGACACCAGGCTTTTACAGTTAAAAAAGACAATGAACAAGACTAGCCTAATCAAAGTGTAGGCTTGTTCAAAGCATTTCACATACGCTTGGTAACTACTTGACCAAATCAGTGTAGTCTTTGCCAGAAGACGTGTCCCGAGGGAAATCTTCATGAGGGAACGAACCAAACTTATTAAAATACTACGGATTTGATCAGATGAGTTTATTCTGGACTCTTTCTGCTGACCCTCTCACTATAGAAAAATGGTGTAGTAGTCACTGTCTGTCTTGGTCACTATTTAAAAATAAGACTCGGGGTCACTGTCCACTTTTCACCTCGAAATCCATCCTCTGCTGAATTGCTGTCTGTCAAGAGAGCAGCAGAAGCTTCCTGAAGAGCGCAAACAGCAATAGTAGCGGTCTAAAGATGTATAGCAGTAGGTAAGGTGCACCCAGGTGTTGTACCACCTGCCCCCATGCTCAGTACTCTTGGATGTGTAGATGGAGAAATAGCCCCTTCTTCCAAACTCAAACATAAAGGGAGACCTCTGCACCACTCTAGCACTTTAGTGAAGACAAGCCCTTAGACCTTTGCAAAGAAGTTTAGTTTATCAAACCAAGCCCATGCTGGTCAATAGTGAAGTGCTAATTAATCAATGCTAGTTCCCCAATCTGCTCAGATTTTTCTGACAAATCACCTAGTTTTCTCAGCTCAGGTGCCTTGCTTTTAATTCTATCCAATTCTTTGTACACTGTTTGGAGTGTAAGGCCTTTAGGTAAGGGACCTTAGGGGTGATTTTCATGGACAACTGACAATTAAATGCTTAACTGTCATTTGTGCCTTTGAAAGTCTGCCCCCTTGTTTCCAAAGGCTCTGTATGAATAAGCCTTGCCCAATGAATTCAGCGCTCAGTGTATTTGGAGAGTGGGGGTGGCTGCTTTCTGTGAATGGCAAACCTAACCCCCCATTAAGGCTCTTAACTGTAAAAGGAACAGGACTGATAAAGGAAGACAATGAAAATTAATCCTCCCTTTGACATTCCTGGGGTCTCAAGTTTCTTACTAGTAGCTATTTGTATTCTCATTACTGACCTCCAACTCCACCTTTTTGGAATTATTAGTATGGGGGGGAAATAAGCTTAATACACAAGTTTCCACTGCTAGAAGCAACTCAGATGTTATGATGAAAAATCGTTTTTGATAATTTCAGGGGGTTCTCTAATGAGTTTGTTCACAAAACTTACACTATTGGCTGTAGCCTCATCTAGGAAGAGTCTAAAACTATCATGCTGTCCGAAACCCCATACTCATCCTGTCTGTCTCTAGATGATATTGCGTCTCATTTCTTGTGAACATTAAATTCAGATGTCTTTTTTTCTTAAAGCACCAAACCACACATCTCTGGTTATTTATTCTTTAGGACTCTCAGAACAGAAATGTGAACAGCTTTACTGCTAACAGCTTTACTGGTTATAAGCTAGCTTTACTAAGATTGAGTTCCTGGGTTGGCAGAGTTCATGTGGCTGGCCGGTTGAGGTCCCATTGAAGGGCTAGTTCTATCTGAGTCAATTGCATCAAAAGCATTTCAAAACCAACAATCCTTCAGAGTGGGAATACTACCTTATTAATGATAAGACAATCTCATTGGGTTAAGAAAAAGCTTAGCTCTCTCAAATTGCACTGGTCCAAGCAAATGACCTCCACTGTCTTCTATGCCAGTAACCAATCATGATTACTTACCTATACTTTTTACTATATCTATGAAGTCCTAAAGAGAAAAGTCACATTACATATGCTCTTGCAACTGGCTGGGAGGAAAGCTGGAGATTTTTCTTCTCTCTGTAAAAAATACTATGAACTGTAGAAGGCTTGTAATGGGACTGGCTTGAAGTAACATACCTGAAATGCAAGTCATTGATTTCAATCATATTCTGGTTTTGAGAGAATAATGAAAAGCTCTGTATTGTTGGGAAATGTGAACATACCAGTAACCAATCAGCCAGAGTACCCGTCATGATACTCCAGGAAATATTTCATCAGACTTCACCTGTGACCCTTTCAGCTCTGGTTCAGGGTAGTCTATTTTCCAGTGAGACATCAGATAGGAAGGTTTCAGTGCCACATTAAGTCATTGGAGAACTTGTGTGGTTGGATCCTACAAGTGCATGGAAAGAGATACTCTTTTTAGTCCCCTCCCCAAAAGAGACACCCCAGGGACAAGTTGGGGAGTTCATTTGGACCACCTGCAAATTCAAGGAAATTGTTCGCTGGATGACATGGGGTTACACATGAACATCCTCGAGCTCAGAGCCATCAGACCGTCCTCTATGGTGTTCTTACTTGTCCTCCAGAATTGAGTAGTGAAAATCTTCACAGACATGACAGCTATGCTCTCCCTGAACAGGGTGGGGAGTGCGTGCCCACTTCTTGCCCTTCTGCCTGGAGATCATTACATTCTGGACTTGGCCCCATCAGAATGGGACAACCCTGATGGCCTTTCATCTCCTGAGAGTCAGCAACAGCTTAGCAGAATTCCTGAGCAGGCGATCTGTGACCAATCACAAATGATCCTTGCATAGATTCATCACGGGCCTGATATTTCATTGTTGCTGATTCCCTGTAATAGACTTCTTTGCTATGGACAGGATCTGCTCCCTACAGATCCAGGAAATTCTGACACAGAGCAGGAAAACATCTACCAGGAGAATGTATTCATCTAAATAGAAGAGATTCTCGATATTGGCAGCCCAATGTGGTTTGGACCCAGCCTAGGTCTTGATACTAAAGATCCTCAACTACTTACTACGCTTAAAACAGGCTGGCCTTTCATTCAGTGCTATTAATGTCCACCCTGCAGCAGTCTTAGCTTGCCATCTGCCTGTACAGTTGTTTGGTCATCTCTTACCCCATGGTATTGAAGTTTTTCAAAGGGCTATTACACACCCACCTGGGACCCCCTGAGGCTCACGGAGCTTCTGTTCAAACCTCTCTCAGACTGTCCCTTACCGCACCTCACTCTACAGTCTGTTTCTGGTAGCTGTCACTTCAACCAGAAGGGTGAGTAAGCTGCAGGCTCTTATGGCTAAACCCCCATGTGACATTCCATAGGGACAAGATGCTGCAAAGATATTACCCAAAGTTCATTCCTAAGTTGGTCTCAGATTTTCATACACACCAGTCAACCTACTGTTTTCTTCCCAAAGCCATGTTCTGTTCTGGGTGAAAAGAAATTACACACGCTACATGTAGTCAGGATTTTGCTTTATTATATTGTCAGGACCAAGCCATTTAGGCTGTAGCCCTGTCCATAACCAGAGCTGGGTGTTCTAAAGCTCAAGCGCTCTCTTCACAAGGAAGGTCACAATGCATAACGTTGTTAAGGGTTGGATCCCTTGGGAAGTCACCTGATGTACTGAGATACTACTGACTCTACGTGTTCTGTCTGCGTGAGCCCCCTTTTACCTGTCTTGCTGAGCCAGGCTCTTAAAACTTCCTCTAACATATACACAGGCAAACCTCCTCTAACACATACACAGGCAGGGCCACGCTCCCAGCTTCAGATCAGCTCTGGGAAGACTCAGTTTAAGGGACTTTCTCTAGCACTCAGATGTCCACCTCCCTTGGAGTACAGACCCAAAGATATATTCACCTCTTCCCTCAGTGTGGAAGAGGGTATGCACAATTTCTAGCCCCCCACCCCCCAGTTAGATATCACATAAACTGGGTTATATTATAAATCAGAAATAAATTTATTAACTAAACAGGTGTATTTTAAGTAGTTAAGGAGGTAGCAGACAGAACAAGGCAGATTACTAAGAAAATAAAACAAGTCTGCAAACTCAGCTTAATACACTAAAGAAACTGGTTACGTGTGTGTTCTCACCCTAAATGTGGTTCTAATAATCATCTTCACAGCCAGATGCCCTTCCAGCCTGGGTCCAGTTCTTTCCGACGTTCAATCTTAGTTGTTTCCAGCCGTCATCTTGGGTGCAGTAGTAGCGGAGACCTCGAGACCAGAATTACCTCACTCCCCTCCCTTAAATAGGATTTGCATAAGGCGGGAGTCCTTTGTTTCCTAGTGTGACCACTTCCCTCCCCCCCCATTCCCTTACAGTGGAAAGTTACAAGAAGTCCTGGGTAATGTTTTAGTATCAGGTGACAAGATCACCTGACTCTGTAGGGCCCTTGTAGCCATTCTTCACAAGTTGACCCACAGGTTCACAGGAAGACTAAGCTCTTTTACAGTCCATTGTCCTTGTTGATGGGCCATCTGCCCTGACTGGCTTTTCCATTGTTGTACCTGAAGTGTTGGCAGGGGGCATTACCCAAAGTAGCATAGTTGAAATACAGATAAATTCCTAGTCAATATTTCTAACTTCAGATACAGATGCAGAAATGATACAGGCATACAAATTGGTTATCACATTCAGTAAATCATAACCATTCCAATGCTATCTCACATGAGCCATTTTGCATAAAGTATAGCTTGTTATGTAATTCATATAAGCATATTTTCGTAAAGAATATGGAATGACATGTCACAAATGTATCTCACTGTGCTACCAGCTGGCTGTTGCACCTTTCCTACAGAACATCAAGGCTTACTCTGCTGGGTCACAAGTGACATCCTCCACCTGCTCCAGAAAAGCACCAGTATGGGAGATCTAATCAGCGATGATGTAGAGTAACCTGCTGACCTAAGCCAAGTGCTGTACCTTGAACTTCGTGGCTACGTCAGATGCCAAGTTCGGGAGACCAATATTACAATCACAGTTAAACTGATGCAGCTGGAACTCCTCATTCCCGCCACCCTGAGGGGATACTGCTTGCCAGTTACCTACACTAAAATCCACACTGACACGAGCGCTAAGGGAGAACTACCGCATGGTAACTAGTTCAAGATGGTCAGTGTGGATCCCATGACCTGACCTCTTCCTTGGAGTCCCTACTTGCCCTGGTCTTTGAATGGTGAGGAGACATGGGAAGGGTCGTGGGCACTTTACTTTTCAGCCACAAGGGGACACAATGGACATGCACAGCCCTGACAAGCAAGGGTTTATTAAAAAATCTGGTCTTGTGTGCATCCTAGGATCCTACACTAGGATCTACTAGGATCTACACTGACTCAAAGAACCACAGTTACTGTAGGTTTCAGAGTGGTAGCCATGTTAGTCTGTATCAGCAAAAAGAACGAGGAGTACTTGTGGCACCTTAGAGGCTAAAAAATTTATTTGGGCAAAAGCTTTTGCGGGCTAAAACCTACTTCATCAGCTGCATGGAGTGGAAAATACAGTAGGAAGATATATGTACAGAGAACATGAAAAGATGGGGGTTGCCATACCAACTCTAATGAGACAAATCAATTAAGGTGGGCTATTATCAGCAGGAGAAAAAAAACTTTTGTAGTGATAATCAGGATGGCCCATTTCAAACAGTTGACAAGAAGGTGTGAGTAACAGTAACCTTCTGCTTGCTGCTAGGAAGCCTAACCATCTGAAGCCCCCTGGATAATCTGAACATCCAGTGGCACTTTTTGTAAAACAGAGCCATGGGCTAGTTAAATAAAGATCCACCCTTTTAGCGGCCAGTCACAAATGCATTTCAGTCAGTTGATTTAGTTGGGGATTGGTCCTGCTTTGAGTAGGGGGTTGGACTAGATGACCTCCTGAGGTCCCTTCCAACCCTGATATTGTGTTATTCTATGATGGCAGTTTTCATAGGAAAGAAAATATGAAAATGCTTATATTGCCGTTTCCTTCCATTACTGCAGAAATCTAATGAACTACCAGCATGACGTGAAGGATGGGGCTCCACCTCCACCTCTGGTCACAATCAGCATTGTCAGTTAACAAGTTCTCACAATCGTGTTTAACCAGAAGGTTTCCTAGAGAAGACAAATGAGGTCACACAGTCCTTTTACATCTTTATCCAGCCTGTTTCATAGAATCATAGACTATCAGGATTGGAAGGGACCTCAGGATGTCATCTAGTCCAACCCCCTGCTCAAAGCAGGACCAATCCCCAATTTTTGCCCCAGTTCCCTAAATGGCCCCCTCAAAGATTGAACTCACAACCCTGGGTTCAGCAGGCCAATGCTCAAACCACTGCGATATCCCTCCCCGCAAATTCCTCAAATACATCTCAAACTTTTTATGATACATTCATGGGTTGAAGCATCTGTTGCTTCCTTAGGTAGCTGCACCGTAATTGCCCTCTGTGTAAATATTTATGTAATATTGCTATCTGATGGGGCAGTAACAATCCTTTTGGGCATGATGGTTTGTTTTCTATGCTACCCTGACCTTTCAGTAGGCTTTCTGCAGTTCTGCTTTTCTGTCCATTCTCTCTCCTTCCCCCAGTTTTCTGGAAACTTGGGCAGCCAGCAGGAATCATAATATATTTCTATGTTTGTTAAAGAAGCCCATTTCTGCAGGATAGCAGGCTATCTAGTTCAGAATGTGTACTATGCTAAAACTATTGCAGAATGGATACAGTTCCTTCTACTCCATGTAAGTGTTGGGGGGGTTGGGTTCCTGAGAGGGGACGGATAGCTCAGTGGTTTGAGCATTGGCCTGCTAGACTGTGGGTTCAATCCTTGAGGGGGCCATTTGGGATCTGGGGCAAAAATTGGGGATTGGCCCTGCTTTGAGCAGGGGGTTGGATTAGATGACCTCCTGAAGTCCCTTCCAACCCTGGTATTCTATGATTCTAGAAGTGAGCAAAAAAAGGAAGCTGAAGTGTATCTATACCCCAGGAGAGGGTGGTCCCATTAGAGATGGATGGAGCAGAGTAATGGGGATCTGAAACCATGAAAGGACCCCTCCCCCCTTTTTTTGGTGCTACTTTATAATGTATAGAGAAGAACTTTTTCTGCATTTTGTTTACATGAGAAATTCAAGTCCCAGCCTGCCCTCACTCGCAGCTGCATAAGGGGGAGTGAAGAGCAGCCCAGGACAGGAAAAGCTGAGAGGCGAAGAGCCTGGCAGTTCACCGGCTGCTGGTCCCTCTCTGCTGTGCCTACACCCCTTGAACCCTGACGCCCTGCCTCGTGCAGAATGCCCCCGCCCCACTGGCGCCCCGCACCCAGCTGTTCCTGGCTGCGTTAGGTACCCCCCAAGCAGCAGCCAGGAACCCGCTGTAGCGCCCCCACGTGCGAACTGCCCGGCCCCTCCCCACTTCCCCCACGTGCAGCCCCGAGGGAGGGGTGGGGAGGAGCCAGCCAGAGCCAGGGCCTGCAGCGCCACCTGCTGCCTCATAGGAGGAACGCACGTGTCCCAGCCCGGGAAAGGCATGGGAGACGCACCATAGAGACCGCAGCACCAAGAAGATAGTCTGGGATCTTTCCACGCCCCCGGCTTTGGAGAAGGGGAGATGAGAACGTTGCCTCTATTTCCGGGTGAAAGAGATTGGTCATCTGGGATTGGCTTGTTTGTCCCACAGCAGCCAATAGACATTGGTTTGAGGGGGCGGGACTCCGCCGTGCAAGCGAATGGGCCGCCTCGCTTTCGGTTCCGTCAAGGTTGATCGGGGAGACGGCGGCTGGTTAATTATTCATGACCCCTGGGTATGCAAATGAGGGGGTGGGGCTCCGCCACCGACCATCATGGCGACGGGGGATGGCGGCGGTGGCGCGAAGAGGGCTCCCGGGATCCAGTCTGGAGCCAGCGCCGGGACGGTGAGGTGCCGCGGCCCTGGGGAGTCTGAGGGGAGTGTCCGCCCGGGGGGCGCCCCTGCCACCACCCCTGCCAACCCCACGGGGCGGCGCCTCCCCGAGCGGCCGGGGCTCGGGCGCCTGCTCGCGCCTGGCTCCGCTTCCCGCCCCGCGCTGACCCGAGGCGCCGCGGCTGCGAGCAGAGCCGGGCCCGCGCCCAGGCAGCCGCCTGGGTCACTCGTGGGCGTCACGGGCTCGCGTCTCCCCTCGGGAGCGGGGTCCGCCCGGCGCAGCTGCGTTCGGCCGGCGCCGCGTGGGCGGTGTCTGCCCGCCCAGCCGCCCGCCCGGGGTCCTCGGCTCCTCCCGATCGGACGTGGCTGGGGCGCTAATGGAGCTACTGGCTGTCTGCGGGGCTTTGTTTGTGCTGCGGCTGGTGTCATTAGCTCAGCGGGGCTCGGTCTCCGCGTAGGCCTGGAGAGATTAGACCCGTCCGTAAACGTCAAGTTCACTTATAAATGCTTCAATCAATAATAATCGAAACTTACCCATAGACAAAGTAGGCAAAATACTGCTCAAGAACAAGAGCTGGGTTTAAGAATAGTTGCTTTGTATATTAATCTCATTCGCTACTGTCACTAAATAATTGTCTGACCTCCCCCCAATAATTGCCAACAATGGTGAAAATTTAAATAGATGAAAATTGGGGGCAGGGAATGCTTTAAAATATCTATCAGTATTATCCATCAACATTTATTTAAAAAAACAAACAGTTTCTCCCAAGCCTGTTCACATGCATAGAGATATTCAGGTGTGTGTTTGCAGAGCTAGCAAAAAAAACCACAATTACATGAAGAATTAGTGTTATCTCCCTACCAAAACTCATAGTTACTGTACGTTTTTATTAATTAGTCCAGTGGTTCTCAACTGGGGGTCTGCAGCCTCCTGGGGATCCGTGAGCCCCTTCAAGGGGCGGTGGGGCCCCACAGCTGAAGCCTGAATCCCCAGTGCCCACTGGGGGGCTGAAACTGGGAGGTGTGGGGCTGAAACCCCCATCTCCAGCAGCCCCTGGGGGGCTGGAGTTGGGGGGCTGAAGCCCCAATTCCCAGCACCCCCTGCGGGGTAAAGCCGGGAGGTGCAGCGCTGAATGCAAGAGCCCCGAGCCCTGGTGCTTCCTGTGGGGCAGAAGCCCTGAGCCCATGGGAAGACTTGGGGACATGGAGGGCATTTTCCCCCAAAAAAGAACTGCAGCACAAGAGCATAGCAGTCCTGGGAGAAGCTCCACACCTCCCGCCATCTCCTCTCCTTGCCCCCTGGTCAGGTCAGAGGCGGGAAGCCAGAGCCAGGCAGTGCAGGGCAGCTGCTGCTCTGGCTGGTGCGTTGGAGCAGGCAGCGGCAGCGTTCCCTCCTCTCCTGCTGGTGCCCTGGGTTGAAGCTGCTCCTCAGCTCCCAGCCCCCTTTGCTCCCACAGAGGCACCCAGTCCAGTAAGAGTTCACTGGGTGGAGAGACTCTGCTCCGTAGCTGGCAGACCCCTCCAGGGACCAGCGGGGAGTCCTTCCAGTATATAGCCTCTAATACCCCTCTCCGTACACCCCTCTCCGTACACCCTGAGCTACACCCTACCTGCACCCTGAACTATCCCCTGTCAGCGCGCAGCCCCTAGCCACCCCCCTCCTTGCACCCACAGCTACCCTCTATGTGCACACAGCCCCTAGTACCCCTGCCTTGCACCCTAAGCTGTTCTCAAACTTTTTGAGCTAAGCCCTCCGCTCTTGAGTTGTAATTTTTGGGTTGTGTGTGCCCCCCCCCGCCCCCCCCCGGCTGGTTGGCCTGCTGAGGTGAGTCAGGGGGTGGAGGTGGTGTTACCTCCCTGGACCCCGCGATGCAGAGGTGGCTCGAGCCCCGCTGGCCCCTCCTCACCCAAAATAGAAGTCCAACTACGCCTACGCCCAAGGCCCCTGCCCCAAGGCCCCTCTGCCCGCGCTGGGCCCTGGAGTTTTATAGCACGTTGAGGGGGGCCTCAAAGAGAAAAAGGTTGAGAACACCTGCATTAGTCAGTCCATAAGAATGGCCCTACTGGGTCCTTTAATATGCTAGGATATGTATCATCTGGATTGGCTGATTTATAAGTATCACATTTTCCAAGTGTTTCTCTACTTGTTTTTTATTAAATTATTTTTGCAAAGTTTTCTTTTCGTTGCGAACTCTAACGATTTTTGTCACAAATCTCACAATATTTGGTGTTTTTCCTTAAGGTCCTGGTACTGGAGTCATATGAGTACATGAGAATCTCACTTTTGTTTTTTAAATGATCTACAAGATTAGCTTTCTTATCAGGGTGGGGATAAGCTTGAAAAGGCTAAAAAAGCCAAAACCTCAAATTGGCTTTAAAAATCATTAGATTTAAAAAAATCTCATGATTTTTTGAATGGTTGGGTTGGCAACAGTGCAATTATGAAATCCCTTTTTCTATATTTTTGGGTGAAGACAGATTTACAAGGAAGCTTATTATCACAACCATATGAGTTGTCTTTAATTTAACATCTCCAATCCCCTCCCAAAAATCTAATTTCCCACACTTCTCCCATCTTTCCAGTTTCACAGCACGCACAGGGCCTGGAAGAGAGTAAGGTTTCCCCCTTTCACCTCTCTTGAATTGCTGTGGCGAGAGGTTGCTGTGGTCATTGAGTATGTTGTACAGCAATGGGTGCCCTAGAAATACCTAAAGTAACTGCAGACACCTTGAACAGCATCTGTATCTTAGTGATGCTGGCTGACCTGCTCTGCTCTTGCTTGTTTTCTCTCCTGCAGGCTCAGATGGAGAACAAGAGGACAAACAGGGAGAGTGATGTAGTGGAAAAAAGGGGCCCATACATCATGACCAAAGCTTCCTCCATTCATGCCAAACTGCGTAAGTAATGACCTGGTCTGTCACAGAGTCCCCATCTCCCTAGCAAGTTCCCATCTGAGGGTCAGGGGAGGGTAATGGTTCAACTCAGCCCAGGTTAGTAGTGACTGTAAACTGTACCATCAGTGTAAAATGAGTTGAATTGAAATTTAATGCAGGTTTAGTAAACATTTTGTGGTTTTTATCATTGCAGTTGCTATGGTTAATGACAGTTTTAGCAGAGAGGCCAGGGACTGAATGGGTCATGGAGCCTGCCTCTGTTGGAGGTGGTTGTGCTTGGGACAGGTGACAATCCATTAGTGGACAGCATGGCAGAACCTAGCACTGCCTGTCCCATGCCTGTTTTGTGACTGAAGCCTTCTGTCTCCAGGCCTCTGGCTCTTTCCCAGTGCCAGCTCAAAATATGTCTTAAAAGAAAAGCACATGAGTAGCCCACTGCAGAGACTTGATGGGTCCCTCGCATTGTAAACCTTGCACTGAGGGAGTTCAAATTATGCATTGCACTGCTTGGTAATAGATGGGAAAAAATTAAGGAATGTTCTCCTTAAATCAGAAGTTAAAGCCTAGATCTTTCCCTTTAATTAGAAAAACTGGTCAGCTAGATCTTCTGTTTAGTGCCAGAAGTTTTGATCAGATTAAACCATTTGTATTAAAACAAAGAGAACTTTTATCTTTTATCATGATCAACTTGGATTGCTCTAGGCAAATAGTATTGCATAATTCTGTCGTAACTGGCTAGAGAATATTGCCATTGGATTACTAAGGAAGGGATCATAATTTGAATGGGACGGAATAGCTCAAGACTTCCACATAAGATAAAATCAAAGCTGACTGCCCATAATATAGGCGAAGCGTTTTGAAATTCTTGTGGTAGTTTCACCCACCATTTGTCCATAAGGCTTTCAAATCTGGGGGCTTTGAACCCAATTGCTGTCTAAAAATTCAGAAACATCTGTGGCCAAAAGTGACTTTCATGTCCATCTGGCTAAGCGACTGCCACCATTTCTCTGATGTGGATCTTTCTAGGGTTGTCCTTTGTAACTTCCAGGCTAGGTGACTGCCATGTGCACTAGGAATTACAGATGGTGGAGAATGTAAATGCTTGATTGCTGGGCAGCTTGAGTTGCAGGGAGCTCATCATGCTAATTCTCCAGACTGCTCCTTGCTTGCTTTTTGGCTGCAATTCAAGGTATTGTCTTTGATTGCCAAAACCTTACACAGGTTGGGTCCTGGCTAGCTGAGCCCTATCTACTGCCCATGCAACAGAAGTCAGCTGAGGTACTTTTGCTGACATCCCTAGATTTGACCATGTGGGGACTGGAGATGGGGAATGCTTTGTGAAGGCTCTTGACTCTGGAACTTGCTTCACCACCACTCACCCACCCTGGTCTGATGTTTTCTCAGGCTTTATATTAAACCCTGAAGGCAAATCTGTTTCCCCAGGCTTTTGCAGAGGTGGGGGATATTTCTGAGGGTGACATGTATCAACTGCTATTAATCTACTTCTAATGTTGGCATTAGTCAACAAGTTATGTGTTTAATATTGTTCGGCACCAAAGCATATGTGACTGGCAGGGGAAAGGGAACTTTTAAATTAACCAAATGGAAAACACCGCAGTGTGCGTCTGACCACATGGATAACAAAATCATCTGTCTCTTTCAGTCAGTGATAAGAATAGGCATGTTGGAATTGAGTTTCTGTACCATATATTGCATGTGAAAGGCATTGTAAAGCAGCTGCACTCTTGTTAGCGATGACTTATGACAACTTGCCCCAGGAGTATGGGTCAGTTGGGTTCGGAGTTGTAAGTATCCTTGTTTGGGTTTCAGAGAGGCATCGAGAAATGGCAAAGGCGGTGCTGCGGAGGAAAGGCATCTTGGGGGCAACTGTTCTACAGCAACCAAAGCCAGCAGCAAAGAGGTTTGAGCCCATTTCTTTTCACTGTTGACAAGCTGTATTTTCAAATACATCTGAGAGACTGGATGGCTCAGAGGATTAGGAGCAGGATATGGGGTCTTTGACCTCTAGGTCACTCGTTCTAATTCAGGTGTATAGTGACTGATAGGTCAGCAGTATATGTGAAATGAGTTAGTGTCTCCTGTCAGTTCCCAGTGTGTGTTCACATCACAAACCACTGATCACTGTTCACACTAATTGGGTGCTGCCCCATCCCTTCCTCTCCCCACCCCCTTGTTGACAGCCCCAGCTAAGAGGCAAATGACTGCCTGGACTGCCTTCTTGCTCCTAGAGGCGCTCCCTCCTGGTCAGGCATGAGGCTCACTGGCAAGGGGCAGCATAAGGAAGCTTTTGATGCTGCTGCCTATGGTGTAACTGTTCTGTGGCTAAACAGAGGACATCACTCTCTAGAACAACTCAACCGGTGGGTTGCAATCCCCATGGGGGTCACAGAAATCAATCAGAGGAGTCACAAAGTATTGAAAACTTGATTACAATCTTAAGCAAAGAAAATGTCACTTCCCCTTCTCCCTGCACACCCTTATAGTTCCTGTTAGCCTCTTATAACACAACACACACATTATATCGGCTTATAATTTGTTAGCATTGATCCATGTATTGTAAATGGAAGAGTAAAAAAAGCAGGCCATGAAAATTGTTGACTTTGAATGAGGAGTTGCCAACAGTTGGGAAACGCTGCCCTAGAGCTGTCAATCCGGTACATTCACAAACACTAAATCCTTTTAACAAGATACGTATTTCTCCTCTCAGTCCGGAGGATAGTGTGGCTTTGAGGAATTAATCAGCTAAATTTATTGCAGCACCTGGAGTTGGAGTTAATTTCCAGCTGCTCTAGCCCATTGTGGCTGTGAGAGTCTTCCTTCTTCAGATTAGCAATACTTAGGCCAGGGTTAGTCAATTAATTATTTTTTGTTACGGTCCAAATTTCTTGGTCAAGGTTCAGACTCCAGAGAAAATAATAATAAATAATGATAATAAGTAAATAGATTTCAGGGTCCATTCATAAATATCTGGTGGTCCAGATTTGGCACGTGGTCCAACTATTGACTACCCCTGACCTAGGCAGTAAAGTGAGAGAGGACATCTCTAGTGTCTACTGTTGTACCTCCTATCCTGTGTTCTTAGCCTGGCAGACAGTCAGATCTGTGATCACACTTCCCCATCTAGATGTCTGTTGCAGGCTCATTTGTGCACCTCTCTCCAGGTCAGTGAAGTTTAACAAGGGCTATGCTGCTCTCAGCCAGACAGCGGATGAGAACCTGGTGTCCCTTGATTCAGACAGGTGAGAGCTTTGTGTGTGTCAGCGGCTTGGTGCTTTGAGGTAGGTGTACTCAGGGGTACTGAATGACACCTGCTTGGTGGATCTGAGCCCCTGCATAGCAACACTTTGTTCAAAACACAAGTTACTAACTGACTTAGCTGTGCCAGCCTCTGTTTATATGGAGATTCCTTTTTGAAGGGAGAGAAGTCCACTTACATTAAGGGAGCTGACCTGGGGCTGTAAAGTAAAGGGAACGGCTGATTAGTCACCTTTGTGACTAATCTGCTTGCCTCCAGCAGTACAACCCCAAGGGAGTTGGACCTGTTAACAACCTGAGTTGCAAATTTTATTCCGATCTTTGTGAGGCTGATGCCTTGCTGACCTGTAATTTAGGCTCTCGTGGGCACCTATTGGAGAGGGTGATGCAGGACCCCTTTATGTTTTTACTGCTAATGAGTGTTTCAGCAGGACTATGCTGACACTGAGGTCCCTGCTGAAACACTCATTAGCAGTGCAAATGTAAAGAGCCATTCCCCACTCAATCCCCAGGAGCTGACATCAGCTTCTTCACTTCAGATACCCTTATTTGCTTGCTGGGCGGGGGAGGAGGTCATATACTCTACCAGACTCCATGCACACCCCACTGATGCAGCAGTTGATGCGCTTCACACATTCTCTTGCTTACCTGACTGTTGCATTCCTCTCTTAGTGATGGGGAGCTGGAGTCAAGATGTTCCTCCGGTTACTCCTCTGCAGAGGCAAGTCCAGAGTGTTTTGTTTTGTTGTATCTCACATGCCGTATGATCCACATGGATCCATTCTCAGTCTGCCCCACCCCTAACTATCCCCTTTGTCCAGTTGCCATGTATTTGATGGCGAAGAATTCAGTATGTGGAGTATAATTTAGTTTACTCCTCTAAAGCTGTTTGTGGACTTCGCTGAGCTTGGACAGTTAACTAGACTGGTCAGTTTCAAATTTCCGATTCTCCTGCCATAGCATAATGCCGTTCTGGTGTCCAAAGCTGCAAGGGGATGCTTAATTCTCCTCCCCCAACCCCAGAACAAATCAACTACAGTTTTATCTGATACTGCTAAAAATTCCTATTCATCTCCTATTAGGGTACGTAAACCCTGTCTCTTTCCAGACCCTGAAGCAGTTTGTCCCAACCTTAGCTTTGTAAAGGGCTTTGAGTGGCAACCCTAACACTGATCTGTGGGGTGTTCATCAGTGTCTGCAATCCAAGAGTTAAAGCTCTCTCCTCAAATGTGCACCTTCTCTGCTCAGCTGGTATTGCTTTGTCTGTGGGAGGCTGCTGGGTGGGAGCTGGGGATCAGGAGCAATGCAGGGAACTTGGGGCTCTTTGAGTTTAAATCAGTTTTTTTTTTTTTTTTTTTTTTTTGCTAAGACTTGATCTTAGTTTTAAAAGTTTCTTTCAGTTTAAATCAACCCTCTCCTCCTTTCACCCCTCTAACCAGGCCCATCTTGATTGCTTGGCTCCTGAGGGGGGGGGGGGGGTGTGTGTGTAATAAGAATGCAAGTGAAATTAACTTGCAAACTACAACCCCAACCACAAGAGGGTATGATAGATATCAGATAGTACAGGGAACATCTTTTCGTTGGGGCTGGAGCAGTGGAGGGCTTCAGTGTTCCCAACTGACTGACTTGCTTCAGGAGTTCTTATCTCTTCTGTCGCCCACTCAGCAGGTGAACCAGGATTTGAGCCGTCAGCTTCTGCAGGACGGGTACCACCTAGATGAGATCCCGGACGATGAGGACCTAGATCTCATTCCCCCAAAGCCCGTTGCCTCGTCACCTTGTCCCTGTTGCTTCGGGGAGTCTCTCTCCTGCACAATTCAGTAGGCACTGCTCAACGGGCCAGCACTTTCTACCTTGTTTCTTAGGACATTAGCATGCCTGATAGAGGCAACTGCATTCAGCACTGAACATTGGCAGAAACTGAAGTGGGCTCAGTGACTGGAGAACTGGACGCTGCCACTGCTGCAGTTATTGGCACCTGCTCAAGTTGAGCAGCAACAGTTGATTATCCCAAAGCTACTTTTTGTTACATATAGTGATATAATATATAGATATTATGTGTAGCTGTTCAGGTCGCCTGGATGCAACTGGTCACCTCATGCACTGTTGGAGCATGGAAAGATGCTTCATGCTGGCTAGGGGAGGAGGGAGAAAACATGTGAGTACTTCCACTCTTAAAGGAGAACTCCAAAGCTGTTTGTAAAGGAGAACAGCAAAGGTCTCAAGTCAGTAATCTAACAAGCTGGAGAAATGCAAATGAAGGCACTTGAGTGTCTGCAAACAATCATTCCCTTTCCTCATCTTCCAAGGCTGGGGTTTGGGATCTGGTGCTGCCTTGGGTGGTTGCCATGTCCTTATAGACTCTGAACTCAGGATCTAGCAGGTAAGCAGAGAAGGAACTTGTATTTCCATGTTGAAACAAGCTACTTGAAAGGCTCTTGAATGCTTTGATCCAGTTTTCCCACACATTCTGTTAATCCTGTGGGATCTCAAATGGTTTGCTTTTATTCTTTGGGGTTCATCTCTTTAACTGGTTGTTTTTATTATATAACTAAAGCATTGACTGTCCTTTATTTAAAAAACAAAAACAAAAAACCTTTGTCTAGGGGCTTGGTTAGAGCTGCTGTGAGATCCTGGATGGTAGCATTGCTACCAAGGCACTACACTTTGAGTGTATCTCGTAAGCAACCTCAGGCCCTGGCCTTTAATCCTCACTTCTGTAGAGGTGACCTAACAGACTCTCTGCATTTATTTATTTATTTTCTTTCCTGTATTCACTAGTCCTGACTTGAAGTCTGGGGGGCCCCCTCTGGGGCAGAGAGGTTGAGGTAGGCCAGCTGAGATGGAATTCCTCTCGGAAACAGCAGAGGTTAATGGAGGAGGAGGAGGGCTGCCTAATAAGTTTCTAGTTAGATTAATGGACGTAATGCATCTATAATTGCTCTGGGTTTGCTTTGAACTAAATCTGTACATAGTGATCAAAACCAAAGCTTGCTGCTCCTTTTGAGTACCATGCCAGGCACTGTGAAGTGACTGGGTGTGGTGGAGATGAGGGTTAAGGCAGGTGTGGGCAGGGTCTTGAGCTGCTTTATTCGAGAGGCTGTCTGCTAAAGATTGCCATGTTGCCTGCTGAGAGCACTCTACATTCCATGCATTTGATCTGATTAATCAGGTGACTGGTTTCTAGTTGTCTGACTGGACCAGTGGCACATGGTATTATATAGAAATACCGCTAACATCTCTTGCAGGACATGTCAATTTCTGTTATTAGTGGGGTTTCAGGGCTTCTGACTAGGTCATAGCAGTTTTACTCGGGGTTTACTCTGCCATGGAAGGTCTGAATTTAAGAGTGAGAAGTTTTAGTGTGAATTTGGCTGATAACCTTTTAGTTACAAAAATACAAAATCAGGACGGAGTCTTGTGCTGCTCTTACTCATGCTGCTGACTATGAATCTGTGCATCATGGCATACAATCAGGATTGCTTCCCTTCATGCGTGTGTTTTTTTTTGTTTGTTTGTTTGTTTTGGTGAGCCAATCCCAAATTTGGTGGGCTGTTGAAACAGTCCTGAAATATCTGTTGTGCTGATGTGATCTCCTAGAGCATTATGATACAAGGAACTGACTTCCTCCAAGAGGACAAAATTCATAAAGGTGGATTTGGTCTTTGTCCTAAAAATGAAGGAAATTTAATTCTTTCAAAAAACAACCTGCATCAATGTAGCTTGAAGATTATGAGCTTCCTCCCACAATGCTCAGCATTAATTTCAATTCCATTGAATTCTTTGCCCTCCAGGACAGGAATAGCAACCAAAACTGTGACTTCCTTGCCATGGGCTTACTATGCACACGAACAGTAATTGTTTGTAGTGGATTGTTTTATGCAGAGATTATGATGCTATGGAAGCACTTGAAGGGCTGTTTGGTTAATATTTAAATGTTGTTTGTTTTTTTTCTGCTAGTCAGATGGCAGTGAGGCTTTGAGCTCTGGAGTGTAGTCTCTGTACCCCCGCTGTCCTAGCCCTGTCCCTTATACTGTCTTCATTAGTATTCAGCTGTGTGAAGTGATTGAGTATTCTTGTCCAAAATGTGGTGTCATGGCCAGAGAAGGGAGCAATTTCCACGTTACCGTTGCGTTTTGGTCATCATGTAGATCTTGGGGAACTGAGCATAGTCTGACACTAATGCTGCAGCCTAGATGGCATGCTGGCGTGGGTGACAGATCTTCACACCCTACAGCGTCAGAATGACTCCTGGATGTAATAGGGGCCTCAAGGACAGGATGCTTTGATGCTAAAATCTCAGATGGCACATATCACCACCTGTTGTTGAGGCTCCTGTCTCTGTCGGCTGAAGCTGATTAAATTTATATATATGAAGTGTCTTGAGTTCTCTCCCCTTGTGACCTTTTTTCAGCTGGATGGTCCCAGACCAATGCACTTGAGCCCATTCTGTTTACATCTCCTCCTTGAGGAGAGGGTTGTTCTGTAAGTACCTGTATGGGCTGGGCCTAGAAGTTAGCTGACTCTGGCTGCTTTCAGTGGCACTTTCCTGATCCCAGCAGTTGAACAAATGAGCTTGGATTTCACATCACCTCTAAAAATGTGGGCCACACCAAGTGTGCTGCCTTACTTAGGGCTGTATGTTGCAACTAAGGTCCATGTGTGGTTGACAGCAGTGAAGAGGTATGGGAGGGTTTATTTCTCCATCAGCACAGGTACACTCACATTGGTAGTGGCCTGAAAGGTTTGGCTGCTTGGTTCTGTGCTTAACTTCCTGCTTGCCTTTCACTCGTTAAAACAGGGAGTTGGAATATGATGCTGTGCCCTTTCCTGCTAAATCTCAGGGCCTGAATTACAGATCCTTTTGCTGTGGAAAGTACTCTCCCAGTCAATTGCTGGGAGCTGTTTTAGCTAAAAGTTAATCTGTTCTAGTCTAACTTGCTTTAATGGTACTTGTTCAACTACCAAGACAATACAAGAGAGTTGTGGCTATGAAGCAGTCTTTAGTCCAGAATCTCTAGGTTAAGTTGTGAGCAGATTATATGTGTGGGTTTGGGGCAAGGACAGAAGACAAGGGGGAATCTATCTGACATGAAGTTAAAAAGCTGCCTTAAACAGTCCTGCTGTGAGATGCAGAGGACAACCAGCTTATAAAGAAATCTAACGTCTTAAGTATTGCTATAGAGAACTATGACAAAGTTTTGTATATTCCTGGTCAAGGGAAGTGTTTTGTTTATAATAAACTTGATCCTGTGTTACACAAGCAGTGTGTCTTGCTATAGTTGGGAACAATCACACACAGTTCTTGGTGCAACTGAAAGAGTTCCTGGTTTGATTTTTAATAGAGAACTGGGCAGAATTCAGCCAGGGTTAGGTCTCCTGGAAGCTATTTATGACTGGCATGAAGTACTATAAGCAAGGACAGGTTTCAGAGTAACAGCCGTGTTAGTCTGTATTCTCAAAAAGAACAGGAGGACTTGTGGCACCTTAGAGACTAACCAATTTATTTGAGCATGAGCTTTCGTGAGCTACAGCTCACTTCATTGGACGCATGTATGCATCTGATGAAGTGAGCTGTAGCTCACGAAAGCTTATGCTCAAATAAATTGGTTAGTCTCTAAGGTGCCACAAGTACTCCTTTTCTATAAGCAAGGAGTAGGTGGGAGACTGCTCAGAGCTTTGATCCTGGGTGAGGGAATACCCTCCTCTTCTCAGGGGTCACAGGCACATTTTGGTTATCTTCCTAATACCCATTTTGAAATAAAGTGCAGACCAGGGCTTGTCTTCTGCAGTGACTCTTTATTTATTCCTCTTTATGTTACAACATTCCAGTCCATGAATATACCCTAGCTGTTGACATACCATGCTGCATGGTTCTTTGTCACTGGTGCCCCACCCGTGCCACCCTGCTAAATGGATTTATAGCTCTTGATAGAGCAGCACATGGTGGACAAGTCAAACCAGCACAGCCAGGTGTGTTGGAAGAAAAGTCTCACTCACCAGTGGTTCATAAATACAGGTTATATGCCTAAGGCTAGTTCCTCCTGGGGTTCAGTTCTTTCCTCAGCTTTCCTTCCCCACCCCTGCAGAGCCTATTTAACTCTCCACTCCATGCATCCAACGTAGTAAAAGCTCATGCTCTGATATGTCTGTTAATCTATAAAGTGCCCCAGGACTCTTTGCTGCTTTTACAGATCCAGACTAACATGGCTACCCCTCTGAAGCTATTTAACTCTTGGGGCTCCAGAATGAATCAAGTTAAGAGCACAGCTTCATTCTACAACAACACTGTGTTCCCTTCTCAACAGAGGAATTGCCTAAAATATTACATCAAAATAGGAGCTTTTCCTTAAAGCCAAACAAAGGGGGGATTATTCCACTGGAGTGGAGTTTGATGCTATGTAATTCTCACTGGGTCCCAAGGTTCTTAGCCTAGATTAATCTGATAAATATTATTAATCTGATAAGTGATAGATGAACCACACCCCCATGGAACAAGGAACTGAAGAGGGACGGAGCCCAGGCTGAGTCTCCATGGTTAAAAGATTGAAATGAGCAACAGGCAGGTGAAAGAACAAGGATCAGCTCCACAAATGGAAGTTTATCACCACACCTGGCTGCTGCAGCCTGTGTGTTCACAGCAGATCATTCTGGGTTTGGAAAACTAAAGTGAATTCTTTAATACTGATGGCACTGTGGTGCTGCCTGACCTAGACACCACAATGGGAGCAAAGGCCGTTTAAGGGCTACACATTGGGACTGCCATTAAGATGTGAACAAACCACACCTAAGCTACCCTTAACGTTAGCACTGTGGGTGCACATTTCTTCTCTTGTGGAATGATGCAACCAGGTCGCTTCCCACCAAAAATGCCAGCAACTACCACCTGGAAGCTTAAGCTAACCACTCCCTGCAGGGGTGACCTCTCCTGTTATAGTCTAACATCCAGTCAATATCTATAGCTGTAGGCACACTGAAATAGCACCAGGCTTTGGTAGTGTCACAATCTTGCCAGGACAGAGTACTGGGCTGTAGAAAGCCTGGCCCTATATAACTGATAGCACTAGCAATGAACATGGGAGTCACAGCTAACCAACAGAATGAAATCTAGCAAGAGCAACCTGTTGGGTCCAGCAAACTGAACTAACCACCCTTTGAGCTTCCCCCTTCAGCACTAGCTCCAGCAATCTGAGCACAGTTCCAGCTAAGACCATTTCCTCATGCTCCAGTGAAGGGCAAGGATAACATTTACTCATATTAGTCTGGCTGAGAAGAGGGGGACAGCTAAGAGTGTGGAGGGCAAGGATAACATCATAGCACATTTCAGCCAAGGAGCTCCAAGCACTTCAAACATTCATCCATGCAGCCTCAACACCCCTGTGAGGTAGATCAGTTCTTCTCATTTTGCAGGTAAAGGAATGGAGGTACAGAAGTTAAGTGACTTACTGACAATCCTACAGTGAGGCAGAAGCAGGAATAAAACTCAGGAGCTCTGATGCTGACCATTACTCTAATTCCTCACCACCACAGCTTCTGCATCCAACTATTCTCGGAGATGCCTGCTTCAGAGCAGGATAGCCCCTTACCAGTCTTAAAAGTGCACAGTTCACCCCCCTCCGCTGTCTTGCTTTAGGGAAGGTGTCTTGCTGTGGCAGAATTTACAGGGGGGGGAGGGGAATTCTCACAGCCCCACTGCTTTTGTTGTTATGAAGAGGAAGTTTAAGCCCAAGGCAATTCTGTTAGTGGTAGAGGAAGGCCTGCATGAAGAGTCTGGCTGATCCAGCACAGCTTAGCGTTGTGGGCCCCCCCCCACACCCTTCCCCTTTAATTGCCAAAAGCACATTTGGTCACTTTGGGTCCTCTATAAGCCTTACTCCACCCCGACTCTCCTCACACTCTACCCCTAGGAGAAATGGGTAATTTGCACGTGCACACAATGGAATAACTATCATCCCCAGAAACAACTGGATGGGTCAGGTGCTGCAGCCTTTGGAAGAGCAGCTGTGGATGTCTAATACCCATCTCCAAACTAAGGCTTTAGGCCAAGGATCGGGGCCTCAGTAAAGTGGGCACATGGGAGAGAGGGTTTGCTGGCTGATGGTTTTGCGGATGCACTTGCTGTTCATGAAAGTGAGTCAATAATGCTAGCATGTGGCAGGCACAGAGGAGACTTTGACAAGCCACAGATTCAATCCCACTTGTCAACCTATCTGCTGCAGGAACTGCTTAGGACAGATTGGGGTGAGCGCCACATGAGTTCTCCATTATACCCAGCACCTATTTCAAATACAAGACAGCAAGATGATCAAGGCCACTTGAGATGGAACCTTTCAACAGAGTTCATGTGAGCATCTCTCCCCTGCACAGCACAGGAACCTGCTTATGGCTGGGGAATATTCTCCTCCCAGCTAAAAGGGTAAGGGCTCCACTGCTAACAGTGGATCACGGGGCTTGAAACTGCATCGCTAGGCATGGAAATTGACGAGCTAGGAGAAAAAGCACGGAGAGTTTCCTGCAACAACCGAACCATCTTATTCTATAGCTTCCCCCCGGGCAGGTTGGCACAGCATCCCTTGAGCAGGAACTCACCAGCATTCCCTTGCGGTACTGTGCTTTCCAGTTGTGGTAGGAGTCCCTTTCGGAGCTATCTTAATAGTATACATGCATCTTACCACCATACAAATCCCAACCACGCTCTCCCTACCCCCTTCCAGCTACAACTCCATGGCCCACTTGAGCCCAGAAGGAGATGTCACCGTGCAGGTAATGCTCTGCTGGCACTACAGGACGCACTGTGTTAGGGAAACTCACCTACTGCTCTCCAGATCCACTTGGAGCAGACATGAGAGCAGCTGCCGCTATAGTGTTATATAATGGGAGGGGAGAAGGAAATGGACTCTTCCTCCCAGCACTTCATTTAATGCTGGGAGCTGGAGAGAGGCAAGTCAGGGGATGGGAATTGGAGTTGCTGCTTCTACAGATTGGGACCCTGCTGCTTTGGATTTGGACACAGTGGTTTGTGGGCAAGTTTCAAGCTAACCCATCATGCGCAAGTCTAGTTTGCGCAGACCAGTTTCTATCTATTCTAAGTGGAGTCACAGCAGGGTAGGTGCCAAGCGTCCCAGGCTAGAGGAGGCAGCAGGCTCGGAAGAGCAGCATTCCATCCAGGGAGGACAGGTGCAGGGAGACGCTCTCGTTGGCAGAGATGAAGAGCACTGAGCCCCGGCGCAGGGTCATTTCAGAAATGGCGGCGGTGGAGGTGCCCACGGCCGTGCCTTGGATCACCAGCAGGATACTGGCAGAGTCGATGGCTGAGATGAGGTACAGCTTAATAGCGGAGGGAATCTGCAATGGAAACACATTTGCCATGGAAAGCAAATCTGGGCTCAAATTCTGATCCAAGTTTCTGCCGCCTCAAGGACACACTTGTACTCGTATCTCAGACGACCCATGGCCCAGTGACTTCACTCTGGAGCCTGCCTCTGCTCACAGCAGCCCAAGCCCCATGAGCCCTGGGAGATCACAGCATAACTGAGAGCAGCCAAGCTCCAGATGTTGGAGTCAGTCTCTAGCACCCTGTTGAGAGGTGAGCAGCCAAAGATGGTGCAGCGATGCCTGTGCAGCTGAGACAGCACCAGGAGAGGGAGGGAGACAAGTGAATGGTAGAGCACAGCAGGAAGAGGGGAAAACCAGCAGCGGTGCAGCCTGTCATCACCTCCCTCAACCGAGAGCACGAGGCCTAGCTAAACACCCCCAGGTCTCAGCTCTGCCCGGCCTTCTAGCTCTGACACCATGCCAAGCACTGAGCAAAGAGAGCGGCTTGCTCTGTTTAGCACCTCCTAGTGCTGCTCAGACTGGGGCTTGGCTGATAACATGTGACCCAGGAAAGGGGTGGGCGTATCTCCCCCAGCCCTGCATTCAAAGCAAAGTGAAACTTGTCAACACCAGCCGCAGCAGCAGGAGGGGGAAATGGAGCAGGACCCAGAGGCATAGAAGGCAAAGCTCCCTGGAGGACATGGGACACTCTGGCTTCAGGGGGCAGGATGGGCAGACACACTCCATCATCTGTCCCAGAGCCAGCTAGCTGAGTCCAGTGATACTCAGGAGCTGCAAGTGGCTCTTTCATGTCCCCTGGGGCTCTTTGCAGGGCCTGATATTAAAACACTGATTTAATTATTAGCCAGTCTACATTATTAACCAATCAGGATGCTTTTACAGTGTTATTAACCAATTAAGTTATGAACTTGCACTAAGTTATTAACTTATTTGCTATGAGAATAATATATATTAAAAAACCTACATATTTCCCATCATACTGTTTACATAGGACTGTTTAAATACATCATACTGTTTAAATATAGTATTATTGCCAGGTACTACTGTGGGTCTTTCGGGTAATGTTGGTCACTAATGTAGGTCCTGAACCACTGAGGTCTGAGTATCATTGATCTCCTTATCCCAGTGCCTTATGGTCTCCAAGTAGCACAGTGTGGCTTGTCCCAGTTCAGCTGACCCCGTGATCCTACCTCTAGTACAGGAAGTGGGAGGGAAGGGGGAACTCCGACAGGCTGGGGAGGGGATGCAGTGATCTCATCTCAGGTCAAAGCATTGGGGGAAAGGGGATAAGAGTCGGTTGTTAATGGGCAACCCAACTGATGTATGCGTTTTTTTCCACTCCTTGACTGGGAAGTGTCTTCCCTCCCACCCCACGTCACAGTGACATGGCCTTTGGCAAGGGAGGCTTAGGTGTAGCTCTAGCTTTTTGCAAAGCCACTTACTGCTGCTCGTTGAGAGGAATGGAGAAGTTGCTAAAGAGATCCAAAGGCAAGGATGCTGTCTGTTTGCTCCCATTGGAGGAGATGTGGCAGTCTGTCTGATGCTGCTACTAGACCCCCTTTTTCCCCAGTTAATTTGCTGATCCAGGGTCCCCACTCACCTCTATTTTCATGACGGTGAAGTCTGGCACAGGCGGGTCATAGAGGTAGACACAGGGATCCAAGCGGCTCTGCGTGGGGGCAAAGACCTTGGAGCTGCTGGGCGCTGGGTTGTAGTTCAGCATTTCACACAGGGTGAGCACGTCAATGAATTTGGGCGTCAGGCCGGCTCGCACGGTATTGTCGGAACATGCCATGCACTCGATGCAGTCTGGGGAGCAAGGAGCTCAGTGTCAGTGCAAGAAGGTGGGACCCTCCCGATCAGAAGCCAGGTGTCTGAACTCAGCTCCAGCAGGCTCCAGACAGGAGGAAAAGCCTTCGTCCCTTCACAGCGGGAGAGACTAGGGATGCCTGGCTCAGGGAAACGTGCCATCCCATCATCTCAGAGACACTGAGTAAGAGAACACTTCCTCCCCACACCCCACAAACAGCTGCTGTCAACGCCAGGCTGGGCACCTACGGGGTAGGGGAGCAGGTGGCAACATTGAGCCTGAAACACCTCCCTCCACAACGCAACAGAAAGCACAATCCGAGCGGCAGCCTCTCACTCCATTGTCCGTGGAGACACTTAGTGGTGACCTCACTGGAAAAGGCCAACGAGCCACCTAGTTTGGTATCCCGGGTCCCACAATGGCCAAGGCAGGGTGCTTGAGATAAGGTGTAACCTGGAGATCAGCATAAGTCATGGATCATGATGATTGGCAGCGGCAGCCTTACCGTAGCCAGGGTTACAAAGTGCCCATCCCATTATAGGAGCCACTATCCACCGATGAGTGGAATCACAAATGCTATTATTCATAACGGTCTCAATAGCATTGGCTAGGCACGGGAACACACCTGCCCAGCCGGCACTCGAACTCACCTCCATAGAGGTAGGCATGAGGCTCGTTGGCTCCCAGGAACATGGACTCTCCTGGCTGCAGCATCACCAGGTTCAGGAAGTAAATGGCAAAGCAGCCGATGTCTCCCGGGAACTGTGAGTGCAGCTGCAGCAGCAGCTTCCCGCTGCTCCCCGAGGTGTCCTTCCCCGCAGCAACTGTGGGGGACAAGAGCAAAGCCAGGTTAGCAGCAGCCCCACAACTTAGTCCCTTCTGCGAGAGCCCCTGCTCTGCTTACAGCCCGCTAGCGGGGGCAGCACAGTGCTGCCAGCCCAGGGGTCAGGTGTCAACGGCTTTGGGGTTCCCCCAAACCCTCCTCATCAGGAGGCCAGGGCAGGCCTAGACATTTCCGGCTGCACATCTGAGTCCCTCCAGATCCCCAGAGATGGGACGAGCGAGGACAGGTGGCCAACGAGGGATGCAACCTGCCTGGGTGTGGTTATGAGTCAGACCTGATTAGCCACATGAGCCTCACCCAGATCCATCCACTTCCAGAGACACAGGGTCCAATGTCCCCAGGCTCTGCTCTAGGGAAGAGATGGGTGGGCTGGCTAGCTTTTCCCATGCCACTGTCTGGGGACAGCGGGATCAAACAGTCAGAGTATAAGGCCAGAAGGAACTGATTACCCAGCCTGACCTCCGGTAGATCACAGGCCACCCACCCCACCCTGTCTCACTAAACCCAACAATTGATCATGGTGGAGAGAGGCTGCTAGTGGCCTGTTCTCTCCCACAGGGGCATCTCCTGGATAGCAGAAATGCTTACTCCCCAACCCCCCAGACACAAACCCTGCCAGCTACGATACATCACCACACACCTGGACCCACCCCTTCACTCCACTTCCAAAGCCCTCTGCCCACCTGCCCATTCCACACACATGCCGCACTCTCCCCAGCATCCAGCAGCTCCATCCTTTCCTTCCCATGTCCCAGTTCTCGCAGGGAAGGAGAGGAAGAAGGTGGGCATCCAGGGACAGATACTCATCTCCATATCTCCTCCCCCACATTTCCCACTTCAGCCCCTCCCTCCTCTTCCAGTGGGGAGCAGCAAGTCAGGAGGGGCATTCTCCCCCACCCAAGAATGGCCTTTTGGAGCTCTTCCTCCTCCCCCTCTCCCGCTCGAGCAGAGACTGGGGCAACCTCACTTGGCCTGAAACTCCTTCATTAGAAAGGAGGCCTCTCTGGCTTGGCTCGCGCTTCCCCTCCATTGGCATAAAAGGGCTCCTTTGTATTTCCGCTCTGGGAGCCTCCCCGACAGAGCCCCAGCAACCTGGAGGAGAGACTGCCGAAGATTTGGCATAAGCTTGGGGGAGGGCAGTGTGAGCCTGGCAGAGCAGGTGCCAACTCATGCCAAGGTGCAGGCCTCACTGCACACTGACAAATGCAGAGCTGGAAACCAGTCTGGCTCCCTGTGGGTTACGATAGTGAAAACAGATACGAGAATTATAAGAATGAGGTTAGTGTTTAGATTGTGTGGAATGCTTGCAGGCTGCTGCCTGCATTAATCCTACTTGAAGTATCTGTACCCCATGGTATAAGGTAATGGGTGTTTGCTAGAAGTGTAAAAAAAAAGGAGGGACAGTAAGGAGAGACATCACCAAGTGTGAAGTGCCAGTTTACCACAAGAGGTGTCATCTCTCCCCAGCCTGGCCTCTAGACACCAGACAAGCCATTGTGGAACATCAGTCAACAAAAGACTTTGGTGATTGCTCCCCCCACACCCGTGAAGAGGGGATGTGCACAAGCCCGCATCCCATTACAGCTTCAAAGCTGGGGGAAGGGCATAAAAATCCCTGCCAAGGAGGAATTGTTATGACTATGCTGCCTGGAATTCAGAGAGGGCAATAATTCTAAGCATAGGCATAAGCATGCTATGACTTGGGTTAGCCCTAAAGGACATATAGAGCTTGCATATTACAGCACGCGTCTGTTACCTTTTGAAACCTAAACTTGTAACTCGTGTATGTTTACCTGCTTTAACCTTGTAAACAGCTCATTTCTTTTTCCTAGTTAATAAATCTTTAGTTAATCACAGGACTGGCTACAAGCATTGCCTCTGGTAAGAGATCTAAGGTACAATTGACCTGGGGTAAGTGACTGGGAGTAACCTGAATATTGTTGGGATTTTGGGCATAAGGGGGCCTGTATCACAAAGACCGGTTTGCAAGATAAACTGGAGTGCCCCAGGGGACTGTCAGAGACTCCATGTTAAGGCTGTTTTAGGGCTTTACGAGTTCACACTTGTTAGGTGGTTGGTGAAATCTATGTCTAGGATTCACAGCTAATTTGGGATTTGTGCCCTGCTTCTTGACAGTCTGCCCTCACTCATGGTTGTGGGCCATGCCACACAGACGGACGCTCCTCTCCTACTGCTTGTCGGGCAAACACTCGCTGGGTTGGTTCAAGGAGCAGATCAGCCTTGAAGGGAAAGACCACGCTGGGATAGAACGAGCTCCAGCCAAGAATGCTCAGAGTTTGCCCTCCTGGTGCAGGGAGGGCAGGAGGCAAAATCCTCTCCATGCTTGTTACTCTTTGGTTATAAATACACATGCGCCCTCCAGGCCCACATGGCTTCTCCACTCAGTTTATTTTTACTGGATAAACTATGCACAGAGAGGGATCTGAAGCCCCTGGTGTTGTCCCCAAGCCATAACGTTACTCGTGTTCAGTGCTGAACTCACAAATCAGAGGCCTTTCGTGGTGGTATCGCTCCAGGGCAACTTACACAGCGCCTGTACAAATACAGAGGGAGGGGCTGAACTGCAGCCACTTCGGGAATGCGAACACCAGCAAAGCTTCCCAGGGCAGGCAATGAAGAGGTGTCACACTCAGGTAAAAGTCAGAGGGCGGAGCGTAGGGACCCAAGACCGATAGCTGTCAGGACGCTAGGGCTACACATGCGTCTCACAAGTGACTTAGGATCTTTAACACCCCCAAGCAGTCAGGGACCACATACCCCACCGTGCGCTCAGCTGATCCGTCCTCTCAGGGGTTGTATGGTAGGGAATATGGTCAGGCTCAGGGGCTCTGTCTCATAAAGCTCCTGTTCCAGGATGGCCTGCCCCTTTAAAGGCCAGACGCTAGCCAGCCCTGTTCAATCAGCCCTGCCTAGGCCACAATTAGCTGCCTCCCAGTGGGAGTCAGGTGGCAGCCTGATAAACACCAGGCCTCACAAGGGGCAGGGAATTTAGTTTGGTGAAGGAATTCTAGGGAGCAAGTCCTGACTTACGGCTGGAAGGACACCAGGGAAGTGGCTCGGGAGTCAGCACTTTGCGTCTCTCCATTCGGGGATAAAGGGAGCCCAGAAGGCAGGCTGAAGAGGAGCCCAAGTTAGGCAAAAGAACTTTGTTTGGACATTTGTTACCCCAGAAGGGGAATGAACTCAGAGTGACCCAGCCAGAGAATTAATCCACGAATGTCCAGGACAGACAGGAAACCCTGGTGAATGGAAACTGAGGCAGGGAATGCCAGCAGGGCCACGTTTGGCCAGCAGGGGGCTCTACAGGATAGGTGCATCCTGTAGCCACTCCCCATTTCACAGACTGTCACTGGCCAACCAGCAGACAGCTAGGTCTCTCCTACATGAGCAAAGCAGCGTAGAGCTCGGAGGTTGTGTGCACTTCAGGGGACGTTTCCTGCCTCTGATGGCGAACCTGCTTTCCCCAAAGCGCTCTGCCTGGACTGGAATGGCAGGGTGGAGATGGTGCCAGATCACTGCGCTGTTCCTGCAGGGAGGCGGCTGACAATGTAACAGCCTCAGCTAGCACCCACGAGACCAAACACCAGCAAGCAAAGGGCACAGCCCTTGGTTATTCTGGAGCAAGGCTGGTCGGCTGCACTGTGGGAGGGACAGTCCGAAGACTGGAGCTGGGGAGGAGCTAGCAGTGAAACTTGCACTCTGTCCTGTGTGTCATGCCCTCTCCACCTGCAGCATCCCCCTAGCGAACCCAGACATTACATCCAATATGATCACCCACCCACCCAGGGCGCTGTTAAAAGTGAGAGCCAGTCAGTAACTACAAAGATGCTACCCCCTCTTATCCACTCCAAGATGCCCGCTTGCCACCAAAGATCCATGGCAGCTCCATCCCCTTCACTAATCCAGGGCATTGCCAGGGCCAGCGTGGGGCAAGGATCCATGCAGGTAGCCTCTGAGTTGTCCCAGCTCCAAGGGACTTTCCTCCCCCTGGACGGACAGGAAGAAGAGACAGCCACATCCCTGACACACATATACCCCACCCCCGGGACGCGGGGCTCTCCATGTCACAGGCAGGCGCCGAACAAACCTTCCTGGGAAATCCTCTTCACCAGCATGTTCAGCTGGTCCACAAAGACCTTCTTTTCGCTCTTCATCATCCTGGTGAAGCAGATCCGCAGCGCAGCAGACACGCCCCGGGGGTCATTGCACACGCTGCGCTCCAGCTGCTCCGCTGCCACGTTGCCGATCAGTGCCCGGAACTCGGGGACCTCTGCAAAGGGCAGATGCCTGTCAGGGGCCCAGGCTGGGGTAGGATAGCAGGGGCAAACCCACCCACTCAGCTACCCCCCCAGGGATGGGCTGCTAACACCACGCCCCCTTTTACAAAGCGTCTGGCTTATGGTCACAGAGCTGGCCATAGAAGCCAGGAGCCCCTGCCCCATCCCTGCCTTCCCAGGGCCCAGCTTTGCACTCTGGTACACACTTAGGCATTTAAATCTCTGTTTTAGGCACCTGTGTTTGAAAAGCGTGTAGAAAGGATATAGTAACTGCCAACATGAAGGTGCTAGCCCCAGGTCCAGGCTGGCTTAGTGTCTCCGAGCTGCTCCGCTGAGCCTTATCCCAGGTGATGTTCTGCATTACGAAGCTAGGGCAGCAAATGTGCTGCTCCTGCCATCCGGCAGAGGGCAGCTTCCCCTGGGGGGCGAGGGGCTCAGCAATGGAGCAGCCCCCATAATCACGGCTGGTCAGTCGGAGTGATCAGCCCCCTGCAGGTAGGCCCAGTGAGAGGGGAGTGCAAGCTTGGGGCCTTATGCATTGGCATTTCTCCTCCCTGCAGGGCTCTGCTTGGAGGGCCACCGCCAGGGGCTGGAGGATGATATGCCCAGCCCAGCTTCAGAGATACATTGAAGGGGATCTTATTAACCCCTGCAAGTGCTCAGCCCTCCCTTTCTGCCCCCCCCCCCCCCCCCCCCCCCCCCCCCCCCCCGCCACCATAGCATCTGACCCTTCCTCTTAGTCGGCAGTCCCAAGCTTGGGAGCTCTTTAGCCCCCCTCTCCTGCCCTGCCCAGCACATCCCCAGCCAGCAGCACCACCTGGTGCTTACTCTGCAGAAAAGCCACAATTTCCTCCACGGGCCGGAAGCCACACATGCCCTGGAAGGGGGTCAGCGCAATGGCCATCTCTGGCTTGTGATTGGCATCTGGGTAGTGCTCAGGAAACTGGGCGTGAAGCTTCCCCGCCAGCTCCTAGAGAGGGGAGACGAGGACAAAAAAGAGTCAAAGCCCGGGCGATCCCCCCTCAACAACTAGGTCCCTCCTCGCCAGCTCACGCGCTGGGAGGCTGCATCCTGGGGAAAGAGATCCCACAGGGCTGCGGGTATGCCAGCAAATGGATTCAATGAGGAGAGCCAGTCCTGCCCCAGGGGTCAGAGTGACTCACCCCGGGCAGAATTCTCACTCCCTGGGCTCCCTCACTGCACCATCTTCGTGGCTTCCCAGAGAGGGGCTACGGCTAGCTACATACCAGGCTTCAGCCCAAATGCCCAACCAGTGAAACATTCCCACTGAATCCCCCCACCTACCTCTTTTCTCTGCCCACTGCTGCGGCCCTCACACCAGGACACTTCAGCACCGCGACTGCACATTTAAAAACACAGGATGCTGAGGAAATGCAGGTGCAGCCAGCAGACACGGCAACACTGCAGCACCAAGGAGATCTGGGATACAAGCACATGCTAGCAAGGGCTGGGCTGATGTCCCCTGGGTTTAGTCCGCTGTGCACTTCTCACCAGGCTGAATAGAGGGGTCTCAGCAGTAGCACTTGCTACTGAGCTGAAGGCTTCCTGTCAAATGACTCTTTCTGCATTTTTAATTTAAAGCTGCTTTTTGATATCAGATGGGAACCAGTTGCTGAGATCATAGCACTTAACACCCCTCAGCGAGAGCTCCAGCCCCATGCTCTGCCCAAGAGGAGTATAGTTCTTCTCCTGTGCTTCATTCAGTTATTTCCTCCCCAGGAAATGGGTGGAGAACAAACATCTCAGGGGTGAGGGCCTAGCCTTATGACGCAAAAGGAATGTTTTATTGCCCTCATGCAATACAACAGCTCCTCAAACGAGCAGTCAGAGCTGGCCACGACACCCAGTGGCTGATTCAAGCCCAGTATTTAGGTTTTGTACAAAGAGCTTTTAACAAGAGTTTATGACCAACAGAACTGTTGCCTTATGTTTAAAGCCCCTCGTACACAACATACACTGGCTGATCTGCATTAAGCTATTACAATTCACAGTCGCACAAAGCAGCAGTGTACATAGGAGCACTGCCAGGGCCCGACCAGGCTCACTGCTCAACATGCCAGACCGGCATTAGATGCTCAGGGGGCCTGACTGGGCCGGTTGTAACAGGCGAAAGCTCAAAGACGACTGGTGCTGAAGTAGACACCTAGGCCTCACCATTACACTACACCTGGATGGGCGCTATTTCAACGGTAGCCTATTGTGTAGACTCTCGATGGGGCAGAGGACACAACAGACACTTATGTTCCCATTGTTCTTATTTCTGTGCATCGCACTGGGCGTGTCCCTATACTGAGGGAGGCAACTTGGGAGAAGCAGTGAAGGCATTTTACTGAATGACCTGTTCTAACATAGACCTACTCTGCCATGTGCTCCATGCTCTGTCACAGCCATTGAGACCAATGGGGTCAAAATACAATATGACCTGATGGTGACATGGCAGGGCTCCTTCTCAAGACCTAGAGGCCATGCCGTGTTCTTTCCCTCCAGCCACCACAGCACGTTTGGGGCACCCATGCAGGTGAGAAGCAAGATGCATCTCATCCCAGGGGGGCTGGATGAGTGCAAGTTGAAGGGTACAGAACAAGGAGTAATGGTCTCAAGTTGCAGTGGGGGAGGTTTAGGTTGGATATTAGGAAAAACTTTTTCACTAGGAGGGTGGTGAAACACTGAAATGCGTTACCTAGGGAGGTGGTGGAATCTCCTTCCTTAGATATTTTTAAGGTCAGGCTTGACAAAGCCCTGGCTGAGATGATTTAGTTGGGGATTGGTCCTGCTTTGAGCAGGGGGTTGGACTAGATGATCTCCTGAGGGTCCCTTCCAACCCTGATATTCTCTGATTCTAAGGGGGGATTGTTTTTGTATCTGCACTGGCTTTGGAGCAAGGTCTGTCTTTAGCTATGCTCTGTCAGGTACCAAGCAGCCTCTGGGTATGGAGTGCAACAGCCAGGTGTTGGCAGCATCTGCAACCGTTCCAGAACTCAGTGAGTAGGGGACCATGGCAACCGTTCCAGAGCTCAGTGGGTAGGGGACCATGAACGTGGTGCACTCCTGAGCATCATGCCACGAGAGCAGTCCTGGCTCAGCAGCATAGCTTACCTCAGGGACATCTGCAGAGAGGCTGCCTGCAAGGCCCCAGCAATGCACTCAGAGGGGGTTCAGAACAGCTTCTTACCTTATTGGGATGGGCCTGTATGGACAGGGCTGTGTTAACCGACAGCACTTTGAATAGGAAAGGCAGCTGGCCCTGGAAAGTCTCCTTGACCTTGGATCCCAGGCATCCAGGATTATCTCCTATCCACTGTCCTAAGGTCTTCTGGGGAATTCGATTATCCAGAATAACAGCATCGCCTCTGGGGTGGGTTCCCATCCAGAGCTGGAACAGGCATTTGTGGGATGGAAAAAGAGGGACAAGACAAAGCCATTAGCATCTCCAGCATGGTTCTCGACAGGCTTACAAAACAGGCCAAACAGACAGGTTCAAGGAGAGGGGGAAAGGAGGTAGGGTTGTCTGTACTTGAATTCTCAGCTTTTGCTTCCTGCTACAGTTCAGACTGAATATCAGCATCCCCCTTAGTTTCTAAGCGCATCTCTCACATCCACCCACCTACAATTATTTCCTCATCTCCCAGCTAGGTCAAAGTATACAGAGGTCTGATCTGCCAGGCTTGATCTTGATCTTCTCCTCAGTACCTTTCAAAACACAAGAATTGCCACAGTGGTGCAGACCACCATTCCATCCAGTCCGGTACCCTGTCTCCCGCAGCAGCAGATATGCAATGTTTCAAACAAAGACCAGGTCCCCCATACCCACCCACCCCTTCCCCTTTGCCCACTCTGTCAGCATTGCACTGCAGCGAAGTGCAAGGAAAAGGGATTCAAATTCCTGCCTGACCTCAGCTGGTGATCTGCTTATGCCTTGAAGCATGAGGATCAAGAGCACACTTGCCACTATAGATTCTATTCATGTGCGTAATAGCTGCAATGTTTCAAAGGAAGAAGCCAACTTTTGGCCTCAGTCATGAGGGTGGAGATAGGGGAGGGAAAGTGGCTGACTCTGGGATCTCAGCAAAACCTGTGTCACAGAAGAAGGGCAGAGAGAGGGAGCTGGGGGCTTACCTCAGCATATGGCTTGTCTGGATCAATCTGTGCCAGTGGATCACTGCTAGCCAGCAGCTTGGCCACTTCACTGTCCAGGCCAATCTTCCCCCAGGCATATTTCTGCACAACGCAGGACAGGGGAAACACTAAGCAAACACACAAAAACAAAGGGTTATCCAAGGACACGGCAGGCAAAAATCACCGGCTCACAAAATGGCCTGACATCGCCAAATCCCAGCCACCTGGCTCCCCCGGCTAAAATTCCTGTCCGTACTTTGACCCTCCTCTTGCCTCCACTGCTGCAACCTTCTCCCCTCTGGGAAGCTGCACCCTCCAAAATATTGTCGCTCAGATCAACGCACCATCCCATCCGCATTCCTCTTTCGGCTCCTCCATCAAACTCAAGCTCCCCATCTCTAGGTCTCTGCACAACTTATCCTGGCCCCTAACTGCCCTGTGTCCTTCTCCCACGCTCATCCTCACGCTTCCTCCCATGCTGTTCCTCATACTCAGAGCAGTCTTCCTCTCCCATACACCCAACCACTTTCCCCTCCTGAAAACTCACTTCTTCCATTAAGACGTTTAAACAACATCCACCAGAGAAAACGATGGATTATCAGGATTAGTTGTATTACAGTAGCCCCTAGAGGCCCAGGAGAGACCATTTTCATAGATCTGAACGGTCCTGCGTCTCTAATTTAGAACACACGATCCTTGGAGCTGCGATGATGTGTTTTGCACAGTATTGAGCACATGCTAATGGCATGGTTCTACAGCTCCTCCACGTCAGCTCATAAGAGCATAAGAACGGCCATACTGATCCATCTAGTCCAGTATCCTGTCTTCCAACAGTGGCCAGTGGCAGATGCTTCAGAGGGAATGAATGAACAGAACAGTTATAGAGCAATCCATCCACTGTCATCCAGTATCAGCTTTTGGCAGTCAGAGGTTTAGGGATGCCAGAACATGGGGTTGCATCCCTGCCCATCTTGACTAATAGCTATTGGAGGACCAATCCTCCACGAACTTATCTAGTTCTTTTTTGATCCCAGTTATACTTTTGGCCTTCATAACATCCCTTGGCAACGAGTTCTACAAAGTGACTGTGTGTTGTGTGAAGAAGTGCTTCCTTCTGTTTGTTTTAAACTTGCTGCCTATTAATGTTACTGGCTGACCTTTGGTTTGTGGTAAATGAAGGGGTAAAGAACACTTCCCTATTCATTTTCTCCACACCATTCATGATTTTAGAGCCTTAGTTTTCTCAATACCCTCCAGTCCAAACCCACATGCTCTGGTCTAGCACCACACAGTCCAGTTCTACACATGTCCACTACCTCAAGTCCAGTATGTTTCACTACAAGACAATTTCAGTTTAGAGCAACAAATGTCGGTGAAAGATCTGTGCCCCAGTGTAAGACATTCAACTATTCCAAGAGCCTCCAGCTCCAAAACTGGCCAAACCTCCTCCCCAACATGGTTTAAAGTGTGACTGTGTAAACATTGTATTTTCCACTGAATGCATCCGATAAAGTGAGCTGAAGCTCATGAAAGCTTATGCTCAAATAAATTTGTTAGTCTCTAAGGTGCCACAAGTACTCCTTTTCTTTTTGGGTAAATATGGCATCCTCACACCCCAGATCCGCCTCATCATCTTTGAGTCATGCCTGCTGAGCCAGACAAAAATGTGTTTACACTGTCATTCGCACAGCCCACACAGTTGTGGGAAGGTAAGCTAGCTTCCACTCCTCCTCATGCATCAGTCACATTGCTGATGGCAGAATCTTTGATCTTCGGGGTCCTAAGCAGACTTTGCAGGCCTGGCTGAACCTGCGTTCTTGGATTCACCAAGTGCTCACGCAGGGCTTGGCATCCCTGGTAGGCCTCAAAAACTCTACTTGCCAGTGCTAAGCAGGAAACTTTCCCTAACAAGTGGAAAGGGACAAGGAAGAGGAGGGTGGAGTAAGCGAAGCCATTGATTTCTGCAGAATTTAAGCTTTCGTCAAAAAAAAAAAAAAAAAAAAAAAACACAACAACCAACCAAACCCTTATTTAACTCTCATATACTACAATGATGGGGACCACAGGAGAGCCTGGACAGACAGAGAGGGTGGGAGCGACTCATGGCACCTAGAAAATCACAGGAACGACACTGTGATCCACAGAGCTATTGGCCCACTAGGCTTCTATACAATGAGTGGAGATAGGCACCTTAGAATGCGATCCACAAAAGCCAGCATGCTAGGCGAGGGGCCGCCTACAACTGTCAATGGGAGATGTTGACAAGAAATGATATGAACAGGCATCTCCCACCTGTTGGGAGAGTGTGCTAAGCACTGAGCTATGGGATAGTCTGATATACCCCATATATATATATATATATAGCGCCTCCCTCAGTCTCTCCTGTTCAAGCTGTTACAATGTGGATAAATAATTAAAGAGTGATTGGAGCAGTGGGCCAGAACCTGGGACCTCCCACCTTCTTGTAGGGTGCCCGAACCAGCGAGCTACAGAGTTTGTCTCTCACTTGGCAGTTTTGTGGATGGCAGAGGTGTGGGCAAAGACTATGACACCCATTTTCCACACACAAACGGAAGTACGGAGGAGAGGCTGCACCAACACCACATGTGGAAATCAGCAGCACTCAGGAATAGAACCCAAGAGTCCAGACCCCCAGCCCCTCCCCACAAACCAACAGACCCCAATCCCTTTCCAGAGACAGGAATAGAAGCCAGGAGTCCTGCCCCTCTACCTTCCCTTCCCACCCACCAATAGAACCCAGGAGTCCTGCCTCTCAGCCCTTCCCCCATCAATACACCTTTCATGCAGACCCAAGAATAGAACCCAGGCGTCCTGCCCCGCCCCCACAGAACCCAGGGCGGTGCTACCCCAGCCCCAGGGACGCCTGGCCTAGGAGCCTGGCGGTGACCTGGCGGATTCCCTGCCGGCATAGGAGGTGCCATGTGCCCCGCTCTGCGGGGAACCGGCCGCTGCCCCCAGACGCTGCCGCGAGGAAGGCGCATCCCCGGGACGGGGGTGTCTGAGCAGCGGGGGCAGGTTCGAGCCCAGCCCCTTCCCCAAGGCCATGGGACCCACCCGCCCAGCATCCCCGCCAGAGCGGCTCGGCCCCGGCCGCCGCCGCCGCCGCCACTCACCTCTCAGCTCCGCCATGGCTCCGCCTGGTGCCCGCTTCCCCAGCCTGCACCGCCCCGCCAGCCGAGCGAGGGGAGATCCGGGATGGAGCGGCGGCCACGCCCCTCCCGGCTCGGGCACGCTGGGAGAGGTAGTTCCCTGCCTGAAGCCCAGCAGCGCCGGGGGGGGGGGAGGAGCCCGGTGTCGTCGGGCCACGCGAGCCCCCCGCCAGGGTTCGACTTGGAGGCGTGGCGCCCGGCCCCATTGTTCACCCAGCCTGGGCAGGGTCCGCCTGTGTACGTGGGAACACCCTCCTCTGTGCATGCGGGCTCCTGCGGGGGCAACCCTTTCCCCACATACGTCCTGCCCTAGTGTGGGGCAACCCCCTGGGTGCACAGCCCCTCTCCCCACATATGCAATCCCCTTCCTCCCTATACACCCCCCTTGTGCACAGCCTTCCTCCCCATTATATACACCTCTACGCGTGCAACCGGTGTGCACAGCGCCCTTCCTCACTATATACACAAGGATGTATGCCACCCCCGTATGCACAGCCCCTCTCCCCATATGCAACCCCCTTCCTCACTATACACAGCCCCATGAGTGCAACCCCCTCTGTGCACAGCCCCGTTCCGCACTATATACACAAGCATGTGTGCAAACCCGTGTGCACAGCCCCCTCCACACATATACAACCCTCCCGTGTGCAGTCCTCTTCCCCACTATACACACCCCCATGTGTGCAACCCCGTGTGCAAAGCCCCCGTCCCCACTATACACAGCACGTAGCATGTGTGCAATCACCTCGTGTGCAGTCCCCTTCCCCACGATATACACCAGCATGTGTATAACGCCCCTAATACGTGCGCGGCCCTTTCCCCACTCTATGGAGTCTGTGTGCAACCCCCCTTGTGCACAGTCCGCTCCACCAGAGGATATGCAACCCGCCAGTGCGCGCAGCCCCCTTCCGCACCATATCAACCTGCCCCATGTGTGCAAACCCCGACCTGCCCAACCCTTTCCCTTTCCCCACTATTGGTAGCCTATTGTTTGTGCAGCCCACCCACTTCCCCAGGTATGCACAACCTCCCAGGCGCGCCGCCCCCTTCCCATAGCAACCTCCCGTCCTACCACACCCGCCCCTCATGTAACGCCAGGCCCCGCCCCCATGTGTGCATGTGCCCCCACGCGCGCAACCCGCTCTCCCTCAGGTACTCGAGCGCACGCGCACACTCCCGCGCGGCGTCAGACAGACGTTACAACTGGCCCCGCCCGCGAGGGCGAACCTCGCCGCGTCTCTTTCTCCTGGCGGCGCATGCGCCAGGGTTCACCCAGCTTGTGAGGTCACAAACTCTGTTTGTCACGTAAAAGAGACCAGTCGATGCCCTGCCCAGACTGAGTGGGGCGCACGCGCAGTCTCGCTCCCGGAAGTGTCCCGTTCCCAGGGAGCAGGAAGCGAGCGAACAAACGGACGAGCCGGGCGGGCGGCGCAGGGAGGGAGTCGGACGCTGACCCTGCCATGTCGGCCTACGACACCAATCCGTTCGCCGACCCGGTAGACGTGAATCCCTTCCAGGTAGGAGAGCGCGTCCGAGCCCCGCGGCTCCCCGTCCCCTGCCCCACCGCCCGGACGTGGCGCTGAGCGAGGGGCCGCCTGCCAATGGTGGGGCCGCTGTGACCCGCGCCGCCCAATCAGGGGCGAGAGGGCGGGACTGATGGGGGCGTAGGGGAGGCCCGATCCTGTGGGGCTGTGCCAGCCCCGGGGGAGTCCCAGGTCTGCGACGCGTATCGGGGGAGGCGGGACCCAGCAACAAGTCGGGGAGGTTCAACGCTGCTCTGCCCTGCCCTGCCCCCCACCCCAGTACCCAGTGTCTGCCCCATCAGCTCTCCGTTCCTCCCACTCCCCCCTCGGGGTCCCTGGCCCGTGCTCCACCCTCCCCTAGCGCCACAGCCTGCCTGGTGCGTGCCGCTTGTGCGCTCCGCTCTCCGCTCTGTACAGTCTGGGGGGCCTAGTTCACCCACCTAGTAGTGCCATGCACCTTACCAACCATACACCTCAGAGCCCTGACCCAGCAGGCCCTGACCCAGCAGGACACTGCTCCGAGTCGCAGCCCTGCTGGGTTAGGGCATGCTCAGTGCCTTGGGAGAAGTAGGCACTGGCTGGGACAGTGAGGGGCTCCTGGTTTTGCCAGTGGTTCACAGGTGCAGCTCCCATTGGCTTTTCTGGGTGTTGCAACCACATACGCAAGGGTAGGCTTAGGCCTTAGTCTCATACACAAGAATAGATGAGCAAAATGTTTGAGAACCACTGATCTAAATTAATCTGAGACCGCATTATTTGTATTACGGCCCCTGCTGAGAGGAGAGCCTCCATTGTGCTCACTGATATTCCATACACATAAGAGATGTTCTCTGATCCAAAGAGCTTACAATCTAAATAGACCAGACAAAGCGTGGGAGAACAGTAGTAGTACCACTCCTGTTTTATAGAGAGTTAAGCAACTTGCCCAGGGTTATGCAGGAAGTCTGTGGGAATTCTGGGAACTGAACTCAGATCCAGTGTATTAATCACAAGATTGTCCTTCCTCTTTTACCTTCTTGAAACTTATCTTGGGAAATAGTCTTAATTAAGAACAGACACTGTATTTCAAGTGCATCCATGTCCTGTGGCCCCTTTTAGGAAAGATCACTGTTCCTTTGTATTTTAAGGGCTAGTGGTTCCCAATCTTTTTGAGCAGCTATTTCCACTTATTAGGTTAATAGGTTGGCTGTACCAGCCAGTGCCGGCTGTCTCCCATTCAGTTACGCTGGCAGTCACCCACCATATTGTGGAAAATATGGTTTGTAACTGGCCAAGCTCTGTCATAGACACCTTGTGCCACATTCTCCACTTACTGTAACCAGTTCTACATTGGAGCGTACACAGCAGTGTGAGTGAGAGGAGAATCGGGCCCATTGAATGAGTGTGTGCAAGTGAATGGGAGTCGATCATGGGACAGTATTAGGACGTAGTCATCGAGGCTCTTAGTGTACCAGCATTGCCTGGTCTACAAGCATATTCTTGTGGTAAATGTGCATACCATGCTCTTGGTTCAAAGAGCGCACACTTTCTTTCTGCAAAACTTATTCTGATGAGTGAATGAGACATTAAAATCTCTCTGGGTGTACATGACATGGTGTCAGTTACTGTGATACAGTGGTACAGGAGGAAGCTTTAGCAACACTGGATTGCAAGTGTCAGGACAGAGTTGTAGGTGTGTTAAATATTCCTGTCAGATAGTTGTATTGCTGACTGTGGCATAGCAGCTGTTGGTTTGCTTCTCATTCTGTGTTGGCTTGTGCAATGTTATGTCCATATGCTCTAGGGGTCCTTCTCCTCTGGGGTGTACTGCTCAGCGTTCAGAGTTAAGTGCGTATTCTAACAGAGGTTTAGCCTTGGCAGCCTAAGAGAAAGGACTTTTTTCTGAGGTGCTCTGGAATCCTGCACACACTCTAAATGTTGCCTGGATTCTTTCTATGCTGAGTTGATGTCTGTGTGTGCTGCCTTGAAACCTGCATTTATTTACCTAGGGAGTTGGTGGAGGGCTCCAAAAACAGTCTGTTGACCCTGAGTAACATGGCTGTAGATGTGAAGATAAATGTTAACACTTCACATTTCAGAAATTTGTTTCTATAAAAAGTTGTTTACCTTTATTACATGACAGAAAAGTATCAGGGCATAACAGGAAGCTGCATCTTGGTGCACATCCTCTTATTTCATAGACAACTTTTGTGATATTGCAATCTGGTGAGCCAGCAGTAATTAAAATCTTAATAACAAGATTTTGAGTTCAGTATAAACACAAGGGGCGTAGGAAGCAGAAATAATCTTGTGCATACTCAAATGAAAACAGAAGTATTTGCTGGGGTGTGTTTGAGAACTAGAAGTGGCTCATGATTTTTTTAATCACCTTTATTGGGCACATTTAGTGTCTTGGAAATATGGATATTGTCAATTTGCATACTGGGGGCGTGTAAATACTCTGTTGGTTTGTGCATCATCATGCTGCCACAGAATCGTTGACCAAACCGGGCTGTGCTTGCGTTTAGCTCATTGTTCAAACAATAAGATCAGATAGAATCTAGAGGCAGGTGACTCTAGGATGGCAGTCTTCTAATTTTTTTCAATAATCCACGTAAAGCAGGTGACAGAGGAAGTCAGAGGTGTGTAGTTGCGCTGGGTGTATGCCAAAGGAATGCTTTCCATTCCTGCTGAATAACTTCAGTTTCTTATATTCCTTCTCTCCCTGCAGTCAAAGATAGCTTCAATTGTCTGTTTTTCCAATGGGGTTCTTATTCATCCACTGTGAGGCTCCTTTTTTGGGGGCGGGAAGGGGCGGTTCTGTCTTATGTGACTAGTATAATATGAACTTTTCTGGACATGCTGTGTCTAATGTAGTGAGCAAGCTGGGGGGAAAGATTCTGATCACTTGTCCAAGGGCAGCTGAAGCTTCAAATTTGGTTGTCTGGCAAGAAAATGGGCTCATCCTAATTTTAGGTCTGTGGTATCATTAAGTAAATTAAAACAAAATATTGTAGTGTGACTGTAGCAAAGAATTAAGTCACTTTCTTCTAACACTGAACAAAGAGCTTTATTGGAATCAGAAAAATAGCAGCATCACTTAAGCTTGTCTGTAGCTTCTGACTACAACTTTCCCTGGCCCTCATCCAATCTGATTTCCTGTTACAGATTAAAAGAAAGGGTACAGATATCTTCATAGTTGTTCCTGTAGTTGTTTAACAACATTTCTTTGCATTCTGCATGTTCTGTTTTGGACTGTGGGGTCAGGGTTTCTCATCCATGTTCTCTGTTTTCTAAAGCGAGTGATTCTCACTTGGGTTTATGTTCAATTTTGTGTTGCTTTAATATAGATGAAAATGCCACTGCCACCAGCAGTCTGACGGACTCAGAAGAGAGCCTATGTAATCTGTTTCAGTTTCAAGTAGAAACTCTAATGGCTAAATAACTCTATACACATTAGAGAGACAAGGTGGGTGAGGTAATATATTTTATTGCATCAGCTTCTGTTGGTGGAAGAGACAAGCTTTGGAGCTACCCTGGAGTTCTTACACAGAGCGCAGACCTGAAGAAGAGCTCTCTGTAGCTTGGAAGCTTGTCTCTTTCATCAATAGAAGTTGGTCCAATGGAAATTATTACCTCATCCACCTTATCTGTCTAAGATCCTGGGGCAAACACTGCTACCACAACATTGCAAATAGCTATAGACATTGTCCATTTGATTGAAATCTAGATCATGGTTATGCAGAATAGCACTAATCCAGTTTGGCATTTTAACAGTTCACATATTGTATTAATGGGCTAATTCTTTATCATACTTTTAATCCTTTAGACAGTATGTGGATTCAAATAATTGAAACCAGATATATGATGGTGGTGGTTGACTGATAGCAGCTTTGGACACGTAGTCCTGAATTTTCTGCAGCTTTCCCCTGAAGCCCCAGCTGTGTATTTACCCTTTGGGTTTGTCATGCCAAAGGGTACCTTTTGGGCCTCAGGAGTCAGGTTCAGGACTGTCTATTGCTCTGGTTCTCGCACAGCAAACCCTCAAACAACAAGGTATCTTTTCCTTGGTAAGTAGGAGATTTAATTCATAATACTGATAAGGTCAATCATGAAATGCACTGTACACTCATAGATGTGCTTGATTTGATCTCCTGAAAATCTGACTCTCATTCTGTGGTACATTCCACAAAATGACAGCCAAATGACTTTCTTGTTAATTTCCCCAGCAACCCAGTATACATGGCAGATAGCTCCAGAGTAGCGCATGTTTGCCTCAAAGGTGTAGATAAGAGCTTGAATCTCCAGCATCCTTTGGGACATAAATAACATTTTAAATTATAGTCAAAATAAATTCAAATTTCTTAAGAGGGTGGGATAATCTTTTGAAATACAGAATAGCAAGTGCAAAATTGTGACTGATGCCATGGTCAATAACAGCATGGGGAGGATTTTGCCTTTACTTGAGCTTACACACTGTCTACATGAACACCTCTACATTCAAGTCAGCCAGTTGAGATGTGAGCTCTTCTGCCTTCATCTCCGCAACTCCTAAAGCTGTCTTATTACCTTTGTGATTCTATCAGCTGACCCAGATTCCAGGTCTTACCAGAAGAGAGTACAAGTTTCCCATCCTGCACAAACCTGATGTACTCCAATTCTTGCTCAGCCACAGAAGTTTTTGGCTCTATCAGCTAGCACAGTAATAAAACTAGCTTTTTGTATGTGTTTGTGATGCTTCCCTTTAAAAGAAACACATGGTCTTTGCAGCTGAGTCTCTAAAAGCTTTTTAGTCTGTGTTAGTAAAGTTTGGTCCAAGATCAAGGCCATTTGGGGCTTGCAAACTGCAGCGTGAAGTAAAGAACTAAAATCCTTTTTACTGACTGTATATGGGAAGCTAAACAAGGTAGTAAATCTGTGAGTCTCCTCATTGGCAATCTAGCAATATGAGTCTTGTGAACAAAGTAACACTTTTTGCTTCCATGCCTTTCATGTGAGCAGCATGTGGGGAATGAAAAGATCTTACTCTCGCTTCAAAGGACTGACATTATCAAATTCTTCTTGTACTTTCTAGGAACTACCAAGCATTTCATCTTTCGGATGTGAAACCTAGGGATAGCTTACAATGACTTCTAGAAAGCGTTTCCTAAATCAGCAGCTCCCAAACTTTGATTCACATACCACCTTAAAAAGTTGTCAGGTGAACTAACAGAATATCAGACTCAGAACCACAGTTTGGGAACCCCTGGTATAGATATCTCATACTTTTAACAGGTTTTAACAATGCTCCACTGTGCCATGTGCTTTAGGAAGTGAGAGAAAGAGATTTAAGTGTAGCCACCTTGGTTCTGTTAGAAACAGAGCAAAAGTTAGGCTAACTATAACCCTAATAACGCAAGACTTGCAAAGGCAGGGCTGGGAAAAGCGTATGGAAAATTGCTAAGCTGTCTGACCTTGTTTTTAGACAAAATAGAATGTAGTTGTAGCAGAAAATCATTAATAATAATAATAAGATATCAGGAAGGAAAATGTATGAGCAAAGTGCAATTGCTATTCGTCAATGCCTGTAACGAAAACTACAAATATTTGTGATAAACCGCTTGTTGTTCAGAGACTTGTCTAAGGCCAGGGTAACTCCTGCCTTGCAGTCTCCCCCTGCAATTGCTTGAAATAAAAATTGTCTGATTTACTGCATCCAAACAGAGAGGATTTGTTTTCTTCCACAGTAGCTACCATGTTCTAACTAACATGTTTTAAAAGTCTAGTGTAGACAAGGCATACTGCCTTCAAGGTGTGCAAAACTGGTCAAGTTAAAGTGTGAGGGGAGCTAACGCATCCTCCTGTCACACCTAAATTCTAGCCTAGACAAGAATCCATGTCTCTGATAGGAAAAGGACAGTGGTCTTGCGGGGTTTAAGAGGGTTATTGAGTTTTGTGTGATGTGATAAGGAGGAAGTGTCTGGAAAGGAAAGACAAGTCAGAAAACTTTCTTTTTCCTTCTCCAGGTAGAAGCTGACCAGATTCTTGTTAGCTTCACTTTGCTACTTGGGAAAGCCATGAACAGATGCAGAGAGGGTAGGGCTACCTGTCCATGCACTCAGGAAGACAGCACTGTCAGAGTTCACATGTGGAAGGTTTTCTTAAGATTACAAAGGAATAGGAATTGAAACTTTGATTTAAAAAAGGGCTAAATTCTTAAGAAATTGATGGCTTAGGCTCCTTCCTTCCCCCAACCCCTCCATCTACCAGGCCATTTGTGGTTAAAACCAGTGAAGGTGGATTGTCTGCACACTTGGTTAAACTGGTGCTTTTCTTCCACATGTGCTTCACCCTGTGGATGAAGTGGTTGAGTAGAACATGCACCCTTTGTTCAGAGAATCCCCTGCCTGCAGAATTGCTGACATATATAGATTCCCTGGAATGTTTCTGGAACCCTATTCTGCCTGGTGAATTCAATTCAGCATCTAAGAATCTGTACCTGTTTCTGAGATTTCATCCTGGAGTGATTCATAAACTTGTGTAACCAGTTAGGCAGGGAGTGTCTAATCTCTAGATGTGTCTAAAGTTACTCATTAAACGGAGCTTTTTTTGTATACACTTGATCAGAAAGCTGTACTGGAAGGCAAGAGACCTGTCTACAGTATGTTTGAGACAAGTCAATTGGCTTTCCCAGGGTTTACAGCTCTGATGTTATGGAGCTTAATCAACAGGAAACTTGGCTGACCTTTACATATCTGATCTTGCTCTTCCTCCTCCCCTGCCCAGCCTAGCCATTACTTTTTGCCCCATTAACAACAAAAATAAAATGGCTTGTGCTGATAGATACATTGGTTGCTGAAGAGGAGAAAGCACCTTGCTTAAGCAGAACTCCAAAGGTAAAATTACATGGCTGTTCAGTTTGTGAGCAAGGCTTCTACAGAGAAGCAACTGTACCTAATTCTATCTTTGGGAGAAAGGATGCTTGAGGGTCAGCAGCAGTGTCTGGCTGTTAAAGGGAGAACCTTTAGCAAAGCACAGCTTTGCTGTGTATACTTGCTTTCATACAAACTGCATCACACGAGACTTGGGTTAAATAATGTGCAACAGAGGGAAGAAGAAAGTTGTCTTCAGAAGAGAGAGAGAGGTTTTGCATAGCAGTATGATTATGGGAAGGGACCAAAAGGAGACTGGCACTGAGTGGAGGAAGGAGAAACTGACACTCCAGCTGAAATCTGGGTTTAAATTTACAAGTATGATAGTGTGATCAGTTAACCTGAAACCGTAGGCTCACTCTTCATAGCTTTTTTGCCTTGTCAGAATGGCTGCTTTGGGAGATAGTTTGGTAGTCCAGAAGAGGGCTGCACGAAAGCAGTTTGTGGTATCAGATGTCTGTCACCTAGCACATCTTTCTACCTGAAAATTGGTTCAGCTGCTCTCTGCTGCACTTGATGGAGACTCTGTCATCCTGAGGACACTGGAGCATTATGCAAAGACAGACTGCAGCATCATCTCAGCATGGACTACCAGTTTCTTCAGCTTTACAAAAGGCTTCAGGGTAGCTGTTGTCTAATGGGTAAAGTTCAGGGATGAGAGGAAATCTGGGTCCTAGTTGCAACTGTGCTGCAGACTGATCTCTGGTAAATTAATCTCTCGGCCTCAATTTCACTAAGTGTTTACAACGTGGTATTGCTTTCAGAAGCTCTGATCAGTCACTGGTTTTGTTTAGCTTGACAAATATAAGGAACACGTGGAGCAGGTTGTCTAGAGGCTGTCTCTTTTTTTCCCTTTAACTCCTACCTTTGACTTAAGCGCCTTTCCCTGTTCTCTTTCAGGATCCCTCAGTGACACAGCTGACACATGCTAACCAAGGCAGCTTGGATGAATTCAATCCCTTCTCTGAGAACTCCCGGCTGGTATGTGGCTCATGTGATTGCACCAAATATCTACATACCTGTTGTTGTATCAGGAAACTGGGTCCTCTGATAGAGGGGACTATAAGATGAATGAGGCATTCACAGATCTGTCCCTACTGGACAGCGACTGTGTTACATACATGCACAATACACTTCTCATGAGACCCCCAAGAGCAGAGCAGTGGTGAGCTCCCTGCAGGAATTCTCATGGCCAACGCAATCCCAAAGTGGGAAGCAGAACAAGTCTCATGCCAAGGGATATAATTAGGGCCCTACCAAATTCACAGTCCATCTTGGTCAATTTCATGGTCATAGGATTTTTAAAATCGTAAATTTCACCGTTTCAGATATTTAAGTCTGAAACTTCAGGGTTTTGTACCTGTGGGGGTCCTGACCCAAGAGGGGGCCATAGAGGACGTTGCAAGACTATTGTAGGGGTTGCGGTATTGCTACCCTTACTTCTGCACTGCTGCTGGCGGCAGCTCTGCCTTCAGAGCTGGGCTCCTAGCCAGCAGCCTCAGAGCTACCTGTAGCTGGGGGAGGTTCTCGGAGATAGGTCTGACCTGGCCCCGGGAGCGACCCCTATAGGGGAAGAGGAAGTCCCATCCCTCCCCAGCCTGGCTGGGACTAGCATCCGGAGACCGGAGCATGGTAAGAGCCCCCAGCCCTGCCCCTTCCCTACACTAGCCAGATTTCACAGGGCAGATCAGATTTCACAGTCCATGATTCAGAAACATAAAATAAAGATGCTTATGCAGGATGGTGCCTGGTGTTCCTGGGACTCCAGACCTGCCTTCCAATTTGGCACACACCTACTTGAAGGCACTTGGTGTTCAGCGGTTCCCAGAGCTAATTGGAGCAGTGTGTGTAATGCTCATTTGCTATGTCGCTCTTTGTCTAGACAAATGGAGCTCAGACAGTTCCAGCGACGCAGCCTGCTGGCCCTTCGCAACCTGCTGTCCTACAGCCATCTGTGGAACCCACTCCACAGGTAGTATATCCAGCCTCCACCTTTCTGCTGAATGTCTGTAGAGCTCATACCTTGGCTTCCGCTAAGCAAAACTATTGGAATACAAATGAGCCTCTATGTGTCTTACAGGCCATCAACAAGACTTTTCTATAGGGATTGGATTCATTTGGGTGGGGTATGGGAGGCTGCAGCTGACCAGCTCTGCCCTCATTTGTATTTATTACTTCGGCATTGCAATGGGGAATATTTAATAGCCTTGCAAATAATTCTGAGAGGTAGACCATGTAAAGCCCCCATGTCTTTCCCTCTGCTACTGAAACTAACTCTGTTTTTTGTCCCATTCTGCTTGGCCTTCTCGTACAGCGCCACCCATGACTTGTTAACGGTGTTAGCTTAGTTTCAGGGAGTGAATAGCCACACTCAGCTCTGTGAGTGTGGACACAGTGCAGTTGTGTGTTGCAGCTGCTGCTTAGACAGGCCACCAAGTACCAGCCGCCAAGGTTCATCTCAGCGAGCAAGAATTCAGAGAGACAGAGGCTGCTAAGAGAAGATTTCAGTTCTCAGAATAGCAACAAGGTAAAAGAGATCCAGGGGAAGGTAGGCAAAGTACAGAGAAGAGAGGGGGCTTCACTGCCTTTTTCTTGGACCTCCAAAATCTCCTATCCCAGGTTGGGAGGTTGCCTCTCTTTAGACTCCAAGTGCTATCGCCATACTCCGTAAACCCCAGGAGTCCACTGTCTACCCTTCATTGTAAGGACCTCTTAGCTTTGCCTTTATACCTCACCACCAGAGCAGACTTGGGCTCCTGGCTCTTGAAACAAATTGGTGCTAATTTGGAAAGGATCCAAAATGGGTAATGAGGGAGACTCTTGGGGAGAGGGAGTTCTTATCTTGTTTGTTTTGTTTAAATTATCTTAGTGCTGGTGAAAGGTCCCAGATTAGCAGCTCTGAAGCCCTCTAGTTATCCATGGGAGGGGGGGGGGGGTAGCAGCAGTGCAAGTTTCCCCACCAATGTGCCTTTTTAAGGTTCATTCAGCCTTTGACCTCTCTGCTGAGTCAACTGGGGAAGGGGGTGGTGGTGTAGGTGCTTGTCTCCCTTCAGTCCCTCGTTGAGCAACACATTTCAGAGACCACAGAATGGATTTCATGGGAAAGTGATTTGGTCATAGCTGGCCTGGGCTGAGTTTAAACGCAAAACCTAGGGCTGAAAGCCTCTAGGAGACCCAGGAAGAAAGCATAACAGCTAAACTAGAGCAGCAAAAGGATATTGGTTCAGAAGCACAAGCTTCGGGGCATGCTGAGATTTTCAGTAGTTAATGTGAGGACAGCAAAAAGTAATGGCCTTAAACAAAGAGGAAAAGTGGATGAAGTAGCTCAAAAGACTCTCTCAAGAATGAGGTTTACTGGACAGTGGAATAACTTGCCAGAGAAGCTGTGGAGTCATGGATCCACAGGATCTGTTCTGTGCCGAGCCTTTAAACCGGCTGTTGGAGGAGTCCCTTTAGCATGGCAGAACCCCAAAGGATCCCACTCCTTCCTTGAGGCTTGGTCATGCAGCCTCACTATCTCCTAGACTGAGCGTATGGGCTCCAGCCCTCCTGTTTCACACCATGAGCTCTGCCCAGTGAGTCCAACTGAAGTAGACTGTGTAGAGACTTGTCCTGTCTTCAGGGACTAATGAACCCAAGCCAGTATTTGCGGTGACAGCCAAGCAGCATTTTCAGAACAGAGTAGGATATTTTAGTCGGCCGGAACACGGCACTGGAAGTCCCTACTTTAGCATAGGGAAATGAAGGTTAAAGCATAAACCATTCTGGCCAAACCAGCATGATTCACAGCCAAGCTGTAGTGAGCTCCATTGCAGGCTCTCTATCTCTCCCTGACCTCCATAGTCAGTCCCAGGAGAGCAGCCAGAACCAGAACCCACGCTGTATTCCTTGCTGGTCACCCCCCCAGTCTTTGTTCTTCAGGCAGGGCCATGCATGAGTCATGGAGCTTGAATTGTCTCTCTGGACCCCTTGTTAATCTGAATCGGTTTCAAACAGTTCCTTGCCTACTCCATTCATTCCTCCCAGACAGCGAGGTGCCACATATACCAGTGTCTCCTATGCAGTTCCAGAAGCATTGTTAACCCTTTTGCCCCCACTGGGTAGCAATGCAAAGTATAGAGGGAAACTGAGGCACACACCGGCTTCATAAAAATATTCCAGAAAATTCCCACTTTGTCAGAGTCACCCTCACGGAAGAGATGGGCAACGAGAAGGGAGCTGCTGGTGGATTCTGTAGAAATCTATTACTAACATCCTACCACGATGCAGGCAGAAAGTTGAAGGAGGTCTCAGACCCAACCATGAATGTTCTGCTTCTGAGATGTCCTCAGCCTTCTGAATGTTGCTGGAACGCTCATTAGTGTGTGTGCATCCCCCCACTTCCCTTAGGAAGGGACCCTCTCCCCACTGAATGGCTCTTTGGTTCTGATTGCTTTTTGGTGACTCTCCATGCAGGCTGTAGTCTCAGCAGCCCAGGATGGACTCCTTCACCAACAGGAGGAGCTGGAGAGGAAAGCAGCAGAGTTGGAGAGGAAGGAGCGAGAGTTGCAGAATAATGCAGCAAACTTTAACTGTGAGTAGTGTTTCTTTCCCTGTCTAAGAACCCATACTGTGCATCACACCTGTCTAAGCCCGAGTGTACAAGAGTTCCCCTGGCCTGTGCATTCTGAAGGGTGTCGGACCCCATTATATTGTGCTGGGGCTGAGTTTGCATGAGAAATGTCTAAGTGCCACAGCAATGGAAACTTACACACACCGTTTTAATGCAATTCTGAGGCATCACACAAGGGGGAGAGTGATTAAAAACTAAAGGCTGGGATTCAGGAGACCGGCTGTATGTAACCTTGATCCAATTGGACTTTGTGCTTCATTTTTCCTATAATGGGGGGTGAGGGGGTGTGTGTGTCAGTCAGTCAGGATGGGGGGACTGCTACCTAGCTCAGTCCCATACTCAATCTGTTAGACCATGTGACACCTCTTACCCATTTGTCTCATACACATGCTGATGTTCTCAGGCACTCACCTGTAAGTGGCTGTTTTATTATAGGTGGAGTTCGTGGTACCATCCGCAGTTACGGTTGCCTGCATTATAAGATCCTGTTTTCAGTTGCTTATAACTTTACCAAACTTTTACTGTTCAGGCTAAAATTGGCCGTGCTGCGTGTGTGCCTAAGGCTAACTTTTTTTGGAAAGTTTTAGCTAAAATGATTCAGTGATTTCTGAGAATGAGGTTCAGGAAAAAATCCTTGTTTTACCCATGTTAAAATATTCTTTCAACCGTCTTGTTATGGAGCTCTGTTGCTCCATGCTTTGGCAGCGTAGTTGCCCTGGTGTCAGTCCCCATAAAATTCACTAAAATTTGGCCAATTTTGAGCCTCTGAAAAGGCTGTTGGCACATGTTCAGTAGACCCTTGTTAGTTTGGCAGCAAAATTCTCAGAAGAGTCTGTCTGTACTGAGCATACTGTAGCCCAGAGAGAAAAAGGGCACAGGAGGAAGGCAGCCAGAGGGCACAGGGAAAGAAGAGTCTATAACCACTAGACTTCACATCCAGGAGCCCTGAGTTTCTGTTCCTCTGCTGTCAACAAAACTGCAGAACTCACTGGCAAAGCGTCCGTCTCATTCCCTTCTAGTAGCTGGTCCACACAGAGGATAACAGCCTGCTACTACTTCCAGTTACACTGTTAGCTCAAGTGTTAGTGGTCCGTTCTGCAGATCTAAAGGTTTGAAGCCTGCTGATGACTCAAGCTGGTGGTCAGTATGGTTCCGCATAATGGGATTTTTGTCAGTGTTTTTAAAAATTAGGAGATTGTAGCCTTAATCTTTTAACAATTTTTTAAATGCCAAGTCAAGCATTCAGGTTAGGAAATGCCAGAATTAAGGTTGCCCTTGTCACTGTAATTCAGCCCCCTTGTGAATACGCACTGATAGTCTTTAATTACATGATCACGTACTATTTCTTCCACAGAACCTTTGCCCCTTTCACTGTATAGGATGGATGGTGCCCTGGGAATGCAGCAGGATTGTGTGTAATGAAGGAGACAGTTGTCTGGGACACTTGCCTTATTTGCTGTAGAAGTTGGAACGTGTGTAATCAATGAGAGAGGCAGGGTGGGTGAGGTAATATCTTTTATTGCGCTAACTTCTGTTGAAAGACAAGCTTTTGAGCTACAGAGCTGTCTCTCTTACCAACAGAAGTTGGTCAAGTAAAAGATATTATCTCACCCCTCCCACCCTTCTCTCTCATATCCTGTGACCAACTGACTACAACTACACTGTGTACATGTAGTGAATGAGGCAGAGAATTGCAGAAGAAGAGAGAGAGTCTTATTGATAAGGAAATACAATCCATTTCTCCACAGTGGTATTCTATCCCTGCCTCTGCCACAGATTTCCTGTGTGATGCTTGTCAAGTCACTTAAAACAAGCTTTTCACCGTTGCCCGCTAATTGTGTGTTCCTCAACTTTCTGGATGCACAACATAAGACACTTGGAGCCAGATTTACAGAAGTGCTGAGCACTCACAACTGCAACTGAAATCAGCTAGAATTGTGGTTTGGAGACACTGTAGAGCTGGGTGACATTTTTGTGGTGCAGTAAATTCCTTGAAAAATGCATTTTTGGGGGCACCGAAACTATTTGCAAATTGGGTGAATAGTGTTAGCCAAAAAAAAAAACCCAGAAGAAGAAACCTGGAACTATCAACATGGTTCATTTTGAAATGTTGTTTTGAATTGACATTTTTAAATCAAAACAGTTTTTTTCCCCATGTCAAGAAAAAACAAAAAATTGAGTTTTGCTTAGAAACTAAATTTTTTTTTTTTTTTAATTTGGTTCGGCCACAGAACCAAAATATCAATTATTTCCTTGGCTCTAATATAAAGTGCTATCTAATGCTAAGTAGGGTTGTCGATTAATTGCAGTTAACTCACGCGATTAACTCAAAGTAATTGCGTTTAAAAAAATTTATCACAATTAATCACACTGTTAAACAATAGAATACTAACTGAAATTTATTAAATATTTTTGGATGTTTTTCTACATTTTCAAATATATTGATTTTTCTTACAACACAGAATACAAAGTGTATAGTGCTCACTTTATAATTTTCATTACAAATTTGCACTGTAAAAATGATAAATATTATTTTTCAATTCACCTCATACAAGTACTGTAGTGTAATCTCTTTATTGTGAAAGTGTAACTTTCAGATGTAGATTTTTTTTGTTACATAACTGCACTCAAGAATAAAACAATGTAAAACTTTAGAGCCTACAAGTCCACGCAGCCCTACTACTTCTTCAGCCAGTTACAAGACAAACAAGTTTGTTTACCTTTATGGGAGATAATGCTACCTGCTTCTTATTTACAATGTCACCTGAAAGTGAGAACAGGCGTTTGCATGGCACTTTTTTAGCCAGCGTTGCAAGGTATTTACGTGCCAAATATGCTAAATATTCGTATGCCCCTTCATGCTTCGGCCACCATTCCAGAGGACATGCTTCCATGCTGATGATGATCGTTAAAAAAAATAATGCGTTAATTAAATTTATGACTGAACTCCTTGGGGGAGAATTGTATGTCTCCTGCTCTGTTTTACCTGCATTCTGCCATATATTTCATGTTACATCAGTCTCAGATGTTGCACAGCACTTGTTCATTTTAAGAACACTGTCACTGCAGGTTTGACAAAATGCAAAGAAGGTACCAATGTGAGATTTCTAAGGATAGCTACAGCACTCAACTCAAGGTTTAAGAATCTGAAGTGCTTTCCAAAATCTGAGCGTGGTGAGGTGTGGAGCGTGCTTTCAGATGTCTTAAAAGACCAACGCTCCAATGTGGAAACTACAGAACCTGAACCACCAAACAAGAAAATCAACCTTCTGCTGGTGGCATCTGACTCAGATGATGGAAAATGAACATGTCGGTCCACACTGCTTTGGATCATTACCGAGCAGACCCTGTCATCAGCATGGACGCATATATTCTGGAAAGATGGTTGAAGCATGAAGGGACACGTGAATGTTTGGCGCATCTGGCACATAAATATCTTGCGATGCCGGCTACAACAGTGCCATGCGAACACCTCTTCTCACTTTCAGGTGACATTGTAAACAAGATGTGGGCAGCATTATCTCTTGCAGATTGTAACCAAACTTCTTTGTCTGAGCGATTGGCTGAAGTAGGGCTGAGTGGACTTGTAGGTTCTAAAGTTTTACATTGTTTTATTTTTGAATGCAGTTATTTTTTGTACATAATTCTACATTTGTAAGTTCAACTTTCATGATAGAGATTGCACTACAGTACTTGTATTAGGTGAATTGAAACATACTATTTTGTTTTTTACAGTGCAAATATTTGTAATTAAAAATAAAGTGAGCACTGTATCCTTTGTATTCTGTGTTGTAATTGATATCAATGTATTTGAAAATGTAGAAAACATCCAAAAATATTTAAATTATATTCTGTTATTGTTTAACAGCACGATTAATCTTTTTAATCGCGTGACAGCCCTAATGCTAAGTACTCTGGGAAGTCAGGCCCTAGGTGTCTCACATTAGGCACCTTAAATTATTGGACACTTTTGACAACTTTGGCCTTAATCTCTCTGCCGCATTTTCCTAACTGTAAAATGGAAATAATGCCACCACCTTTTCTCACAGGGATGTTGTGCAGATAAATTAATGTGACAGCCACACATTGAATGAGGACAATACAAAGTAATACTGAATACCCATTCACTGAATGAGGCAGGGGAACAAATAGTATGATCATGTAATTAAAGACTATTGTAACACACACACACACACACACACACACACAAAAGAAGACCAAATTAAGGTTGCACAAGTAACCTTAATTTTGACGTTTCCTAACTCGGATGTTTGACTTTGCAGCCTTAATGTTCTTTTATTGGAATTTTTGTAATGTAATTTGATATAGTCTCATCTGAGTACCTTTCAGTAGCACACTAAGCAAAGTGGGTGACACTTGTCATGCGTGGCTGAGGACGAGAATTGTGTGTGTAGTGTATCGTAGTGTTTAGATTCTGGTAGGGTTTTTTGTGTGTGTACTCACTGCTATGTGTGTTAAAGAAGGCAGTTCCAAGAAGTGCGCTCCGCACTTGGAGCGGAAGATGATGAGGTTTGTGATGGTCCTTTGTCCCTGCGGGGGTTTGTTCCACAGTCCCGGCCTAACCCCCATGATATCAGAGGCCTCTAAAACAACACCTGACCTATTTCACTGGTGTCAGGTTCCTAGCAGTGTTTATCCATCCATGAGTGAAGCCCCTGATGCAGGTTCACTTCTAAGGCTCAGACTATTCAAATCAAATTTCTTGCCATGGTCTGGTTGCTACATCATCTTCCAAGAGTCCAGTCTTAATATATACTGACTACTAGTCTGCTTGCTTGTGAATTATCGTGCTTTAGGGAGTCTGTCGAACCAGGGTACTCTCTTGAGGGATCTCTCCTTGTTTCCTTTTATAGCGAGACAGAACAATTGGCCACCCTTTCCCAAGAGGTGTCCAATCAAGCCATGTTTCTATCAGGACTTCTCTGCAGACATCCCAGCCGATCACCAGCGTACATGCAAGATGCTGTATTACTTGTGGATGCGTGAGTAACCACCTATAACTGGCACAATTGGGGAAATAGTGTTGAGCTAGAAGGACAATTTTGAATGGTTCTTTCTCAGGAGGCTTTCTATCAAATGCTGACTTTTCCATAGCAGCTATTGATGCTGAAGTCATCTGTAGGTGACCTTAGTAGCTGTAAAATCCTGGTCCTCTGCTTTTTAAAGACAGATCTAAAAAAGACTCTAGTGAAATGCCTAGTTATTGGGCTCGATGCAGGTATTTCTAGATGAAATTCTGTGGCCTGTGTTATGTAGGACTACGTAATCATAATGGTCCCTTCTGGACTATGAAATCTATGAATCTGAAAGGATGGTGGATGTGTTTAACTGTAATGCATCAGGGAACCCAAGCTCTGCTCCCCTCTTGGTGTTTAACAGCCTGTCTATTTTCCACCTAAAGTAGTAATCGTGTGGGATGTTATAATCACAGCCCCAGCAGGCAGTTAAGAAGAATTTAAGCCTTTAGGCTGGAGAGATAAGGAGCAGTATCAGATGGGACCCTTACAGTAAGATCCACCTTTCCATGCAGACAGCTCTTGATAGGGAAGGGAAATGCTGAAACTATGGCTCACGTGCTATCTAGTTTCTATAGACAATGTTGTGCATTGTGGTCCATGAGAGGGCAGTGATGCTTTGGTACTTTGTGGGTTTTCCGAGAGATTACTCATCTGTTTCCTTTCTTCTCCCATCCTGAACAGTTCATTCAGTTACCCTGCTTCTAAACCTGCTTGCCTGCCTGGCATGGTTCACCATCCACTCCTACAGAGGAGTAGACTTTGGTCTCTCAATCCTGTGGTTTATTTTGTTCACCCCTTGTGCTTTCCTCTGTTGGTATCGACCCATCTACAAGGCTTTCAGGCAAGTACAATTTTTCAGTTTAACAGGGATATGGCCATTACTGGGAGGAAGTGCTGTTTAATCTGATCGTAATGTGTATGCCTGGGGGATTTTCCAAGTCTTCAGTACATTAGATAGACCAAAACCTCCCTTACAGACTGAATGTTGGGGGTGTGTGCTGCGGGTGTGGAAGAGAGATTGATCTTCTTGTGCTCACTGTGATGAGCTTAAACTGGATAATCTTAATGGTCCCTTCCCACCTTAAAATCTACAATCTATTGAGATGGATGTAGTGAAAGATCATCTGACTGCGGCTAAATGTGCCACATTAGACAGTAGAAACCTAAACTAACTCGGAAATGCCTGTCAATGAGACATTAACACATATCCAGTGTCCAAACCCCAGCTAATTATTTGGTCCTAGTTACTATTCATGGTCAGAAAATTCTTGACAGTAGTAGCCCAGTAAAGCAGACGGGTTGTATGACAAGTATTGAGGAAGTGGGTTTTACATCATACATACCATATGGAATGAGTGAGTGCATATTGCAGCCCCTGTGTTTAATTCTCTTGCTGCATGGCTTCCTCTTGGTGCCACAATCCCTACCCCTCATGCAATCGTTAGCTGGAGGGAGGGTTCATTGCAGTTGTTGCCCATTTATTTACTAAATGCTTTTTTGTGATTTATATCGTGCGTCTGTCCTGGGATTCCTGGATTTCACTCGCCCCGTCTCTCACCTTGCAGGTCTGACAGCTCCTTCAGCTTCTTTGTGTTCTTCTTGATCTTTTTCTGCCAAATTGCAATCTACATCATCCAGGCAGTCGGCATTCCTGGCTGGGGAGACAGGTAAGCATGACTTACAGTGTGTGCAATGCAGCCCTGAACTGGCACCTTCTCAACAGGACTGCAATTGTCTGAAGAGTTTCTGTTCTTTGCTTTTTGTTCTTAAAGCTGTCTGTTCTCTTCCATTTCTCTCTTGGTGCATGGCTTCTGCAGAGTTCAGCTGGGTGCCTTTCTCTGCCACGCTTCCTATTTTAGTCAAGTCAAAGGCATGTATCTCCTCTGCTGATATTGCCTGACAGTTCCCAATCACTCCTTACTGTGCTGTCTCCTGCTCTTTATTTCTAAATGTCTTTCTATGCCTATTTGGTGCCACGGCTTCAATGGAAATCTTGTCTGGCTACTCTAAAAACCCACGTAGCCTGCTTTGGTGGAGGTGATGTTCTATAGATCAGTACGTGCTAATAATCTAAAGACTGGGTATCAGAATCCATCTGTCAGCAGTTCTGATCCCCTGTAAAACAAGAGCAGAGCTTTCTTAGTGTGCTGGCTGCAAATTAAACTGAGACAGAAGTGGGGTGGTTTTTTCCAGCTCCACCCCCCCACTGTTCACATTATGCATGTGAAGAATAGTGAAAAGGTCAGAGCTGGGAGCTTAGTTGTGGGGGCACCTTCAGGTAACAACTGCAGTGAAATCACAGCCTATTTTTGCCCACAGCCTGGAGAATGGCTCCTGGGCAAAGTCTTCCCTCCCTCTCCTGGTTCTTTGACCCTATCACTGCCTTTTGAGTCACAGTCGGAACTCCATTTTTAGTCTGACTTGGGCAAGCACTCTGGTTCCCAAGAACCCACTGATCTGTAGAGAGAGCCTCTCCCAAACAGACAGTATTTTCATCAGTGGCTAAATAATGTGATTTGTGGTTAATGCTACTTCAACACAGTGGAAAATACACAGCTAATGAAACACGTCAAATATTTCCTTCTCGCTAATTGCTTCTCAGTCTCCTTTGGCAAAAGATGATCCAGTTTATTTAGCAATTGAAATTAAATGCCCTTTTCTAACGGTGAGAGGAGGACCTTTGTCCAAATAGATAATTCTGGATTCTAGCTAGGTGTCTTAGTAGTCCTAGTCCTTTGCACTTTATCAGGGATATGGCCATAAGGAACTCCAGGGATTAATCTCAGGAACTGGCATCTACTAAGGAGCTTTTTATCCAGCTCTTACACTGTGCTCCTTCATTCTATTTTCTTTGTTTCTTCCACTCCTCACAAATATTTCCCCAGCCTTGCAAGACTCTCATGAAAATACTGGCCAGGCTAGAAATCTGCTTGCTTGTTCTTTCTCATGATGATAAACTAGTGAGTAGAATTTTACAAGAATACTTTATCCATAAAGGTGTTTATGAAGGTCCCAAGTGCTTTGATTCATGCATGGCAGCAGAGCCTGACTAGTGTGGGGGCTCTAAGCGTATGCGGAGGATATCTGAGGCAGGCAGGGTTAGCATAATACTCTGTGCAGGCGTCAGACAGGCTGCTTCTGAAAATGAGTGGGTCAGAATTGCTACAAACAAGTGCCCCAGCTGCATTCTGGGCCTCAAGTCCCACAATGTTAACTCTTTGGAGTTGGATTTTGTACCTTTCTGTGACCGTGGCCCAGTGATTCTCCTCCTTTCCCAAGTCCATTGTGCTTTTGGCCATTCCTCTCCAGCTAGTAACCATTTGTGTGTGTGCGTTCCACATTGGGTTTACTTTTAGGGTATGTCTACACAGCAGTGTAAACCCAGGCTCAAGCTGAACCTTCCCCCCCCCCGGCATCCGCACACCAATTGTGCTAATTTAGGGCTTGGACCTAGAGTCCCAGGACCCTGCAGGGCTGGAGGGTCCAAGCCCATGTTAAGCTGGGACCTAGGGTCCAAGCCCTATTGCTTTCCTGTGCGCGCACAGCCCCATCTTGACTTGGGTCCCAGAAGTCCTCCAGACATATCCCAGAGTTCCTGGTGGCAGAGGAGTAGCAGTGCAGGCAGCCAGCACAGCGGCCGGAAGCACCATTACTGCCTGGCTGATTGTGCTCCCTGATCCTGCTATGGCTCCTCGCTGGTGCATGGAGGTTGCCAGGAGCAGGGAGCAAAGCTGACCAGTGGGTGGCAGCTCCCAGTTGCCAGGATGTTGGGAGTCATCCCCCCAGCCATGCTGAGTCAGGAGCCTGCCGCTTCCCTCTGTGCCGGTAGCTGCTTGGTCCCACTGCACCCTCTGTCCGTGGCTCCCAGGTCCTCCCTGCTGCTGTGTGCGCAGGGGCGCCTGCACTTTGAGGGCAGTGAGTGGGAGCCAGCCCCCAAACTTCCCCCCAGGGAGCCCTTATCCCTGCCTCCTGGGGCACAGCGGGGGCAGGGATAAGGGATCCCCAGGGCTGCTGGAGTACATTGCACCCCAAGCCCTAGGGATGCACTTCACTGCTCTGCAGCCAGCAGCAGCCAGGCAGGGGGGAGGGGCATGTTTTTCCTCTGACATAAACTGTAGGTTTCAAACTTCAAAACAAATAAAAAACCAACCAACCAAAGACACCTTCATTGAACAGCCCATTTTAAAAGTTAAGAATTGCAAAGTTTCAGTTTAATAGTTTGTCAGCCCTGGAGCCTGATGTCCTAATTCTCCTCAGAACAGGGACACCTGGGGATTTTCCCACTACTGTGACAGCCTAGAGCTGGAGAGCCCACTTCTCGGATTCGATGGCCGTTCAGTATGAAGCCTTCTCACACTGCAGCCATTCTGTTGAGAGGCGCTAATTATGTAGCTGATGAACTTGTGCTCCTTATGGGCAGCTGAGTCCCATCAATAGCAACACCACAATTAGGAAACAGTAGAGTTTTCCCACAGTGCACCACCTTCCTAGGGCTAGAATGTCGACATGGGGGCGGGGGCTAGGCACTGTGGGATAGGGTTACTTTGACTCTTGTCCGTGCACTGCAGTGTGAATGCCAGAGCCCTAGGTTTGAGCACAGATGTGAAAATCCTTAACCTAGGGTGAAAATGCAGTGTAGACACTGAAGCCCAGGGTTCCCTGACACGGGTCAGCTGACTCGAGTCCCACTAACCCTAGGCTTACATTGCTGTGTAGACATACCCATACTGCACTGTGAGAAGGGAACTGTACAAGGGAATGGGAAGGCACCTCAGTGGTCCTTTTCAAAGCTAGTCTAGCATCTAGAATGGGTAACTTCCTGCAAGAGATGGAATTCAGTAAGGAATTTTTCCTGTGGTCTGATATTCCTGCAGCAGCTCCACTTGGCTGCATGTCCTCTGTGGTCCCTCAGTCCTCTTGTCATCAAATAACCCGAGTAACCTAGTGCTCTCCGAGAGTCTTGTATGTTCTCTTGTCCCTGTGTATACCTAGTACTCCTCATGTGATGAGCCCTCTTTCTTACAGTGGTTGGATTGCAGCTCTGGGCGAGACAAGCACAAACTTGGCTGTGTCCATAATCATGATGGTGGTGGCTACATTCTTCACGCTGTGTGCTGTCCTCTCACTCTTCCTCCTAAAGAAGGTAAGTTACTGAAAGACAAGAGCAGCTCCAACTTAGATCCTGCATCCTAGGGGCAGTTCACCACCAGTAGCAAAGGATTTCCAGGTATAGAATCATAGTCTCTTCTAGAGTTTTTTGTGATTAGTAACCAGCTTAGTTTCGAAGGAAGGATGAAAGTAGCAAGTTTGTCAAGAGCTTTTGGAAGGCATGTTTTCCTGTTCCTCCTCCTGGATTTGTAAAAGTCCCTCACAAGAAGCTGTGATGGAAACGTAAGTAATCATGTGGATGAGAAACTAGCTAAGAGACTGACAACAAAGTAGGAGGAATATGTTGTCTGTTTTCTATATGGCAAAAGATTACCACAAGGCCAGCATTTAATATCTAGAAAAGCAGGGAAAGCAGTGAGGTGGCAAGATTGGCAGATGCCATTTAGGTTAATTGAGACTAGAACAGATTGTCAGGAAGTTTAAAGGGACCCAGACACAGTAGGAGACTGGGCAGTATGAGGGCAGATGAAATTCAGCATTGACAAATGCAGGGAAATGAAACTGGCAGGCATCGCATGAACTGGTCTTAGACATTACAATTAATCTAGAACCCAGCAACCACTTGAGAAATCTTGGGCTTCATTGGGGATGGGTCACTGAAGGCCTGTGCTCAGTGTGTAATGGCAGTCAAAAAAGCAAACTATGCCCTGATGCATAAAGCATAGGAAAGAAAAGAACATTGGCAGGATCCTGCCACCCTGTGAATGAGGTAGATGGTACAGCCTGGCCTGCAGTGCTGTGCTTGGCTCTGTACAGCAGGGGTGGGTGGTGGAAAAGATTACAGCTATGCACAAGAGACTTCCATACCAAGAGTCAGTGAAAAGATAGCGACTGGTTAGTCTAAAGAGAGGATGTGGTAGAGGTAGACAAAATAACAAATGGGCTAGAGAACAGAAATCTCATCTCTCTCTGATCACACTTTTATCCAGTGCATAATTGACCTGTTCACTGTCCCAAGATCTCAGGCCAAGAGCTAAGCAGAATTTCAGAAAAGATCAAACACTTACATGGATCACGAGAACAGCCACAGTTACATTAGATAGGATAAAATATATAAGGGCTGTGAGTCTTCCTGGTTCAGGGAATGCACCACTTGTTAGCTTCTTCCTAGCCCATCAGTTATGGGCACATTATTCCATAATTATCCATCAAGAAGCTTCTTGGACCTTCCCCTGAAGCATCTGGTCCTGGCCAGTTTTGGAGATGGGACACTGGGTTATATGGGACACTGGGCTGACCTGGGAAAGTAATTCTTACATTCCTCTGCCAAATACTTCAAAACCATCACCACCACATGGTGCCCATTTAAACTATGCCATGGTCTGCCCCCTGCAGCCATGAACCAGTTCCCTCCCTCTACAGCCTGCTGTCTGGGAAACACATTTACCTCCTGTTGTCCCAGTTTTGCTCCAGACACGCCCCACCTGCCTTCCTCCTGCAGTATCTGGATGAATGTTTGCCAGATATCAAAGGCAACTGATTTGATCACTGGGGAATCTTGGAGGTGGAGGGCAGGGGGGCGAGTGAATTCCGTAGTCGCTGCCTCCTTGAGTCCTAAATGACTCCTGGGATGATGTCTGCCTCTGTGCCATCAAGTACCATCATACCCAGGTCTCTTGTGTGACCCACAATGTTTAGGGGTCAGGCTTACACGCCCTCCTTTAGTTGCATGGAGGTCCCTGGTTATTCATCCTCCGCTGAGTTGAGTGCTCTAATTTGTAATGAGTGATGATCTCCTCCTCCTGAATCTTCCACAGCTGGTACTGGACGTGATTTGGCTGCCAGCCTCTCTTTTTGCTCGTGGCATCCCTTCATGCCTGCAAGGCTAGCTAGTGATGGAACTAGGGGGAGAGGGATTTGCTAGCTTCCTGTGTGCTGTCCTGAGGTTCTGTCAGCGGCCGGAAGACCCGTAGAGAGGTGGTGCTGGGGCAAAAGGGAGAGTCCTTTGGCTGACAGATTCTCTCTCCTTTCGCAGGTGCACTCTCTGTATCGCCGGACAGGAGCCAGTTTCCAAAGGGCCCAGGAAGAGTTCTCCCAAGGCATCCTCACCAACAGGAACTTCCAGAACGCAGCTGCCGGGGCTGCCTCTTCAGCTGCGCAGGGCGCTTTCCGGGGAAACTAGCCCTTCCCACGGGCACCTCCACCGTGCCCCCTTCCCCTTCCTTTTCCATCACAACCTGATCTTAAGATGCACTTTCCACGGGCACCATGCTAACTCCACGATGCCGGCTGCTGAGATGAGAAGAGGTCTCTGTAGCATCAGCTCGTCTGCATTTCTGGCGACTAGTTCTTCTTTCCTTGCTTTGGGGTGGGGGGATAGGGAAATATTCTCTTAAATATAGCTCTCCTTATCCAGGACAGGTTCGACATTTCTTTTACTACCTCTCCTGCTTGCCCGTGCTCCAGTGATAGAGAGAGGAATCTCATCACTTTTTAGCAACTCTTCCATTGGGCTTTGCTCTGAAGGATTTATTATGTAACTTACGTGAGGTGGGTGTTAATAAGGGAGAAAGCTGCCCTTTGTTTGAAACCTCTTACTGCCTGGCTCCCATGGGGTCCGGTTAACGTGTGGCATAAAGAGTGCTGTTGGGGAACTGCTCTTTGCTATCCCATCATGGTGCAAATCTCCCTCCCGCTTCTGTTTTTTCTCACCTTGGGGGAGGGTTCTACCCAAGTTTGTATTATGGAATCTTATTCCTGTAGCCCCCAGGAGATGTGTGGAGGGTTAATTAATGGAGTGCAGCCTTCACCATAGCCTTAAATCTTGTGGGGGTGGGGATAATCTCTGTACCTCACCAGCTACTGTAGCAGCATTTGAGAGACCAGCAGCTTCATGGGGGACTCTGCGGGGTTGGGTATGTGTCCCATGGGATTTAGGACGTGGTGCGGTGAATTGAGCCAGCAAACCTGTTTTGAGAGGAAGTGATCTAGACTTTATACAGCTTGCTCAGCCCCTTGTGAGTGTGGTGCCGGGTTCAGAACACTACGTATGCCTGCAGCTGGCCCTTCCTCTTCCCTGCCCAGCTTGTTCTCCACATTTGAGAGGATCGTCCCATGGCGCTTTGTGATTCCAGGGGAAATTCGTACGTTTCTCAAGAGAGAGAAGTCTTGGTTGCAGCATATTCCTTTTTGAAAGCAGTGTCTGTGCAAAACCCTCTCGGGGCTGTTGCTGGAAGCACTTGCTATCTTTTCTGGACTGCATGCCTCTGTGTTTGACCTTGAGCAACTGGTTAGTTCCTGAGGTGCACTCCTGAGAGCTCTTGAGATGGGGGGGTGGAATCTGCTCTTTCTTTAGATTTGTGACTTTTGCAGTGAAAAAAATACCTGCCCTTCACCAGCTGCTTTCTGTCTCCCCACCCCTTGATGGGTGTTGAATCTTTAGTATCCTGGTCTTACAAGCCCCTTTTCTAACAGGGAAAAGTGTGGGGAAGATTCACTTCTCCACCAGCAGGCTGAAAAGGGATTAGGAGAGGGGAAAGCAGGAGCGCTCCTATGCACTGAAGAAATCCAGGAACGCTGGGAAAGAGTGGGTAAAAGCCCTGAAAATAATGGTGTGATCATTTGCAAATTGCTTATAATTGATGATGACAGCATCGGTGTGGCTGTGCGATGCGGAAACTCTTCCCCAGACTCAGCCTTGATGCCTCTCTCTTCAGAGGCTACGGAAACTCTTCAGGGCTTGCTGAGTGCATCTGGAAGCTTCTGGTCTGAAGTGTGTTCAAAGTAATTATTCAGCCGGTCTAGAAAGAAGAAAAAGGTCAGTCTCCAGGACCCTGAGCTGTTTGCTCCTTGCTGTTGCTATCATTGGCATCCGTGCCACCCAGTCTGAGAATTTTGCCCTTTCTGCAGAGGGATTGAGTGGAGTTGGGGCTGGGGGAGTCTACTGTGGAATTGGGACCCTTGGGGGTTTGCTTACATCCATATTTGATCTGGTTAACTAATCAAAACATAGTTAATTAATCCCTATCAGATTAGGGCCCAGGCCATTTGGTTTGTGGGCTCTGAGGAAAATGAAGGGCAGGGGAAAAATTGGGAGGAGCAAAGTGCTTGATACCTTCATGTGAACAAAGGAGTGGTTAGTTTCCATGGTGTGTGTTATATGGAAATAGTGACTGGGTCATCATTAACCACCCCCCTTCCAGGGTAATGGTAAACCAGGTCTCTTTGAGCTGATCCAGTGCACCTGGTGAGGTTTCCTCTAGTCTCTCACTCGTTTGAATGTACATGATGATGAAAAAATTAGACTTTAAAATCCCCCCTTTCTGATGTATTTCCCTCTCTAATCTTTTCATGTAAAAATGTATATGTCAAGTCACACTTTTGTGCTTAAATAAAAAACAAAATAAACCTAACCCCCCAACCTTTCTGAGCATCTCAGCTGGTTTGGAATGGCTCCCGTATCAGGAGAGATTAATAAGACTGGGACGTTTCAACTTGGAAAAGAGACAACTAAGGGGGGATATGTCTGAGGTCTATAAAATCATGACTGGTGTGGAGAAAGTAAATAAGGAAGTGTTATTTACTCCTTCTCATAACATAAGAACTAGGGGCCACCAAATGAAATTAATAGGCAGCAGGTTTAAAACAAACAAAAGGAAATATTTTTTCACACAAACACACAGTCTGACCCAGTATGGCCGTTCTTATGTTTCAGCTAGTAGTGATCACACACATCCATTCCATACGTTAGCCACAGAAGTCCTAAGCTAGCTCAGAGGAGAGCCATATGAAGATTCATCTGAAGCATGTTTCTGTCAGTGCTGTGCATTTTGGGGTGGGCATCTCTGGCGCACTGGTCATGGGGTGAGAATTGAAGTGGAAATGTTATTTTCCCTGAGCCGGCTTGCAGAGAGCAAAGTGGTGTCAGAGATCCATTGCGAATGAAGCCCTCTTCCCACTTTGTCCACATGTGCACTCTTGAGACTGCCTCTGCTTCAGGGTTTACCACATTTATGGAAGCCAAGCCCATTGTCAGAACAATGAAACCAAGGGCTTGTCTACACTTGGAAAATTATCAAGATAACTACTCCAGAATGACAGGTTTCAGAGTAGCAGCTGTGTTAGTCTGTATTCGCAAAAAGAAAAGGAGTACTTGTGGCACCTTTAGAGACTAACAAATTTATTTGAGCATAAGCTTTCGTGAGCTACAGCTCACTTCTATACAGCACCTAGCACAATGGGTTTCTGGTCCATGAGTAGGGCTGCTAGGTGCTCCGGTAATACAAATGAGTATCTGGAGTAGTTATTTGTAGCATAAACCCTCTAGTTTTGGTATTCATAGATTACAACCAGAAAGGGACCATTGTCATCTAGTCTGGCCTGTGTTACGTAGGTCCCAGGACTTCCCTGAGTTAATTCCTGTCTGAACAAGTCTCAGGAAAAACTCCAGCCAGTGTTCACACAGGGGCTTATACCAAAATAATTCCAGAATAGCTATTTCAGTAAACTTCCACGTGTAGGCAAGCCCTGATTGTGCCCCCTTCACTTCAGCTTCACCGTGTGGCATCTCCTGAGCGCCTCTGATCTGCCACCCCACGCTTCAAGCAATTCTGGCTTAATTAATGATGGCCAAAACATGGCTCCAATGGTGACTTGGGTTCGCTGTGTAACATTTCTGCCACATGAACTGCCTCAGATGCACAAGGCTGCCTTCTCAATGTAAGAGCAAAAGGTATAAGTGGGTAGGATGGTGTCTGGAGTGATGCTTTCCACCCCACAAAAAATCTTGAGAGTTGCAATTTTTCTCCTCCCAATATGGAACGAAAAGCCAACATTTCTGAAATGTGTCATGAAGTGAAAGTGCAAAATATTCATTTTGGGTCAATCCAATTTTTTTTGTTTCTGATTTTTGATCTTCGAGTCAAATGTTCGTTTTTTGGGGTTTTTTTTAATCAAAACCTTTTTGTTCTGAACCACCACCATGGGACATTTTAACAATTTTGAAACTTTTTTTGGTTTTGTTTTTTGTACACAACGTCGAGCGATAGAAGTTTGTGAACAATTTCAGATGAATCAAAATGGCACGGACAAAACCTGTTCCGATGAAAACCGATCTCGCGGCTCTGCTCCTGAAGACATCTGCTGCTGCGCTCAGTAGGTGTAGTGCCGTTTCTGCCATAGTGGCCCAAGATCTCTAGAGCAGAGCTTCTCCAGCTGTGGTATGTGAGCTCCCTGTTCCATCCGTTCACTTGGCAAGGACACTGTCTGGTACGTCAAACGATAAAGCTTGGGAGTTGCTGCTCTACAGCCCTGTGCTCCCTGGCCTTGCTCCCTGGGCGTTCCTTGACACCTGCCCAGAGTAAGTGCAAAGTGCTCCCAAAGCGCTATGGTGGCATGTAACATCCATTTTGCATGTGTGGAAATGGCTGTACAGGAGGCATAGAGATGAAGAGTCAGGGGCTGGTCTGAGAGAGCAAGAGCTCCTCTTCCATGTAACCATGGCATTGTGAGTGATGATCTGGTGCTGCCCTATGGATAATGTGGCCTTGACCTCCCAAACTTCTACCCACCGTCTTCCTCCTAGCTGAGGAGTCAGTAAAAGGGAAGAGACAGGAGATTAAATCTATGCTAGTTAGCCTGACCCTAAATTGAAAAGGAGAGGAGGGAACTGGATCCTCCTCCTACTGACCCCACATAGAGGATACAAGTACTTAAGCTAAAAGAGGTTGCCACAGAGCATTTGATGGGAGCGTAATCTGCTCATCTTTAAATACATTATATCTGTGCTGTGAACACCATGTGCTTTAAATGCTAAGGTTCCCAGGAAGATTTGTAGCCAGCCCCTAACTTTGATCTGAATCTGGCTGCTTATTTCTAAAAACTGTGCTAGCAACATGGCAGGTGAATGTAGTGTTCTCGGTATTATTAGTCTGTGTCTAATGAGCCCATGAAAAGTTAACTGCTAGGAGATGCAAGGAAAACTTAAATTAGTCTCTCACTCTTCAGTGCGGAGGGGAAGGGGGCCAACCCTCTCACGCTGCAGTCCTCATGCCTTCAAGAGGGAGTATGTGTGGGGAGAGATTAGGCAGTTTGGGGTATTGTTTCTTACAGGGGCCATGGGTGCCTTGTCCTGGGATCCCTCTGTTTACCAACAGGCCACTCCCAAAGAGTGGGTCTCAAGCTTGTATCTGTCTCTGCTCAGTTGTGAGCAGTGGATGTCCTTGGAGCACAAACGTGCTCCACGACCTTTAGGACCGTCTCTGCAGTAGGTCTATGGTGTGCTACTGGGCGTGTGTGACACTGGAAGGTACTTCCCACTCTGCAGGACTGAGCAGAGAAGACGGCCCCTTTTTGAAGGAAAGGCAGATAGCACAGTTGCTCAGGTGGGGTGCTGAGAGACAGGAGCAAATACCATGGCTCAATGCATCATGTGCCATCCTTGCCAAGGGATGTACCCATGTAACCAGCTCTCATTGCTTTCATACCCCACCTGTTTCATTGCAGCACTATGGCTTGGGTCCGGCACTAATCCCCCTCTAATAAGGTGACACTTCCTGGCTTTTAAATGAGTTGGTTATGACTAATCTTACCACTTTCTAGTCAGGTTGCTAGCACTGGTGCTTTGTACTTAGTGGTGGAGATGAGAGGTGGGCAAGCTCTAAAGCAACAGTGGGGGAAACAGTGGTTACTTAATATTGCAAAAATATTTCAGCAGAATCCCTCCTTGTCTCCTAACAACCCTTCTCTGCCTGCTCCCAATGCACTGTCATAGACACAATTTCCTCTTACTCTAGTCTAAGGACACTTGTTCGTTTTAGGTCCAGGGTTTGGGGGGGTGGGTGTTGGTGTTTACAGGACATTATATACATCGAAATGGGGTATGGTTTAAAAAACTGGTTTTTTCAAAGATTAACAATGTAGATAGGTTGCCAGGCTGGCATCTAACATATTTAAATATATAAAGTTTGGGTCTTTGAATATGTCAGTCCATTTAAAATCTTAAAGGGACACAACCAAGGCAAAATGAGAATATTTTACTTGCTGCTGTTACAAATAACACCTCCATTCACTGCAATTGCAAGAGATTATATGGAGATTCCCCTCCTTTCCAGTTTACAGTGTGCATGTGCCAGCCCTCTGTCTAGTCAGTTTCACTCACGCCCCCTTGTCAGTTATTCCCCAACCCCGCAAACATTGGTGCAGATTACATAAACTGTCCCATTGACTCCAACGCCTGAGTAAAGGGGCCCACGTGCAACACTGGGCCCTTAGGTCCTGATCCTGCAAGCTGTCCCGTCCCATGCCGGATTCAGGGGTTGTGACTGCTGCGGGGGAGGGGGCTGCCAGCCAGCTGTGAGATTTCAGGCCCCCTCCAGAGGCTGCTCTCCTGTCCCCTTGCAGTCACCGCCGCTGCCGCTGGGAGCAGGGCAGAGGGCTCCCAGGCGGCCCGTCTCTGTTCTGTGCTGTCAGGGCCCTTTAAGAGAAGCAGGAAGCGAGCTGCCCGGTTCTGCCTGCCCCTCCCTGGGAGGGGAGCCGAGTGCGGAGGGGGGCTCTGTGCTCCAGGAGGGGCTGGGGCCCTGCCTCCGGGGGCTGTGCATGGGGCAGGCGGGATGGCGGGGGCTGGCTGGGCACCGCCACGCCTGGATGAGTTCATCCTGACCGAGAGGCTGGGCAGTGGCACCTATGCTACTGTTTACAAAGCCTACAGGAAGGTAATGGGGCTGCTGGGCACAGCCAGAGGGGGATGGGCTGGGAGATGGGCAAAGGGGGGGGTCTTGGGGGTGGAGAGAGGAAGAGCACGAGTGGGAGCTTGCTTTAAACAGCCCCTCTCAGAGCCCGTGTCTCCCAAGGGAGCCGCTCTGGCTCTGCCCTGGGGGCCTGGCTCTGAGCAGACCTCTCTCCCCAGGCCCTGCCAGCTGGTCTGCCGGTACAAACCCATTCCCGGGCACGGAGCTGGAGCACTTTCAGCCTGGCAGGGAGAGCAGGGCTGCTCCTTCAGTCCCTGACTCTTCTGGGTGACCGTGGGCAAGCCCTCGCCCCGTGCCTCAGCTTCCCCATTTGTGAAAAGCGGATGGCGATCTGCTCCCGGGGAGGCTGTGTGTCGTATCTTTCTTGCCTGTGAGAGCTTCTGGGGAAGGGGCTATAGAGGGACAGAGCGTTGTGGATAATGGTTCCCCTTAAAGGAATGCCTGCCTGGCGTGATTTGCACTTGTATTACCCTATGGGGAGGTGTTTCCATTGTGCTGCCCCCTACTGTCGTTTCCGTGGGGTCAGGGGCTCTCCTTCCCCATGAGGGTTCCTGGTCAAGAGCCCCATCATGCCCCATTCTTGGAGGCTGTATTTCTAAACCAGGCAGTGCCTTGATTCCTGCCTCTTCTCCATCCCCCCTGTACCCCCGCCCCCTCCAAGCACTGCATCTTCCGTAATTGCAGAGGGGCGGCTGAGCCGGGGCTCCTCTGGGTTATGCCAGTGCCATATGGTATGATTGACTTGGGAGGTATGGACGATTGATGTGGGATTGAATCGCTTAGGTACTACCTGGCCCCATCACCCACAGTACCTGCGCACCTCACGCTCGCTAATGTATTTATTCTCACACACCCCTGTGGGGTCGGGCGGTGCTATTATCCCTATTGCTCAGATGGGGACATTGAGGCTCAGAGACGCTAAGGTTATGTCTACTGCATGCTAAGCCCAGGCTCTGCCTCTGAGCCCAAGCCCTGCTTCCTTCCACACACAAATCCGTCTGACTCGAGTCAGCAAGCACTCCAGATCCGGGTCCAACACCCTGCTGGAGGGGGCAGGGGGTGTCAGAGCCCAAGTCCCATTGGGACTTGGGTCCATGCCCTGTCCTTCTGCAGTGTGGGCCCAGCTCAAGCCGCAGACCTGAGTCAGAAGGGCTGCGTGGTGCAGCATGGCGGATGTGGTAGCACTGCTGTGAGACCCGGGTCCGGCAGTTGTAAACGCAGGCTCACAGTGCAGTGTGGACAGTCAAGCGTGGGCTTGAAAACAAGGCGTCCACAAGCCCGTGTCCCATAGGCGCTGACTCCGCAAGTGCTCCGGGGCTGGAGCACCCACGGGGAAAAATTAGTGGGTGCTCAGCACCCACCGGCAGCCAAGCTCCGCTCCCTGTCCCCCCACCTCACCTAACCTCCGCCTCCTCCCCTGAGCATGCTGTGTCCCCGCTTCTCCCCCTAGCTCCCAGCGCTTGCTGCCGCGAAACAAGCTTCGGGAGGGAGCGAGGAGGAGTGGGAACATGGCGCGCTCAGGGGAGGAGGCGGGGCCGGGGTGAGGATTCAGGGAAGGAGTCCAATAGGGGCAGAGTTGGGGTGGGGACTTTGGGGAATGGGGGTGGGGCAAGGGCGGGAGGCAGTGGGGCAGGGGTGGAGTCAGGGCGGGGCTGGGGGCAGAGGTGGGTCGAGCACCCACCGGCGCCAGAAGAAGTTGGCGCTTATGCCGTGTCCTACAGATCCAGGTTTACAATGTGGTGTAGACAGACCCTCAATGACCTGCCCAAGGTCATGCAGGAAGCCTGCATGGTTTCCATTCCCTTTCCAGAAGAACGCCCGGGAAGTGGTGGCCATCAAGTGCGTGAACAAGAAGAGCCTGAACCGGGCATCGGTGGAGAACTTGCTGACAGAGATCGAGATCCTGAAGACCATCCGCCACCCACACATCGTGGAGCTGAAGGACTTCCAGGTGAAGAGCAGCAGTGCCAGCGCTGACTGGGGCTTCGTAGAAGATGCGGGGGTTGCTGTGGGCTGGCTAGTGGGTCTCTCCAGCTTCTTGAGGACTCGGAGGGCTAGCTTGGGGGCTTAATGGGGGGATGTGTGACTGAAGCATGGGCGCCGACTCTGCAGGTGCTCTGGGGCTGAGAAAAAAAACAGTGGGTGCTCAGCACCCACCGGCAGCCCCGCGGATCAGCTCTTTCCCCTCCCTTCCAGGGAGAGGAGCGAGGGCAGGGGGAGGGGACGGAATGGGGTGGGGCAGGAAGGGGCAGGGTGGGGGCAGGAAGAAGCAGGGTGGGAGCTTGGGGGAAGGGGTGGAGTGGGGGTGGGGCCTGGGGTGGAGTGGGGGGTCTAGCACCCCCCAGGAACTGGGGAAGTCAGTGCCTCGGGACTGAAGAGTTGGAGCAAGGGGCCTCCTGAGCCAACAGCCCTGCCAATTCCATGGACAGGTTGGCGGGAGGCACCTGGGCAATGCTTGTGGTTGGGCCACATACACAAGCCCAGTGCAACCCCACTGGCTTCCCAGGGGTGTAAGTGTGGATGAAGCCAGGCCCCCTGCCTGCAGCCCAGAAGAAGCAGGAGTCAGCCAGGCTAATGCCTGGTATTCCCACCTTGGAGTTACGGGTTGGCTTTCCCCGCTCCCCATCCCTGTTGTCACATTTGGATACAAGATAACCCAGCACCTGTCAGCGTGATGGATTCTGTGTGTGTCTTGCAGTGGGACAGTGACAACATTTACCTCATCATGGAGTTCTGCGCTGGGGGGGATCTGTCCCATTTCATCCGGACGCGGAAGATACTCCCAGAGAAGGTGGCGCGGCTCTTTCTGCAGCAGCTGGGTGAGGGGACCCCATCCCTCCCCTCCAACCAGCCCTTGGTTGCAGATCATAGAATCATAGACTATCAGGGTTGGAAGGGACCTCAGGAGGTCATTTAGTCCAACCCGCTGCTCAAAGAAGGACCAACCCCCAATTTTTGCTCCAGGTCCCAAACGGCCCCCTCAAGGATTGAACTCACAATCCTGGGTTTAGCAGGCCAATGCTCCCTCGTCCTTGGGGGGTAATTGCATGATATTTTCACCGCTTCCCAGGTGCAGCAGCTCTGCTCTTGTGACAAATGCCCTGGGGTCCCTAATGCAATGGGGAAGCAGGGGGCATTTGGATCAGGGTGGGGAGGGAAAGCAGGGTAGGAAGGAACGGGAGTGACTGGTCGGGTGGAGTCGTTGAAGGAAGTGGAATCTTGGAGGTGGGGGGAGGGCCGCAGAGTGGGGTGGAGATGATGTTCTGCTGTCCCTCCTATCTCACACTGGATCTGTTGGTCCTACCAGCGTGTGCCCTGAAGTTCCTTCACGACAGGAATATCTCCCACCTGGACCTGAAGCCTCAGAACATTCTCCTCAGCTCCGTGGAAAATCCTCATCTCAAGCTGGCAGGTCAGCGTGTGGGCAGGGGCTGGGTGGGACAGGAGTCTGCGGAGGGGCGGCTGGGTTTGTGTCACAGTCTCAGGCCTCGCTCCCTGGAATTGCAGGCAGGAGCGGGGAAAAGGGAGATGCCTCGGGTCACTCCTCCAGCTGATGAGTGGCCTTGACAAGCTTTGTAGCCTGGCGCCCTTTTAGGTGATGGCTATAACGGGGAGCTTGGAGGGTGGGTGTGGGTGGATTTAAGGGGAAGGGAGGTCTCTGGATCCCCATGGGGAATGGGCCTGAGTCCTCAACTTCCCACTCCAGTAAAGTGAAAACCCCTCTGTGGGTTCTGCGTCCACTCTCCACCGAGCACAGGTGGCAGCGTGCTGGCTTCCTCACGTGACGTCCCCCGCCCACGTGCTGAGGGGAGTTCAGTCTCTGGCTTCCATTCGGCCCTTGGATTCTTTGCCAGCAAGGCGCCCGGTGGCTACTGTCCTGCGTAGCTGGACTCAGACCTGCCAGCTCGTTCCACCCAGGCCATTGGGCGGTAATAACTTTGAGCCACTCTGGACCTGGGCTGGATTTGAACTGGGCAAAAGGCTCCCTATCCCATTACCAGTCCCCTGAGCCATCCATCCTGCCCCTAGTGAGCTTGTTCTAATGTGGCCTGTTGCGTCTCCTTGGCCGTACCCCTCTCTATTCTTTCTACTCTCCGCAGATTTTGGCTTTGCGCAGTACATGTCTCCGTGGGACGAGAAGCATATGCTCAGGGGATCCCCGCTCTACATGGCCCCCGAGATGGTGTGCCACCGGCAGTATGATGCCCGTGTGGACCTGTGGTCCGTGGGGGTCATTCTTTATGGTGGGTCTCCCTGCCTCTGGGCTGGTGGGTGAAGGGGTCAGTCTCTGTTTGCATAAGTGAGATTCTTCAGTCTTTGCCTTCTAGCTGCCTATATGTTACAGCAGGACTGCTGGAGCCATGGATCTACTAGTGTTGCCATTACGTACCTGGTACCGAGTGCTGGGCAAACCCCAGGAGATCTGAAGTTTCAGTCTGGATAATCTCCCCAAAGTCTGGATCTCTTGGGTCAGAGTTGAAAATCTCACTGAAACAGACGTCTAGTACTTGATCTGGGGTCTTCCCACTCTCTGTGTAGTTGTTTCTGTGCTGTGTGTTTGTTGCACAAACACCGATGAATTTTGCCCCTAGGAGATAGGGAAGTGCTATTACTTTCGTACTACAGATGGAGAACTGAGATGCAGAGAGACAAAGGCCCAGATCCTCAAAGGTTTTCATTGATTTCAATGGGAGTTAGTAGAGCCCTGCAAATCTGCAGATCTCTGCTTTATATCCACGTACCATGTTTGTGGAGCGCGGATTGGATGTGGATATATATTTTGTATCCATGCAGGGTTCTAGAAGTTAAGAACCTGAATACCTTTGAAGATCTAGGCCTAAATAACTTGCCCACGTCACACAGGAGGGAGTCTGAGGTAGAACCAAGAACTAAACTGGGTCTCTTGAGACCCAGTCCAGTGCCTGAGCCATAAAACCGCCCTTAATCCCAAGGTCGTTGTGAGATCTCCTGCAATTTTTACCACCAGAAACAGTCTTTGGGATCTTCAGAACTTACAGTGATTTCCCCCTCTCCCCACCTCCCTTCATCAGATGACCCCAAGTCTGAGCTGCATTTGCTCTGTCTCTCTGAATAAGGCAGCACCCACTCCCCTCATTCTGTACCGAAAGGACTAACCCCCAGTGTTTCTTTCCACCTTCCCAGAGGCGCTGTTCGGGAGGCCGCCTTTTTTCTCCAAATCATTTGCCGAGCTGGAGGAGAAAATCCGCAGCAACCGGGTGATCGAGGTAATCTTGGGCCAGCCAGGGTGTCTCGGGGGCAGGTGATGTCTGAACTTGTATAGGTAGAACTGGCAAACAGGAAGCGCTCTCATCCAGCACACTGCAGCAGTGACTATTCTAATGTATCTGACTCAATCAGGGCAGGCGAAGGCAACTCTGCTTTCACCGAGGAGCCTGCGTGGGCAGCAGGAGTGTGTGTCCACCCAGGGGCGTAGACAATCTGTGCTGATCTGGATTTGCTCCGTAGCTTGCTGCTCCGTGGAGCGCTGTGTGGCTCTAGAGACCTGGGCCTGCATTCCAGTCCTGAGACTAGAACTTCCTGAGAGAGAGGACTTCAGGGTGGGAGGAGGGGGCAGGTGAAGGAGAAGAGCAAACAAGTCACATAAGTCCAGTGTCTATTGTTCCCCCTGGAAGGGGGAAATAATAGACACTGGATGGAGAGGAAGATGAGGAAAGTCCCAGACACATGGGAAAACCACAGAAATAATTGATCCAGGGAGGGCAGTGGCTGGAAAGGGACATTGTTGAGTCAAATTTGGTCCAAAGTGTAGATTTTGTGTTACCCCCCCACATCTGAAAACTTTCTACCAAACCTAAGAGCCGTAGAAATATTTCTATTAAGTTTAAAAAAAAAAAATCATTCAAGGGGAAAGAGGATTTTAAAAACCAGCAGTCATTCCTTGGGGAGTCTGCAAGGCCAGCTGCATGGTGCCCAAAAGTGAAACTGACTAGGAACAAAAATGAAAGGGACTCCACGCAAAAGTGGAAGGGACTTGTCTCCTTGCATTGGCTGAGCAGAGGGAAAGGTCGAAGGCAGCACTAGGGCAAGTGAGAAGCGTCAAAATCCTCTGAATAATCTTGGGTGTAATCCAAATAAGGCAATTGGAACAAACTGCAATTTTTTGGCTTGAAAACGTCCAGTTTCACCAGCCCCCGAAGTTCAGAAATTACCAGTCAAGACCCTGAGAAACTGTGAGATTGGCTTGAAGATTAAGAGATTTTTAACAATAATAAATGCTGTGTTCTTTTTGTTTCTCCCCTGGCTTTGGTGACTTGAAGGGATTGGGTTTTCAAGCTTTTTTTCCCCCACTATCAAAGAGCTGGATTTTTTTTAAATCAAATGAAAGCTGAGATTCTTACATAATCGTCCAGCTTCAGGTGCTGGGGCTTTACGAAAACACTAAATATTGTGAAAGTTGGCAAAGCTGAGTGTCCCTTTCAGAGAGACAAGGCCTGTTGTCTCAGTCAGACCGTGCTGTGTTCACCTCTGTCTTGGAGTTGGAGCAAGCTGCATGCCCCAGCCCTGCCTTCCCTGTCATTGCTGCTCAAAGTGATCACCTGTTTAAAAACCAGACTAACTCCCAGCCTCAGCCTGTGACCCTGATGGGTAAAAAGACATGACTGGCTCTGCTGGAGGGCAACCAAAGGGCTTTCTCAGAGACAACAGATCTGTTACAGGCAGAGCAGAGTCCCACGGGGGCGGTAAATGGATCCCACCAACGTTGGATGTGGTTGTGGTCATGGTAAGCAGCCACGTCCGCATGGAGACGATATCGTCTCACCTTCCTACAGCCCCCGTCCTCCGAAGGGATGACAAAGCGCTTGGCTGGCCTTCTAGGCAGGAATCGCATCACTGCAGTGCAGACTCCAGCTGCGTTCCACTCCAGAGCTGTCTTCACGGCTCGTGGCAGCACTACCTGAGAGCCCCTCTTTAATGAGGGGATGATGATGATTTTGCTGCTAGACCGCCTGCCCCACCTGTTGTGCCTCTGCCATCCGCTGGCAGGCCTGTAATCAGTGGAAGGCGAGAACATGCCTCAGACAGGAGGTGGTGGGTGAGCGAGGCCTGGCAGGGGGGCAGGCTGGCCCCACAGCAGGTGAATTCTGCGTGGACTCCCCTGGAACCAGGCAAACTTGAGGTTAAGCAGCATCACACCTGTGTGACTAAAAGCCCAGAGATGGGGTGTAGCCCAAAAGGGTCTCCTTGGCCCCAGGCTGGCAGGGGCTGACAGCCTGCTGAGCCCCGGGGTTGCGGGGAAGGAGCGCACTTTATCACCGCTTCAATTGTTGATGGCTGCAGAGGCCCTGCCCGGAGCAAGGGGAGTGCCATCCATAGGCCTGGGCTTTGGGGATCCAGTGTCTGCATCGGGCACCACTGCAAGGCTGTCATACCCCGTTCTTTGCCCTGCCTCTGATGATAGAGACACTGGTAACCTTGGAGAGCCATGTCCAGGTGTGAGAAGTGATCAGTGGAAGGGGCAGGGGAGGAGTGGCTGGGAGATCTCCTAGGGGGCCTCCTGTCCCCATTGGGCCCCCGTACAAGGGCAGTCATATCTGCAGGGGTGACGCTGGCTCCTTCAAGCTGGCCAGGCCTCAGCCATTCAAAGTCGCCGTGTGCAGCTGCCTGTTGTATCTCTCTGTCCCCCAGCTGCCCTGCCGGCCCCGGCTTTCCCAGGGGTGCCGGGATCTCCTGCAGCGCCTCCTGGAGAGGGACCCGCTGCAGCGCATCTCTTTCGAGGAGTTCTTCACCCATCCCTTCGTGGACATGGAGCACATGCCCAGCGCAGAGAGCCTGTGCAAAGCGGTGAGTCTGACTGACGCCGAGAGATCACTCGGGGGCACGGCTCTGAGGGGAGCTCCCATTGGATTTGCCAGGCACTGACCCGGGGCACCGCTGTGAGAGGAGGTCACAGTGCAGTAGGCCTGGTGTATACCAGATCTGAGCCTGATCGCTCTGCTGGTGCAATACAGATCCTAGCCTTGCCCGCCTCTCTAACCCCCTCCCCTGCCCTCTTCTCTGTGCCAGACCGCGCTGGTAGTGGAAGCTGTAAAGAAGGATGAGCAGGGAGACCCCTCAGCCGCCCTCTCTCTCTACTGCAAGGCCCTGGAGTTTTTTGTCCCTGCCCTGCACTGTGAGTGACTAACCCTGTTTCTCCCGCATCTGCCTCTTGTTCCTCGTGGCTGGTGGGAATGGTACCAGGCCCCGCGGGGACGCTGCCCACAGCAGTCGCTGGCGACAAGGGCTCGCCTGTTGCATGATATCACCAGTTCAAGTAGCTTCGCTGTAAAGTGATCCCCCACCTGAATCCCTTCTCCTCAAGGGCCTTTATCATCGCCCCGCTCTGCTCTGGCTGGAACCGGCCCACCAGTCTGGGAATGGTCTCTCAGGGGAAGAGTGGGGATTTGAGGATTGCTGACACTCTTATTTGGGGGTTGGGAGGAAGCTGGAAGCAGATGGGGCTAATTAGTGTGGGGTCTCTCACACACACACCCCATTCACCCCAGGCCTGGAAACCACCTTAAGTAAAGGAGCTCCGTGCGGGCCAGAAAAGGCCAAGGTGTTGGCTGGACTCCCTGACCCCCCAAGTGTTCTGCATGGGGTGAGGTGAGGTGGGGGGGGTTCATGTTCTGAGGGTCATTAGACCTAGAGGAGACTCTAACACCCTGGGCTAGGGGTTGGAGTTGTCAGTGTGAACTCATCCCCCATCTTATCTTCCGCAGATGAAACTGATGCTCGCAGGAAAGAAGCGATCAGGTCAAAGGTCAGTGACCGACCATGCTAGAGCAAGGTTGGTCCAGCGGTTAGGGTGCTAACCGGAGACTTGAGAGACCAGGGTTTAAGTCCCTGTTCAGCCAGACTCTGTGTGACCTTGGGCAAGTCACTTAGCCTCTCTTTGCCTCAGTTTCCCCCGCTGCACAGTGGGGATAACAGCGCTGCCCTACCTCCCAGGTGGGTGTGAGGATAAATACACCAAAGACTGTGAGATGCTCAGATACTGCAGTGATGAGGGCTGTATTATTTCCTTAGCTACATAGATCTTTCCAGGTTAGATGGGTGAGGCTGGCAGGGGAGGCAGGTAGATGGGAGCTCAGGCTGGAGAAGGTTGGGAACTGCCATGAAGGTGAGAGGGAGCATCCGGGGAGGGTGGGCTGGGTTGGGAGTTGTGTGAGGGTGAGAAGGGAGGGTTGGCCAACAGTGCAGGACCCACTGTTCTATCTGTGGGTACATCTGGCGCCTCATGTGGGATCCTGGGTATGGGGGTCTCTTGCTGCCTCCATTCTCCTCCACACACCCCTCCTGTGAGTGCCAGCTATGGGTGCTGTGCCCTTGGAGCCAGCCTGGGGGGATAACATGCTAGGACACCTCTAAGGCTTGCCACTGCTTCTGCTTTCCTCAGGTGGGTCAGTACATCTCGCGAGCGGAGGAACTAAAGACGCTGGTGACGTCCAACAACAAGACCCTCCTGCAGCAGGGCAACCCCGCCAGGAACATCCTCAAAGGTAACGCCCTGGACGGGCAAAACCTCCCTTCCACCCCCAGGGATGGGCCCACGACAGCTTGTCTGTGCAGCTTGTCTGTGCGGCGAATCCCATCGAGGCTGTACCATGTGACCAGAGTGCAGGGGGTGGGGCTTAAAAGGGGGAGAGAATGCTGACTCCACTTGGGAGGGCGGGGCTTGCAGGGGTGCTGGTAGCAGGTAGAGACGGCTGCTCCGTTCCCCCTCGCAGTAGTGAATCTTAGTTTCCCTCCCCGAGCGGGGTATTCTCTCTGCCTGGGCTGCTCTGAGGCCTCACCCTTTCTTGGACCATCTCGTTACAGAGATGTCCAGGGACAAACCCCGCCTGTGTGCCGCGCTGGAGGTGGCGTCTGCAGCCATGGCTAAGGTGAGTCCCGGGGTTAAGGGACAGGGATTGTTGCTTTGGCTCATTGCTGTCCCTCCTTAGCCACCTGATATGCTGGCAGCGGAGGAGGCTAGAGACAGAGTGAAGACCCCTACACGGATAGGGGCAAAGCTAGGAACCATCCTGGGCAAGATCACTGCTTGGAAGGAATTAGTGGGCACTGGGATCCCAAATCAGTGAGGGCCATAAGTGTTTGAGTAATAATAATAATTTATGCAGCACTTTACAAAGCAACCCTATCGCTATCCCTGTTTTACAGATGGAGAAACTAAGGTTCAGGGTGGTGAAAGAAATCTCCCAAAGTAACCTAGTGAATAAGTGGCAGAGTCGGGAAAAGAACCCCAGAGTTCTAATGCCCGGTCCTCCAGCCAATAGGGAAAATTCCCTTCCTGTGACATCACCCACTACGTAGCTTCCTCTTGTAGGATTCGCAACAATGTCCAGCCAAAAGGCAACCTCCCTTCCATGTATTCCATGCCTTGGGAAACCTGACCAGCTTTGCCAGCCACAAACTGCTGGCTTGCCTGCAGTCCCTCTTTAAGCCCGTTGTTTTGCTGCAGCTATTCTTTCACATCACACCTAGTGTAAGCTACACTTTAAAAGGCATCCACTTGTCCCTCCCCCAGAATTGCTGGTTGGTTATATGGCAGGTGGGGGAATCAGTTGCCACTCAACAGACCTTACGCTGCACCCTTAACGCAGCAACACTTCTGCGCTGACCTCAGAGAGCCCATTGCAAAATATCAACCCAGCTAAATTTGGGAGAGGGGCAGAAACAGAAGTGCAGAGGCCAGGTTTGTTCCTCTGCTTCCATGGCAGATGCACGCCAGGGGGCGGCCATCTGAGCCTGTCTGAACGTAACCTTGCAGCACAGACTGATTTGTGTCTTATTTTGCTGGACTGGAGAGAGAACGAAAGCTGAGACCACCGAGTTAATTATTCTACCCCAGAGCTCCCATTGGATGGGAGATGTAGTAATACAGTAACTCCTCGCTTAACGTTGCACTTATGTTCCTGAAAAATGCGACTTTAAGCAAAACGATGTTAAGCGAATCCAATTTCCCCATAAGAATTAATGTAAATGGGGGGGGGGGGGGGTTAGGTTCCAGGGACATTATTTTTGCCAGACAAAAGACTATATTTTATTTTTATATAATACACACACACACACACACACACACACACACACACACTCTCTCTCTCTCTCTCTCTCTCTCTCTCTCTCTCTCTACATACATACATACATACATACATACACACACACACACACACACACACACACACACACACACACCCCGTATAAGTTTTAAACAATTTAATACCGTACACAGCAATGATGATTGTGAAGCTTGGTTGAGGTGGTGGAGTCAGAGGGTGGGATATTTCCCAGGGAATGCCTTACTGCTAAATGATGAACTAGCGCTCAGCTGAGCCCTCAAGGGTTAACACATTGTTGTAAATGTAGCCTCACACTCTACAAGGCAGCACAAATGGAGGGAGGAGACACAGCATGGCAGAGAGAGACACACACCGTGTGTGTGTGTGTGTGTGTGTGAGACACACACACACACACACACATTGCCACTTTAAGTATGCTGACTCCACTCTAAGTACACTGCCTTTTTAAGTAGATCAGCAAGTTGAGACAGCAGCTGCTGCCAGCAAGTTCCCTCCATCCTGTGTCCTGTCGTGTCCCGCCCTGCTCTGTGGAAATGGTACAGGAGTGGGAGGGGGACATCCTGACATTAGCACCCCTCCCACCTCCACACAGCAAGCAGGAGGCTCCCGGGAGCAGCTCCAAGGCAGAGGGCAGGAGCAGCAGAGGGCAGCAGCAGCACAAGGCAGTGCGGGGAGGGACAGCTGAACTGCCAGCAATTGGTAGCCTACGGGGCGGCCGCTGCACAGGGAACTTAGGGGAGCTGATGTGGGGGCTGCCAGTCCACCTTGGTTCCAAGCCCCCACCGCTAGCTCCAGCAGGCTGCTCTTCCGGCAAGCAGTGGACAAAGCAGGCGGCTGCCAAACAACATTATAAGGGAGTATTGCACAACTTTAAACAAGCATGTTCCCTAATTGATCAGCAACATAACAATGAAACAACGTTACCTGGGACAAGGTTAAGTGAGGAGTTACTGTACACTAGAACAGTGTGTGTGAAAGCAATGTCTCCCTCTAGTGGCTGCCCAAGCATCTGCGGCAGCCTCGTCCTTACTCACAGTTACAGAAGTTTTCCTTTAGCTTAACTAGCAGAGAGGTGGGCGTTTGATGCTGAAGATCCCAGGTCTGAACCCTGCTGAGACCTGCGGGCACCTGGCCACTGTGTTACGTAGTGTCGTGGTTCAGGGCTAGCTGCACGTTTGATCCCTCTCATTCTGGCTGAGTGCACCCAGTTCTGGCGTCAGGCCTCTTGCCCACCCCAGGGCTGGGGTGGAACCGCTGGAGCCTAGCTTCTCTAGACACCCCCATTTCGCAGACTGCGGTTCAATCTGCTTCCCCATAACTCTGTGTCTTCCCCCGGTGCCCCACGGGCTCAGTTTTTATCTGCTCCAAAGTTCTTTGTTTCAGTTTCCCATCTGGATTTCCCCCTCCCTTACCAGTCCAGGGACTGTTGAATTCAGCATGGTCAGAGGCAAACTTCAAAGGGACTGATAACTGCATTGTCCCTTTAAGTGTCAGGGAATGGAGGGCTATTAGACGTGTCTGTCTGCTTTCCTGCCTAGTGGGCAAACTAATGCCTGAATTAACCCTTTGTAATCATAAAACAGACAGACAGACTCATAATAGCCATGAAATATTACAGGCAACATCCTTTACACATGCTCACAGAAGCGAATGGCCTGTGCTCATATCTCTGTCTATTTGAGGATTTCTCTCTCCAGGACTCAGGAGATGTGCTGGGTGACCTTGGGCAAGCTACGGCACCGCCCTGTGCCTCAGTTTCCCCATCTGTGAAATGGAAATAATGATCCAGCCCTCCCTTTGTAAAGTGCTTTTAGGTCTACTGCTGAACAGTGCTAGATAAGAGCTTGGTACTGTCAGTGTATGCGCTTTCTCTGCTGCCTCTCCTCACTGATGTTATGCAGTGTCTGGGAGCTTGTCTGTAACCTCCTGGGGTCTCTGTTCCAGGAGGAAGAGGGCAAGGAGGACTCTGACACACTGGATCTCTACCAGCAGAGTCTGGGGGAGCTGCTGCTTATGTTAGCTGGTGAGTTACAGCCTGCAGTGGGATTCCAGCTGGCGCGGCTGGAATCTAGCTTAGCAACAGAGACCATGCATCCTGCTATTCTGTGCAGCGCTGGAGGCTAACGCTGCCTGCTCTCTCTCCAGCAGAACCTGTGGGCAGGAGACGGGAGCTGCTTCACTCGGAGGTATGAAATGGGGTTGTTCCCTTCACCTGCTCTCCCGGAGGAGCAGTCCAATGGGGATTTCGGTTACAGGCTCCCTTGGTTTTAGCGTTTGCCTCCATTCCTTCCTGCTAGGGCTGATGGGATGACCCACGGCTGATACTGAGAGCCCTTTGCCAGTGGCGAGATTTCTGCCAAGGGGAGTGGCAGAAGTTTCATTACTCCAGGCCAAGTTCTGGGTCAGCGACAATCCTGCTCTGACCCCCCTGGGGACGGGCTAGATCAGGGGTGGGTTTGCGGGGGAGCTCAGTGAATCACATCCCGGTAGGTGAAAAAGCAGCATTATCCTTGGCTCAGGAAGATCTAGCAGGAACCTGGGCAGGAGATGGAAGGAAGAACTCACATGGGGTTGCTGCCTCTCCTACCTGCTACGCAGTTCTAGAGCTGCCGCATAGGCCCCATCTTGCCTCCGCTTCTTGGAGCGGTGGAGAGGAGGAGGAACACCCCCACAGCCCAGCAGCAGCCCTCCGTCACCTTCCCTGGTTTCCGCCTGGCACCCAAAGCCCACAAACCTTGGCAGCTGCAAAGGACTGTGGGATATGGTGGGTCGCAGGACAATTTTTTTGTTGTTGTTTTTCAAATAAAAAGCACTGGTCTAGAGTGGATTATAACAGTACTTAGCACCTGTTGTAGAGCACGTTCCATCCCATTTCACGAATGGGGAAACTGAGGCAGGAGGAAATCACTTAGGTAGTCTGTAGCTGAGCTGGGAGCAGAACCCAGGCCCCAGGGGCCAGGCTTGTGCCCTAACCACTAGACAGCACTGCCTCCCTTGCACTAAACAAGCTCGATGAATCCAAATCAGCCTCCTTAACGCTGACGCTTCACCTCCCAGCTGCACTCCCATGGTGGTCCTTGCAGCTACTGGTAGAGTCTCCTGGATCCCAGCTGTCCTCCCTCCCCCCCCCCCCCCCAATTCCTCCCCAGGTGATCCTCCTGGCTGAGGAAGGTTGGTCCCAGCTCTCTCCTGAGGCTAACTATGTTGCCGTCTCCCAGGGAACCAAACCAGGCTCCCTGCCACTAAGCTGCCAAGCCAGCCTTTCCCAACCCCCTGAGCCAGCATCATTTAGCTGCTGGCTCACGCTCAGCTGTGACTCCTGGTCAGGGAGCGGGACGAGTGATTGTTTGTGTCTCGCCTGCAGATTCAGACTCTGATGGGCCGGGCTGAGTACCTGAAAGAGCAGATCAAGGTACAGCAGGGCTGGGGGTTGTGGGGGAGGATTCATGCGTGGGGTGGGGGCTGAGGTGTAAATGGATACTTGGGAACGTAAGAGAACGGCCTGGGTGGGATGGGGGGACGTTGGGGGCACTTGCCAGGTGTAGGAAGGTGGGGGCGGTATGTAGGGGTGTCTGGGGACTAGACAGCGACTGGCCCCTGGATGCAACATGTGACGAGAACCCCCCTCTGTGTTCCAGATGAGGGATGCGCAATTCATGGGCAAGGAGATGCTGTCGGAGTCTGTCCGGAGCTGTGAGTGCGATTGTGCCTTATACAACACCTGCCTGTGCCCCTCGCTGTTCCCTACTGCCAGTCCCCACTGCCAGCTCCCCTCTGCCTCCCATTAGCACTGTTCCCCCGCCCCCCCCCCCACCCCCGCCGCACCAGTCCCTACGCAGCTCTCAGCTCCAGGCCAGTTGCCCTCCCTTCTCCACCTGGCTGTGTCTCCTTCAGTCTGCCAGCTTCTCGCTGCTCTGTCTGGCCCGCTAACCCTGCCCGTGGGGTCTCCCCTCCCGTCCCATCCCTCCGTTCCGCCTCCCACCCCATGGAGCCTCTGTGGAGAATGTGCAGGGTCCAGGTGACTGTCCTCCGTTGCCATCTCCCTGGCTAAGCCCCTCTACCCCCCAAGGCTCCTGACCCCTCTGCTCAGAATTTGCTTTTGGCTCCCCGCAACCCACTGCCACCTTCTGGCTGTCTCACCAGCTCCCACCTGGGGCCTTGGCTGCACTTGCTCCTACTACAGACCCACACCCACCCGCCATCTTCACCTCTCTCCTGTCTCCCTTCTACTTCTAAATGGTTCCTTAAAGTCCTCCCACAACCCCTCCTGCCTCTCCAGCTACTACCCCCTCTCCTCCTCCTCGTCCCCTCCTCGAACCTGCTGCCTGCTCCTGCCCCCCTCCCAACTCTCTCCTGCATCCTCTGTAGTCCGGCTTCTGCCCCGACTGGCCCAGCTCTCACTGAGACAGCCAGTGACCTGCTCCTGGCCGGTTCTGTGGGCCTGTCCAGATGCTCCTTCAGTGTCTCTCTCTGTGGCCCCATGTCCTGCTGTCCATCAGTGTCCTGTCAGGCTCCATCCTTGGTCCCCTCCTGCTCCTGCCATGCTCCGTCCCTGGGCGACCCCATCTGCTCTCACGCCACCAATTGCCAACTCCTTGCTGACAACTTCCAGATATGCCTCTGCTTCCCCGTTCAGCCCTGCATCAGACACTCCAGTCGTCCCTGCTCTGGGTCCTATCCCCATGTGTGTTCATCCTGCCTGTTGCCTGTCTGATCACACCGCCCGCTACTCCCACCTGCTGCCTGGCCAGCTCCTCGGCTTAGATCTCCTTCGCCCCTTAGTGGCTCCACGCATCCTCTCGCACCACCCCCTAGGCCAGGAATAGCCTGGATCCGGCCTGGGCTCTTTGCAGCCTCCAGACACAGCTTCAGCGCTGCCCACCCCTCTCAGCCCCTCGCCCGATTCTCCCAGTTCCTACGTCACGGACAAAAATCCAAATGTCTTAATGCTGCTTAAGCCATTCCTCTCCCTTTATCTCCCTCGCCTGGCATGCGAGATGCACACGTAGCAGTCGGCACGTCCCCTGACGGTTCCCGTGCCCCTTCCGCCGTCTCCTTCCGGGCTGTTACATCTAATCTAGACTGTACGCCCTGTGGGGAAGAGACCAGTTTTCTGTACTTGGCTCTAAAATGCCACGCCTCCTTTTTGCGGCTTACAACCACCCCAGGCGGTGAAGAGTGGCCGGATTTAAGAGCAGGTGCCCGGCCAGCCCCACCCCTCCAGGCTCCTGACCCGCCGTGTCACTTTTCAAAATCCCATCCTGGGATCCTTACGTTGGAATCAGGAGAAGTGGCAATACCCAGAGCCAGGAATGGAGAAGAGGTTGAAGCCTAGGTGTCTCCCCCACTCTTGGCTGCCTGGGATCGGAGGTGGGGAAGGGGCTGTGGCTCTCCCCTCTGTTCAGTAGGGTAGGGCAAGTATCCCTATGCATGGGGATGGGGCTTAGGGAAGGTCTTGGTGCTTGTCCCCCTCTGAACTTGGAAGGGTTTGATGGGAAAGGGGGTGCGATCGTCCCCTCCCCGTTTGATTGGGGTAGAAGCAGGCCTTTGTGCCTTCTCTCTGCAGCTTGGGGGAATCCACAGGTAGCTGCTAATCCCCATCCTCTTTGTGCTTGGCTGGTTAATTGGAATAAGCTGCAGGGTGGGACCATTTCTCCGTCCCAGAGGCTGCTAGCTTCCCGTGGGGGCAGGAGGCTGCTGTGGGGATCCTTTTATTTCTTCTTGAACAGATCTGGAGCCATAAGGAGGGGCAGGGGTCTGTCTGTCCTGCGACCCTCTCCTACGCTTGACAGATCACAGGGGGATGCCCTCTCCCTTTGTCCTGTCAGCAGAGGGGATGGGCGGAGGGGGGCGGGCAGGTGTTCAGAGGGGCCCCCAGAGGCAGCCCTTAGAACTGAAATAGACATGAGGCGCTCGGCTCTGTGCCTCCATGGGAAGGGCCAGTTGGAAAGGATAATGCTCCAGAGAATGTGCTATAAGGAAGGGCCCCTTCCCGCACTGGCCACTGGGCATGGACCAGATCCAACAGGGCCAGGGCAGAAGCTAAGGGGCATGGATGGCTCAGTGCCTCTCCCTGCCCAGGTGACGTGTTGGGACTGGGATGGGGGGAGCAGGGGGCTGTCCCTACAAGTACCTCTGCACTGGTTGATCTGAGCCGTCGTCCAGATTTTTCAGCACTTGGGAGTCCAGCAAATCTGTGTGATCCACTGAGCTGGAAAACGAGAGCTTTGTTCTCCCTGCCGGGATGCAGCATAGAGAGCCAGGAGGGGACGTCCTCTCTCTGCTGCCGTTGGACTCGCTCTCCCCCCGGTTTACCCGTATCCCCTTCCCACAGATTCTCCTCCCCGCTCTGCACAGTCATGTGACCAGCAAACCTGGCGAACGCCCCACCCCCCCCGGCCCCGAGCTCTTTTCTCCCCTGCTGCACCCCAGGCTGCGGGGAAGAGGGGGGCTGTGGGCGTGTGACATGCGTGACAGCTTGGCACGGCAGAGGGAGAGCTCTGCTCCAGCCCCAGGAATAGTCCAGGAAGCCTGGCTGGGTGTCAAGAGGATTTAACCCTTTAATGTTTAGTTGGCTCTCGCCTCATGCTCCCAGGGTGGCATGCTGGGAGCCAGGCTCTGTGCAGATACTTGTCCGCACTCTTAAAATTATTTATATTTTTGATAGCAGTGAACTGAAATGTTTTAAATACCCCCCTCTCCCCACCCCAGGTCTAAGATCGCAGCTGGGGGACGAGTCACTTCTCTCCTCAGTTCTCTGCCGAGGCCTGAGCTCCTGGGCTGCTTCCCCCTGCTACGGTCTGTGGCCCTGCTCGCTCTTACATCGAAACAGGGATCCACGCTCCCTGGACTCCCATTGCTCGGCCAGCTCTCGGTGGCTTCATGATCTGAAAAATAGTCTCTATTCCTTATGGGTGTAAACCTTCACCATGTGAACTATGTGTAAACGGGTGTAGCGGTGTATGCCTGAGTCTTCAGGAAGCCTGAATCAATAGCTCTGAGAAGTGTGAATTGCTCCCATTCGATTCTGTGGGCATGTTGACTCTGAAACCTAATGTTGGCTTATGCGTCCATGTTGTTAACTATTACACCCCTGATCAAAGCAGCCGAGAGAGAGGGAAGGCCTGCACAGTCTGCTGCGAATGGCGTCTTCTTTCCGTGACCGGCGGGCAGCGCTTGGGAGGGTGCCACCCTTTATGTTCCCAGCCTGACCCCTGTAGGAGGAAGAAGGAAGTGCAAGCCCTAATGTGCTGTGACTCTCACACTCATGCTACTTGCTTTTTGTCCATTTTCCGGGCCCTGTCTGTGTCTGCCAGCCTGAGTCTCTGTATATTTTAATGACACAGGATGAATTCTTGGCCTCCTGTTTACAACAAATGATGTTGTCTCGCCAAAATGTCCCCTCCCAGCTACTGTGCAATGTGCTAGTGCTAGTTGGTTGCTGCCATCCACCCCAGAGGTGGCTGCATTTAATGGTAAATTGTACATACATGGTCTGTGAAGTGCTCTGGGCTCCTTGGCCACGGAAAGGCGCTATATAAATGACAGGACCCAGCTGTTGTCCCTGCAGTATGTGCAGTGAGGAAAGTGGCACCTTGCCCACCTGAACAGGGGCTTGACTCTCAGTAGAGGTCTCTTAGATGTCTGTTACGATCTGAAGACATGAGTGAAGGCCAGGATTTTCAGAGGGACTAGTGATATTTTGGTGGGTGTCAGACTTGCGACCCTTTTAAAGTGCTAAGCAGTTCTCCTCGGAAAATCTGATCCCTTTCAAGTGCATCGAGTCTGGCACCCAAAACCACTGGTGACTTTGGAGATGCTCAAGTGACAGTGTTTGTGGCTCCCATGTGTTTGCACCCACAATTATTTGCACCTGCAAAATGGGAGGCTGGGCTTCCAAATGGGGTTGTAGCCTTCCTGTGCCCCCCCGCCCTGGACCCCCGGCTCTCAATCACCATGTGACCAGGCCATTGATCAGCACCTAGAACATAACACTGAATGGAGGGAAGTGCGTCCCCCCCTTCTGTCTCTTTCTCCTTCCATCTCTCCTTACTCACATGCTGATGGAGGAAGGAGGTCAGGGGCTAATGGAGCTTGCGAGCAAAGTAGCTTTTCGGCTGCAGGCCCCTGTACCGCCAGCTCTCCTCATACGGGAGCAGATGGGGAGTGGGGATTTGATTTAGACATTATAAGGTTAGGATGGGTAGGAAATGAAGGGCTCAGCTCATCACATTTGACATAAAAATGCTTCCTGGAGGCCTGGAGGGGGCATTTTATGATGATGATGATTATTTTAATCCTACATCTTCCCCGCAATAAGCTCTTGAGTGGCGTAGAATGGGGTAGCCATGGGATTCCGGCATTAGCGCTCTGCAGTGGGCATGGTGCCATAAACCAAGCTCCTCTTGCAACAGCTGTGGGGATAGTCCTGTGTGTCAGGCATAGTGACTCCAAGTGACCGTCCACCTTTCTGTCTGGGGTAATCCGTGCACAAGAGCTCTCTGCTCCCTGGGTGCATCTGCTTAGCAAACTCAGGACGGTGCCGCTTGGCATCTGGTAAAATGATGCTGTATTATAGGAGTATCTTCTACTGCCCGGTCTCCTCAGTATGGATGGATCTGCGTATCTTACATGCAGTGTGGAGGGTTAAAAGCAGAGAACCAGGGAGCCACAGGGTTGGTAAGAAGATATGAAGTCTTTTTCCCTGTCCCCTTGATCACGAAAGCTCAATATCACTTGACCTTCAGCCCAGTGGTGAAGTGACCAAAAGCATTTTCCACCTGATGGGTAGCTGGTTTCATATCCTGAAGTAAACTGGTTCCAGTCCTGTTCTTAACAGATAGGTCTCCATATGACAGGAGCCTACCTTCGCTGTTGGCTCCAGCTGCCTCGTTGGCAGCCTTAATAAGAATCAAATGGTTTAAGAAACCTGAATGATCCAGTCGCTCCTACAGGAATCCCTTTGAACGGGATGTTGGAAGCTTGCACCATATGTGATGTACCTGTTCTGTAGATAAACAGAGGACTTCAGGGCTGGTGTTCTGTTTCCTTTCACCACCCTTAAAAATTCACTTCCTACAGGAGCACTGTCGGCTTGAAATCTTGTCTGTTTTTTTTTTTTTAAAGTGACTTAGTGGTTTCAGGTCCTGCCCCTAGTTCCCATGGCCAGATTTTGTGATTGGTTAGTAATCACACAGCCCAATTTAAGTTGTTGGTTTTTTCCCCTTCCTTTGCTGTGTGAGACCCACATAAACAGAGGAATCTGTCTGATGAAACAGGGTGAAAAGTGAAATTGACTATTCACAATATGCAAAGCGAAGACAAAAACAGAATGATATTTCTCTCTTATAAGAAGTAGTCTTGGAAGGGTTCGATTTTATTGGTAAATGTTGCAATGCATCGATTTTACCGTACACACACACAAACCAAAAAATATTTCCATCTATAATAATCAAAATGTACAGATAGGCAAAGTAAATAAAAAATGCTGCTTTGAGCAATTGTTAGTTTGACTCCAGGATATTTACTTTGTATATTTGAATGTGATGTTGACAATTTGTGTTTTCACAGTTCTAAATTGTTAACTTTTTGAATCTCAACATTTCCCGTCCTTCAGTAATTACTGTCTCTCCCCACTCCCCCCTGTCATTTCCCAAAACTTGGACAATTTAAATTGATAAAAGTTTAAAAAAAAAAAAAAAGCTGAAAACCTGTAATTTTGTGCGAGAACATTTTAAAATAGATAAAAATCTTTAAAAATCCTTTAAAATAAACATATGTCAACATTATCAAAAAATAAAATCGAATTCCACCAAGCCTCATTATACTGTAGATGTCATTCCAAAACGTTACTTACAATTGCAAGTAAACCAATTTCCAACGGAAGTGATGTTTTTTAAAGTTGATGTCCTTTTTAAAAAAAAAAAAAAAAAAAAAAAGGAACAGCGCTGTTGACCTGATCTAAAGCCCAGTGAGATCAGTGGAAAAGCCCCATAGGATTTGGATTTAACCCAGCTCTTGTGGGTCGATCTTCCCGAGTTTCCTGGGATTGTTCCCATTGAGGGGGCGTGGCAATCCAAACCCAACTCACTGCATTTACATCCTGCCCCATTTCAAGATCCTAAGGGCCTGATCCAGTGGCCACTTAAGCACAGGAGTCTTTGCTCTGGCTTCAGCAGGTGTTGTTGGATCAGACACAGATTTCCTCGGGCGGCAGGGAGAGCAAATGGCAGAAGCCGGGCTGTCAGAGAGCAACAAGCCAGCTATCTCTGCAGAGATCTGCTTGCTATGGGGCTGCAGCTTCCTTTGTCACAAATCCCCCTGGGGCCCAGAGTGGAGTTGCAGGCATGCAGCAGGAGTTAAGGTGGCTATTGGCCAGGCTGTGAGCATGTCATTGAGGGCAGCTGTGACCCTGGCCATGCTCTCCCTTCTGCCCTAGAAAATCTGGGGTCTGATCCAACACCTGCTGAAGCCAGAGCATGACCAGGCCCTCAGGATTCTGAAATGAGGTGAACGGGGCCGGGATGGAAATTAGCTGCGTCTTTATGGAAAGCGGTGAATTGTGTTGCACAAGCAATAACCTTTGAGCTCCTGATGGCCTTGCAGAACAGTCGCTCTTCCTGTCGGTTTAGCAGCCTGCACCGTTCAATGCTGGATGAAAAAACACCAAAGTTTGTTCGTTCCAAAGGCCCTTAATCAGTGGGCCCTTTCAGGTCAGACTCAGCACCAGCGTGGCTTGCGCTTGGATGCTGTTAAACCTTGTGGTGGGGATGGCTTTCCCTGGCCCTTATCTCCCACTGCCTTCCTGACTGTGAACCCCTATCCCTACAGAATGAAAAGGAGGAGAAGGATGCAGCATGTCACTCTGTCCAGTTTCCTGCATCCTGGTTCCTGCTCCCTTCCCCACATTAGCAGGGAGCACAGCTTGGCTTAAGAGTAGCTCTGAGAATCGTTCTTCCTGAAGGAGCTGGGCTGGAGGTTACGTTTTAAAGGCAACGGCTCCTGATTGCAGACAGAACTTTCCATGATCAGCAAGGCTGGGAAATAATATAGAAAAGCCCTGACGTTGTGTGGTTATATTGGTTTTAAAACCTTGCTTGCCTGTGTTTTCTGGTGCCTTGCTAAAAATCCAGATCCGTACAACCTGTAGAAAGTTTTGAGTTCTGTAATTCAGAGGAGCACTGTCTGTACAATGTCTAGCACAGTGGGGCCCCGATCCTGGTTGGTCTGTACGCAGTACCATAATAAGCATGATCAATAATTGTCCTGGAGTCCCGCAGGCCAGGAATGAACAAATATTCAGTCTGATGTCTCAACCATGTAATTTATTATTTTGTTGTTGCATGGTAGCAGATCATGGCCCCAGTGTGACACCCCAGTGCCTGCACTGAAGAGTTCACAAGCTAAGGAAATAATCTTCCATTTCCCTCCCCCCCACCCCACTTTGTTTCCTGTGTCACAGCCTGTACTCTGCAGTAACATCCAGGTGAGCATGGACCCCCGGGGGATCAGTACAGCACCCAAGGCAACAGATACCGTCTGACCTCCTCGCCATCAGCCTCCTCATCTGACTTCCCAGCCAGGAATCATGTGCGTGCATCACGGTTTGTGTACGTGTATTAACAGACACTTGGCTGGTTTCTATACACGCTGTCACACTAGTTCCAGAACATGAGTTTATCTAGAGGGTTTCACTTATATGCACTGTCTGGTGATTTTACACATGTATATACGCAGTATATATGTACAAATCATTGTAAAAAATGGGTTTGTCCTATGTTAAACAAAGAGAGAATTAAAGACCTTTTAGTATTTAATGTCAAGGAACAACCTTAGCTCCATTACTGACCCCTGCCTGGGTAGCTAGGGGATAATGACAAGATTTAGAGCTTAAAGGGTTGATCATACAAACAGGGCATTTGTGTGGTGTTGCTGTAGACTACTGGCCTTTAGGGACCCCGTGAGGGACGTGATAACAGAAGTCAGGGGGCTTTAGCGGTACCTTCCTTAAGGATTTGCTCCCTGCGGCTGCTCCTTCCACACTCACTGCCTCTCCGCAACAGAGTCGTGGATAGAGGGGCTGGGAAGGGTCTGAGGGGGATCTGAGGAAAGGGTCTAAGTCCCATCCCCCTGGCTGCAGGATGGTATGAATGTATTTCTGCCTAATCCCCAGTTGCACGCTTCGATCCCTCCAATCAGGGGCTCCGTGACTGCGGCAGACGGCCTATTCCACCCTCGCATCTCCTTCACTGTTTAAAAAGCGGGATAAATATTGTTTTCTTCATTTTAACTCCTGCAGATTCCTTCTCCCCCCCCCCCCCCCATAAACTCTCCATCATCCCCTGCACCGTGTGCTCATCTTTCCTTTGGGCCATACATGTTCCTTTCTCCTCACAAATCCTCGTCTAGGACACCTTTTTAACAAAATCCTGTCTCCTGATTGGCCGGTGATGTACAGCCAGCACTTGGCTCCCTGTCCACAACCTGAGGGAAGAGAAAGGAAGGAGCTGGCCCCACGGGGCTGAGCACCTCTGGTGAGAATCCTGGTATCTTTCCTGAAATCAGCGAGAGCTGAGAACACTCAGCACCTTGCAGGATCAGGACCCTCGGGATCTATGGAAGAAAAGCACTTAGAAGGCCCTGATCCAAATCAGTGGATCAGGCCCATAGTCTTAGTATTATCTACTGTGCACCTTTAATCCCGGTAAAAGCCACACCAGAGCATCTCCCAGTGACTGGAATCTATTTGGTGGAGCTTTTACCAATTGTATTTTAGTTATTCAGGGCTCTATTTTTTTAAATTGAACCCTAAGCTGACTGTTAAACAGACCCGTCAGTAGTAGCTTGTTTTTAAGACTGACGGGACTGGAAATCCAGCCAGCCGCTTAGAAAACACTCACTGGTATGGGAAGGCCAAACAACAGCTAAAACTGCAGTTTGCTCCTGAGGGCTGGGGACAGATCCATGAGCTGGATGTTTAGGTGAGCCGTGGCGCTCTGAGTGGAGGCTGATGTGCCATGCCGTATCGAGCACTGACACGCGCAGCACTCCAGGTCGGTCGTGGCTAGAGCTAGGTGAAGAAACTTTTATTTTTTCCAGTTAAAAATGCAGATTTGGCAACACTGAATTGTTTCACGAATTCATGGTGATTCTGTTGAATTGTTTTGGTCTATTTTTAAAAAAAAAAAGGGGGGGGGGAGATGGGCTTGAAACTGCTTTGAGTTCCAATCTGTCTCTGAATTTTATTATAACGTGATCAAAATCAAAACATCATGTTTTGATTTTGTCAAAACAAAATTTCATTTGCCCCAAAACCATTTTTGTTGTTGACCTTCCAGACTTGCCAGTGAACCAAAAAAATCGATTTGCCCAGCTCTAGTGCTGACTCGAGTACTGCAGATGTGCCTTCGTCAATGGATCAGTCAGCTCCCTGCTCCTACATCAAAGATCTCAATCAGTCTAGTCGCTCCGTTTTGGAGCAGAATTTCACTGTGTGCATCGTGTGTCCTCCCCAGTCTCTTTCTGTAATACTGTGTCCCTAACAAGCATTCTCTCAGTCTGTAGCAACACTGTCCTGAAATGGCTGGGGAGAGATTAAGCAAGCTACGGGACCAGAACGGTTCATGCCAACCCTAAGAGCATTGGTCCTACAGCTGTGTACTGTATTGTCTGAAGCCAAATATGCCAGCTTGAATTTAGCCTGACTAATTTTCCTGCCCTTTATTTCTGTAGATCCTGGACTATCCCAGACAAGGGGAGTCATTTGCTATGGGGCAAAAGGGGCAGTTACCCCTCCCAGACCTTGATTTGCCCCTCCGCCCTGACTTTTCATAGGTATATATGCTCCATTTCTCCTCTCCCCCCCCCCTCCCCCCACCAACTTTGCAGGACATAATAAAATCACATATAATGTTATATATGCTGACAACTTTCCCCCGCTCCTGCACTCCCCTGAAACGCTGCAGGCCCCTGGGCCAAACTCATCCCACTGGAGCTCATGACAAAATTCTGATTGGGATGAGGATTTGGCCTTATTCCCATGCCCCTATCCCTGGGTGCTGAATTGCTAACCGCCAATTCCCCCTAGCACTGGGTTTATTGGGTCTTGCTGTTTGGAGCTGCTTTGAGCCACAATCCTGACTGATCCTTTCCTCCCTGTGACAGTCTTTACTTATAGACATCACTTAACCCTGAAACCCCCAGCATTAGTTGGAACTGAACTGACCCTTACCTCATCTCTTATTTTTGGTTATGATTTTTCTTTCTGTCCTGCTTGTAGAAGGTTGGGCTGACGAGTGAGCTCCTCAGAGCCACGGGCAGCTCCTCCGGCTCTGGCCACTGTTGGTTTGAAACGTACGGGAGGGAACGGTAAATGGCAGTAGTAGCTTGGCAGGAGGCAGCGCTCTGGGAACGGGCCCAGCACCGCTCGGAGCTTTTCTCAAAGTCTGCTGCGTTTAAAGAAAATGTAATTGATTGGTGGCTTTATTAAATAATTTTCCAAACACTCTAGTCCCTAGTTCCTTTCTTCAGGGCCCAGCTCAGACACAGAACCATCATTTATTCAGCTGGATACAGACCAGATATTGCACTTTGTAGGGGATGAGCGTTTCTGTTCACACAGGGTCTGATTAATGAACCTTGCAACCCCTGTTCTCAATACTGACCCAGCCCAAGGGAATAGCAAACCCACCCGCCCACATTTGCTGTCAGCCACCAAGAATGACTTTACTGCGGGAACCCCTTAAACAAAAGCCAGGCTTGGGCACCTGCAATTATTCTGTGCCTTGCATAATGACAGGTTTCAGAGTAGCAGCCGTGTTAGTCTGTATCCGCAAAAAGAAAAGGAGTACTAGTGGCACCTTAGAGACTAACCAATTTATTTGAGCATAAGCTTTCGTGAGCTACAGCTCACTGAATGCATCCGATGAAGTGAGCTGTAGCTCACGAAAGCTTATGCTCAAATAAATTGGTTCGTCTCTAAGGGTGCCACAAGTCCTCCTTTTCTTTTTGCAGTTATTCTGTGTCCATTCCCCTCTCCCACAACTCCAGAAAGAATTCTAAGGAGATTCAAGACACCCAAACCAGAATTTTAACATTGTCAAAAACTTTTATCAAAATCGTACAAAAAATACATGTTCTAATGCTGAATTTGAAAAAATTAAAGATTTTATAGTGACAGGGTTATGCTTATTTTACAACTTAAATAACCTCCAGGTTGGCCCCCTACTTTCTGTACAAAATATGTGTGCAGGAAAAGACGTTCCAAGCAATATACATATTCACAACGGTTAGCCAAAGTCTGGTTGCAGTTGAGGATCTGCGGCTTTGCACGCATTAAAAGCGACGGAGCACCTCCAAGAGAGGGCAGATGGGTTTTTTAAAGTAGATACAAAACATGAGTAACCATAGGGTGACCTTTGGACCAACTCAAACCTATGGCATGCTCTAGAGTCTATGGCTACATCTACACTGCAATAAGAGGCCCACCAGATGGCTGTGGCTGGCCTGGGTCAGCTGACTTGGGCTCACAGGGCTTGGGCTGTGGGGCTAAAAATTGCAGTGTGGACATTTGGGCTCTAAAACCCTGTGAGCGCAGGTAGGTCTCAGAGCCTGGGCTCCACCCTGAGCCCAAAGGTCTGCACTGCTATTTTTAGCCCCACAGCCAAGCCCTGCAAGCCTCAGCCAATCGACCCAGGCTCTGAGACTCAGTACATTCGTTTTTTAGTTAAAACAAATTGTGAGCTTATATAGAAGTTAGGCGTAACCCTAAGACTCCCAGCACACTTTGGGGAGTGGTCCGTTTGTCTGGATGTCCCTGTTGTGGCACATCAGGATGTGAGCCACAGGAGAGTGTATTACTTGTACACCCAGCGTCCAATCTGAAGTCACTGGAAAGTGCAGGACTACAAGGAAGAAGCGTGCTACAGAGAAACAGAATCCCAGTGGGTGTGCACGGGGGTGTATGGTATGAGAAACTAGGGTTACCACAGAGACCTGCAGGCCTTGGTGTGATCACTGAACAGCTATTGTCAGGGTTATAAAAATTCTGCTAAAATTAATTCATACCGAGAAGTTTCCAGGCTATGGACACAGGGGAGCAGGAGGGAATAAGAAGCGAAGTGCTCAGCTTGGATGGTAAAAGGGTGCTCACATTCACCCCAGACTACTGGATTCCTCTTTCTCCTATTTCCCTAGATCTGCGATGGCCAAACAGGGGTTGGGGCGCTCACCACCGATGGGCTTTTAGCGCCTTTCATGCCCTGGCCTGTAGGGCCCAGCAACTAGGAGGTTGCAAGAGCAGGTTTGCCATAGGCTGCTAGTGGGGATCAACCAGGTAATTAGAATCATACAAGATTAGGGTTGGAAGGGACCTCAGGAGGTCATCTAGTCCAACCCCCTGCTCAAAGCAATACCAATCCCAACTAAATCATCCTACCCAGGGCGTTGGCAATTATTTTAGTTCATTCTGCCAATACCTCTGTGAGATAAAACCCATTTCACAGATGGGATAAATTAAGGCAGAGAGCGGGCCAGGCCTTATTGACCTTTCAAACCTGTGTCTGGAAAACGTGCCTCTGCTAACTCTGTTTTATTGCCAGTGTGCTTTGAAAGCCACTCTCAATCTTGGTGTTGGATTTATGTAATTTTGCTTAAGGTCACCCAGTGAAATGCTGGCAATAGAATCCAAGCATCCAGATTCCTCATCTTCAGGTCTAAGCACTAGACAAGACACACTCTTCCCAACACAATATTGCCAACTCATTGCGAAACTATTGCAAGTCTTGCGCTGTTCTTAAATCTGTCATCACTCTAAACTTTCATTTCTTTAATGAAGGCTGGGTGTGGCTGGGTGTAAAAACACGACCCTCGAAAGACTCAAAACCCAAAGGCAAAGAAAAATAACTCCTAATTTTTTAAATCTCACAATTTTTTTCTAGCCAGTCTCAATTTCTTGGAGCCTGACTCATGAGCCCTGAACAGATGGGGCAGTGTGGGGCCATCTTCGATTCAGTGCTTTGTAACCAGATGTTTGAAGATTTCCTGGCTTCTATTAGCCCTAGTGTTTGGAATGGAGAGCTCCCCTCTGGGTGAATACCTATGTCCACGGGTATGAACCACACACGAGCAAGAATCTTGTGGCGATTATAGCATTTTCTGATCCCTTCAGTGCCCCTCAAACTAGCTCTACCCCTGGAGCTGAGAGTTTAGGGGGATCAGTACATAGAAAACAAAATGAGTCCCTGGCAGGGCTCACCCTGGTAGGCTTTAGTCACCTGCTGCATCTCTCCTCCAGCGAAAGGAAAAGTGATGTTGCCAGGGGCCAAAGAAAAGGTCGCATCTCGGCCTCTCCAGTCACCTCTACCCGTATGGGAACCTCAGCCCGTGGAGAAATGCTGGACAAGCAGCCGGAGTCCTAGCGCCGGGAAAGGCGCCTCTAAACGGGGCCCCGCGGGGGCCTTCTCCAGTGGCTAGCGTCCCTGAGTGTCAGCCGGGACCCCAGCTCCAGCTCACGGCAGCCACCTCCAACGCTAGGGGGCCCCTCCGCGTGGTGCGGCGCATCAGATCGCTCCGACCCCCCTGACTCAGCCCCGGGCCAGGCTCCGGGCAGCCCGGCCTAGGGCCAGCAGAGGAGCCGGAGCCCCAGCGGCAGGGCCGCCAGTGCCAGGGCGCGCCAGGCCGGCGCGTCCCGAGAGCGGCCCCCGGAGCGCACCCAGGCGCCGCCCGCGCCCGGCCCCTCGTCCTCCTCCCGCAGGAGCCGCTCCTCGTCCCGGTAGTCCTCGTCCGGGCCCGGCTCGGCGGGCGGCCCGGAGCACAGGCGGCCCATGTTGGCCTTGAGCACCTGGCAGAAGGGGCGCTCGGGCCCGTCGCAAACGCAGCGCTCCAGCGCGGGGCCCCCCGGCGCGGCCAGCAGCTGCCCCATGGCGGCCCGGCAGGCGGCGGTGCAGCGCCGCCCGTTGAAGAGCTGCCCGCAGCGGGCCAAGTAGGCGGCCAGCGGCTCTCGGCAGGCGGGCTCCTGCTGGCAGCGGAAGCGGGCGGCCGTGCAGCCCAGGCCGCTGCGGGAGGGCCGGGGCAGGCAGGGCTCGATGGCCGCCTTCATCAGCCGGCAGCGCGCGTCCTGCCCGCACTCGCAGCGCTCCAGGGCCGGGCCGCTCCGGCTGCGGTTCAGCCGCCCCAGCGCCCCGATGCAGTGGCTGGGGCAGCCGCCGGGGGGCTCCCCTCCTCCGGCCCCGGCCCCGGCCCCGGCCCCGGCCCCGCTTAGCACCGGCTCGCAGGCCGCCTGCGACTGGCTGTAGGCGGAGCCGCAGTCCGGCTCGTCCTGGCAGCGGAGCAGCGCTTCCCAGCAGGGCTCCCCCGGGGCGCCGCCGCCAGCGCGGCCCCAGCACAGCAGCAGCGGCAGGAACAGCCACATGGAGCGAGCGGCGCCCCGGGCTCCATGCGCTCCAGCGCCCGGCTCCGCCTCCAGCCTGCGCTCCTACCCCGCGGCCCGGCAACAGCTGCCGCCTGCTCCGCGGGGCACCGCTCGACCGCAGTCCGAGCGGGCCGCCCCCAGGTGACTCGAAGGGCCCAGTGCCGGTGCCGGTGGCGGGCTCCCCCGGTCCTAGGGCAAGTGGCCGTCGGATCCCAGGCTCACGTTGGGCTGGTGCAGTCCGGCCCTTGGTTGCGCGGGCCGCTGTCCGGTGCAGTCAGGTGCCCGGTTGCACGCCCCGCTGTCCGGTGCAGGGAGCAGTCCGGCCCCCAGCTGCGCGGCCCGCTGTCCGGTGCACGGTGCAGTCAGGTGCACGGTTGCACGCCCCGCTGTCCGGTGCAGTCAGGTGCACGGTTGCACGCCCCGCTGTCCGGTGTAAGGTGCAGTCAGGTCCCGGTTGCACGCCCCCACTTTGCAGTGCAGTCAGGCACCCGGGTGCATGTTCTCTCCGGTCCCGGTGCACTCCGCGGTCAGATCCCCGGTGCAAAGTGCAGATGCTGCGCTGCGCTTCTACCATCCCTCTGGGTGAAAGGGGGAGGGGGGGGCGACGACCCACACACACCAGTGACGGGGGAAATCTTTTCCATTCATCTTCCAGGCAGTTGCAGACCCATTGTTCCCTTTCCCCTCCTGTTGCAGCCCGTTCCCAGAGCCCCCTCCATCTCTCCGCCTCCTTTCCCTCTGCTCTCCTGGCCTTCCAGTTCCTACAGCTGCCACTGTGGTCTCCAGGTTTTCCCAAAATGGGGCAGGAAGAGGTTCCTGCTAGTCTCTGCAGAAACGGGCTCACTGCACCTTCCTTCCCCCATCCTAATAATCACACAGCCATTCTTGTCATGCCTCAAATGGAGCTCTTCTGCTCAGGGGGCATTCTTGTCTGGCTCATCTTTCTGCAGCCAGCATCAGCTCAGGGCCCCTTTGCACGGTGCCGGTGGCAGAGGTTGGTGTGGGTTAGGCAGAGGCCACAAGAAGAGCAAAGGAGGAGCCTCTGGAGTGGAGAGGCCTGCAGAGGCTAGCTTGGACGGTTGCTGTCTGTCTAGGTGTGGAGGAGGCAGAAGAGTGGACTGGGAGAGCCCAGTTCCTCTGTTGCTCTGTGCCTTGCACAGCCATTTAGGCCTGTGCAAAATGCTGCCCAATCAGAATGACAGGCAGAGGACAAGTTTAGGACAAGTGCAGAGCGCAGGGCAGTGGTGAGTCGGGCTCGGAGTGCGTGTGACTGGGGCAGTGCTGGTGGTGATTGTAAATTGAGCACTGACTAACAGAGGGTGAGCGCTAGTCGGCACTAGGTGGATTACGCTGCTATGCACAAGTGGTCTTACCTACAGGCCAATTGATTTTTGGGTCCGGTCTGAGGAAATGGCCCTGGCCAGCCTTGCCAGGGACCTGTATGGGGAGGGCCGTAGGGCTGGGCTTGTGGGGAGGGATAGAGACACAGAGGTGCGAAAGTGAGCTCTGGGTGTGGAGAGGTCCGTAGTGGTCTGGGGGATTGCTCTGGATGTGGGAACAGAGTGTGCACGTGTCTTGCACGGAGAGTTTGCAGGGCTGGTGTGTAAGGAGTGCTAGTGGCCAGGAGTTTGCGGGGGGGAGGGGGGAAGACAGGGGTTGGATATGGGTTTTAATCACTGCAAGTAAAAGGGGTGAATAGCATTTTCTGGGCTGGTTCATTCCCTTTGTCTCCCGTGGGCCATGCAGCGAGCTGGTGCCTTTATGGCAGAGAAGATTGTTCACGCCTTGCAGCCTGTCAATAGGGGCCTTTTTCAGATGGCCTCTGTTTTACTGCCATTGCCTTGACAAAGCGCACTTGAGAGCCTGCAAAGAAGTGCAGTTCACTCCATTCCCCCCAGCCATTGAAATGGAAACGAACCTGATTTCCCCACCCTCTGGGCTTTCAGGAGGCAGGGGGCGGGGACAGCAGCAGCCCCCAGGATTCTTGCCAGCTGCACAGTAACACAAAGAAGCCTTCCTGATTTCCCTTGGGGAGTGTCCCAGGGAGGAGAGAGGAATGAAGATGGATTCCAGAAACAACCTCCATCCGCCCCCACCCTCCATACATTAAACTAAAGAATCTGGAAGGACAAAAGGTCTGATCCTGAGAGGTGCTGAGCGCTCTCAGTTTGGGTCCCAAGTGCTCTGTCTGAGATGCTGCCAAACCACTGAAGTCAGACTGGGTTGCGTTTCCTTTGAGGCACGCATTGCACCCTGAGAGCTTATCTGCACCGGAAAATTCCATTGTGTTAGAACCCGGCCTTGTGGAGTCATGGTAACACATTCGACACAAATTAGCACATGGTGTAGACCCAGACTGTTGTGCATAACATTGTGGCAACAGGTTGTGGTTAACCTTTAACAAGCTGAGACGACATTAACTATGACCGTTCTTGTCTACACTGAGGCCATGTCTATGCTAGGGTGTGATTCTAACCTGTTACCTAATGGGTTGCAATCCTGGTGTAGGCAAGGCCAAATTTACATCAGCTTAGGGTTTACCTCAATCAGCTAATGTGTTAAAACTACACTAGGATTTTAGCTGGTGTTAAAGTGATTTGTACCTTGTGTTAAGGTTTATTTATTCCTAGTAGACAATCCCAGAGTTCTAAGCTGCGTTTAACATTGTGTTCATTACCATGATTCCCCGAGGTTGTGTTCGAACATGTAGCTGCCCCGTGCATGCAAACTTTCAGGTGTGCTAGGAAGCTTTTATCAGCATTGATTTGGGATGATCACTTTACTTGTGAGTGGTGAAACCATCTCCGACTCATGACTTCTACAGCTCTAATCCATCATCCATTCTGGATGGATTTTACAGGAAAATTGTTGTAGAAATGTCATAAAAAATGATTTGCACTGCTACTAGTCCTGTTTTTTCTATCCTTCCTTCTGTAAAATGACTTCAGGACAGTGAGTCCAGCCATTCAGACCTCAGCTTGAGGGTCGTGCTGGAGATTCAGCTGAACATGAGCTCCCAGTGCGATGCTGTGGCCAAAAGAGCTAATGTGATCCTGGGCTGCATAAACAGGGGAATTTCAGTTAGGAGCAGAGAGGTTATTTTACCTTTATATTTGGCATTGGTGCGACTGTGGCTGGAATACTGAGTCTGGTTCTGGTGCCCACGGTTCAAAAGGGATCTTGAAAAATGGGAGAGGGTTCAGAGAAGAGCCATGAGAAAGATTAAAGGATTAGAAAACCTGCCTTACAGTGATAGACTCAAAGAGCTCAATCTATTTAGCTTAACAAAGAAAAGGTTAAGCGGTGACTTACAGTGTATGCGTGTCTATCTGGGGAATAAATATATGATAATTGGCTCTTCAGTCTAGCAGAGAAAGGTCTGACATGATCCAGTGCCTAGAATTTGAAGCTAGACAAATTGAGAATGGCAATAATGCATGATTTTTTAACAGTGAGACTCATTAACCACTGGAACAAACCATTGGAACAAGGGTCAGGGTGGATTCTCCGTCAGTGGCAATTTTAAAATCAAGATTGGATTTTTCTTCTCGGAGATCTGCTCTAGGAATTATTTGGGGGCAGGTCCCTGGCCTGTGCTATACAGGAGGTCAGACTAGATGTTCACGGTGGTCCCTTCTGGCCTTAGAATCTATCGCTCAATTCTAAGTAATATCTTTTACCTGAAATCACTTTTCCACATACGATGATGGCAGGATGTTAAGGTCTGATATTTTATGATCTACGACACCACAGTTAAAAGTCCCTGAAAGCAAGAGGAAGGATGGGCCAGGCCTAGGACTTGGGAAACCTGGGTTCCCCTCCTAGCTCTACCATGGTCACTTAGCCATTCTGTGCCTTAATTTCCCATCTGTAAAATGGGGATAACAGCACTGCCGTACTTCACAGGGGTGTTCAAGGATAAATACATTATAGCCACTACAGTAATGGGGGCCATATAAGTACCATGGTAGACAGACCTTTCTGACTGTAGAAAGTGCCTGGTTATAGCCTGGATAGGTGATAAGAAATTGGATCTGGAATCTGTCACTGAATATTACATGTCCCCGGGTCTCAGGCGAGTGTAATTTTGGATGATGATAAGGGGAATCTCACATCCCTGTGAAAGAAGGAACATTTTTGCTCGTATTTGTTTTCAGATGGCAGCAGCTGGGATACACCACGGGCTGATGGCTGAAATCAGGGCAAATCTCCCATCTAGACAAGGCCTGAAATAGATGGAAATGTGCTGCATTTAAGTATCTGTTCTCAGCTGAGCCTTTGTTACACTCTCCCATGCATTTTTGGCGGGGTTAGTACAGAATCTTTACACGTCAAGGAGCCAGTTTTGCAAACCAGCCCCAAATAGAACTTTGCCTGGAGTCAGTGTGGGCATGGCTGACCTTAGACGCACTTGAAAAACGAGAGGGGCATTCAGGTGAAAGGAGGACTCGCAAGCACACATCTGTCCTGAGATAATTTGCCTCCCACCAATAAAGTCGTTAGCAGCTGTCCTCTTACATTTAAAACAGCTGCTCTCCAGCAGTCTAATAATACTCGTGCATGAGTGCAGCGGCATGGCACAATGGAGGAAGAAACAAATTGCATTAGCAATACTGTGCACGAAAAGGTTATTATAGCTGAGATGGTGGAATCTAAATCCACCAATACTGAAAGCCTGGGAGACAGATTCTTAGCTGGTGTAAATGGGTGGAGCTGTATTAAAGGCAATGGAAGTACCCTGGCATAAACTGGCTTTGATGGCGCAACACCACTTTATATCACTGGGTAATGCATGGGAGAGGTAGTGGGAACAGCTCTTTTGGTATCAACGGAGCTACCTTGATTCCCCCCAGCTGAGGAACCGGCCTGTGTCTTTTCAGGGTCTGCTGCACTGCCTGAATGCTGACAGAGCAACATTTCAGGAGACAGGGGAGAAATGTTTGGAACTAAAATATAATTGACTCAGAGAGGAAATAGAAATTTGTTCCTATACTTGTAGAGGAATGCTGCACACAAAGGATGGGAAAGTCTCTTCGTCTCTGTGTGCACAGCACCCAGCACATTAGGAATGCAGATTAGGGCTTTTGGGTACTACTGTTCTATAAATAATTGCTAGTTAATCGTCCATTTTTTTCTTTTCCTCATTTCAGTCCACAGTCGAGGTGTTGTCTGGATCTATGTGTCTTTTTTTCTATTGTGCAGCTTCACAAGTCACATCTCACACCAGTGCAGCAGAGCTGCATGGGGGGGGGGGGGAGTTTGCGCTTTTTTTTCAGGTACAAAAAAATCCCAGTGTAGATGGGCCTAAATAGGCTAAACAAAGGTGGATCAAATCTCATGCATCAGGGCCCTCAGCTTGCCACTATGGGGGCTCAGGAAGGAATTTCCTTCTCTGATGTATAATTGGCTAGATGTGTTATCAGCAGGGATTGATTAACCACTAAGAACAATAGACTCATGCCCTGAACTCAGGTCATGTGATGATGCTAAAGTAAAGACACCAAAGCCCCAGGTGATAATGTGTTTAGGGCCCTGTTTGCCTTAATCTAACCCTAATGCTGAAGGCATTTTGCTTTCCACTGAAACATTGTGGTGGTCACTTTTGTGGTAGCCCCTCGTACTGTCAGCAGTTCTGAATGCCAGTGAGATCTCTAAATGCTAAAATGTGGGTCAGAGCAGAATAGTTTTGTACCCAGTGTGATGGCAGTGCTGGTGTTCAGAACCAATCATTCACACTCATTGTTCTGTGCTGGAGGTGTATAATGGCTGAGAGGGAGCTCTCTACACACCAGATGGCCGGGTGTTCAGATACATAAGTCTGTGCCACGAGTCCTGGAGAACCTTTGAAAGACTTAGCAAAGTCAAAGTTACTGAGCAAAGGAGACTGCTAGATTCCTAGGCTGCGTTTTGAACCCACTTGTTAACTACAGGCTAAGGGGCAATGGCAAAGATATACTTCAGAAAAGCTTCTGCAGATCCTCAGACCTGGGACGCGTGTGGGCCCGAGGCTATTAGATTTTGTGGGGCCCCTGGGGGTTTGGAGTGGGGGAGTGGGTTCAGGGCTGGGGCAGGGGATTGGGGTGCAGGAGGGGTTGCAGCTCCAGCTAGGGGGTTGGGCTCTGGGTTGGGGCCAGAGATGGGACAGGAGGTTGAAGTGCAGCAAGAGGTTCAGGGTGAGGGCTCTGGGTGGGAGTTTGGGGGCTCTGGGCTGGGGTAAGGGGTTGGGGTGCAGGAGTGGGTGCAGGCTCTGGCCGGGAGGCACTTATCTTGCAGAGCCGGCACTGGGGGTGGGGGCAGCGTGCAGAGATTCTCTGAATACTCCTCGCCTAGGGGCTGCAGGGGCACATCAGCGAGCCGGTGCTCGTGGCTCCAGCTCTGGGGGAGGGGGCGCCACGGCTCGGGGTCCCGTGCCCAGCCTGTGGTGCAGAGACTTGCTGCGGGCCAGATTAAAAGAAGCAGTGGGCTGCGTGCAGCCCTTGGGGGATCCCTTAGGCCGAGGTCCTGGGCTGGCAGCCCCTAAATCCCCTGCATGAGTCCAGCCCTGCTGGCTGACTTTTTGTGCTGGGTTCGCTCTTAAGCTTGCAGGGATAGTCATTATCACCTGACATCCCTCTCATGGAGGAAGCACGTAAGCCTCCTGCTGCTCACTCTGCTGAATCGGGCCTGCTTAGCGAGTCTGGTTGTTACAGAACCAGTCAAATGTATTAAATCTCGTATTCAGACGTGGTATATGTTAGCTACCGTCCCTATCCCTGAAGGCCCAGGGTCAATTAGGTCAAAGGCAGCATATATGACGGGTCACGTCTCTTGCAGATATTTGCAAGGCCCTGCTGGAAACACCATTCCAAGCTTTAGGCAGCACTGCTCTCCAAATTTGGCGTCTCATTCTGATGTCCACTTTGGTGGAGCAGTGTTGAAATCTTTGTTGAATTAAAGTCAGTCCTCTTCTGGGGCTTGCTGACCTCCCAAGAGGCGCCAGCCCCAAAGCAGAAGGAGAGTTTACTTACCAAGAACCTTAGTTCTCTGAGTGCTTTGCCTCTGCAGATTCATCCTTCTCATTCTCCTGTCCCTCTCACTTTGAGTATTTGCGACAGTAGCCTTAGGTAGAGGAAGGCCCTGCAGCGAATGGGGTGGCTTCCTTTTCTATTTGTGCCAAACACGTGGGCCCCTAAGAAGAGGTAAATGTGTAGACCCACCCCAGTCATTGTGGCATTGAGGGCACCCAGCCCCAAAGTATGGTGCTACACGGGCAATACACTTGAAGAACTGCAATTAATGGTGGGTGATCTTTTCCCCTTTAATTCAGACTTGGAGCAGCTAATACGCTAGGCTTCATAGATGCATGGATTCTAAAGCCAGAAGGGACCATTGTGATCATCTAGTCTGACTCTCTGTATGACGCGGGCCAGAGATCTGCCCCAAAATAATTCTTGGTGCAGATCTTTGAGAAAAAGCATCCAATTTTGATTGATCAGGGCAGCAAGCCCCTTCCCAGCCCTCCCCCCCAAAGTGCTGGCCACTGATGGGAGTGATGCTTAGGAATTGGACAAGAGGCCATGTCAGTTGCTGGCAAGGTGGAGGCTGCAAGGTCCTTGCACTTCCTGTATCGTAATAGGAACAATGTGTCGCATGAACAACCTGGCCATGGTGCATGGACCCAAGGCTGCGGAGCACACTGCTCAAACCCCTTCCCCTCTATACCTAGGTGCCAGCCGTGGGCACCCTTCAGAGCTCGCCACCAAGTTACTGCCTGTGTGCTCAATCCCCCTTCAAATCAGGTACCAAGCCAGTGTGTATCGTAACAATAATTCTTCTGAACCTACATTTGAAGACAGACATTTTGTCAGTTGAATTGAACCTTGTCACAGGACTGTTGCTGCCCTAAGACAAACGTCAGCAGCCAAAAAGAGATGGTTATTTTTAAATCCAGAGGTGACAGTGTCCTCTTTCAGTGTCTCTAAATCGTCTTTGCAGAACAGTCTTGAACATATACCAGCTTGGGCACAAAATCCACTTGCCCGGGCTATTGCTGAGGGAACTGCTAGTGATATTTGACTTGCCCCCAGAGCGTGGGTGAGTAGCGTTTTGCAAGGCTGATGTAAACTAGCATCAATCATGTGAGGTATTAGAATCAATTGTTTTGCCTGACGGATCCTGCTGTGATACAGCAGCCGTTGTTTATTGTCTAGTATGATTGATGTGGGTTTTCTCATTGAATGGGGCACACAGTTGTGCCATTCCCTGAGCCAATCAGAGAACAGTGGTTCTATGAAAATACAGCTCCTTTTAGTGTCTACAACTCTAATTGGCTGATGTGTGAGTGTGTGTAATTTTTTTTTTTTTTAAAGGAGTTCATCGCTAAACCAGGGTGAGCCATCCAGCTGGTAGACTGGTTTCATCTAACTGGCTTGTTCAGGTTGCATTTGGCATGCCACTGTACTTCTTGTTATCAGATGATAATGGGATTAATCTCCTTCAGCCTTATAAGAGAACACGTCCTTCTTTAGAATTCATAATCACTCATTTTTGTCATGTAACTTTTGATCTACGGCTAAAATAGGAAATGTAAGAGAATTTTTGCCGAAGTTGCCATGTCTCTAGTTTTTGGATCAGGGTTTTTAGTTCCACTCCCCCCTTCCACATTCACGCAGCCTAATACAGCTGTTGTCTTTTCACTCTGCTACTCCAGCTAGAATTTACTTAACTGGTCAGCGCCATGCTCCTGTTTGGACACACATCTGCAGAGGGAAAGTACACTCCTGGACAGATGTGCAGATGCATTCTTAAGTCTAAGTGGATAAATGCATTTTGAGGTTTAAAGAGCTTTCTAATGCTAGCTTTCTCCCCCACTCGTCTATCATTAGCGCAGCCGTGACAGCTGCCCTGGGAGCTGTCTGAAACAGAACTGGGTTGATCAGTTGATAGGCTACCATAGGGGTTGTTTTCAACGTACTTTCATTATCTTCTGCAGAGGACACAATCTGGAGCAGAAGGGTAAATCTGAACCCAGATATGTTCTAAAGGAGAGATGCAGTCAGTGGCCATTCTCTAAGGGCATTTTCTTTCCTTCACAGTGGCTTGTTAAGGTAAGAGTTGCATGTTGTTTGGGGTGTCAGTGGCAGGTGTGTACTTAGCAACTATCCTCTTGGCACTGCAATTATCCGTAGTGTGAACCTGCAGTCCCATCCTGTGCTCTGCTAAATTGAATATAATCTGTGGTCTGCGCTGTGGGGTCAAGTCAGAGGTTCCTGTCTGGGCAGATCCCAGTCAGCATGCGTCAAGGCCTGAAAAAAAGCTTCCAAAATGTCACTGCGCATACTGAAGCTAATGACATGTTGGTCCTGGCAGTGCAGCGAGCATTGCCTTCTGCACGAACTGAGCAGTCCGTGGTGCGACAGCATGGAGTCAGCCCAGGTGGCGGGCACGCCAGGCCCCTCTTCTGCCTGCGGCATCTGTCAGGCAGGATCACATCAGGGTCAGCATCACAGACTTACTGATGATGGAATAATAGACCGCCTAGATTATCCAGCCTAGAGCCCCTGCAGAAAGCAGGGACCCTGTGCTGTACAGTGGATACACTTATCCTTGCCTTGGGAGGCTCTTTCGTGAGCCTTATCAATCCCACTAGGTGATCTAGCCGTCCTTATCCTCATATGGATTTCTAAGACAGCTGCATCCTCTCGTCTCCTGTAACCTGTTACTCCTGGTTTTATTACTAGCCACAAAGGGGGTCGCTTGGTGACACAAATGGCTGCTAAGTGTAGAGCAAGTACACTGACATCCCTGTGTTTCAGCCTGTAGATTACTCTGCCATAGAAGGCCAGAAGGTCAAGTAATATAGCTGGGTTTAAAAAGAGGGTGGGAGAGATTAGATAATTTCATAGCTGCACGAGCAATAGTGGAATCTCCCTTAATTCTAAATAATCCTAAAGAGCTTTAGAAATTTAGCTGCAGCAGCCCTGAAATGCAGCCATCTCCAGAGTGGAGAGCAGCAAGCAATCAATACATTGCATCTAGGTGAGAGGAGGGAAAATTTTGTCCAGGGACAGAGAAGCAACACCATCTCCACTCTAAATAAAAAATGTGTGATCTTTAATATCCAGACAGGTCAGATAGGTTTCTAAAGTCTCATCCTAAAGACCCCTATGTGGCAAACTAAATTTGATCCTGTGCTCCCAGAAGAGAATACTGTGGTGTATTGAAAACTAGGTTAAAATTACAAAACTATTACTTTAAGTTTTTAAGGGTTTTCCTGGTCCTGCTTGCAGGCTAGGGGGCTCTGTAGGGAAGCTTGCGATCTGGGTCTTTCAGCAGTTAGTCTGTAAAGAGCAAGGAGGGGTGAGATGTACTTCGCTGCCTTAGGGACCAGCCTGCTTTATCTCCCAGTTTTTGGTGCTTGTGTGCAAAGATTCTGGATTTCAAGAAATAAAGTATGGGTATATACTTTATATATAATAAAGGGGTATGCGCCAACCTTCCAGAAAGAGCATTCTATGTTTTTATCTAATTTCTCTGTTTATGTGCCTAGAACATAACAGATCCTGATTTTCGGGGATCGGGAATTATTTTTGTCCCCAAATAGAGCATCACTCTGTTGTTCAGTTGCTTTATGAGTTGGATATTTATTTATTTTTAAACTATTTATTTAGGAAATTATAACGAGTTTACAAACTCTTGCTGTGTAAATATCAGAAACAAAGCAATCGTTATGCTAGTGAGCTGTTGTTTAAAGGGACATTATAGGGGGAATATAATTATCCAATTTCTGTTTAACAGGGTGTTACTCTATTACAAGTGAGCGTCATTACAACACCTATGTCATTTCTAGTGATTTTATGAAATGGGGGTAAATCTCTATATACATGAATTTAACAGGCCAGTATGTCTATCAAATGTTAATATTCAAAAAAATTGGATAGGTGTGCCGGGTTTTTGGGGGTTTTTTTTTGCAGGTGAACGTACTTTGTCTGAGTACTGAATAGAAGGGAACGATGAACTGAGCTGTAGCTCACGAAAGCTTATGCTCAAATAAATGTGTTAGTCTCTAAGGTGCCACAAGTCCTCCTGTTCTTTTTGCAGATACAGACTAACACGGCTGCTACTCTGAAACCTGCAAATATCTTAGTGTCTCTCTGTCCTCTGTCTGTTTTGTTGGGTATGTAACTGGTGTGTTAATTTTTCCATAATCACAACCTCCCATCGCTTTTGAACCAGTCCTCAATAGTTGGGCTATTTTTCTTTTTCCAGTGAGAGACTACCAATAGCTGAGAAGCTACCGGCAGATGAGGGATTAATTCTTTGTTTCCTTTTGTGTGACCGTTTCCATTAGGAAGCCCTAGGAGGTTTGCCAAAGGATCATTGGGTAATAAATGTCCAACCATTTGTGATATTTGGTTACAGATTGCATCCCAAATACTCTGTAATGACTGACCATGTCTGTCATATATGCATAAAATCTCCTCTTTTACCACAATTCTCCAATATTTGTCCCCATTCAATCTTGCTCTATTTTTTAACCTGACTGGTGTGAGCTGCCATTGAAACGGTATCTTAATTCCATAAGAATCATTGGCTATTGGCCACTGCTTGAAGCAGGAGAGCAGGCTTGATGGATCCATGGGTTGAGCTGGTCTGGCAAATCCTATATTCCTGTTTGTTTCCCTGGTTTCAGTTATCGCCCTTTACATTTGCTCTTTTAGTTTCCTCTTCACTGGGGAAAAAAAACATGATCAGAAGAGCAGAGCGACTGGAAATGCTGCTCTCTGACAGCAGCAGCTGGGGCCCAGGACTGAGACGATAAAACAAAAACCCTAGAACCAAAGGTTAGGGAATTATATGGGATTTATGGTACAGTGGAGGGAAAATAGATTCTCTGGTTTAATCTCCAGTAATGCTTTGTTTAAAGTTATTAGGCTGTGTTTTATGGCCAGTCCTTTCATGTGGCAAGAAATCCAGGGCCAGCCTAGAGCTGCGAGCCAGAGAAGGAAGAAAGGACTTTCATGCAGGGTGGGGCCACTTGTCTTTGCGTTGGCAAGAGAGCCCCAAGGCCCGACAGAATGCAATGCACGGGATGATGCTGGCAAGTGGGAACTCATGTTTTCTGAATAAATGGGGTCATTGACCAAACAGGAAAATGGAGTCCTTTTAAAAACAGATTGTGGATCTCTATGGAGAGACTCCTCAGTATTGAAGCGAATGTGGATCAGAGTTGTTGTGAAGGCCTGTGCAGTGTGCATGTACGTTCAAGCCAATCTAGAAACTAATATCAATGGCTGATTTAAGGAGTGGTGCTGTCTAAAGTTGCACCCTATAGCTTATGAAAAGCGCAGGCATTTAGGGACAAATTATTCATTATTATTTGTTTGCTGCTTGGTAGTGCTTAGGAGCCCCAGTCACGGCCCAGGCCCCCATTGTAATAGGCGCTGTACAAATACAGAACAAAAAGACAGTCCCTGCCTGCAGTCAAACTTATGTAACCCCCCATTGACTCCACTGGAATTGCACTGACGGAGGGGGGGGGGTCAACTTTTTGTCGATAAGGGTGAATATAGGGATAATAGCAATGGTACCTGTCTAAGAAAGGGCTATTTTAAGAATGAACTGTCTTTCCAACGATGTTTGTGTGAATTGGAACCCCTAAGTGCTTAAGAGAGGTTCTCATTCGGAGAGTCAGAACACCCAGACGACACCATCTGACTGTCGCAGCGAGGAATGGAGTGGCGCTAGGGAGAGCTGGTGAGGATCTAGTGCTAAACAGCAGAGAAATTCCCCATCCCATAGTGTAGAGCTACTGCTTTCTGTTGCCGTATCAAGATCAGACACACATACCGTGCCGATGCCCCTCTGCTAAGTTAGCTGGGTCATTCTTAGCAGTCTGCCTAGTAGGTATTTCTGCTGCTGCTGCGTCCATCACCGAGGTATCGGAGCCCAGGGTTTTAATCAACAACACATGCAGCTGCTGTAGCACTTGGCAACCATTAATTACTCCCCACAGCATCTGTCTGAGGTAGGTACTGTGAATCTTCTTGTCCGTTTCACAGATGAAAATGCCGAGGCAAAGGGTGACGTTTTGCAGCTTGGCTTCCTAAACTGAGGAGTCCAGCTCCATACCCAGTGAGGAAGGGAGGGATAGCTCAGTGGTTTGAGCATTGACCTCCTACACCCAGGGTTGTGAGTTCAATCCTCGAGGGGGCCATTTAGGGATCTGGGGCAAAAGTTGGGGATTGGTGGAGGTTGGACTAGATGACCTCCTGAGGTCCCTTCCAACCCTGATAGTCTATGATATGTAGGCACCAAAATAAATGGTCTGATTTTTCAAAGGTGCCGAACACCAGCAGCTCCCACTGAGCAAGCCCAGAGACGCTGGGCCGGATTCCCTGCTGGCGTACGCTGCTGCAGCCCCAGAGATTTAATGGTGCTGGGCTAATTGCCACGAGCAGATCATTTGTCCCATTAGCCAAAAGTGCTACTTTTGCCGTCATTCTATGGTATGTCCCAGCTTGGACGCCAACACAAATGCTGCTGTGCAATGCAACACAACTAGCTGCTCTTACTGCGTCCGAAATACCAAGGCACGGCAATGGGCCAGTGATGTTCAGAGAGCACAGGGAGCAGCGCTGACTTTCTGCTGTTGTGGGGACGACATGAAGAAGACATGCAGTAACTGCAGGGAATTTGCCCCATACTGAGCGGTATCCTAGTGCAGGCTCAGAGACTCCCAGGAGCTTGTGATAGTTTATAGGCACCTATGTTTAGCACATGATCATTCCAGTCAGGATAACATGCTGCTTTCTTGTCACACGACCGGAGGTCATATTGCCTCCTAAAATAAACCAGAGGAACATCACAGGGCCTTGGCAGAGCTGAGATTTCAGAGCTACTGGTAAAAAAATCCCAACCTGATCAGAGATCAGAGAGGATAAAATAGAAAAAGGAAAGGGAGGCAGGAAAAAAGGGAGATTAAAAAGATACACGCACAGGGCTAGCTTGTCAGTGAGTGTAAATTGGCAGGTCTCCGTGGAAGTCATGTCAGTTTCCGCTCGCTGAGGGTCTGACCCCTTTCGTAGTGTGTGTTAGTGTGCACACACTCTGATGCCAAAGCTGACTTTCCCAAAATTGCTCAGTAATTTTCTCTAATTGAATGAAGAATCAGGACTGTTCAAGCCATTGGCATCACTGAGCCCCTATCAATAAAGCATCTGGATTTGAAATTAGCTGGAGAAATGGAAGGAAAAAAAAAGACAAAGCAGAAGAGAGACTAAACAAAACACGTGATTTCTAGGAACAGTTTGTCTCTGGAGCTATTCGGTCTCTTAGAGTCCTCCCAGCCCTTGTATATTTTAACTGTTTGTGGGACTGTTTCAGATGGAAATGATGCCTGTTTGGTACAATCATTCAGCCTTCCTGCCCTACAAAGCCTGCTCTACCCAAGCTTTTGGTTTAAGAATCATTCGCTGCCAATTAAGCCCCTCTCTTTTCTTCCTTGACAGCTGCAGCCTCTCCTTCAGGGAGGCTAGCTGCAAGGGTATGTTTCACTGACCTGTAAAGCGAGGCGCACCATTGCCCAGCTTCCTGCCTATATATAGCCAATCTGCCGAGCTGCCTGTTATGAATAAGCAATAAGACACAGCAGGCTGCCTTGATGTTCTTTGCTTCTACTGCCCTGAGGGGGGACGAAGCCCATGGCAGAGTGACTTTGACTCTACCGACACCCTAGATGTGGGCGAGATCCTTCTCCCTAAGCTGCTCACTGCTCTTATAAATGGCGTGGTTTAAAACAGAAAAGTTCCTGGGTTAATTAAGACTGAAGTGCAGATATGCTCTTGATTCCTAAAAGCTGAACCCACAACCTGTCACTGCCTAACCCAGCACTTACTGCAGCAAAAGGACGTTTTATTTGTGTTGTTATTCTTCCTTCCCCTCCCTCCAGTGAATGTAGTGGTGATGATCCATGGCAGGCTGACAGCCCTAGGTGTTGCACTGCTCAGTACAACCTCAGGATAAGCCAAGAAGGGCCTGCAGGCCTAGCAGTTTCATCCATGCTTCTCCTCCAAACAGCCTCATTCTGAAGGTGAGACCATAGGTCAATTTCTAACCCTTGCTTTGTGGCTGGGAAGACAGGTGTGGGCTCCAGGAGGCCCTCGGTGTGTGTGATGATTATGACTTGGTTATGGTCCGACCATGCCCTCCTCCAGTTGGAAATTGGGGTTCACCCTTATTCCCACCAGGGTGGAGAGGGCTGGTCCACTCACCGAGACTGATTTCAGATTTCCCTGTGAGAGATTTCCCTGCATCTGCTGGCCCTCTCTATCACAGGTCATTATGATCCTCCAGATATTTGGTATTCAGATGACCTGCAACAGAAAAAGCACACCAGGTGGAGGCTAGAGTACCGTGGTGAGCATCAGTTGAGACACAGAGAGTTTTTTAAGTCCTGTACTGAGGCTGTGTTGGAGGCAAAGAGCTCTCTTCCTTCTCTAGAGTTCACAAAGGTCCAAGTGGTGGAGTTACTCCAGATAGTGGACAGATAAATTGAGGAGTCCAGGCTTCCCCACTTAGAAACTGTGTGAATGTTTCTTGAGCGGAGTTTTCAGTTCGGTGGACAAGTTGCTCAGATTTGGACTAGGCTAGCTGCCGCGGTAGTGGCAAATCCACATTGACAAAGGCACCTCTTCACTGCTGGAGTTCCAGCCAGTTTTGCTCAGGGAAGTTCTAGGTATGGGGGAACTCGCTGAGAAGAGAGCTCACAATCTAGATGTGTGTCCCTCTCGTCTGATAAAGCCAACCAGAGTGGATTGTTGGTGGAGATCACGAGTTTAAAGTCAGACGTGACTGTCACGTCATCTAATCGGACCTTCTGCATATCAATACCGTCCAGCCACTTCCACTCGACGTCCAATAACCGGAATTAGATCAAAGTATTACAGCTTCCAGGACGTAGGCACTGACTCCATGGGTGCTCTGGGGCTCAAGCACCCACGGAAAAAGCCAGCCACAGCTGTTCAGCGGTGCCACAGATCAGCTGTTTGGCAGCTGGCAGGAGGCACTTGGGGGAGGGTGAAGAGCAGTGAGTGGCAGGTGGGAGGCGGGCTTCAGGGAGAGGAGTAGAGTAGGTGCGGGAAGAGATGGAGCAAGAGTGGGACCTCTGGGAGAGAATGGAGTGGAGGCAGGAAGAGGTGGAGTGAGGGCAGGTCTTTGGGAAAGGGGGTGGAGCGGGGGTGGGAAGAGGTGGAAGGAGGGCGGGGCCTCGGGGGAAGGAGCAGAATGGGGGTGGGGCCTCCGGGTGGAGCACCCACGAGGAAAAATAAAAGTCAGCACCTATATCCCAGGACACTAAACTGTGGTGTGCCATGGGCAGAGAACAAGGGGCTGCTCCAATGCAGTGGCAGGGGCTAGATGAAGTGAGCTATGCCCAGATGATCCAGGCTTCCCAAAGGAAAGGCAAGATTGTGGCTTCCTTTGCAGGAGCAGTCAGTCATTTGGTCCGTGCTCTAGAAATGTCCTGTGTGGCTGCGCTTTCCAATTATCACCCCACCTCTCGTGGGGAGGCAGCTTTGATGTTATCCCGAGAGGCTGCAGATTTCCTCCATCATGGCGAATCCGACCTCTGGGCTGCGTGTGAACTATGGGGGCGTCCTTGATGGGTGCTGTCTCCCTGGCACTGTCTCTGATGAATCTTTCAGAGGGCTCAGAAACCCTGAATACAATTGGCCACCAGGCTGCGTTGGATGGGGAGAGGGGATGTGCAGATATTTTTTGTACTGTTCCAATGTTTGCTGCAGATGATCAGGACCTGCTGATGGTTGGAGCTAAAGCTTCACTTCATACTCGTGAGCCTCACCGCTAGGTCGGCCTACATTTTAAGTGTGACCGGGCCTCATGCTAGATCGTGGGTTCTTGACTTTGTGACCAGTCAGCCCTTCCTATGTTTCTAAATGGGAGAAGGGGCCCAGCTAAACCCTAGCTAGATGGGAGGATGGTCCCACACCATAAAGAGAACCACTGGCCTTGGTCTGCACTTAAAAATTATATATCAGCACAGCTTTGTTGGGCAGTGGTATGAGAAAAACACACCCCTGACTGACCTAGCTCTGCTGACAAAACCCCCAGTGCAGATGCAACTATGCCAATGGAAGAGCACTTCTGGTGACACAGCGAACGTTTGGGGAGGTGGTGTTCCTGCACCGCTTTAGGCAGCGTCTTCCCTCGGGGGGCTATGCCGGCACAGGCTCTGTAGTGTAGACATAGCCTAAATGATCATAATGGTCCCAAATGGCCTTAAAATCCAAGAAATAGCCCTGTGCCTCAATTTCCCTATCTGTAAACAGGGATAATAATACTTCTCCCTCTCCCAGGGGTGCTAAGGCTCACATCTGTAAAGTACTTTGATGGAAGGTGCTCTGGAAGTGAAAAGTATTTCTTACCATCTTCATTATGAGATGTGGCAGAGTTGCCTGGAGATTTAAGCATTACCCACCTGGGCAGGTTATCCTTTCCCAGACATTCTTTCACCTGGAGAAGGCATCTTTTAGAAATCTTGGCAAAGGTTGGAAAAAGGCGAAGCACTTCAGACATACACACACCCCACAGACAGATCTGAGTCCACTAAGTTAAATGAGGCTGGGAATGAGCGGCAGGGAATGGACCACTTGATGCTTACCTGTTCTGTTCATTCCCTCTGGGGCACCTGGCATTGGCCACTGTCAGCAGACAGGATAGTGGGCTGGATGGACCTTTGGTCTGACCCAGTATGGCCGTTCTTATGTTCTTAATGCTTTTTAAAAGGGATCACAGTCTATGGTAGTTCGCTGAGTCCATCCTTGGCTACTGCACAAAGAACACTGACTGTACAGGGGGGAAAAAATGGCCCATGCTGCACCACCCATCTTTTTAGCATGGCGATACTGGTGAGACAGAAATGCATAGAGATCTCCTGGTATTTATTCCATCAGCTATATCAATACCATAGAATAAGGAGGGTATATAAGGGGTAGAAAGTCAGACAAAAACTTGGCATGGTTACATCACAATGTATAGATAGATTTTCCTCTCATTACACAGAGTAGGCCCCATACTGTAGAAGTGACACGGCATTTGAATGCATTTCCAATAAGTGACATTTCTTACACGGAAGGGCGATGGTGGTCTAAGCTGACTGAGCCCCAACTGGTCTGGGCTCTATTCCTGACCCTGCCACTGACTTGGGCAAATAGCCTAACTGCTCTGTGCCTCAGTTTCCCCCTCTCTAAAATGGGACCGATATAGCTGTCCCTTCCTTTGCTAAGTGCTTTGAGATCAATACATGAAAGGTGCTATCAAGGCAAAGTAGTTGTATTATTTCTTGGCGTTAGTTACGTGGATGTGGGAAATTTCCCTGTCACGGCTTGTGTCTGGAAAGCAAAGGGAACACCGGGCATCGCCTCCAGGAGGTTTGCTCCAAATCTCCTTCACCAAGATGGGAGTGAAGGCAGAGCAGCAATGCCAGTCTGCTCCTCTAAAGAGGTTCTTTGCTCCCATTCACAGGCATGGTTCAGCAACCCGCATCACAACCCTCCCGCCCTTCTGCACTGAAAGATTCAAATGGACAGAGGAACGCGGTCCCCCACGTGAGCAGTGGCACAGGCAGGTTTAGATCCGACCTCCGGAGGGGTGCTTGGGGGAGGACAGTGCTGCCCCCCGACCCCGGCCTCGCACTGGAAACCACACTTCCAAGAGGAACAGGGCACGTAAGTCTGTTTGGGGGAATCTAGGCGGAGCATGGGTTCAGAAAAGGTATCCAACTCACACAGGTAAGGGTGACAAACTCAGTGGGGTTCCCACTGGTTAATTTTCATACACCATCGTTTCCCCCAGACCATCCATTGCATCCCTCCTCCCCCCAACATTATATGGTAAAGAATGGGGTATGTCGAGGGAACCAGCTGCGTCACATAACAGAACACTTTTCAGCTGACTGCTTCAGGTCCTCTAGCGTGGCCTGGGCTTTATCCTTCAGGGAATCAAGGTCCAGGTTCTGGATGTTGGTCAGCTGTCCGATAACAGAGTCCTTTTCCTCTTCCTCCTCGTTGTCTTGCTCTATCATCTTGGCCAACTCCTTTGGGAGCTCCACGTCCCCTCCTGCCAGCTGGATCTGACTATCATCTGTTTCATTCTACAGGGTCACATCAATCAAAGAGAAGAGCATGAGTGAGTAGTTCAGAATCAGGCTCTGGGACAGAGATAAGGAAGGAGAACAAGTAGGAAGTGGACGAGATTAGAAGCCCCAGTTCAGCACTGAACGTAATCACTTGCTCAGCATTAAGACTAACACGGCTGCTACTCTGCAAACTGAAATCAAAGAGAGTGGAACATATGCCTCAATGTTTTGCTGAGTAGTGCTGGATTTCAGCATATGCTTAACTTTACTCAGTCTTAAGTCACCTGCTGAATCAGGACCAGATTGGGAGCATCAATACACTGACGAACCACAGGATGACTTTGAAAGAGTCGGCACAACAGTTGGAGAGGGTCAGTAGCTACTGCAGAAAAGATTCACGGAAGAAAATAGACTATGTATTTGAACAAAAATATCAATGCGAATGAGAGCTGGGTGAACGAGGCAGAGAGACTCGTGAATTAATACGTGTTCCTTCACTTTGAACATCTTTCCCCCTCTTGTGTGTTTACAGAAACAAACCCCTGAGCGATCCACTTACCTGTCACTAATGGTGGTAGAAAATGATTTTTGCCCTGTGTATAAGACGTGCATGTGTGTTTATCCACTAGGGACACTGAAACAATATTAAGGGACTGAACTGACCTTTCAAAACTAAATCAACACGGGGCAATTTAGAATATTCACAATCAAGTCAGAGAATTTTTAAAAAGCGCTTTTTTGTTGAATGCACTTAAAGAAACCCTAACCCTAAGCTCTTGAGTTAGTCCATGAACAAAGAAGGAGGCTGAATTTTTGTAGATTAAATTGTTCCCAGTGAATCATTCATACAGCTCTAAGCAGACGTACCAAAATAGGAATTAGCCTAAGAAAGAGCAGGTGAAATGGAGGGGGGAGGCAATGCCGGTTGAAGGAAGATATTGTTACTGTACTGTCAATGAAATCAATGGGAATTAGGTGCCTAAATACCTTTGAGGATCTAGGCTCAAGTGGCTGACTTCAGTGGAGTTTCTCCTGATTTGCTATTTATATTGAGGTAGCAGCCAAATCCCTGGTGAAACAGATCAGTGAGAGTAGCCGCACAATGGGGCTTTGCAGACAGAAAGTGATTTTGAGCAGGAGAAGGTGAGTTGACAGTACAGCAGAATGGCTCACATGACAGATTGCCAGAAAAAAAGATGTACACGTTGGCCTATTACTAATTGCCACTCAATGGGACTGCTGTCTTCTGGCCAGCCGGACAGGTGGCTGCAGAGTGCAGTGGTATTGCTAGGCATTAGCAGGTGAGCATCAGCACAGGGTTCCCGGTTCAGAGCTGTAGGGAAGGCGTGAGAGTGTTGCACTGTGGTTTTTAAGAGGCTGCAGAGCTGGTATTGTATCTAATCCACCAGCCAGATATAAAAAGGGGTCTGATTAATGAGTTAGAGGAACCCATCAGTTAGAAAAATGGCATTGCTCTCACATTAGGTGCATATCTGGTGGTCATCACCGGGGCAGATGGAGATGCTGGTAGTGGTGCAGTTTTTCTATATCACGTAATGTTTAAATGTCATCAGGGAGCCAATCTGAAGAAAACCATAAAAATCACAAAAAGGGTCATAATTTCAAGATACATTGTCTAATTTTGACCAAAATTGGCAGAAACCTTCTAAATACAATTGATAGCACAATTATATACTCAGAACAGTACTGGTTTGGAAAATTTGGGAAATATTTATCCCCAGGTGATATATTTGATGCATTTTCTTGTCCTTTTAGGCCTTTGGGTAAAGCAAAAGTCTGTAGTCACACAACAGTATGAGCTTGTTTCTACCATGTAATACCTCAAAATGTTTGTCATTATTTGTACAATGGACTGATATTGAAATATTTTTCAGTCTGCTATTTTATATTTTATGACTATGGGCTATTGTCCAATGATCCACCAAATGAAATTAATGGGCAGCAGGTTTAAAACAAATAAAAGGAAGTTCTTCTTCGCTCAGCTCACAGTCAACCTGTGGAACTCCTTGCCTAAGGAGGTTGTGAAGGCTAGGACTATAACAGGGTTTAAAAGAGAACTGGATAAATTCATGGAGGTTAAGTCCATTAATGGCTATTAGCCAGGCTGGGTAAGGTATGGTGTCCCTAGCCTCTGTTTGTCAGAGGGTGGAGATGGATGGCAGGAGAAAGATCACTTGATCATTACCTGTTAGGTTCATTCCCTCTGGTGTACCTGGCATTGGCCACTGTTGGTAGACAGGATGCTGGGCTGGATGGACCTTTGGTCTGACCCAGTATGGCCGTTCTTATGTTATTCCTGCATTGGCAACTGATGTTAATGCAGCATATACCATGATGATGAAATATTTTGAGGAGATGCTCCACTCTCTGAGCCAAGACTGGGCCTATGTCGTGTACGATGAAGCAATCTACTGCAAAGCACAGATTATTAAATGGAGGAATCAAAAGGAATTTAACCATGACCACGTTGATGTGGGAGGCATGAATCGTGCAATGAATTTTGTGGGTGATATAGGCAGTGTGATGCAGGAAAGTGGGTTTGAAGACATCTTTGTGGAAGCCAGCAACTATGGTGGTTTTACCATCAGCCATATTCTAAGAGGGAGAGCATATAACTGTGGTGTTGGAATCCACAGACTTATAAATGAGGCAATGAATTGCTTGAAATGGATGGCCCTTGGCCGTTCCATGAACAATGGTGAGAAGATGGGGAGAGATACATCTTGGAGAAAATTCAAACCCTCGTTGAAGCATTTGAAGCTGTGGAGAAGGCACACAGAGAAGACAGAGTGGAAGCACAGAATGCTGTGGCAGACTTCATGAACAGAACCCAATCAGCTCATGGACATTTATGTTACCCAAGGAACAATCTGTTCAGATACATTTCTGTTCTGGGAGAACTATGTAATGGATTTCTCCCAGCTACTGATAGATTACAGAGCAGCAAAGAGAGATGATAACAAGGCTAGGGAACTTGAGACATTTGCAGTGTGATCACGTAAATTATGCTAGGTGGGGATGTGTAACTGTAGCAGAAGCCAGATTTCTGGAGGAGGAGAAGCCAGCTATATATCATGCCTTAGCTGATAGCCAAGGAGCAGTCTACTGGACTGCCAGACCTTTCAGTGGCATATGGCGTGACATGGCCGTCGAGCAATCTCTCAGCAAGGACTGTGGGAAGCATCATCATCTTTGACAAAAGATAAGGCTCTGACCAAGTATTACCTGACTTCACGTTTTGAGGCAGTTGTAACAGCTATGACAAAACAAATGTGTGGAATGCAGCCTTCAGCAACAGAGCTCCACCAAGAAGCTACCACACAGCGCATGGCTGCAGATGAAACTGCTGTCCCAGATATTAGAAAAGTTGTGACTGAATGACAGTTCCTTTTAGCCCTGAACTTGGAATGAGCCCAGATGACAGACAGCCACATGTGAACATTGTAACCTCTTCTGGGGCCCCACCTGAAACTGCAGAAACTTTGTGCATGAGAAGAGAGAATGGCCCACAAGAAAGGAAGCAGTTTGTAACCAGTAGGCTGCAAAGGGGTGAGATAGATCTCTTTGGTCCCATAGAAAGGTCTAATCTCAAATCACTGGTAATTTCAACAAGACAATCAAACAAAAGAAGCAGCAGACAGCACAAGGGACCACTATTGATTGTCAGATATCCCGCAAGCTGACAGTTGTTGCCTAGCGCAGAGATGTTGGTAGCCAGTGTGTGATGAAGTGTGAGCTGGCACCTGTTCCACTTTCCCTCTTCAACTTGGATAGAACTCTAAAGACCCCAAAGAACTGCACACTGTCTTGGCTGGAGAAAAATCTATCCATGGTTGAGTTACCAGCCACCTGTGAGCCAACATTAGCTATTACTGACATCATGAGGATTCTGCCAATGGTGTGCACCAACCCTACCAAGTCAAAGACTTTTGGGGAGCTGTCTGATGAGCTACTGACTGGGGAGGGAGGTGTCCTAGCTGTGGGTTCAAGAGTGATTCACACGTTTTCTGTGACCCAATACATATTTAATAAAAGGGGGAAGTTGAGGTGGCAGACCCCTGTTTGCACCCTTTCTCCTCAAACACAGAAGAGAATGGAACCAGGGTCTTCAACAGCCCAGCTGAGTGCCCTAACTGCTGGGCTATAGAGGGCTTCTCATGCCAGGCTCCTCTTTTGATATTTAATTAAAGTGGACCAGCTTCAACAGGAAAGATTGAAGGAGCTCATGACTTGTTTTTCCTCAGGCAGCTGGAGGAGTTGAACGAGGGTCTTCAGCATCCCACCCGAGTACCCTAACCACTACAGAGGGCTACTCTTGCTTGTTTTTGCCCAACTGATATTTAATTAAAGCCCAGGGGAGCTCGCTGTTCAAATTGCTTTTCCTCATCAGGAAGCTGGAGGAATCAAACTAGGGTCTCCAACAGGCTAGGAGAGCACCCTAAGCACAGAGGGCTACTTGTGGCTGCTTTGGCTCACTTAATATTTAATTAAAGTGAAACAGCTGCAACAGGAAAACCTGCGGGAGCCCCACTTCTGAACACGTCATTACCCAGCTGTTAGGACAGTCACTTGTGAGGTAGGAGAGCCCTGTTCAAATCCTGTCTCAGCAAGCAACAGGGGTTGACCCAGAGTCTCCCAGAGCCTGGGTGAGTACCCGGCCCACTGGCCCACTGCATGATTCTCACACTCTCTCTGGCCCAATAGTTCATTATGGAATTAAAGTGGAACAGATTTGACAAGAGATGAGCCCACATCAGAAGATCCCTTAGTTCAGTGATTAGGGCTCTCACTTGAGCGAGGGCAGCTCTCTAGTCAAATCCCTTCTGCACACCAGGCAGAGAATTAAATTGACCCAGGCTCTCCTGTATTCAGGGTACATACCCCAACCATTGAGTTACAGTCTAAGGGTGGCTATCTCCTCTCCCCCCACCTTGTATGGCATTAGGTAGCCTATGAGTCTGGCTACCAAAGCAAGCCCTACAGGGCCCTGCTTATTGCCCCTGGTTTGAGAATTGTGCTGGGGCTTAGGCATGAGCAAGGCATCTGGTTCCTAGCAGGACGTAGCAGTGCCTGAAACTGGGACTTAACCTCCTATGTCCCTTTTTGGAGCTGGTTTTATGTGCCTTGGTGTGGTCTGTGTGCCCATGCTTAGCACCCCTGAATTCTGGGCACACACATGCTCAGTTCACGCCCCAGCTCAGCACTGCATGCCTGCTGCATCAGTGCTGTCTGTACCACCGCCTAAAACGCTGCTGGAGTTCTCTCGTTATAAAGCCAGGGCAGGGGAAAGGGCAGCTCTATTCACCAAATGACCCCCCAAACTGTACCCCAGATGCTATTTTGGGTCTTCATCGGGCATACCAGGTCTCAAACCAATCTGCCTCTGCATTTTCATTTTACAGCATTTTAAAATTAAACACAAGTCATTTGCCAGGAAGGGAGTTGTATCCCAGGCGCCCCTTGACCATGACCTCAAATTTGCACCACACACATGGTACCCAAAGCCTTCTCCTAGCATATACATTTCCAAGCCAGTCTTACTCTGCCTGTGACCTATAGAGTATCTGGCATTCCATGTCTGGCTCACAACAGCACCACTTTGTAGAACCAAAGGGACAGTCGAACGGTGCTCGGATTCTTGGCCGTCGGAGTTGTGTGTTGGTCATCTCAGGGGAAGGCGAGTGAGATACATTCTGTATGAACACTGCTCATTTCCCCCTTAGCTTTGTGCAAAAGAAACATGATTCTTCCCATCCCAAGAACAAGTGGGAAATACCAGCTGTGGTGTGTCAGTAACCTAACTGCAGGCTGTCATTTATAAGCCTGCTCCCATCACTCACAGGATGAGCAGTTTTGAGGGCAAAGAGCAGAAACACTCAGCCATGGTCACACATCAAAGATGATCTGACAGTCCAGGAGGTAGCTTCGTCTCTGCCTGTTGATGGCTTATTGAATTAGGCCCATTACTTTGAATTCATGGCATGGACAGACCTGACCTCACCAGAGAGGTAATGGGGACCCAAGCAGTAGCTGAATCAAGTAGTCCTTGCTCAGGATATTAGGAAGATTTGAAGGTAGCTAACTGCAGTCCAGCCCGTTGCTGCTTTTTTCAGAGGCAGCAGCCTCTGTCTCACTGGTATCTTTGTTACAGTGTGATAAGAAGGAAGCATCTCTGCATAATGGGCACTACCCGTTGTTTGCTCAGGACAAAACAAATGAGAAACTGCCACCAACAATGGCCTCCTTCAGGCAGCACCTGACACATGCTAATGATCAGTCACACATATGGAATCATGCACCAGCTCAGTATCTTTGTGTCCCCTGTCAATAACAGATGGGTGATGGATAGCAGGGGACAGCTTGTTCCTAAAATGATGGTGTTGGCACCTGCTCCAGAAGCCACCCTCACCTTTGTGCAGTGTGGCTGTGAGAGGACCTGTGCAACAGGGAGATGCAAGTACAACAGGGAAGCTTTGGTGCGCTCTGGTGCATGCAGCCGTGGCAGGGCCGAGTGCAGCAACAAACAGCGTGTTGAACGCATCAGACACAGATTCTAAGGGGGAGTAAAAATGCTTCAACTATCTGCAAATCGTGGGGACTATTTTAGTGAGTAAATATTGCTCGAAGGGGTGTTGCATTAGCCATTTAGTGGCTCATAGTTATATGGCGGGGTTATGTAAGCATACATGGTTATACTTTGTTATGCACACGATACATCAGACAAGACTTTCTAAGCCCTTCTTCTAAGAGTCATTACTTAAAGCGATTTACAGATATTGTCATTGTAGTCAATGATAGTAAGACGATAATAATTACTTGAATACTGCGTTAAGTTCTGGTCACCCCATCTTAAAAAAGATATATTGGCATTGGAAAAGGTACAGAAAAGGGCAACAAAAATGATTAGGGGTGTGGAACAGCTACCATATGAGGAGAGATTGATAAGACTGGGACTTTTCAGCTTGGAAAAGAGACAACTTGGGGGGGGGGATATGATTGATACAAAATCATGACTGGTGTGGAGAAAGTAAATAAGGAGGTGTTATTTACTCCTTCTCATAACACAAGAGAGAGGGGTCACCAAATGAAATTAATAGTAAGCAGGTTTAAAATGAACAAAAGGAAGTATTTCTTCACACAACTCACAGTCAACCTGAGGAACTTTTTGCCAGAGGATGTTGTGAAGGCCAAGATTATAACAGGGTTCAAAAAAGAATTAGACAAATTCATGGCAGATAGGTCCATCAATGGCTATTAGCCAGGATTGGCAGGAATGGTGTCCCTAGCCTCTGTTTGCCAGAAACTGGAAATGGGTGACGGGATGGATCACTTGATAATTGCCCTGTTCTATTCATTCCCTCTGAAGCACCTGGCATTGGCCACTGTCCGAAGACAGGATACGGGGCTAGATGGATCTTTAGTCTGACCCAATATGGCCCTTCTTATGTTCTTACAGTTGTACCATGAGTGCTTTAGACTTTCATCTCCAGCTGAGCAGATAACCATGTTTTATAATTAAGGGGTAGGGGCCTTATTATCTGCATAGCTTCAGAAAAATAACAGACAGAAAAACATTTCTCAAATTAGTCCATTCTACAAATAATGACAATGTATTACATGGTACAAACAAGCTCATATTGTCGTGCAACTACAGATTTTTGTTTTAACCAAAGGGGTGGGGGAAGATGGGAAAATGATAAAATATACCACCTGTACTATTTTGAGTATGTGGTTGCATTATCAATTGTATTTCAAAACTTTCTGCCAATTTTGGTTAAAATTAGACAATGTTTCTCTGAGTTGTGGCCCTTTTTGTGAGTTTCTGTTTTTTCCCCCCAGTTGGATGCCTGATAAACTTTAAATATAAAGTGATATAGAAAGAACTGCACCAGTTCCAGCATCTCCATCCACCCTGGTGATGAGCACCAGACATGTGCCAAGCCTGCGATAGCAAAGACATTTTTCTAGCTGATGGGTTACCCCTTAGTGCCCCAAATGAGTCTGGGCTGGTAGACAGGTAGGTAGACAAGGGAAGCAGCAGGGCAATCAATTGCAGTAGAAAGGCTTGTGGATAGAGGAAGGCTGAGTGAGAGAGGATGTGACTAGAAGCACAGAGTCTTGCCTTAGTGGAAGTATTATCCTCCTGGGAAACTGACTAGAGTAGAGTGGTTCGTAGGAATGCAAAGCCTTACTCAGCTGTAAATAGGACACAAGCAGCCAGGCCCAGGGCTGATCCCCTCTCTGAGCTCATGCTTCCCCAAGAGCGTGGGGGTGGTGTGGGGCAGGAATCCTACCTCCTGTACCCCCATCCTGGTGCCTAGCTGGTAGCCAGCCCAGAGACAAGCAGTTGGAAAGAATGCTCTTGAGGAGCCATGAGCTGGAATTCAGAGTGTTCCCCTTGAATGCAGGGCTGCTGACAAGGCCACAGAGCTGGTGAGCGCGCCTCGCTCTTTACCTTGGGGAGCCGGTACTTGTCTCTAAAGTGGGTCCGGAGCGTGGCTCTCTCTGCTTTGCGCTGGGTGAACTGGGCATCCCTTTCCATCCTGGAAACAACATTAGAAAACAAAGGCTGTCAGCCTGCTCCCGTTCCGCTCGCTAGGCCGGGTTGGGTGAGGAGGTGTCCAATGCAGGTCACTAATGCCCATTCCCTGAGCTCCCGCATGCACTGAATGGAAGCCCTGATCTGACGTGAACAGGTCTTAATTCGCCAGATGGGGCTTGAAGGCTGCTTTCCAACTGGCATCCAGAAGAGGCTTCCCCCACCTGAGCCTCTGTCTCCTACAGCCACACACAGGGGAATACAGCAGCAGCAGGGGAAGGAGTTTACTGCCAGTTTCTATTGCAAACGCCTGCCTGGACATTATACACAATCTAATCAGCACATAACACTTGAGGAAAAAAACCGGCCAGTGTTTACCGTCAAGAACAAATACATCGATGAACCTCCCAGGGTTTGCAGCTATTTTGGGCCATCTCTCAGGATCCTCCTAACTTTAGTTTATTTAATGGTCAGCCAACTGGAGGCTAGAAAGCTGGAAATGGACACAACCGTCTCTTCAGCTTGCTTATTTCTTTCTTCACGTCAATTACCTTTGCACCTGAATTTCATTGCCACAGAAATCAATCACTGCATGAGTCCAGTTTGAGCAGTGCAGCAAGCGGGCCTGGACAAATTCAGTGACCAGACTGCAGCCCTATTGGGCAGGTGGGGGGTAAGGGAGGCGCTTTCTCCAGGCTTGTTTCTGTCAGGTTTGAAGGCTCTGCGTGTGCGGAGGAAGCCTGACTACAATCTGGCCCAGATTGCGGTGACGCCCTTGGGCATGCGATTTCACGCCCAACCCCTTCAGCACCTACAGACGTCCGCCAGCCTCCGCCCAAAAAGCAGGAACCAGAGACACCAAAACAAACTTCGGGGGAGCGCCATAAAAAATGACGGTAGCGGAAGGTGGCCCGGGAGGAGAAGACAAACCCATCCCGCCGATGCGAAAGCGGATTAAAAGATAACGGGTGCCATTAAAACTAAAATTCCCCGCCTTCCACAGCCATTTGAACCTATTTACGGCGATGTCTTCTGCCGCTTGGCGTTTCCTTTGAGAAGGCAAAGGCAAGGCGGCCATCTGCGAGCCCTGGGTGTAAACCACCCACCCAACCCAAGACCCCCCCTCCCCCGGCCCCGCTTCCCAAACGGCAGGTCTACGCTGGCTGCACCGCGAGTTTCGACCCACGGACACTCGGGGGGTTGAGGGCGCGCTGAAGTTAGCTACAGCCCCGCCGCGCGGTCGGCCACGGGGGGAGCTGGGCGTTTAGCCTAATCAGCTAGGGACAATGAGCCTAATTCAGCGGCAGCCCGCCGGTTTGCTGGGTCACAGGAGTCCTGAGTCAGCTGCATGCCTGGTCGGGCTCGGCGCTGCTGTAGAGGCGGAGGCGCTGGGGAATTTCCCGGACTTCCCCTCTCCACCACACCCCGCGTTTTCCATGCTCCCTTGCCATTTGGAGGGGGTTCCTGCCTGGCATCTCCCCTGTGGGGCAGTCCCGATTTGCCGGCCAGGAGCCCCTCGATGCATTGAGCGAGAAGCCCGGACGCCTCTGACATTTTTGGGAGGGGGCAGGGGGCATGAATCTTACCAGGCTTTCTCTAACCTGCTCCCGAAGGGAAAGCCCCTCAGGCGAGCAGAGAAGGTGGGTGAAGGGCTCCCACGGTCCGAGGGCACCTGCCCCACGCGGGAGATGAGGTGGCCAGAAGGGTCACACACCGCCAGCCCCCCCAGGCGCGCTCCGCACTTACTTTTCCTCCACTAGCTGCTTCTGGTATTCTTCATACTCCTCCCGCGTCATCCCCTGGGCTTCGGCCGGGGACTTCTCGCCATCCCCCTTCTCCTCGCCGCCCAGCCCCCCGGCCAGGCTCTTCAGCTGGCCGCCCACCATGGACTTCACCATGAACGCCATGGCGGGGCGGGCGCTGGGGCTCGGCTGAGCGAGAAGCAGCGGCGCGGCTGGAGCGCTCGGCGTCCGCTCGGCTCTCGGCGCCCGGGCTCAGACCAGCCGCGCTCCGCCTGCCATGGACGAGCGGCCCCGGGTCAGCACCGCAGCCGATGGACAGCTCCGAGCGCCTCCGCCTCGCGCGGCCAGCGCCTCGCTGGGGTGCGCTCGACGGGCTCCCGGGCAAGGTTCAGCACCGCAACGCGTGGACAGCTCCAGCCGCGCGGGGTTGCGTGTGGGCCGGAGCGGGGAGAGGGCTCCCCCCCTTCTCTAGGGGAACGCGACTCCAGCGGTGCTGGGCGAGTCTGAGCTCAACTCGCAGCCTCCCCAAGCTTTACTCTGCCCCCTCGCTCCCCCGGCCCGCCCCGCCCACCACGCCCCTTTGGAAAGGAGGATTAACTTGTTTACTGGTGTGACGCCAGCAGACCACATGGCTCCAGCCCCGGGCTCCTGCTTACAACCCTCGCCCTCGCCCCGTGCAGCTAAAACATGGGGCGGAGGCGAGCGAGTGAACATCGGGGAGGCTTTTTTCACACCCTGGCGGCAGCGTGTGTGTGGCTGGGAACGAGAGCGAATAGATGGAGATGTCTGACCGTTCGGCAGCGCATCGCTATGGCGAACAGCGGGCAAAGGGAATCACCAGCCAAAAGTCAAATCCAGCCTCATCGCTGTGAGAGCGATAAAATCGCCCCCTCCCCGCCTTTAAAGGGTGAGTGTTGGCGCTGAGGGCAGTAGCTTGCCTCACCAGAATAGTGCTAACAATGGCAGTCATGAAAGTTCCCAGTGTTTTAATGGAGGGGTTTTCAAACTTCATTGCACCGTGACCCCCTTCTGAAAACAAAAATTACTACATGAGGACGGGGGGGTGACCGAAGCCTGAGCCCACCTGAGCGCCACCTGAGGCAGGGAGGAAGGGTGGGGATGGCTGGACAGTGGGGCTTCGGCTTCGGCTTTGGCCCGAGGGCCCAACAAGTCTAACGCCAGCCCAGGTGACCCCCGTTAAAATAGGTCACCACTAGCGACCCACTTTGGGGTCCTGACCCACAGTTTGAGAACTGCTGGTTTAATCTGCTAGATTAAAACCAAATAAATAAAACAGCTCTACTGAGCCTGAGCAGGGGTTTTGCTGTGGTGGCGATTACTGATGCTTGGGAGACTCGTGGGTCATCAGTGACGGCTCCCAGCTCAGCCTGCCTTGGGGATGCTTGCCAGAAAGTGAGAGGAAGCCATTTACAGAGGGAACTGCTGTGTCCGCGTGCAAGATAACGCCAGAGGTCAACCCGCCTCTTCGATTTGTTGTTTGGAAAGAAGGGGGGGAAAGAAAAAAAAAAAACCTTGCAAAGATCGAGCCATCTCAACAAGCCAGCCAGCTCTTGCAGTCACTGCTGCTTCGATGGAGACAGGGCAACTTTCACAACGAATCAGTGACTGCCAAGACAATGTGGTTTCCAGACAGCAGCTTCAGCACCATAATACATTTAATCACCCAAACCACATGTTAGCCCATGGACCACAACACATAAACATGGTACAATGGCTCCTTTACTTTAGCTACAGTCCCAACATCAAATGGGGAAAAAATGTAACTGACATAGACAGTGGAGCCTTGCCCCAAATCTATCAAGTTCAGAATAACATATGCGCCAGACAGTTCACTGAAGGACACAGCCCAAGTTATTTGCAGGAATAAATATGTTTTTTCCCCCCGACGGTGGGTTTTTCCTGATTTAGACTTTCCCCTTAAAAAAAAAAAATCATTCCTTGATGGCCCCATCTGCCTTCTCGCTGCAGTGAGCAACAAGGAAAGCCCTTTCAAATGCATTCAGAGAATAGAGAGAGAGCTCAGAGCTACAGTTAAAGAAACCTTCCTTAAAACAGGTTTTAGAGTAGCAGCCGTGTCCTCACTGTATTTTCCACTGCATGCATCCGCTGAAGTGGGCTGTAGCTCACGAAAGCTTATGCTCTAATAAATTTGTTAGTCCCTAAGGTGCCACAAGTCCTCCTCTTCCTTCAAACATCATTCCAAGGGTACAGGGAGGAAAAAACTCAGCTGCAGTCAACAGGAGTCTTTCCACTGACTTCAGTGAGTTTTGGATCAGGCCTATCTAAGAGAGCAATGCTTTAACTAAATGTAAAAAAAGTACTGGAAATCGCATAAGGCTTCATTAAAGTGCTTGCTTAAGTCAGGAGGCATAAGGGGGAAGATCTTTGGTTTCATTCTATAATTCTTTCCTCCCCTTTCGAGTTCATGAATAATAATCTTATTCTGGCCCCTCTATTGAATCTTTTACCTACTGCAAGATCACAGACTTGGGGTGGGGGTACGGGGTGCAGCTAATGATGATCCCCCAAAAATGCACCTAACTGCCAGGTGGCATCGTTGTGATTAATATACATTCTTTGCTCTCTCTTTCTCTCCCAAAACTGCGTAAGAATTGTTTTATTTTCAGTAATGAAATCCCCGTTTGTGGCAAATCATTTGGATTCCTGAATATAAAGACAATCTCTGGAGATTAAAATGACTGAACAGCTGTGACTCCGCAGAACATGATGAAGGGGGAGGGGAAATGACTATGCCCCTAGTATAGCTACAGGCAAAACTTTCTCTGTTAAAAATCAAGATTTTTTTTTGTTGCTTGAATAATAATCTGGGATTTGAAGGTCATTCATTAACTATCAGGCAATGGTACATTTAAGGACAGAGGGGTTTGCGCTAATCAGTCATCAGTGTTATTATGAGTCCCGATCTGCATATTTTGTGACTAGTAATTTTGTATGCCGCAGTTTGTCATGGTTGAGATGTCTTAAAGGAGGCTGCGTTTAGATGAAGACTGCTCAGCACTATCTGAAAATCAGATCCCTTTAAGGCACCTCAAGTTGGGCACCCCAGATCATTAGTTACTCTGGAAAAAATGAGGCCCCTTTTCTTACAGTAGGAGGCGCCCTGCTCAGCTGTCCAGAGACGCTAAGCAAACCTTTTTCACTGGCTTTGGGGGTATTTTTCTCTTGCGGTAGTCCCTAGAGGGCTCAGTCATGGCCCCTGATCTGAAGGTCTTACAATCTAATCTACATTACCACATTTACAGAAACAGCTCTTAACTTTATTTTTAATTTCCCCAGTGATCCAGCGTTCCTCGTGGTAGTGAAATGGCTTTAGAACAATGGAGACCCTTGGAGCTTTCTGGCTGGCTGCTGGTGATGTCATACCCATCGCTGTAATGCCCAGGTCTGACTGTTTTCCTTATGTGCAAATTACATAGCACAGAAGCCAGTGTTACAGGTCTAAGAGTCACTCAGCTCTCAGTTCGCTATGCCTACGTGGAGTGCATTGTTATGGTCCAGAAACATTCCTATACTTCTTGGGCCCTCTTGATTACTTAATGATGCACTAGCAACCAATGCAAATAACAGAGTAAGCAACAGTTAACAGTTTTGGGGTTGCTACCTCAGGTCCAGCTGAGTTGTGCTTGATTAGAGGGGGTGGGGAGAGGCAAAGATGATGATACTTTACCTATATCATCCCATCCCCCAATCCTGGGCTTCTTTGAACCTTGGCTCAACTTCAAGCAGCCTCCAGACTTAACAGGTTTGAGGAGCTGGCCCTTGGTTTTTATCAACCCTTGACAGAAGGACTTTTGCTTATTCAGGATATCTAGGAAAGGTTTATAAACCCTGCTGAACTTTTCATTCTGCAGTAGCAAAACAGAGCAGCAGCCTGAGTCTACCTTCAGGTGGGTTTAATGGGACATATATGGTCCCATTGCCATTTCTTGTTTTGCACAGATCTGAGACCAGCTGCGAAGTCTGGACCCAGAGATGACTTGTCTCCAAAGTACAGAGGTATTTGAATCTAGGACTTTCGTTCTGGCTTCTCTCTATCATTGTTAATTCAAGTCGGACTCCATCACTGAGTCAGGGTCTCCATACCTGCTCTACACCAGGGGTTCTCAACGTTTCTCTTTCTGAGGCCCCCCCAACATGCTATAAAAACTCCATGGCCTGCCTGTTCCACGACAATGTTTTTCTGCATATCTAATAGATTAAAAGCCAGGGCTGGCATTACAGGGTAGCAAGCAGGGCAATTGCCTGGGGCCCCACGTCACAGGGGGGAGGGGGGAAAGAAGGGGGACGGCACAAAACTAAGTTGCTCGAGCTTTGGCTGCAGCCCAGGGCAGTGGGGCTTGGGCTTCAGCTTCAGCCCCAGGCCCCAGTGAGTTGAACACTGCCCCTACTCTCTGGTTTATTTTGGCGGACCCCCTGAAACCTGCTCATGGCCCCACAGTGGGCCCTGGACCTCTGGTTGAGAGCCACTGCTCTCGACCACAGCACGCTAACCAGAAATCTAGGGCACATAAAGTGCCCAGCTCTGCTTTGATGCATCAGATGAGTCCTTCAATTCCAGCCGAGAGGGAGCATTGTCTAGCAGTTAGAGCAAGAGACTTGAAGTCAGGACTGGTTTTTTTCCCAGCTGGATCAGAAGCGTCAACTAAAGTGTAGCCTCCTTGTCTGAGAAACTAAGTGAAAGTGGCTTCCGATGAGCTGTGCTGCTTGGCAGACCCAATCAGGGATGCAGGAGAAACACCAGGTGACAGGAAACCTCCATGGGCAATTTGCAGACACAAACAACACTGGAGTGAACCGCAGCTGGCTAGAGATGTGGGTCAGACACAGGTTAATTCCAAATACTTCTGTGGTCCAAGCCAAACAGCTCACACCACTCAGACAATACAACTCATTCACAGGGCTCTGATGAGGCTTCATTAGAAAATAACATTTGGGGGCTGATCCTGCCCCCCCCCGGCTGTAGCTCATGAAAGCTTATGCTCAAATAAATTTGTTAGTCGCTAAGGTGCCACAAGTTCTCCTTTTCTTTTTGCAGATACAGACTAAAACGGCTGCTACTCTGAAACCTGGATACATATAAATACTGTTAAAGGCAAAGGGGAGAATTTTCCTTGTGTAGGGCTGCTGTATGCTGCTAGCTATCTTCGATACTTACCTGACCCCCCATCACTACAGTATCTGAGCTCCTCCCAATCTTGAATGTAATTTATGCTCATGACACCACCACAAAGCAAAGTGGCACTGCTGTTCCTATTTTACAGATAGGGAACTGAGACAAAGAGAGGCTAAGGCCCAGATCCTCAATATTTATGTACCTAATGCCCATTGAACTCAATGTGAGATAGGCACCTAAATACCTATGTTGGGCTCAGCCTTTGTGGCTCGCCCGGGGTCACACAGGATGTTTGTGATGGAGCAGGAAGTGAGCCCACTAGCCCAGGCAAGGGCTCTAGCCACCAGACTATGCTCTGGTCTATCCTCCCAGCTTTCTTCAGCTACCACCCTAGGTGATATAGCTTGAGTGGGGCTAGAGGTGGGAAAAGAGCAGGATCTATAGGAGTTCTGGGCTGCTCCAGGCTGCAGCCCAGCCCAGAGGCATCCCAGGTAAGGATGCTGCCAATTAAAGCAGCCCCTGGGGTGTCTGTATTTTACACCGTGGTTTCATGGGAGACCCAGACTCCAGGAGTCACAAAGACAATTTCAAGTCACCTTCCCCACTCCTCTGAGGTGTGGCATGGAATCTGCCCTGTGGAGCTTCAGGCAGGGGGGCCGGAACATCTTTTATAGTGGGGGTGCTGCTGATGGAAACCATGTACTTGGTGTTTGTTATTGCTACTTCAAGCCAGGGGGTGTGACAGCCACCCCAGCACTCCTAGTTCCAGCACTATGGCCTCAGGTGCAATGGGATACATCAGTGAAAGCATCATATTACTGCTTATCAAGGTGTACATTTGCCACATCATGTTTTAATTGTGGTTATGTAACTTACGTGTTTGAGAAACATGAAATGGGGAGCTACAACATCACCCCTGGATTATCACTGAGTGCCGAGCTCGGTGATAACTGATCCACACTGCTTAGTTTAGAAGGGAAAAAAGCAGGAGGGCCCAGATCCTTAAATGTATTTAGGTGCCTAACTCCCATTGAAATAAATGGGCATTAAGGCACCTAAATACCTTTGACGAGTTGAGCTGAGGTGGTCTTGAGACCCATAAGAAGAAGTAAGTGCAACTGGTGAGCAATGAAGCTTTTGATGAAAATGCTAAAGGAAACAGTGAGAGGTTAAAAAGCAGAATTAAGACTAATACAGGCTGCAAGAATGAGCCTTAAGTTAGTTGCAGAAAGCTGCAAAGATCTCCCTATCCTAGGACAATGTGCCTGGACTGATGTAGGTGTTACACAGATCAATCAACAGCACCCTGGCGTTCACTTTTATGGGGCTTGGAGGCATGTTTCCCCACGGCAAAATCTTCCAAATGCCCCACATTGGTTGCCTGCCTTCCACTCCGTTTGCCAGGTAGGCCAAGAAGCAGTCAGGATTGAGGTGAGAGGTGGAAGAGAGAGAGAGAGAGGAATATGAGGCTTTAACCTCTCATCTTTCTGACAGGCTGAATGTTCTCCACTTCGGTCCCCTCTGTGCTAAGGGTGTCTCCAGGCTGGGAGTGCCAGCACACTCCTCCCTGAATTAGAATACTGTCATGGCAACAAGCTTCATCTGAGGACAAGAAAGTGGTCCCCCTCTCACCATATCAGTCAGTAAGGGCTATGGGAGTGGCTCAATGCACCTCCATCCCCCAGGGGTGGACACATTTTCTTCCATAAGCTTTACATCTAGGCTCTCATCTTCTGAAGGAAGGCCATCTGGATACTGGGGCGAGAACTCACATCCCCCATGGAGTGAGGCCTGGGCTGCTCCATGGTGGGCAATTTAACATTCTCTTTTCTCCGGGTAGCCAAGCTGTTCCTTAGCCAGTAAATATATTCCAGTAAGTATGAATCATCCTTCCGCGAGGATTCTAACCTGTAGTAATTAGATGTAAATCCTTGCGTGACCCATTATATTAGCTTATGCTATATCACATATCTTCATGGATTATAAGGAGAGAAACCTCACCCAGTGGAAGCCAACCTAACACAAGTTGGCAGAAGTTAAGAGCATCCTTTCCTCATTTTGACATCTGATTTGAATAGGAGGCAGGGCTAGGAGCAGAGCCGTTTGCCGCCCATGCATTTGCTGCTAAAAGCACTGGCATTCAGGGACTGTTTCAACACAGAGAATCATAGAAATGTAGGGTTGGAGGGGACTTAAAAGGGTCATCTAGTCCACCCCCCTGCACTGAGGCAGGACTGACTAAACCCAGAGCATCCCTGACAGGTGCGTGTCCACCCTGTTTTTAAAACCTCCTGTCAGGGGATTCCACAAGCTCTGCATCAATACGTGGGTCTGAGGAGACCTAGCTCCACCAGGCCATGAGGAGCAGTCAGGATCCCCTGCATTAGAGCATGCCCCAGTGAGAGCTCACGTTCACTCTGCACCGAGGAGAGATTTGGAGAGGACTAGACCTCTCTTTTCTCTTCTAATGCGGAAGGGTTGTTCCTCAATGTTATATGGTATCTTTGTGGGGATTACTTAAGCCTGCTATGATGAGATCTCTCTCTACAGGGACCTTTGTCTTTCATTCATGCCTGATTCTGAGGTGTTTGGGCATTACAGTGATGCGAGATATAAGTCACTAGATCTGTATTTCCAAAGCTCGTGCACCTTAGCTTCTCTGCCTCCAGTCTTCCAGCAGAAGGAAGGTTAATGCTGGGAGTTGAGATGCTGGATGTGATTAATGAGAAGCGGTCGTTAGAATACGTATTTAGAACCCGAAGCCCAAGACACTGCACACCCTGCAGAAATCAGTCTCTGTAAGGTCCCTGGGAGCGTCACCAACTCCTTTCAGCAGGTTAATGGTCTCCTCAGTGGGACAAATTCTCCTTTCAATTACACCAGTGGAACTCCAGTGAAGTCAATTAAGTTGCACCAGAGGGAGGAGAAGTTTGTCCAACATGTGTATAGCAATAGGCCCGGTGAGAAAGTACATGGCCTTGACTTTTGATGTGATCTTCAGAAGCCTTTGCCCTGTGCCCAGAGGAGGAAAAAGGAGGAGTCCTTAGTTGATTCCCACCCCGTTTCCTTGGGACATTTTACTCTTAAATCCATGGGGAGATTTTTAGACCTTCCAAGACTCTGGGTTGCAGAGTTCAGTCCTTGAAAGGTGTGTGTTGGAGTCATCAACGTGGGTGAGGAGGGGAGGGAATGAGAATTCAACTCTTAAAAAAAAAAGAAAGAAAAACAGAAGATCTCTCTGCCTGGAGAAGTCACTTTTCTTATGATCAGGACAGTCACTGTGATATAGGAGCCCAGATCTTCAGCTGTGTCTAAGGGTATGTCTACATTGCAATGTAAGCCCAGAGTTTAAAGTCAGGCGCTAGCCGAACCCCTGTTCTGTCTACTCTCAAATAAGGCTAACCCAGGGCTTCTGGGGCCCCAGCACCCTATGGAGGTCAAGTTGGGACCCAGGGTTCAAGCCCTATTGCTTTGCAGTGTAGATGCAGCCTCACTGGACTCATGCTCTGGGCGGCCACCAAAAGTAACCCACAACCCCACGAGCTGACTTTCTTTGTCCTCTGGATGGTCAAATTTATTGGACTGGCAAGTTTCCCCACACTGCACCACAAAGAAAGGGCTAGTGGAGCCACATGTTGGGAGGGCACCAGGATGTCTGGGATGTGAGTGGCTGGCCTCAGGCCCACATAATGCAGTGTAGACACTGGAGCCCCAGGGTTCAACACTTCCTAACCTGGGGTTACAAGTGAGTGTAGATGCTCAAGCCGCATGTTAACAAACTCAGGGTCTGCTAACTCGAGTTCTACTACTGGCCTTACATTGCAGTGTAGACATACCCAAAGGGGTTACTCAGCAATACGCAGTGCTGTCAAGCCACCTTTGTTCTCCCTTGCTTCTGGGCTGGCTGTGCATTGGGCTAGCCCCAGCATACTTAGAGCAGCCCAAAAGCTACCCTAATTGGTGCCAGCTGCCAAGAGCCCAAGCAGTCATCCTGACAACCAGGCACCACCAGTGTTCATGAAAGCATTAGCCATGCTCCCTTCAGCCAGCTGTGCCCCCTAGACTGATGGCAGGAACTGGCACGCTGGTGCCACCCTGCACTGGGGTGAGCTTCCTCCAGGCAGCCATGCCAACTTTGGTGCAATGCAAAGCAGCCTGAACATAGGATAGAATCTGGGCAAGAGTTAAAAATTCGTGCCCTACACAGACATAAGATCAAGTGGCAGCTTGCGGTGAGAACAGTCTCCTCCTTCACCCAGACAACATATGGGGAGAAGATACAGAGGAGCTCAGTGGTGGAAAAGGACAAGCTGTTTTTATATTGAAAGCAAAACAGGAATAATCAGACTGAGCCTTTGTATGGCACTTACCAATCTCTGTGCGCTGCAGGGACATTAACAAATGGATCCAAGGAAAGGAGCGTGTTGCATGTAGGCACAATATAAATATTGATTGGAGAGCTTAAAATAAAAGGGAAAGAAGGAGGGAGAGCTGGGGAAAGTCAGCAAGGGGTGAGTCACTTTCCACTGATGTTTTCCCTCTCTGATGGAGTGAGTAAAGGTTCCACAATGCCCATGTTCCTTTCAGTGACAGCAAACACCTGGCCCCTGGGGCCAGTACATTAGCGAGCAGTGAGGATTGAGGACAGGAGTGATCCTCCTACTCAGGTGGGTGCCCGGGATTCCCAGATCTCACTCGCCGACACTGCTAAGTTGGCCGCAGAGCGGAGCGGCCTAACCTTGAGAACTCACAGGCTTGCAGACAGGTTGGTCTGCTTGGTAATACCATGCCTGTACTGTCCCACCCATGCTGGTCCCGTGTGCCATGCAATCCATACAAACCCCACATTGGCCTCTTTCCCCCAATCCTTGGAGCATGGACAGACTGGGGTGGAGGGTGAAGGGGACAGGGTGGACCACAAAGCGTGTGTGACATCTTCAATGTGGCTGGGACTTCTCAAAGTGAAATGTAGCCCAGGCTGCAGAAGCCCCTCCAGAAGGATGATCACTCCGGCATTTATTCTAAGTCACCACACAGGACCCCAGCGAGGCTCCCCTGAGCAAAGTTACTGAGCCACAGCGAACAAAGGAGCGAGGATTCTCCGGAAGCTCCAAGCCTTCTCCGGTGATGCCATGTCACGTAGACACCAGAAAGAAACAGGACACACCACCTTCTTGGGGCTCTCCCATCACCGCCACACACGTACCCTTGGCCACAGGAAGGCCCAAAGCTGAGCTCTGCTACAAAAGGAGATGCCAAGATAAAGCTAACTGTCGCTACAGGCATCGTCGCTGACCCGTGCTGACAAAGTTTTACCCCTTTCAATGTGAAGAAATTCATTTGAATTACAACAGCTGTCTGAGCAAGGACAAGCATGCACAGTAATCCGCACTGCAAACAGCCAAGTTGCCTTTTCGGCTTTCATGCGGCTGCCTGACCTGCACCCTTTGCAAACAGCATCCCCGGGGGCTCTTTGCAGGGCACTGGGCATGCTGTCAAAGGCTGAGCTCCAAGCGGGCAGGAATGAACTCAGGGACACGACACACACGAGGCATACGCATGCACAGCAAGTGACACAAACATGCATGGACAGACACATACAGCAGTGGATCGAGCCATGTAAACAGGCACATGGGGGAACATGTGCTCCCTGAATACCCAGTGGCAGCTAGCAGCTCCTGACCTCAGAGGAACATGAACACACACACACACACACACACACACACACACACCCCCCCCAGAGGTTTCTCCATAGGGGAGCTTTCCATAGTTCTAGTTTCACCTCTCTCTCTCCTAAGACTCAAAGAATGTGACCTACCGGGGATATGGATGTCTCTGTACATCACGGTAGGTAAAAATATCCTCACATGCTGTGGGGACATGTGGAGGTATGGGAGTGCACAGACGCACGCTCGATCTGAGAGGGTTTTGCAGCATGGGCACAGAGGACGTGACAGAACAAGTCGGACTCTTCGATTGGGCCTAATTAGAGCCAGCAGTATCTGCTGAACGGTGAATAAAAATAATTAGGCAGGCAGATTGCGAGGGAGCCCTGTGAAATTTACAAAATTCTTTTCTCTGGCAACTGTGACATACTTAACCCCGATCCACATCACAGGCATTTCCAATAGATGACTGGGATAGCACCTTAAGTGGACGCAGCACTTTATAAGAGAGGAGCAAATGGGCTGCATGCCCTCAATGGGTTCGCAAGTCTAAAAAAGGCAGGAGCTGGGGGGAAACAAGCAGGACAGAAGAAACAGAAAGCTGCGCACAGTCCTTACAGCTGGAATTTCTCACGGAACAGATGGGGTTTCAGACATTTTTTCAAAGAGGGAAAGGGAGGGAGCTCAGCATACATCACTCAGCAGGCTGTTCCAAGCATACGGGGGCAGCACGGAAAAAAGCAGGAATTCAGGAGTGAATAAAGAAGACAAAGGGGGCAGGTAGGAGATCAGTTGGGTTAGGGAGATAAGGAGTAGGAGGAGATAAAGGTAGAGATGGTGTCAGAAGTTGGGTCCAGGAGAGCCTGGAAGGGAAAGAGAAGAGGAGAATTTTAGAGTGGAAGCCAGTACCGAGATAGAAGAAGTGAGCAGCAGGGAAGAAAGAATTGGCATTCTGGGTGGAATGGGGAAGGATAGGAGATGGGCAGGCTGGAGAGAAGGAGGATGGAATAGTTGAGACAGGAAATTAGTAGAGTAAGAACTAGAGTCTTAGCAATGGGGGTGAAGAAGAGACAGAAAAAGAGATGGACTTCTGGCAAAAGCCAGGATGGAAGATGAGTCCCAGGCTCAAGCCAGGGGGCCTGAAAGGCTGATAATGATGCTGACAGTGATGGAGAACAGGGAAGTGAGAGCTTGGGTGGGAAGATGAGTAAGGGCAAGACATCCAAGAGGAGATGGCAGAGAAACAAGTGGAGATGCAGGTCCAGGCAGATGGTGGGAGGCTGAGGGGGTGTTTATCACATGCATTTAATTCATTCCTGATTTTATGCTGTCATCTGCGCCTGTCTCAAGGTGCAATATTGGTGCAGGATCCGAGGTGCTGGAGTGGCACATGCAAGTAATTTTAGAGGATCTAATATAAAAATAACTAAAATCATTGGTGTCTAGCGATTTCAGTACAGATTTGAAATTATTTCTGTTTGGAATCGCCATGACTTTTTGGTCAAGCCTTTCACCTACACTGTCCCTCGCTACCTGGGACTGAAGGCAAAGGTCACAGGGAGGGGAAGCTAATCCACCATGTGGTGGTCCATCTCCTGAGAAGGATAGTCTAACACTAGATATCCACCGCCTCCCCTGGCTTCCCACCCAGATGCTCCTCACCTATGGAGTCCTTAGTGGGCTAGGCCCAGGCTATAGAAGGTATCATCCTCTCTCTCCATGCTGTGCTGATACTACAGCTGATGGAGCCCAAGGCCAAGCTGGTGGCAGGTCTTTCACACACCAGAGACCTGCCTGCCAGACAGAAGGATCAGCCCCTCATCTTTATGGCCTCCCCTTACACCTCTCTGGCAGTGTGAAGGGACATTCAAGTGAGTGTCACTGTAATTTCCTCCCACCAGAGGGGTGTAAAGGGGCCATGGTGCAATGAGAATCAGGCCCATTTTTGTTCAGAGAGCTGATGCAAAACTCTCCACAACATGTAGGGCTCCCCGAATGACAGAGCTGAAGAGAAGCCCAGAAGCCCATTGGTACAGAGGGCTGCTTATACTGAGAAGAAGGGAAGGGCAGAGGTGTCTGGTCCTACTTCAAACAGACTCATCATGATTCTCAGGCCCTAGGTTCAATGGCGATAGGCACTTTAGAAATGCTGAAAAGGACGGGATGAGGGAGGTTCAAAACATAGCCAGCACATTGGTCCCTCATCTCCTGCATTGACTACTACCCTCCCCTCCCTTCCAGCCCCCTGGAAGCCACATTACTCCCCTCCAGCCTCACCGTGCATGTAGCTGCTAAAGTACAGTTCCTTTCCCATGGATCCCGTTAGTCCTTAAAGTAACACACTGAAACGCAGGGAAGCACCGAGTGAGTGCACGTGAAACACACGGTCAGCCCGTTCAACCTCACACCTATCTCTGAGTGATAACTGATGCTGCGTCATCACAAGCCATGGTGTTATCATCTCCAGATCCTGGACCACTGACTATGTGAGGAGGATAAAAGTGCATGCCCTTGGCTGTGCATTTAAAAGCAGCCAGACAGCTGAATGAACTGGAGTTTGCTATTTTTAAGACTCATCCTTTAAACAGGGGCTTTCCCCAGTGATGGAGTAGCAGGCCCAGAAATGATTGGGTGAGTTTCTCTGGTTTGTGTGATGCAGGAGGTCACAGTGGTCCCGACTGGCCTTAACATCACTGAACCTATGAAAACATTTCTTATGGAAAACCCACCTCTGAGATGAATCCCACTTGAGAACCCAGCTTCAAAAAGGGAGGAGAGCCCTGGTTCCATCTTCAGACACACATGACCGTGACCCTTAAATTTTTCTGTGGCAGCTCGACCCTGCAGTGATGGGTAGATAGATGAGCCGGGATAAAGGCTGTCTTCCTATTAAAGGGTTGGGTCAAAACCATAGGCTGAGCCTTGGAGCTGCGCACAGCAGGGAAATGAAAATGTTCCAAATCAAACGACAGCATCTCAGAGAGGCAAACTCTCTGCCTGGTGCCAAGGTGCATCGTTGGGGATTAATTTACCATCACTGCCTTGAGAGCCTTTCTTCTGCTGGGAGCTGCAAGCCAGGAGCCAACAGCAATTGCAGCACACTCACTGGACCCTACTTGGTCTCTATAAATCAGGACAACTGGACAAACCGGAGAGAGTCAAGAGGCGAGCAGCAAAAAGGATAAAAGGTTTAGAAAGCCCAACCTGTGAGAAAAGGTTAAAAAACCCGGGCATGTTTAGCCTTGAGTGAGGGGGGGACCTGAGAACCGTCCTCAAATAGATTATGGGCTGTGATAAAGAGGACGGGGATCAATTGTTCTGCACGGCCACTAAAAGTAGGACAAGAAGTAAAGGGCTTAATGTGCAGCAAGGGAGATTTAGGGTAGTGTAGCAGACTGTGGACTCACCAGTGCGGGCGCCTCCTGCTGGTTGCCTTGGGGATTAGCTCAATTCCAGCTCTCAGAGCGCCCTCTGTTGGCTGGTGTCTCACCTGCCTCAGGCCCTCGTGTCCCTCCTGAACCCCGGTGCCCTTTACCTCGGGGTTCTGCCCCCAGCAGTGCCCCCACACTCTGCGTCTCCCCTCCCAGGGGAACCCCTCATCCTCTATACCCACCTTGCCTCAGTGGCTACTGCCAGTCATCATCTAGCCCCCTTTCTCTGGAGCAGACTGCAGTCTCTACTGGCCACTCATCACTGGCAAGGGGTTTGGACCAGCTGCCTCTGCCTATCCCCGGGCTGCACCTCTGTAGCCACAGTACCTGCTTAGATCTTATAGTCAATTGTTTGACAACACTGGTTCTTTATGAAATGTATTCAAGAGACCTACGACTACACTACATACAAATAACCAGTGTCAGTCAGCTTTATTACTATGGTATAGGAAAAGGTTCTGTAAAACACCAGTCTCTGAGGAGCCGTCCAGTGCAGTAATGTTACATTCACCTTACGCGGAAGGTGGGCTCTCCACGTTACACATTTCAGCTGGTATCATTTGTACAATTTTACAAGTTACACATCTATTTACTGGTCACTAAATCCAGCCCATCCGTTTGCCCCAGTTCTCTAACTGTTCTTTCCTCATCTTTGGTTTGGATACCAGTATTCAAGGTACTGGTTCATGGAGGTACTTCCCTAGCTTGTACTTAGACATAGAACGAAAGTATCTCGAGTTTGACAGGTGTCCTATCTGCTTATGCCAAATGCTTACTTCAGCAAATGCAAGGAATTACGGGATACTTAGCTTATGTGACCAGGAAGATGGTATAAGCCAGTTTACGCTATATGACTGTTACAATATTCGTGCTTAATGTTATTGGTGCTTAATGTTTACTAACATAGATGGTGTGGATAATGCATATTATTACTAGGATATATATTTATATGCTAGCCAGCATATATTAGGGAATAAGTTTAATATGAGACTATACAGGGGGAAATTAGAGCCTGTGATATACAGGAGGTCAGACGAGGTGATCTAATGATGCCTTCTGGCCTTAAACTCTATGAAACAATGCAACCTGCCATATAGTTTGGGGTGGTTACCCTCGCTGGGTAATAAAGTCGCAGCCTCTTTATTTAAGCATACTATGGTACCTGCATCTCACTGTTTCTGTGGCCATTTCAACACTTACTTTAAATATTTTCTATTAAGAAAGATGCACTCCCCTGGTACAGTTGCTTTTTATCCCCCAAGGTCACTGGATCATGAGTTAATCAAAAACTTAGTGGGCAACTACATGAATGGCTTTTTAACTGACTCAATGGACGTCACAGCTGATGGCCAAATGGTGGAACCCTTCCCTGGAAACTCACAAACTAATTCACTCAGAGAGAACAGGGGCATGGTCAGAGAGCACTGGAAAAACTACACTAAAACATTAGGTCTTCACTAAGGGATGTGAAAAATCCATCCCGCTGAATGACGTAGTTAAGCCAACTTAACTTCTGGTCTAAACAGTGCTCGATCTACAGTAAAATGCTTCCATCAACCTAGCTACTGCTTCTCAGGGAGGTGGATTAGCTACAAGGATGGGAGAACCCTTTCCGTGGCTGCAGCAAAGCTTCCCGCTGCAGTGTTGCTAGTGAAGACATACCCCAAGCAAATAAAGTCCAATACATTTCATATGAGCAGCACCAAATTCAGCCCATACCTGTTGGCTGCAGGCAGATGACATTAGCTCGTAGTGAATAAACAAAATAGAGGAAAACTAAATGGATCCAAATGCGCTGGAGATTTGCCCGCGTACCTCTCTCTGCTGGTACTTGCTTAAGGAAGTGTGCTATTGCGTGTGGATGGAAAGGTGAGTGGGTAAACAGTGTTATGGGCTGGTTAAACCTCATTGAAATTGGGGGTGCAACAGCCCCTCTTCATTATTGACAAATATAAGAAAGAAAAAAAAAGAAAAAAAAAAGCTCTTTTAGTGAACCACATAGTTGAACTAACAGCAGCCTCCACCGAAAACATAGGCACAGACCGCCATCCAGAACACAGACCAAGCAAGGCACATGAAAGGTTTGGTGGGTATTATTTGGTTCAGGGGGTGAGAGAGAGAGAGAGAAGCTGGAGAAACAGCAGAGCAGCTGAGAGGAAAGCAGCAGAAAGCCAAGGACACAGGCAGAACAAGCACTGGGAACGTGCCCCTGAGAAAAGACCAGAGAAAGAGCTTTTGGGCTAAGTGCTAGATGGAAAGAGGCTTGGAATGGTGAGCAAAGAATTAGTCTCCTGCTGTGCTCAGGGAACCAGAACAGCCTATATTCTTTGTATGGAAACAGGATTGCATCAGAGATCCCTGACGCCATCATCAATTTCTCCTCCTAACTGAAACAGTCCACAGGAGTCCAAATTTTAGCTAATCAGCTGGGTCAAAAAAAGGGGTAACCACAGGATGCTGGGGACATGCAAGAACCGGTGTGCGCTCAGACACGCTGGAGGCAAAACGCTGTGGGGTGGGGTCTCCAGTGGGCCATCTGATACGCATTCCTGCGTTACGTGTAGTCTGGTCTACACGTAACGCTTCGGAGGAGATCTCTATGGCGCTCAGTGGCGCACTGCTCAGGGAAGTGGTGCTTCTACAAAGATGGGGAAAAAACCCCTTCCAACACTGTAGCCTGCATCTACTTGGTGGGGTTACAGTGGCATAGCTACAGCACTGAGGTTATGCCACTGTAGCACCCATTGCGTGGACGTGGCTTGGACCTGCATGTGAGTGTGTACGTAGACCAGAGAGCTATGTACATGTGCACAGTACATGTGCACAGTAAGTGTGCGGCAAAATTACACGCTAGACCAGAGGTGGGCAAACTACAGCCCGCGAGCCACATCCGGCCAGCGGGATCGTCCTGCCCGGCCCCTGAGCGCCCGGCTGGGGAGGATAGCCCCCGGCCCCTTCCCCCCGTCCTCCCTCCCCCGCAGGCATGCCCCTGCATGGGCAGCACAGTTTGCACCCGCCCACCTCCCAGGCTTTCCAATAAGCCTGTCCTGCCGCTCTCAGTGGCCTGGTCGGGGGTGGGGAGCAGGGGGGTCAGATAAGGGGCAGGAGGTCCTGGGGGGCAGTCAGGGGACAGGGGGCGGTTGGATGGGGCGGAGGTTCTGGTGGGGGGGGGGGTTGGATAGGTGTGGGAGTCCTGGGGGGCCTGTCAGGGGGTAGGGGGTGTGTGGATAGGGGTCAGGGCAGTCAGGGGACAAGAAGCAGGGTGGGAAGGTTGGATGGGTCGGAGATTCTCAGGGGGACAGTTGGGGGTGAGAAGTGGGAGGGGGTGGATAGGATGTGGGGGCCAGGCTGTTTGGGGAGGTACAACCTTCCCTACCCAGCCCTCCATGCAGTTTTGCAACCCTGATGTGGCCCTAGGGCCAAAAAGTTTGCCCACCCCTGCGCTAGACCCTGCCCTGTGGAGCGTGTACCTGATCAATACTGGGCATTACATTTGTGTTTGCAGATGTGTGTTACTGCCTCTGTGCCATGGTATCATCTGGAGCTAAGGGAATCCAGCATTCGCGGCCATTCAAGCAAACAAAAGTGGCCGTGCTTTGATGGTTCTCTATTTATTTGCTTTCTGGGACCATTTATACGAATGAACTTTTGTTGACAAGAACCTTCACAGAAGGAGAAAAGAGTCACAGTTCCTTGGTGAATATGTAGCTGCATAAAGATTCAAGCCAGAAGGCATCACCCACCCATCTGTGGATCTGGGAATCACCCACTCAGGGAGCAGAAACGAGACTGTGTGACCAATTGGCACCTTGCAAAGAGCAAATGCTCAAGCTGCAGTTGTGGGCAACAGTCTGAGAGCAAATTTAGGTTTGTAGGAACCACTGTGGACTATTTGGGCACAATGAACAAATTAGTTAAGCTCAAAATCTACGCCTGCATAACCGAGCAGAGCACAAAAAAAAAAAAAAAGAGGGAAACTAATGCCCATATGCGCACTGAACTTTGGGCACACACACATCTATGCAAGCAGGTCGGTTGAGGAGTACGGATCTAGAGGCGTGTCCACGTGCAGCGGAGTCTGGGAATACTTGGGGTAGATATTGCTGTGAGGAAATATTTCCTATAGCTCCGGGGAGGCCCCTTGAGCCTTCCTGCAAGTGAACATTGCCCACAGTGACACCCCCTGCTCCGAACCTCCCTGGGACCTTTCCACAGCTGCAGGAACAAAAGCTGGAGCCTGTCAGTGGAATGAGGGTGGAGGTTTCAGTTACCCGGGGGGGGGGGGGGGGGGAAACGGGACCCTCATCAGCATGGACCTGACACCTCAGAGCAGATTTGAGGGTTTTATGACCCATTCCCAGTTGAGGAGGGGATGAGTTACAAAACATGCTCCCCAATCCCCCCCACCCCATCTCCCCGACGCACCCCACAGGCCCAGGGAGTTAAGAATACATCCTCAGCCTTGCTGGTAAATGGCTTCTTGGCTTTAACCCAGACAGGTGAAGCAGCCGGGGGAGACCTCTACTGCACTAAACAGGTGGCACGTCCTCCATGGCCCCTGTGCTTGTAGCTTAGCCTACGGCCTGGTGCCTCAGCTGCTCCGCTCCTGCCCTCACCGTCCAGCTGAGAGTCTTAGTGCTCCTGTGAGCATCACGGTAACACCTAGATGCCTCAGCCGAGCCTGGGGCTCCATCATGCTCCACGCTGTACAAACACCTAGCGAGCAGCAGCCTGACGGTTGGTGGTTGCCACTGCTTGACGGGCTCCGCCCCGTGGAGCATAGCAGAAGGCAGAGCTAGAGCTGGGAGGAACAGCCAAGCACCCAGGACAGTCACAAGTGAGGAGGAGCAGCTGGAGAGAGATGGCAGCAAGGCGTCGGGAATCAGGGCAGGTAGCAGGTCTTCTTATGTGACTGGCATATTGGTGACATACCCAGTATATTGGCTACAGCTTGCACAGTTTGGAGTGGGCTCTGGAGTTCCAGCAAGCAAGACGGGGTTTGGATCCAGAGTCCCTTGTGTTCTCATTCCACCTTCTAGAGCCATGGCCAAGCTGTTTACAGTGGCTTGGGCGGTGCTGCATCACGACAGGGCACTTATAACGCCATGCTCCTAGGTGGGTTGTTGGCAGGAGAGATTGAACGTAGGACCTCTGCAGCTAACTGCCTGAGCTCTGCTACCTGTTAGCTGAGGCCATAGCAGGCTCCTCAACCGCTTTCTGTGGCCCTGCCACCACTAGGGGGAGACAGAGGGCCACACCAAGCGCGACACATACAATACGTTGCCTGGCAAATTGGCTGCCGAATAAGCCAACACAGACGTGTTTAAATGAGTCAGGGTCAAGCAGTAGATGCCCAAAGAGTTCTAGGCCCTTTTCCCTAAACGCTCCCTTCTGCTCCAGTGTCCATTGAGAATCTGATGGATTTGCGATCCCTTGGCCAAATCCTGCTTTTGTTTAGGGCTGTAGAACCGAATTGACATCAATGAGCCAATTCTGCTGTTACCCCAGTGTAACACTACTAGTGTCAGTGGGGGAAGCACAGGGTGTGAGCCAAGGCAGAACTGGTCTCAGTGGACTTGCATGATGTCACTGAGAGCAACAACGTGGCTCCCAGGGCTCTACAAGTTCTCAGTCTACCTTTCGTCAGGCACATCCAGAACATGGCACTTCACAGGCTTAGCACTGCAGCTTCTATTCTGTGGCCTGTACGTGTCTGGTAGTGGAGGTGCAGGTCCGATGTGACTAGAGCTGGGCAAATAACTGATTTTGAAGTCTGTTGTCAATTTTAAAAAAAAAATTAAAAAATATTTTGGTTTTGAACAAAAATTTTAGGAAAAAAGAAAAGCTTCAGGTCAATATTTGATTTCGAGTTTGATCATTTGGAAACATTTTTGAATGTTTAAAACAAAATTAAAAGGAAATTGACCCAAAAAGTCACTTTGAACCAACCTCCCCCAAAACATTTTATTACCTTCAGATTGTTGTTGTTTTTAAACTGATGAATGAGGCAGAATTGACGTGAATTTGCAAAACAATTCAGTGTCACCAAAAGAAGTTTTGGTAAAATTTTTTTGACCAGCTGTGATTGTGACTCCACTCATGGCTTGACAGTTTGTGCAGCAGAGACCTCTGGCTGTTGAGCAGAACACCTTAACAAGTCAGTGCCATAAGGAGAGTGTGGCACTCTGTGCTCCAAGCAGCACCCTGGCCCCCCCATATTCACCCCCTCATATAATTCTGATGTGCCTTGTGAGGTATCATTCTAAAGGTCTTGATCTGTTATACATTAATATGCTGTTGGATAGTATGTACTATCCTTGTATGTGAAGTTATGAAGTTTTGCTATGTATGTGTTACTGAAATATATTGTAAGATTGGGAACACCCACAACCAGCCTTTCAGGTGCAACAATGGAGCAGCCAGAGGATGTTGTGAAGGCCAAGACTATAACTGGGTTAAAATAAGAACTAGATAAGTTCATGGAGGATAGGTCCATCAATGGCTAGTAGCCAGGATGGGCAGGGATGGTGGCTCTAGCCACTGTTTGCCAGAAGCTGGGAATGGGCGACAGGGGATGATCATTTGGTGATTACCTGTTCTATTCATTCCCTCTGGGGCACCTGGCATTGGCCATTGTAGGAAGACAGGATACTGGGCTGGATGGACCTTTGGGTCTGACCCAGAATGGCCGTTCTTATGCTGGTGGTCCATTAAAGGGAGTTCACGCTCACACCCACTATCCCAGGAACCACATACAATGGAGACTTCTCAGAGATAGCACATAAACAATGAAGACTGCTTGACCCACCTCATAGCAAAGGCTTTTTCCAGCAAGCTGGAAGAAGCTATAAAAGAGGGGGAAGTGACATCATCAGTTGGCCTCACCCCCCACACAAGTCAGCTCCTCGAAACACATCTGGAGGACAAAGACTGAGCTGGGGAGGTTTACAGCTTGTCACAACATCACAATGTGAGAGGGAGCCCAGGTTGGTAAGCCAGAGGGTCCAGTGGTACCCCAGTTCCAGGCTGCACCCTAGGGAACCTGTCACAGAGAGAAAAAGGAAAGGCATGGACTTAGGCCCTGGCTACACTAGAAAGGGTTTGCTGGTAGAGCCATTCTGATGGAGATAAATTGGCAACCCTCTAAGTGAGGATGCAGTGTATACCAGCAGAAGAGTTCTAGCTAAACTGGTATAGCTTTTAGCAGCTCCCAGAATGAAAAGAGATGCAGCTATACTAGGGCTGTTGCCAGTCCACCTGTATCAGATAGGAGGTGTGACCGACAGCTACGCCAGCAAAAACTTAAATGTAGATGTGACCTTAGACTTGTAAACCCTTTGGCCCAGGGACTGTATGTGTGAGGTCCTGACCCTTGACTGGGGCACACCTACACTGCAATAAAAACCCCATGGCGCCAAGTCTCAGAGCCCGGGGCAATTGACTTGGGCTGTGGGGTTAAATGTAGCAGTGTAGACATTCAGGCTTGGGCTGGAGACTGGGTTCTGAGACCAGCTCCCTAGGATTTCAGAACCTGGGCTCCAGCCTGAACCCGAATGTCTACATCACAATTTTTAACCCTGAAACTTGAGCCTGAATCAGCTGACTTGGGCCAGCTGCATCTGGGCCATGGGTCTGTAATTGCAGTCAGTGGGCGTTGGACAAAACCCACGGCTATTGTTAAGTTACTTCCTTTCCCTTCTCCCAGCCTGAGAGGAGAGATTGCCCCACCCCCCCGTCTATTTCTCGTGCTGAGGCCCCAGCTGGGTTTCACTGGGAAGTGGAGAATGGCTGTAACCAGCAAAAAGGCACAGGCGGCCCCATCAGAGCAGGGTGTTGCACAGACAGCATCATCCTAATAAATAGTTACAGAGCAGCCAAGGGAAAGAGACACACAAAAAGGTGCAAGGAAGAGAGTGACCGAGGGTAGGTCTACATTGGAAACTTTAAAGCGCTGCTGTGGGAACGCTCCCGCGGCGGCGCTTTGAAACGTAAGTGTGGTCGCACACGAGCGAGCTCTCCCAGCGCTCCGGGTAGTCCACCTCCACGAGGGGATTAGTGCCGAGTGCTGGGAGAGCAGCTAGATAAAGCACTATAAAATGTAAGTGTAGACATACCCAGAGCTTTTCATACACAAGACGTGGTGGCTGATGGAGCAGATAGAGGCAGACCACATGGGCTGCACTGGAGAAGGCTCTTGCGCTGACAGAGGTGAGATTGTGGGGAGGGATTGAGCTGAAGGAGAGCAGTGGAAGACTGGGGCCCAGAGGTAGGTCAGAGCAGACCAAGGCCATAGACACGGCTAGGCACAATGGTAATTTGGAATCAGGTGCTAGAAGGCCTGATCTGTATTTGGGGGAGGCATGCGACTCCATATGCACCTACTGTTCAAGAGGGGGCAGCGGGGGAGGGAGACTGGAGCTAGCAAACGTAGAGGATTTATATTTGTCCTTAAATCTGTGACTTGTTCTCTCCCAGCTGACATATCTTCCTGTTACCTGCGCTAAATGAGATGATTAACGAGGATAAAGGCAGATGTAAAAATATTTTGAGAGAGAGACAGACTCACACACAAAGGAGAAAGGGAAAATATCTTATTTTTATCCACAGGGTGAAGCTGCCATTGAATATTTTGCATTTTAAATGTTTAAAGCATCACTCCTGTGGCTTTGACTTTAAATTATTTTAATCTTCATAAGCCCTAAAAGTAAGCAGCTTACGGACCTGCGGGCTGCTGGAGCGAAGAATGAATTTGTGGGATGGAGGGGACCTATGGGGGGCTGGAAGTAATGCCATGAGCAAATCAGACCCCCAAACCCCCTGGCCTAGACTCCTTTAGGTCTCAGGAAGGCTGGGAGGGAAAGGGAGCGGGGCCCACGGAATCAGTTGTTGTAACCTGGGCAGCACCTTAGCAGATTTCTTTCTGGACAGTAGAAAGGATTCTGGTTTCTCCTAGGAAGGTGCTTGATTTCAGAGGCTCATGGGAGCTGCGGGAGGAGGGAAATGTTCCACTGGCCTCCTAAGAGAGTGGGAATAGTGGTGGGAAATCTCTTTGTTAGCCAAGGAACACTCCCAGGAGCAGTGCTGGCAGCCTTAGGTCTGGACAGCCATCCAGCCCCCCTCCCCCCGGGGTCCTGCCCCCACACACCTGACCTACCCATGACACCACCAGGGGCTGGGAGATGGATGGAACCCCACACGTATTCTTTTCTGAGGAGCCCTGGGTCAGCCAGGATGATCAGGAGCTTCCTGGGGGTCCGCCTCGGTGCCCCATACTGTGGCTGGAGGGTACTGTGGCCACACAGTGAGTCTGTCCAATTGGGGGTGGATTTTCCTAACCCGCCCCCCACCCCTCTCCCAATGCCCCTGACTGAGCCTCCGAGTGGTGTCCACCCTGCTTGTGTCTCTCTGAGATAAGGCGACACATTCTACCGCCCGCCCCCGATCCACGTGAGGAACCGGTCGCTGGGCTGCCCATCTTGCTGACTGCCTCTTTCCAGGATGCCAGCTGCTGTCTCTCCTCATCAGCGAGAGCCAAGCCCTTTGGTGAACTGCTCCCCAGCTCACTCTGCAGCCAGGATCCCAGGAGCTTCCTCCCGCAGCACATGGGCAAATCAAAGCACCAAGCCCAGCAACAAGCTCCTGGGGGGACAGTGGAGGATGCTTAGGCCTGCTCCCTCTGGGGAGCGTGCCTGGGACATACCCCAGGCCTGGCTGGAAATGGTTTCATTAGCACCTCGTCATTCCCACTGGGATTTGCTGCTGCACAGCACAAGAGAAACCGTCGTCTCTACGAGCAGTGCCCTGGCACCGTCCCAGTTTGATAAGCTGTGAGGAGCAGTGGCATGAGTTCTGCTAGGAAAGTGTCCCATTGCTTAACAGCAGGGAAAGAGCCCTGAACCATCAGGACTGGAGTCCTGGCTGCTAAGGTTCAAACCCTGCCACCATCTGGGGGTCACTGCCTGCAGACCCAAAGCTGGGCGAGGCAGGATTATGGGAGCCACTGCACCTGCTACACAATGCAGAGGTCAAGGTCCTTCCGGATTCCAGCCCAGCAGGGCCTGGGAGCAAGTGCAGAATCAGGGATGGCTAGGATGCAGAGCCATGCACTGCCCCGGGGGGGTTGGAGCCGAGAGGGGGTTTCTGCAGCCGTAGCAGCCTTGCAGCTACTCTGTTTCTCTGTGAGGGTTGGACTCTCCTCCACCTTTCTCCCTATCCCTAAAGCTCCCTGCGCAGAACCCAGCCCAACTCTCCTAACACAGCTCTGCACTTGCACAAGCTAAACATACTTAAAATCCGGCCTGATTTCCCTTGCCCTGACAGTTCCGAGGCTGAACTCTGCTCTGAGTCGCTGGCGAAGCAGGCAGGATAGAAATAAGAGCTTTAGGCCACAGAATATTTGTTTAACACTGAATAATTCTCCCTGGCGGAACGGAACTATTTTAAACCTGCCGAGCTCCGTGTGAGAACAGGCTCCAGAATGCATGGCGCCCTCAAGCCGATTCCCTTAAGGAGACAGGCAGAGCTGCTAAAACCTCTGTGTCAAACCCTCTTCCATGTCAACCATTCTGAGCTAAGAACCCTCTACAGAGATAAACCTGCAGGGCTGGATTATGGAGCTTTATGGGGGTGGATGCTATCTGGTCTCAGCAGGCTGGATTCTCCCCTCTCAGTGGCAGGAGCTCAGTTCTAAAGGGTTCACAGCTCTGAGATGGTGTCCTTACCTTGGAAGAGGCTAGGAGCTGGAATGGACCTGGGCTCAAACTCTGATCCGAGACCATAAAGACGGGCCTCTTCTGAGCCAGACGATAGCATCACACTTGGGTAACGCCACCGGCTTCAGCGGAGGTGCTCTGGCTTTATGCGGACTCCAAGCAGCTGAGGGGTTTTATCCTTTACTCCCAGAGAGTCTCCAGCTCCCAGAGGAGTCAGCCTGAGGCTCTTCTCAGCTGGCTCAACTGTCGTTCCAGGGCGGTTGCCTCCTGAGAAGGTAATGGCAGCAGCTCCAAGACCCGCCCTTTAGAAGAGACGCAGGCCGTGTGACCGGGTGCAGAAATCTGGTAACGGGATCCCAATAGGAGATACCTGGGACTTGTACCACCAGCAAAAGGCACCGGAGCCTTCTCAGGATCTTCTCCCTGGAGAGCAGAGGGAGCGCATGGAGAGCTTTCTGTTCATAGCAGCACTTGCCACTGTAAAAACCAATCTCTACTTTGTGTGGGCAGGAAAGAAAGGGCACATGGAGATCGCTTATGCGGACAGCTGTGAAAGGTCCATATTCTCCAGCTATCCTGTTCCCAAGGGTTCCAACCCATTCCACAGCAGCAAGCCCAGCTAGCTGAGAAAGGCACAAGCTCCTGTGGGCTCTAAATACGGCCAGCTCAGTCACCTGGTTAACACTGCAAGACAGGAGTAGGTGTACAACGTGCTCAGTCCTTGCTCCTTATCTACCCATTATAGACAGGAGCAAAAGCAGAGTGGGCACCTCTGAAGGCAAGAAAGTTCGACTGACGGAAAAAGATTTGCCCCCCCCTTGAAATGTGGTTTCTCAGTGGGGAATCTTGTTTGCTAGTGGATAGAGCACTGGAACTCAGGAGATGTCGGTTCTATTCCCATCTCTGCCACGGTCCTGCTGGGTGCCTCAGTTTCCCCAGCTGTAAAACAGGGATAATGACACTGGCTTCCTTTGTAAAGCACTTGGAGATCTACTGATGGAAAGTGCTGTGTAAAAGCTCAGCAGCTCCCAGTTCGTTCACAGCAGCAAGGGGCACTTCTTGCTGGTAATAAAAGGTGAGATAGAATTGGAAAGCGTGTGAACAGCAGCCACCTTTGCATTGCTCCCTGGGTTCTTCCATAGCCCCATCACTGCAGTATTGGCATACCTCACAACCAGTAATGTATTTATCCTTGCTCTTCCCTGGGAGGGCAGGAAGAATTGTTATGTCTATTTTACAGATGGGAAACTGAGGCATGGAGAGATTACAAGAATTGCCCAAGGTCACACAGAAAGCTATGTTAGAGGCAGGATTAGAACCCAGATCACTTGAGTCCCAATCCTGGTGCTCTTATGGATGGAGTCTCTTAGGGGGCCTGTCAGGCATAGGTAGGTAGTATTGTCTCTCCATCCTTCTCTCTCTTGGCTTCTGATGAGACCTGGGCAATTCCAATGGGGTTTTTCTCTTTGCCTCATGGGTTGGGAAAGAAATTTGCATTCCTCAGTGCTTCTCAAGAGCGGAGGTCTCCATTCCTGATCTGCCTAGAATCAGTGGGACGTGGAGGCAGGGGCTGAAACACAGTTGCTCTCACACTACTGGAAGTCACCCGGTGGCGCTGTCACACGGAGTATTATACCTTCTGATCATCAAAATGTATGGGAGTTAGATCTTGAAGAAATGCTTACTGTACACTGTGATGCAGTTCTTTTTAGAAACTGAGCATCAACACCAGTGAAGTCTTACTTTCCTATCTTCCGAGTGAAAACACCCTTTCTTTTCAGCGTAGCGCTGTTGCCTACAGCTGTACCCATGCGAGCAAACAAATTACAGTGCAGGAACATGACCGTCTCATAACCACACGAAAATCTGCTGCCAACTTGCTTTCGGGTCTCAGCCACCAGGATGAGAATGACTGCTCTAGAGAAGCGTGGCTTTGGGACCGGACCTAAAAGCAGAGGCATATGAAGTAGACACATCATTTGCTAAGCAGCAGCTATTCCATTGCATTAAAATTTATTGCAGAATTAAGCACATACTTTGAAGTGTCATTTCCTCTCGCCACCAGATTAGAATTAAGTGATAACAACCTGGCAGAATAAGCCGGCTCCAGAGTGGATAAATATCCAGGCCACAGGCAGAGCAGTTTATCCACATGACAACCAGATTGTCGCCAAGTAACACATCATGGCAGCATTGTTATGACTGTTACATTACCTGGGCTTCAGCGAGTGGCTTTACCCTCTATGGGAAGCACTGGGGGCGAGGAGGCAATTGGAGGAGACAGTCTAATCATCCCATGTGCAAAAGGGCCCTGTGCCAGCAGTGGAAATGTTCTGAAATTAAAGATGGTCTCATTTGGGGCCCAAGTCCAAGTCCTGCCACGCTGATGGATAGTAGCAGCAGTTGCAATTGAAATCCACAGGAGTGGGTAGAAATTGAGTAGGGGCTTCACAACTGGGCTCCTCAGCTAGGGAGAACCGCAGTTGCTTTCATGCTAGGATAGCTAAAATAAAAATGACCATATAGAGGACCAGCTCCTCAGCTGCTGTGAATGGGAGCCATGCCGGTTTACGTCAGCTGAGGTGCTGGCTCATTATTTTAGCAATCTGAGATCGAAACCAGACTGGAGTCCTGGAAGTTGGCGATGGACGGGACTGCTTAGGGTCAATGCAGGATTGATCCCTGCAATACAGTCTGGAGTCCTTTGTCCTGCTCCAAGTGACAGAGCTCCAAATGCTGCCCTGGGGAAGCTGTTCCAATCAGACAGAGAGCGTAAGTAGAACTGGCTGTGATACGGATCTCCAGTTCTGTGACAAATTTTGAAAAAAAGTCCCAAATGGGGATGAAAATCCAAAAACTTGGATTTGGCGGGGGAGCGTGGGTGGAATTTTAACTCTGCAATATTTTACTGCAGGTAGGTTTTGGCATTTCCAAAATGAAATATACTCCCGGACTTCCCAGCCCGCCAGGCGGGGGGCCAAGGAGCCAGGCAGGCTTGCAGGAAACCAGGCAGGTTTCCAGCAACATCTTTGAAATCAACGTGTTCCCACAGTCCGTTTCAAGTCTGACGAAATTGGCATTTTCTGTTGGGAAAACCTTTCCACTGGAGAATTTTCCACCAGCTGGAATCTTAAATGCTGTCACTTTAGGAAATATTAATGAAAGAGGCTCACCCTTCCCCCTGCCAGCAACGCTCACAACACCATGCTGATGCCCTACGTAGGCTCCCAGTATCCTGTTCCCCACACCTATTGGGAATCGGGGGATGCGCCCGTGCTCACGGTTCTGTGAAGGAGCCGCCAGCTAATATCCCCAGTGGGCTGTGGGACCAGGGTGGAATACAGACTAGCCCACTGGGACTCCTCATCCTCCACAGGTGGTAAGAGGTCCTGCCACTTGGTGTCGGATGAATGGTGGGATGAATGGCGTGGAGCATGACCATGTAAGCTGTTTCCTGGGCGCAGTTCAGAAATGGACTAGCTGCAGGTCACACAGCCAGCTTGGGTTTTTTCGGGTGGGAGGGGGTGGAGCAGGGGCCCAATGACAATGTCCAGAGGGACAGGAGTGAGGGGTGGGTGGGGAGCACTCTCCCGCAGGACCCACTCAAGGAAGGCCCAAGAGGTGGGCGATAACAGCATGACCACCATGTGCAGCAGAATTGTGCCTTCCAAGCCTGGGGGGAAGGGCAAGGTTTGCTCTGTCTATGTGTACACATCTGTGTATATCCTGTCTTGCATACTGCACCAGCCTCCTCTTTGACTTCCCAGATGCACACAGCCCCCCCCACTCCATACATACCAAGTGCAGCTGCTAAACTAATTTTCATTGACTATCCATTGGAAATACTGCGGTACTGTTTTACAATGTACTTTCTTTCCAGGGGAGCAGTTGCAAACATGGGGGAGATTGTTCTCTGCCTCAGTCTCTCTAACTAGAGTTGTCTTGGGGTACAGTTGCTGCCTAGGAACCAGACACTGATCTTTGAGCTGAGCTTGTTTAACGAGGGGGCTGGCTGTGCACCGTTTGTGTCCACCTCTGTTCAGGGACTGGTGTAAATAAAGCAAGTCACACACAGGCAATACCTGAACTCGGCCTTAGTGATGTCTCCACCACTGGAAAACCAAGCTGCAGGATCCCAGCATTTGCTATCACGTGGCAGAGAGACAACACTAATAACGTGATGTGTATTGATTTGAATTTCATGCCTGCTGGATCATAAAGCACCATGCTGCACACCTAAATAATATTACACAATGCTATTAATGGGATTTACCCCTGCAGAAGAGATCAGATGAGTCTCTAGCGCACCCTGGCAAATACGTCCCAATAGTGAGTCAGAGAGGGGGATAAAAGGGGTGGGGTGAAAGAATGGCCGTTTTTTAGCCCCATCCAGCAGCTCTCACCCTGTGCCTCATGCCCCCCTAGTGCAATCCAGCCAGCACTGATCGCTGTTTCTAGTAGGGCAGGGCTGTGAATTCCTTTGCCACCTGACAGCACTCTCTCTTCTTTTTGACACCTGGTCCCTGATTTCGCTCCTTGATTAGTTTTGGCTTTCTACCTGATTTCTCTGCTGGCAGCTACATCACTGCACCGGCCTCTCCCCTCAGCCCCACCAGCTCTCCTCTTGCTGCCCTACGTCTTTGCTGGCCTCTGGCTGGCGGACACTGCTCTTATGTTGCACCGCAGAAATTCCCTAAGGCTCCTCGTTCACCTGGTGCCAGGGACGTGCACGGCTCTGCTACTTTGCTGCCATGCGCAGGATCTTCAGGGAGGGCTTCACCCACAGACCTTAGCTCCCCGCAGAGCTCGGCTCTCTGACAAGCCCAGCTCAGCCAGAAGGTAGGTGCTGAGCAAGACAGAGCCTGGACTTTGACTAGGCAATTGTCAGTAAGGGAGATGGATAAAGAGGCAGGAATCCCCTCCCTGGAATTTACTAAACTAGTTTAACAAGGGGAATAACCTTGCGAATTCAGGGCTGTTTGCCTCGTGAGCAAGACGGGGCCTGTGTGTGGCGGACACAGAAGAAGCGTGGGGACGCGCATATGTTGCCTTGGCATTTCTGCTGCACTAGAAAGCTACAGCAGCACCCCCAGCAGCCCACGCTCACTAACAGGCACTGCGTACGTTGTAGCTCTGTTTCGCTTGCAGGCCAGGCCCTTAGGCCAGCACCTGTTCTGCCTCCAATCATGCTTAGCGCCTCCCATCCCCAAAGAGCTGTGCAGACACTGATGGACTAACCCTCACAGCACCCCGGGATGGGAGTTGGGGGAGCAGTCTCAGCCCCCCTTTAGAGGGGGAAACTGAAGCATGGAGAGGTGAAAGCCCAGTCCTCAAAGGGCTTCAGGCTCCTAACTTCCATTGAAAGGGGGAGGGATAGCTCAGGGGTTTGAGCATTGGCCTGCTAAACCCAGGGTTGTGACTTCAATCCTTGAGGGGGCCATTTAGGGATCTGGAGCAAAAATTGGGGGTTGGTCCTGCTTTGAGCAGGGGGTTAGACTAGATGACCTCCTGAGGTCCCTTCCAACCCTGATATTCTATGATTCTATGTTAGGAGCCTAAATCCCTATGAGGATCTGGGGCTAAATGACTCGGCCAAGGCCATCCAGTGAGCCAGAACTCAGGAGCTACTCACGCCCCGCTCAGTGCTGCAGGGCTTCCGGGACGTGATGTGCGGAGCTTGGGCGGGATAGGCGTGAGCGGGAAGGCACAGTGTGCGCGCCACGGTACGCTGTGGGAGAGCGAATGAACCAGACGCAGCCCTTCTCCCACCATGCAAAAGGGATGGAGAGCCGGTTTGACCAGCCAGCGGGGGAGTGCCCTGGGGCAGGATCCCCAGCCCCAGCTCTGGGCTAAGGGGGCATCTGGGCACAGCCAGAGCCTGTGGAACAATCTCTAGGGGGCTGCGATGGCTGGAACAAGCTGGAGTAGCTCGGAGGCTGGAACTTGCAGCAGTTCCGCTTCTGGGTGCCCCCAGTGTTGTGTAGGTAGAAAGATGCTGCAGTCTCCCCAAAGGCCTGGCCCGGTGGGGGTAGGGATGGGGTGCATGCACACAAGAATGCACTGCAGCTGGGGGCATGGGCAACAGAGCCCGGTGGAGCAGTGGGTATGGAGAGCTGGGGTGTGTGTGCAGGGGGGTGTATTTGATGAGCATGTGGGGGTTTGCATGGGGCAGTGGGAACAGGACCTCCCCTCCCTCGAAAAGCAGCTTTCAAAAGACCCCCATCGTTTGATGCAATAACGGTGCTGGGCCAGTGTGCTGAGGCTGAGCCCACAGGCAGGTCACTATTAGTGCTAATTAGAGAAGGCCAAATTAGTCAGAGACTGGAGCCAGTGAGTCACTGAGCCAATGAGCCCATTCACAGGGAAGCTGGAGAAGAGGTCACGAGATGGCATGCATGGGGGGAAGAGACGGACTGAACCAGAAGACTAGGAAAACCTGGCCAAAAGGGTCCTCTGAGTAGACACCCTGCCCCCCTTTGGAGATACAGGGTGTAAAGGCATGGAGACGCTGCTCTGGATTGGCGGAGGGCGTAAAACCCTGTAAATAAACAACAGCGGGGTGTTTGCCAGCACAAGGGCTCAGAGCAGTCTGTGCTCCTGGAAGAGGTGGGGTGCAGCAAGGCCGGACACATCACAGGTGCACAGAGACAGGCTCCCTACCTGCAGCCAGCTCTGAGAGGACGGGAAAGTGCCCCATCATTCCTTAGGGCAGGAAAACCCTCAGCATCCTCTTAGGGCCAGGGTCGGCTTGCCGGCTGATGGAGTTCAAGCTCTGTCTGGGGAGGAAACGGCCCTGGCCCTGTCTGTTCTTACTGCAGCCGGGAGAATCAGCTCATCTCCTTCCACGAGCGATTCAGAATTGGGATCTAAAACAAACAGCTGCGAGGCCGGGGGCGGGAGCGAGGCGCATGTGGACAAGACAGGCCCACGGGCCTTCTGCATGGCTCACTTGCTGCAAGGATCCTACGGACGCCTAAGCGAAAGGGGATTACTTTGGTCTCATAAGCAGCAGAAGGCGGCCCTTCCCCCAGCATGCAGCCACAGAGACACCCAGTGGTCACGCTCATATTCCTCCCTTACTCCTTGCTGCCCTGCATGTTCTTCCAAAAGTGAAGAGGCCCAGCTCCCGGCACAGCATCCCTTGGAGGTTCCTCCTCCATTCTCTCAGCCCAGCCCTTTCTACAGGGATGTTTCTTCTGTTCTGGCCCCCCTGCTAGAACCTTGCCCCTATCTCAAGCGGAGGGCTGGATTTTGAAACGACTGCAGGAGGTTCCAGCTTCCCCAAGGCGGTGCCGGGGAATGGCTGGGACTGGTTACATTCACCAGGGACAGACCTCAGGAGGAAGCAGCAGTGTTGACTGTGGTAGGAACACGCTTGCTGGCAACTCGGCCAGCACCGGAGCAACCAGGCTGGCCTTCTCCAGCAGCCCCTAATGCCCTGAAGCATGAGCTGTGAGGAGAGCCCCAGGGCTTCTGAACCCCCTGTTGTAACCAGATGAAGATGCCAGTGTCAGCTCAGCACCCACCGATCCTAAAACGTGACAGCTGCTGGCATGCTGAGACCATTCGACTGCTCATGCTGACCAACAGCGTCTCATTGGGATCTACCATCTTCGGTCTCCACCCGCTGCCTTGTCTCCTACTGGAGCGGTCGCTCTTCGGGGCAGGGACCTGTTCTGTGTTTGTTCTGTCGTGACGGGGATGCGGAGGTGCTCCCACAATACAAATAAAGCAAGACACCAGCACATTCAAAAACAGAAATTCACCAAGCGTGGGAGCTGCTGCAGGGCGGACAGGGGTGACCCAGACCGTGGCTTTTTAAGGCAGAAACGTCTAAAAAAAAAAAAAAAAAAGTTTTGTCACAGCAGGCAAAGCTGTGACCCAGCATCCTGAGAACACCCGGGTGAGAACTGTTCCTGCCTTGTATTCCTCTGGCCCAAACAGATCTGTACCATTACCCTGCTATTATCTCACCCAAGGAGGGATCCACCTCAGCTCGGAGAGGACCCGCCCCATGGGTCCAGGGGGGGAACAGGGTTCCCTGCTTGATCTCCAAGCTGATACCCGTAAGCAAGCGGCCACTGGAGGCCCCACGGTACAGTGCCAGGTGCTACCACTGGGCTAGCAGCGTATGTCTGCTCAGCCAGGGGACTGAGCTGATTCCAGGCACCCACAAAGCCTCATGCCCTTAGAAACCTGGTAGTGTCTCCCACCATCCCTCACCAACATGGGCCCCAGGGGCGTCTGTGCCAGTCCATAAGGCACATGGATTCTGCAGCCCTGAGCCCTCAATCCTGCCTCCACACCAGCGCTGCTTCCTCTCAGCCCAGAGAGCCTCCCGGCAGCACAGCTGACCCACATTTTTTCACGAGCCCCCGACTCCAGCAGCTCCCGACGCTCCCCTCCATCTCTCCTGCAGCTTCTAACTGAAGCCAACATGGCCGCAAAAAACAAGTGCCTTAGCCCAGATTTCCTAGCCCGTCAGTGCATCTACACGGGACGATCCCCTGACCTTGCACAGTGTTCTCTCAGAACCCAGCTGCAGGTAGAGACCTGGCTTGGCCTAGCTTTGCGTTTCCCCTGGTTATAAGTTCAGCCTGAAGCATCAGGAAAATGAGAAGGGAGGGGGAAGATCATAGAGTAGAGGCTACTGGGAGAGTGCATAGGAGGCAGGGATGGGATTGGCTCAGGGTTTCAGCAAGGGGATATGGTGCTATTCACCTGCTTGGATCAGGCCTCTCCCCTTTGAGCTAAAGACCTTCCCTAGCTAGCACTAGTAGCTTCTTTGTTGATCAGCCACTAGAGGGCACCATGACACCACAAACCAGAGTATCACACTGGGTTCCTCCAGGCTGAGTTTGCAACATAGCTGAGGAAACACTGGGAAGGTGTTTATCGATTCATAGATACTAAGGTCAGAAGGGACCATCATGATCATCTAGTCCGACCTCCTGCACAACGCAGGCCACAGAATCTCGCCCACCCACTCCTGGGAAAAACCTCTCACCTATGTCTTAGTTTGTTATGTTATCCCTGCCCGGGCAGCGTTTCCCTTATGTATAAAGATGCCAGTTTCCAGGCGGGTTAGCTGTGTCCCTTTTATGATCCCTAATGTACTTCGTATTTAAAACATCATTCAAGTGAAAAGCTCCAAGGAGACAAGCTAAAACACGACCCAGGTGCAGGAGAGCCTAACATAAGGCAGCTGCAAAAATACAGGCTAGATGGTTAGCTTTCTCCAACCCCTCGAGCTAGCAGTCCACTGCCTCACGCTGCCGGCAGCCAGAAAGCTGCAGAGGCATCAGGTCAGGAATTTCCCAGCTAAACAATTTTCAGCAGAAAATGCCAATTTATACAAAACAGAACCCGCTCGGGAGAAAGGCGTGATGGTGCCAAATCTCCCCCTTCAAACACTTTTTGGAGGAAAAAAAACTGGTTTCGAAATTGACTGCCCCATTTTGACATCTTCAAACTGCTACGTTTGGTTTTTTTTGGTTTCAAAACTTTCGTTCACCATTTATACTAAAAAGGTTAAAAAAGTGTTAAAAGGTGAAAACTGAAAGGAAACATTTTGGTTGATCTGATCTGAATTCCCTCCCCCTGGTTTATCAATTTACAACACTTTTTGTGCTGGATTTCCCCCCATCCCCACGCCACCCGAGTCAGAATGGGAACAAATTTCAGAATCTTGAAAACTGGTGGAACGAGAAAACCTTTCCGCACCCTGCTGTAGCTGCTGTTAGTCACTGTACCACTGCCACAAGGAAGCAGGGAAACCACAAGCTGAGACGTGGCCGGGGAGATGTACATGGGTAATTCCTGCAGACACGAATGAGCAAAACTGGAGAGCTTAACCCGTCTTTAAACAGCCCCCTGTCTTGCACATGGGACTATGGGTACAAAGCCAGACCAGAAATAGGGGGGTTCAAACTCCCACAAGAATCTGGCTCAATCTCACTGCAGCCATGGACAGGTGGTGGAACAAGTTGGTCATAAAATGGCAAAGCTGTTTTGGTCGGTCCATTTACCTGGTGTGAGCAACGGGTGCAGCTGAGCTGGGGACAGACACATTTTCGCTGCTCCCCGCAGCTATCCCATTGCCCACACATGCAGCTAAACCACGTTCAGCCTTGATGCAATTGCACCTATTGCTCATGTATTGTAAACGACAGGTAACTTTATACCACAGACAAGGCTTGAAGGTTTAACTAAGAACAAGCGTGGCTCAGTGGCTAGTGCACTGGACTAGTGCCTCAAAGACACAAGAGTTCTAATCCCAGCTCTGCCTAGGACCTGGGGCACCCCGTGGAACAGCTGTGGTCCTTGTGCAAGGATATGGAGTTGTTATCCCTTGTGAAAACCCCACTTTTAATGCAAAGAACACAGGCACGTCTCTGGCTCACTTTGTTCAGCTGTGAAATGGGATTAATGACAACTCCTTGGGAAAATACTTTCAGATCTAGGGCTGAAGAGAGCAAAGTATTAATATTCATTCCCGTCGCACTTGCACTGGCCTATGCCAGGATTAACACCAATGAAGTCAGCACTTACCCTGGTGGGAGAGAGACCAGAATCAGGCCCCGGGGTCACAGAAAGGGGTGAGTGTAGCAGAAAAGCAACTAACCAGGGGTAAAAATAAAAGCAAGCAACACTTCCCCACACCCCCCTTCTTAATCCTACCCTCAATATACCTGCAATATGGCCATTCCATGGACAATCACCGTCACCGATGTGCCAGACAAGGGTAGATTTGCACAAACTTCTAACCATATAGAACTCAGAAGGGAAACTGGTCTGGCCTTGTCACCAGAGCTCAAGACACAGCCTTTTATCTGACTGTAGTTGAGGTGTCAGTGTTACCTACCTGGGAGACAGGGAGAGAAACACCATCCAGACGGCCAATACTTCTGCGATGTATAGTTTTCTTTAGAGCTAGAGCCCAAACAGGTGGACTTGCTCCTAACACAAGCCCCTACAGCTTGCCCACTCTGCTCCTAGATGGCGCAAGTAATGGCCTGATCCACCCATTGCCATCAGTTATCATCTTGACTAGCCAGCTTGATCATTTCCCGGTCCAAATGGAGTCCTTTGCCACCTCTGCGCCAGATTCCTTCAATGCTCATTCACTGGGGTTAGCTTCAGGGCTGCAGCAAGATGCCGGTTCCGTACACCCTGCTCGCTTCCTCTTCTGAACGTGTGGAGTATGTTACATTGCCGTGCGCTCTCTGCAATCCACGGCACTGCTGAAGAGCTAACCCACCCCAAGCAGCCTGGCCCCCCCACCTACGATGCCATCTCCCCCTTCCCAGACACCTGCCGGACCCCACTGGAGATTACATTACAAGTCATCAGGTCTGATCTTTCAGGAGCCATTTTGCTTCCCCTTGCAGGATCGTTCGGACCCGAGTCTGATGACCTCCCAGGGACAGTGCAACACCCAGCTGTTCACCCAGGATTTTGCTTCACAAAGGAATGGCCTTGTGGTCAAAGTACCGGATCGGCACTCTAGAGCACTGAGTTCAAGGGCCAGATCTGTCTCAGACTCCCTGAGCAAACAGGGCAAGTCAATCTCGCTGTGCCTCCATTCCCCATCTGTAACCCCCCCCCCGCCACCACCACTTGCAAAGCACAGAGTTTTGCCGCTGAAAGGGGCTATATAAGAGGTAGGTTTTCGTATGCCTGGAGGTTCGTTACAGGGAAAGATTCGGCAAGCCATGCAGATGGCGGTTGGGTCCCTAGGGTGGCAAAATACCAGACGTGGGACACATCCCCATCATGACTCACCGTCAATGTCTGGCAGTGCAGAGCCCTTCTCCCTCAGGCTGGCCTCTGGCTGAGCTGCGCCCCATAGTGGGGAGGCAGAGAAAGACACGCCTGGAGTTGTGTGTCCTTATGGAATGGTTTTATTACAGTTTAATCTCACAGTTGGCAGCATTACATGAGAATAAAGCACTGGACAGGACTGGAAAAGGCCTCTGGAGACGGCATGCAAAACACTGCAACAAGTTAAAGCGAAACAATTCAACAATCGCCCTTGGTTTCTCAGTTATTTCACCCAGTCAGTTAGCAGACTTGGGATTTTCCTTCCTTTCAGGTGGGTCGATTTGTTTCTTTCTTTTTTAAACCTTTTTTTTAATTTTTTTTTTCAATTACATTAAAAAATAAGAGATTCGTACTTTAGTAAAACCCCAGCACTCGGCTGGCCCGTTTCCATTTGAAATAATAAAAAATAACCCAACAAAACCCAGAGAAAACAACTGAATCGGAAGTTTTTAAGCAATCGCAGGAATCGTGTGAGGAGCGGGAAATACCCCCAGCAATAGGACACCCCCCATTTATCCTCTCTCCCCTCCCCCACCCCGGCTTCCCTCCTCGTGCTGCATCAGTTGTCCCCACCCTGTGCCCTGCTGTCGCGATCCTGTGAGCTGGAGAAACGGAGATGTGATCGCAGGGAGAAATCGAGGAGGAGAAATTCTGTGGGGAAGGATCAGTGGTGAGGAGCAGGGAGGGAGTGTGGGGGTAACAACATGCCGTTAAATTTCCCAGTTTGATTTCTACAGGGACCAGGTGGTGGGGGCAGCCTCGATCAATCCATCTCATTCCCGCATCTCCAGCCGGCCCAGCCTAAGGGACCCGGGGAGGGGGAGGCAGACCCAGGGCGGGGATATGCACAAGTCCAATATGTCTCTCTAGGATAGTTCCATGAGTGGAGCAGGTCCAGCAGCTCGCTCAGTCCTTCTCCCCTCCCCCATCTGGCCCCTCCCCCACCCCGCTACCTGCGCAGGGGGGTGGGGCGGGACCGAAGGCAGAAGGGGGGTGTCTTCAGGAAGCCCCGCCCCCCCGTCTCACAGGTAGAGCTCGTTGCCTTTGATATGCTCTAGCTGTTCCCGTAGTTGGTGGAAGGATGGCCGGATGACGGGGTCCAGGGTCCAGCAGTTTTTCATCACCTCGTAGACGACCTGGGGGCAGCCGTCAGGGGCGTCCATCTTGTACCCCTTCTCCACACGGGGAACGACGTCCTTCAGAGGCTGTGAGGGAGAGGGAGGCTGGGAAGATGGCTCCTTAAGCCCCCGGTCCCTCAGTCATACTGCAGTAGCCCCCAGGGACCCCCACCTACCAGGATCAGGCCCCCGAGCGCTACCGCTGAACACAGCCCACGTTCCCTGCCCTGGGAGCTCACACGCTTTCACCCCCTCCCCCCTTCGAGCCTCTCCACTGGCTCCCCTCTCACCAGCACAGACAGAGGGGTGAGGCCCCTCCTGGCTTAGCCCCCAGATCTACTCTCTTAGCCAGTCATCCTCCTCTGCCTTTGCCCGGCTAACACTTCCAGCCCATCAGTCTGCTTCTCCCTGGGCTCCTAGGGAGCTTAACCCTCCCTGCTTCAGCCCTAAGGGCAATCTCGACAAGAGGTCCGGATGGATCTCTGTGGGGGGCCGGTTCTGGCCCATCTCCTCCTGGGGGGGTCTGAGGCCTTCCTCTGCAGCAGTGGCAGAGATGGGACGCGTGCTAGATGGACCTCAGAGCCGAGCCCAGCTGGCCACGCCTAGGAAATCATCTCCCTGAAGCTACGTGTCAAGCCAACCCCTTTCTCCTCTTTCAGACACACCACGGCCATCCAGTAACAGCTCGGGGCTGGGGAACTACACCTAGTCAAGCTAGTCTATAGGAAAACGTGCTTGTGGGATAGACACCTTGGCCTCTCTCTCTCTCCCCAGGCCCTAATATTTGCGTTCTAGTAGCACCCAGAGATCCCCAGGCAGGGATCGGGGCCTCATTGTGCTGGGTGCTGTGCGGACACCCAGGGAGAGCGAAGAACTTGCAAGCAACAGATAAGGCTGAAAAGGGGCAGGAGAAACAGGGCTAGTCTCCTCACTCACGGCACCTAGCACAACAGGACCCCGATCAGGGCCTCTAGGAGCTCCTACCACAATCTCATTTCAAGCAAGACGTGGCCAGCCGCTGTACCAACCAAAAGGAGAGCAGGTAGCTGGGAGAGGCTGCGTGTCTCCCCAGACGCCTGCCCCCCAGGAAAGCTGGGAGCACCAAACCCTTGGTCTCCACACCGCTACTTGGCCGACGTCTTGTCGGCGCCTGAGGGGAGGGATCTGAAGAAGTGGTTCTGTGGACGGCGCTCCACGGGTACGAGGCAGAGCAGGAGGAGGGTGGATGGGCTGGGGCAGCAGTGGCCCGGTGAGTGGAGGCGGCTGGTGCTGCTGGTGGCGGTCAGGGAAAAGAGCAAAGCAGCAAGGAGGGGCAGCCTGGATCTGGAGGGGGCGCTGGGCCTGGAGGGCGATCTCAGCAGCACAGTTGGGGGCGGGGAGAGGTCGCAGTCACTGAGGAGGGGTTCCAACAGGGAGAACGAAGATGAAACAATGGGCAGGGCCTGGGCTGCCTGGATGGGCGGGGCAAGAAAAAGGGAGGAGCCAGAGACCTGAGTGACAGGTAGCTCTCCCACTCAAGCAGGTCTCCACCCCCACCCCACAGGCGGGACTCCCACCCCAAGAAGTGGCTTTCTCCACTCGCCAGGGCTCCCGTTAGCCCCCCACACAGAGGGGGCTGTCACCACCCCCGCAAACGCTGCACAGCCCCCGGACAGTGGGGGGCTGAGGGCTCACCCCCCTTCAGACCCTGTGCCTGGCTGCTTTCTGCACAGCGTGTCCAGCGGGTGACACCTGCACTTCCAGAGGGACAGACGCTGGGCAGATTGTGAAAACCCCAGAGCCTCCCCTCCGCCCGCCCCCCCAAGATCAGGCCCAAGGTGGCTCAAGCAGAGGGGCTGGGGGAAGGAGGGAGGGAGCGGGAAGCTGCCCCCTGGGGCTTTGCCCTCACTTACGATTCTCGGATAAGGCACTCGCCCGAAGGAGTAGATTTCCCAGAGGAGGATCCCGAAGCTCCACACGTCCGACTTGGTGGAGAATTTCTGCAGGGGAGAGAGCCGGCAGCAAAGGGGTCAGGGGGATGGCACAGGGGGTGGTGGGGCTAGCCAGCAGGGGAGGACCCACAACCAAAACGTCAAACCCTCCCGTTTAATTCAGCGCTGCGTTGCCTGCCCGCACACGCTGGCACGAGTGCCCTGTGCTGGGAGGAGAGGAGAATCCAGGCTCCACCCTGGCTTTCAGCTAACCGCCTTAATTGCAGCCAGCAGCGGTGCTTTAATCTCACCATCGCAGCTCTCCAAGCAGCCTGCGGCCTCCTGCAAACGCTCAAGCAGCTTCCCCAAAATCCACAGAGGAGGGGAATTAAGAGACTGAGCTCCCATCTCCCTCCCTGGGCAGCAGCGTCCATAACAAGGGAGGAATATTTCCTCCCATAGCCCTGGGGGCAGCTCTTCCATGGACCCCTGCGCTGCATAGGGGCAGGACTGTTCTGCCTTGCACAAGCCTGTCTGGCCCTGCAAGGGGAGGACACATCTCCCCAGCCAGGCACACCCAAGAAGGAGTAAGCCCATGGGCAAGGCAGGTGACCAGCTCTCCTAGTCACTATGGAAGGCAGAATCTAGCCACTTACATACAGAGCACAGGACTGTGGGCACTTGATCACTGGGGCAGCGCTTGGGGAAGGTAATGGGGGGCGTTGGGGAGCCTGCCCTGCCCTCCACTCACCTTTTCTCTAAGTGCTTCCGGAGCCGTCCATTTCACCGGCAGCTTCCCTGTGTCCTGAGTGGACGACGCCTCCTTCGTCAGCCCAAAGTCGCTGACCTTGGCGATGTTGTCCTCTGAGACCAGCACGTTCCTCGCCGCCAGGTCCCGGTGGACGAAGTTGTTGGCTTCCAGGTACTCCATGGCTTCACAGACATCTCTGGTGGGTGGGGGAGAGCGCGGCAGGCTTAGAACCCAGCGGGGTTCGGGGCTGATTGCTGGCTGGCTGTTTATCCACAGCAGTTACAGAGTGAGGGTGTCCCACCCCTGCTGGTGAGGCTGGAGGGACCCCTTTTGAGGAGGTTTGTCCCTAGTGATCATTCAATCCACAGCCCCCAAGGAAACAAGTTCATGCCAATGACCGTGGCGGTTTGGTGCCTTCTAGGAACTGGCCTGAGACCCACCTCACTCATTTCACAGAAGTCACTGACCAGACATCCAGTCATAACAACTAAGTCACTGGCTGGATTTGAACCTGTGACCTAAGGGAGAATGTACACCAGAATCCCATCAATGGTCCCCAGGTGGTACGGGCCCCCTGTTCGCTGTGAGCCCTCCCCCATCCCTGGGTCCGAGTCACTCTACATCACCGGAAACCCACCAGGCTGCTTGTGAAATACCCAGCCGGCGGGTGCGAGGGGGAGAAGCTACCAAGGAGCAGCAAGCCCTGGGCAGGACTGGGCTAGCGGTGGAAAGGCAGACCTGGAACGTGACTGCAACGTCACGAGCTATCCTGCTGATGGAGGAGATGGGACAGAATGGGGCTGTACTGACTCTGCGGGGCCAGGAGGAGGATACTGCAGGACAGAGATCAGACTCCAGGCATGCCCAGGGGGCAGATCTGCTGTGCGAGAAAGTGCCATTCACGCACGAGAGCGAGATCCTCACAGGGCAGAGTCAGGAGGGCTGGTTGGGATTCCCGGTGCTGCTACTGGATTCTTCACGTGGCTGTGGGTCACCTAATTCCTGTTTGCCTGAGCTGCCCCATCACCCCCCACAGGAGGCGGGCTCGGAGGCTAAGCTCATAACATCTGTAGAGCGCTTTGAGATCCTCACACGGGAGGTGTGAGGAGAAGCACAGTGTTACCATCACCAGAGGCTCTGATGTAAGAACCCCTGGCTACCCCACCATGCGCTCTGGGACCTGGGTCATGGAGGCCCAGCTGCGTACTTACAAGCAGAACTTCAGCAGGCAGTCGCCCCCCAACACAGACCTCCCTCGGGATCGTAGGTAATCGACTAGGCTTCCCTGGCGAGAGAGCGAGACAGGACCATCAGAGCCCACCTGCTAACCCCCGACGCTGCCTCGACAGCCCCCAGCCACCCTGGCGTCCTGCTAAGCAAAGCAGAGCCTGGTTGGATCCGGAGGAGGATGGGAGACTCCTCGGTGGTGCTGGGGGGAGCAGATGGCTCTCTTCTCCAGGTCAGTAATGGACCAACCCACACAAGGCACCAGGGGCGCTGAGTTACTGCAGGGGCCGTGTCAAACGGGCAATTGCCCACGGTGCCTGTCACAAGCCAGGGCCTCCCAGCTGAGCTCCCCCTGGGATGAAGGCATCCTGTATCGCACCTGGTGTAAGCAGCTGTGGGGACCAACCCCGAACCTGCCCCCAGTGGGTGCCCGTGCCGGGGCCTCCTGTTTGTGCCCAAGCACTAGAAACACCAGGCCCCATCTCTGAAGCGCCTGTGGAGAGACAATTGCAGCCAGCGCTCCAGGGGGTCCCACCCTCCCACTGCAGGGAGGCTGCCAGCTCCGTTCACAGGACCCATAATGCACCAGGAGGTGCCCAGGATCTGCCAGGAGTCTCCGAAGCATCTTTCCCAGTGCCGGGCAGAGACGCCCCCTGGGGTGTCCAGTGACTCACGGACGCGCTCGGCGTAGGGCGCAAGGGAAGCGGCTTGGTGGGGTGCTGTAGACGCAGGCATGGGCCAGGATCGAGTGACACTGACCTGGGGAAGGGGCAGCTAAAGGGGAGGGGGATTCCAAGCCTGGGCAGCTTTCTATTGGCTGCACTGCTTCCTGCATGCACTGGCAAACTTCTGGGGGCAGGAGCCGGGGCAGCCGGCGCTCAGCAGGCCAGTTCTACTCTCAATGCCTGGGAAGGGGGCTGTTGGATTTAGCATGGAGCCTGTTTGATCCCTGCTGCCAGGCCTCACACAGGGCCCCCAGGGACCGGCTGGCTCCCCCCGGCTGCAGAGCCTCACCTTTGCCATGTATTCGGTGACGATGTAGAGGCCGCTCTTCTCCTCCACGATCACCCCCAGCAGCTGCACCAGGTTGCTGTGTCGGAGCTGCCTGCAAAGCCATGGGGCACCAGCTCAGAGCCAGGCAGCAGCGGGCAGATCTGCGCTGGCCCCAGGGAACCGGGACACGGCTGCAGACACAGAGCTGGCGCCGGGCAGCTCGCCGTTCCCACGCACCATCCACCCCAAGCCCAGTCACACCAGTGGGTGCGCCTTCCCCCAGATCCACCCCACCCCACTGCCCTAGGCCTGCTCTCCTCACGCCCCTCCCCACCCCGGCAGTGCACGGAGCTCCCAGCCTCCCCTTGCCCCCCCTTCCGTCTTCCTGTCCCCTGCCCCCCCCGCCCCGACACTCACGTCATCACCGAGGCCTCCGCCAGAAAGGCCTGCGCCGTGGCGTCGTGTTTGATGCACTTCACGGCGACCTTGTTGCCGCGGTAACCGCCCAGCATCACGTCTGAAAGGAGGAGACATGGGCAGAGGGCGCCTCACAATGCCGCCACCCCCGCCCAGGGAGACCCCCCTCCCCCCGTCCCCTGCGGGTTTACTCGCTGGGGCGGGGAATCAGTTTGGGATTCAGGCGCAGATTGAGGAGTCCCGAGTTCTAAACCCAACTACGTGACCTCAGCCACGTCCCCTCTCTGCACCTCAGTCTCCCCCACCCCGTAACGTGGGGACAAGACCAGCCTACGATCTCGGGGCGGTGCGGGTGCAAGAGCTGAGCCAGCCTGCCGCACCGGTGGGTCAAGACACTGGGCTCTTCACGGCCCCGAAGAGCTTCGGGAGCCTCAGCTGGAGGTGCTGGGCATGGGCAAAGGGTCACTACAGCCAGAGCCAGGGAGCAGCCGGACACCCACTGGATTCCTGTTGCCCCCCAAGAGCATCACCCCCTCAGGGTGGGGAAGGAGCCGGAGGGAGCCCAGAGCTAGACTGGCCTGAGGCTGGATCCCTCCTCTAGGGGAGGGGCTCAGCCCCCAATTCCCCTCCCTACCCCTAACGACACAGCACAAGAGCCGAGCCCAACTGACCTCCGAACTCCCCTTTGCCGATGATCTGCAGAAGCTTCAGGTCCTTCATGTTGAGGGCCCAGCCGCCTGGAAGGGGAAGGGAGAGGTGAGCAGGCAAACAGACCAGCTGGGATGGATGGGGTGGGGGAGGGGAGTTGCTGACCGTGCCGCCCCCGGCTCGGGGATGCACTCACTTCTGGAGAACTCGTCCTGAGCCGCGATCGTCCCCTCCATGAGTTTGGGTTTGATGAGGCGTGTGCAGAGCCCGTCGGCGTCTGTGGTGTAATGCTGGCGGGAGGAGAAGGCAGGAGGTGAGACCCCTCACCCAGCAAGACCTCTGCAGGGGCAGGCGGGGCCCTGACTTAGGAGACCTGGGGTCTGATTCCGGCTCTGCCACCGACTGGCTGTGTGATCCCAGACACCTTTGCTCCACCTGATGCACGGTTTGAGGCCTGATGTAAGGCCCAGCTCCTGCCATCCCCACGCAGGGCTGAGGGGAGCGGATACCCCAGGGCACGTCTGTGGCTCCAGGGGAGAGTCCAAAATGGGGAGGGTGGGGGGAGGCCAAATGAACCAGAGAGATCTCCAATTCCCCTTCCTATGTAAAGGATGGGATGGGCCAGGCAGACTGATTCTCCAAGGGAAACAAACTGGGTTCCTTCCCCCCCGGCCAGGGCAGCAGCGCTGGGCTGCAGGGGCTCACTGAGGGAGGCCCCCCATTTAACCCAGCTCTGCCACCACAGGGTTTGTCTGATGTTCCTCCCCAGTGATTTTTAGTGCTCACAAAGGCAAAGGAGCGATAGTGGGGGGTCTGGCAGAGAGCACCATGGGGCAAATGCCTGATCCATCTCCTAGCTCCAAAATCCAGACTGACAGCCCCCGCCTGCGTCTGGTCCCGACCCCCAGCTCTGCCAACACCCCCCAGTCCTGATCCGCAGCCCCTCCCCTGCCCTGCCAACACCCCCCAGTCCTGATCCGCAGCCCCTCCCCTGCCCTGCCAACGCCCCCCTAGTCCTGATCTGCAGCCCCTCCCCTGCCCACGCCCCCCTGTCCTGATCCACAGCCCCTCCCCTGCCCTGCCAACGCCCCCCGTCCTGATCCGCAGCCCCTCCCCTGCCAACGCCCCCTCGTCCTAATCCGCTGCCCCTCCCCTGCCCTGCCAATGCCCCCCTGTCCTGATCCGCTGCCCCTCCCCTGCCCACGCCCCCCCGTCTTGATCCGCTGCCCCTCCCCTGCCCTGCCAACGCCCCCCTACTCCTGATCCGCTGCCCCTCCCCTGCCCACACCCCCCCAGTCCTGATCCGCAGCCCCTCCCCTTCCCTGCCAATGCCCCCCCCCATCCTGATCCGCAGCCCCTCCCCTGCCCTGCCAACATCCCCCAGTCTCACCCTGCAGCCCCCCAGTATAGATATTCCACCCCTTCCCCCAACAGTCGTGCAAATGGCTCCTCATTTCGGACCTGTGTTTCCCCTGGCTATTTGAGCCTTGCCGGTCTGTGCCAATTTCTGTGGCCGGGGGGGGGAAGGAATTGGCAGAGATACCAGAGGAAAAAATGTGGGTTCCAGTGTTGCTCAAACGGTGCAGTGGCACAGTCTGCCCACCAGGGGGTAGCACGAGGACAAGAACTGACCAGCTGGCCTTAGCGCAAGGGCCTGCAGAGGAGCTTGTCCTGCAGGCTCCTGTCTGAGCCCCGGAAACAAGGGTGAATTGGGGAACACACACACACACACACACACGCACATACTGGGCAGACGACCCCCTGCTCCCCACGTGCACCCAGCCCAGAGCTGCCTGCCTTCCTTTACAGCACCAGGTGTTGGCTACAGCAAGGATTCTGGGCTAGGCTGATCTGGAGGGTCTGCTCCAGCCAGGAGACGGCCACATCCTCTCCCCTCCACCCCCCAGGGCCATCTCTGCCCCAGGGAGTTCCAATGGGCACTCAGAACCAACACCAGCAGAGCCCAGCCCCCACCCCAGAGCTAACCAGCTGGACAGGGGATCACAGACAGATGGGACCCTACCAGCTCATGTCCCTTCACCCCCACGTGAGCCTAATGGAGCCCTGGTGACCTCAGATCTGCCATGTCCGCCCTAACCTGGAGAGCACAGAGTTGTTCCTGGCTGTGAAAGATCAGGGTGAGAAACCAATGCAAATCTCAAGAGAAACCAATGCAAATCTCCCTGGGCTACTCCACCCTCTGGCAGGCTCCCCACCCTCTTGGAGCCAGCCCCCTGCCCCAGTGCACTCGGCTCCCAGGAGAGGCACGAGACTTTCGGATTCCATCACACAGCGAGGAGCCTCTTCCTGCCCGGGCTGGGGGCGGGGCGGGCCCCTGAGAGGCAGGAAGTGCTCAGCAGGTTTGTCTGAATCATTATCAGGGCAGAACCAGGCTGAGCCTGGCTAACCGCAGCCTGCACCGAGCGCTTTGGGGGGGGGGGGGGGGGGGGGGGGAGGCTGGGCTCCTCAGCAGGGGGAGGGGAGGGCGCAGCTACTTGAGTGCAGATGGGAGGTATCTAGCCCAGCGCTGGAGAGACTGGTGGCCTGCGTTTGCCTCTAGGGCCGGTGCAGCGGGAACTTCCCCATGACCCACTGCCCTCCTGACACACCGCCACCCTGAGTGGCAGATGCCCTCTCTAGGGCTGAAAGACAGGAGTTGAGTCTCTGTGATCCCCTCTGCAGAGTCCTGCCAGCGCGGGGTGGTGGGTGTGCGTGAGACAGAGATCACCATGCGCCGCGGGGACAGAGCGGGGTGCCTGGAGAGCGACACATGGAGAACAAAGGATTTGGAAAGCAAATCTTTATGCAAACTCAGTGCTGCAAGGCAGGCAGCTTGGGGCGGTGACTGCACGGAGCGGGTGCTGGGAGTCCAAGGCCGTGGGCCATTTTCAGGGAGGACTGGGAGACCTGGCCAAGCTTTTGAGGAGCCTCTCCCCCACAGCTCACCTCCACCAGCTGCATGAGGTTCTCGAAGTAGACCTCCTCGTCGATGCTGAGCTTGCTGGAGGAGTAGATGATGCGGTAATGCTCCACCTTCCCCTCGCAGCTCACACACAGGGTGTAGTCCCCCGGGTAGTTGGTGCTCTCCCGCACCAGGAAGAGGCCCGTCTCTGGGGGGTACAGCAGCCGCTCCGCCTGCTCCCGCGTGATCTTCCCATGGAACCAGCTGGGGCAGGGGGAGAGACAGCAAAGGGGTAAATTCACTGCCCCAGTGTGTGAGGGACACAGCAAGGACAAGGGTTCTTACGCACAGCTCTGCCAGTGCCCCTCAATCCAGACCTGCAGCCCCCATGCTACCTCAGCCTGGCGCCCCCACAGCTCTGCCAGCCCCTCTGCGATCCCAGCCCGGTGCCTCCACAGCTCTGCCAGTGCCCCTCAATCCCAACCTGCAGCCCCCGTGATGTCCCAGTCCCAATCAGAAGCCATTGTCCAAGGGGGAATTGTTCAGCGGACATTGCCAGTGTGGGCGTCACTCAAGCCATGGGGAAGAGCTGGGGCTGAAAGGGGAGGGTCTGTAAGGAAAATGCAGGAGGGTGACAGCACAGCTGTTGAGAACAGAAACAGCTTCCTGGACACGCAGGGAAAATGGCCCCTTCCCCATCTGCTTTGGCCACGTCCCACCCTCGGTGCTGCCCGTGTGAACACGACTGACTGTGCCCCTCACACGTGATCAGGAACATGCAACTTCCTGTAAGGCCTCAGACCAGTTCAGCCACTGACACTGAGCCTCGGCTGCAGGACAGCAAGGTGCTGAGGTAGGCAGAATGTGCAAGCCAGACACAAGACAAGAGATGATAAGAAAGGCACGCACACAGGAAATCCTCTGAGAAAGTAGGAAAGGGACCTAGATAGCTGGCAGTGCAAGTTTCCTGCCGGGGTGCAGGGCATTGCCGGGGGCCAGAGCATGCACATGCTCCCAGGCAAGGAAGCAAGCAGATGCATGGAGCCCAACAAAGGCCTTAGGGTGCTAGCACAGTGTGGAGGAGCACCCGGAGGCAGAGAGACTGCTGGCACCCAGACTGCATGAGATGAGTACAGATCCAGGGGGAAAAACACCAGCAGAGAATTGTAAACCACACGGGCTCGGGGTGCTGCTGATCCGCACTCATCTAGTGCTGTGTAAAACCCCGCAAGTCCCAGGCCTGTGGGTGCTTCCTCCATCTCCAGAGACTTGTAACTGCCTTGAATGGCGGGACCAGCTGCTGAAAAGTGACCCCAGCTGTGGGGCATATATCTAACTTCACAGTGCTCCGATGGGAGGAGAGGTCAGCGTTCCTGGCTGGGAGACGTGTCTGCAGGACACTGGGAGAAGGAGACCCAGGCACCCCGAACAGACGTCCCAACCCCACATGCATTTCCCTCTGCGCGAGGTGCTCCCGATCGGCCACCCCCAGCGCCTGCAGCCCTTACAACCAGAGCCTCTTGTAACAATCAGCCAGGCCACACACAAGCATTCTTGTGCGTAGAGCCCCAGGAAATACACACACACACACACTCTGCTGAGACCGACCCAGCCCCAATAGGTGTGAGCACCAGGAAGTGCAGAAACGGAGTCACCAAAGCACGTGCAGATCTCCCGGCTTCAGCTTTCACTACTGACCCTCCCCTTACACAAGACACCGCCCCTCACTTCGCCCCCCAGGACTTCCTCTGTCCTGTGTTCCACACACTGCCCACTGCGCCCAGCGTGAGCTGGTCTGCGACAGCCATTTGATGCAGACACTATCACCACTACATCAGCTCCTCTGGATTTAAGCCCTCATTAATTGCTCTGGCTAACTGGCCTGAGCGCCCTCTACTGGTGAATGAGAGTATAATCCACCTGCACACTGCCCCCATATACCCAAAGGAACACAGTTAGGTGCAAGTCCCATACGAGAGTGGACTTGTATTTGGCAGCTATGAGTTAAGCAAGCCTAGGATGAGGCCACTGGACTGGTGACCCATGAAATGGGAGGTAGCAGGCATGAGGGGCAGCATCACAGGGGCGTTTTCCCCCACACGCTTGGAACATTAGGGGGATAAGGGCTCAAAAATCCCACGTGCCTTCTCTCTTCTGGCTGGTGGGAAGCCTTTATAGCTGCAAAAAAACCTTCCAAATGTGACCCGATGCTGCATCTGTCTTCCTTAGTCTGCAGACAGATAGCTCCAGTGCCTCTGTAGATGCTCATAGCTCTCGGAAGCAGCCACAGAACAAAGTTAACAAGATTCTGGTCAGTTTCTCTGCTGTTACTCAGAGCCCTAGCAGAGAAACTGACAGAAACCAGGTCAATTTCCCTCTGCAGCTGGGAAAGCCATGAACCCAGGTACTGATGCTGTTGCATCTTTTTGCTGGCTCTCTCTCTGGTACAGCAGCTTTAGCCCTCTGGTTTGCAGGTCTCCAGTAAGTTTTTCAAGCCCTGTGTTAGGCAGCACTCAAATCATCAGTCTAGCCTTGCTCCAGATCCACCGTCCTGCTGCCCATGGCCACCAAAACGCAGCACAGGATCTGAGTGGCAATTGGTAAGACAGGTCTTGTTCCTAGTTCTGCCCCTTCCTCTGGATACTCACGGCATCAGACTGAGTTTGGTTCCGGCTTTCACTCCTTCCCTCTTCTGAACGTAGTTGGCAGGGATGATCCCCTCACGGCCCACCTTGTTTTTGGCTTTGTACCAGTTGGGATCCTGGGAAGGGAAAGCAGAAGTGAGCAGAGCCCCCCGTGTGTCTATGCCACCCACAATACTATCCCCTTCTCTCCCACTGAGCAATGTACTGCCATAGAGAAACTTACAGCTACACAGTGCCTTTTATCTTGGGGAATCCTAAAGACATTATGCATGCAGCCACCTCTGAGCTGTCACATGGCAGTTGTTTAACAGCTCACAGTAACACTACACAACAGTTTAGCTCGGGCACTGAAGACGACAAGAGTCCATTTACATTTGCAGAACGTAATCCCCGGGGCTGGAATCCGATCAAGGCAACAGGGTTAACAAGCCTGTCCTTTTGCAAAACAGAAAGAAAAAAAATGCTCTGGCACCTCGAATGAGCTGCAGTGTTTAGTGCGTCAGCTTTTCACCCCATCTGTAGCAAGGCACTGCTAGTAGCCCAGCATCTCTTTGCACTCCAAGGCCCTGGCTTCCGACTGATGCAGGAAGAGACGTGCCTCCGCTCCGACTGAATGCCTGCGTCACTGCCTGCAGCACCTCTGGTTTTCCCGGAGGTCCCCCACCCAAGCACTCACCCAGCCCAACCCTGTTTAGCCGATGAGGCAAGACCAGAGAAGGCCTGGGCCTACACAACAAACCAACCAGCGCTGCCTGCTCACTACGTGCTCTAGCTCATGGCCAGACTGCCATCCCGCCAGCCTGTAGCTCTGAGCTTGGGAACACCTGAAATGCGACAGCGGCACGGCTGCACTTCAGCGTACACACAGCCTACACCGACGGGAGGGGGACGTAAGCCACCTCCCTGAGAGGCAGCAGCTAGGCCAGTGGAAGAGTTCATCCCTCGACATAGCACTGTCTGCACTGGGGGTTAGGTCGGCTTCACTACGTCGTTTGGGGCACGGATTTTTCAGAGTGACGTCGCTGGGTCGACCTAACTTTTTAGCGTAGACCGGACGTCTGCCTGCAAGGGACATGCTGGCCATGCCATAGCTCCACCGTATGACTATAGAGGCCCAGCTCGGGGGCAGCAGACACTGGTCAGCCCCACCTTCCCTCATGAAAAAGGCCCCATCAGATTTATCACCTGACTGCCATTAACTGCAGACCAACCCCCTGGTCTCCAGGTGTCACTGCTCAGACCCTGCCCATGGTAGGTCTAAAGGAGACACCCCGGCCATCTCTTGGGCATCTGATGGGTCGCAGCATTGTCCATGCACACAGAGTCACTCCTGGCAGAGTCTCACTTTAAACCCACGTGACTGCCTCCCTGGGACCCGCCTGAGCAACTTACATTTTGGAGAGGTTTAAATAACGATCACGTTAATTAAAAAGGCAGCCGGGTTTCCTGTCTCTTCTGCTCCCTTGGGGAGGGAATCCAGGCAGGGCTCCTGCATAATGAGCGTACCCCAGTGGGTACTGGCGGCATAGCATCTCTCTGCAGTGGGCCCCCCTCTGACCCCAAAGCCAGCAAGGGGGTCTCCCTGTTTTTCAATCTGCGGATCACTTTCTGATCAAATTAAATCACCCTCCCTCCCCTACCTCCTACTATTTGGGTTCCCAAAACTTTCTGTCCAGCAGCTCACACCCCTCCTCTGGGTGTCTGATGGCGGGGTGGCTATTCCACCCCTCCTTTCTGAACCGTAAGCTGAGAACCAGCGCTGTGAGGGCACTCCAAAATGGGATGCAGAGATGCAATCCCTCCAGCTGCCTTAGGGGTTGCCCCAGGGAGGGCAGGGAATTGCCAGCACCCCTGAAGCGAAGGGCAGGGCGGGTTACCTTGGTGACGGCGACGATGGTGAGCACATCCCCTTTACTGAACGGAAGGTCCTGCTCGGCGGTGCCTTGGAAGTTATACTTGGCGATACATTCCGTACCGGACGGCCAAACGGCCTGCAAGAGGGACAGAAAAACAGGGCCTCAGATGCTGACTGTACTCGGCTCCCACCACCAGAAGGAGCCAAACCTCAGATTCCACCCCCGGGGGTGGAAAGTCACACATGTGGGATCCCATGTGCCCAGTGAGTGTGCAAGAAATGCTAGCGGAGGGATGGGGGTTATGGGCTGGGTATACGTGCTGGTTAATACATACAGCCATCCTTAGCTGTGGGCTGACCCTAGCCCCATCGCTTGGCTTGAGAACTCCCAAGGGCCCTCGGCTACTGGCCAGGAGGTTTCATTAGCAAAGCCTTTCAGAGCCAGGGGAGGTGCCATGGCTGAGCGGCCTCTGGTCTCTAGAGCCTCATGTGGAGCTCAGGGCTTCTGCCCCATGGAGGGCACAAAAGGAAGGGGGAAAAGTCCTGATTTAACCCTTCGGCTCCTGAGGCTGGGAGGACAGAACACACCATGCTAGTGCCCTTGGGGGTGTGCAGGCATACTGGTGCCAAGCAATTTACACTGGGTTCCAGAAACCAGTGAGCGCTGCAGAAAGGAGTGGCCTGCACCTGACCCCCAGACATGGGCCCCGCCAGCCAAAACAGGGCTCCAGCCTTTGCCTGTCTCTCCTCCCACCCCACACAGGCCTCAAGCAACTCTGGCCTTTCCCTGTCCCCAACCCCCACCAAAGCACTGGTGACTCTGGCTGTTACCTGCATTCCTGACATCGTCTCAGGCGGGTCTGGGGATCAAATCTCACAGGAGGGACACGTCACTTGGCATGAGATCTAGAGAAGTGAATGAGAGAGGATGTGCTGAGAACGAGCTATGTCACGCACCCAGCCCCATGGGCAGCTCCAGAGGCCCCCGCCCACCCCAGGAATATCCATCTTATTCTTCAACACACAAAGCAGGGCTTGAAAAATGTTGCCAGACACCTACTACCCTGAGGCAAGGCGGGAGCGGCATCCCCAGGGAGGTTGCAGAGCAACACCCTGGCGGAGAAGGCCAGTCCCCACCCTCCGGCTGTGGGGAAGGTAGTATCTACACTCCCTGCATGGGGAGCTCCTTGTTTGGATCAGTCTCTGCCTAGTGGGTGCCTGATGAATTCAAAGGCCTGACCCTCCGGCTCCTGGGTTATTAGAAGGAAGGATCTTGTACTCTCTCCCTTCCCCCAGCCATCTCACACCCATAGCCCTGACTGCTGTACGCACAGAAGCTTTCTGCTGTCCTACCCTGACACTGCCTCCTGCACGCTCTGTGGGGATAGCTATTCTGCCCTTGTTTCATGAGTCCTTCCCCTAGAGACAGCTCTAGGGCCTGTCTCTGCACCTAGGAGCTGCAGCAGAGTGAAACTGACACAATTCTTCCAGGCTTCCCCCAGGAATGGGACAGCAGTCCTGAAACTGACCAGGCACGTCAATTACATGCTTCTGCCTCTTGTTGGAAGGGCAGGGCTGCATCAGGACAGATTCTGACCGTGGCAAAGATCAAGAAGGGCTGGTTAAGTTCGTTAGGAATGGTGGCTTAGCCCTGCCTCCCTCTTTTCCACACATGCCAGGAAAGCACCTTGCTCACCGCCAGGGAGCAGGTGAACGGATTTCCCAAACAGCTTCTCCCACTGCGGTGACACTGGGGGGGAAGCAAGGGCAGAAGCCGTAGCTTCATGCAGGCGGCTGAAGTCTCGGAAGCCAGCCGCTAGCATCGAGCCCTCCCCTCACCCAGTCTCCGTGCTGTCGGTGGCAGGAGATGTGATGCTGTGAGTACCCCAGGGCACCAGTGTAATTTGACAGAACAAACAGGAAGCGGTTGGGGTAGGCGGATGAGGCTGCTGAGCGCCATTCAGAAATGCAGAGGCCCAATCTGCACCCAAGCAAGCTGCGACTGCTGGGAAGAAGCCTCCCTTGTGTGCTAGCTGTGAAACAAACCGGGTTCTTTGGCGCACAAGCTGCCTGGTGGAGGTTTCTCCCCACTCTTTGGGATGCTGCGGGGGGACAGACAGGGTGGGGATCATGCACATTTCACTGCCCCTCCCCCCGATCTAGGTCTCAGCCAGGCCAGGGAGGGGAGGGCCGCGTGTCTGTGGGAATTAGCCCTGTCCCCTGGCTCAGCCTTTCAGACCATTGCTGGCCTGATGGAGCTCTGGGAAGGGGCATGGCATGGCCTGTCTCAGCCCAGCTCTGCTGCAGCAACTTCCTCTGGTGGGGGGAGGATCCAAACCTGAGTGAGGATTTTAGTTTCATCCACTTTCAGCTGCTGCAGGTCTGGGGGAAAAGGGACGTGGTTTCAGTCCCTGACCTCCCTGGCTATCCATTGGGGGGTGGGGCCAAGACCAGCATAGGCAGTAGAGGGTCTCAGCTCAGCTTAACCCACTTCCCATTCAGCTCTTGGGCCAATGAGAGGAACAACTGTCCCCATCTGGCGGGGAGGAAGGAATACGGCCTCCACCTGCTCCCCACAATAGTGCTCCAGTAGGTCACTGTGCCAGAGCCTCGATACAGCAATGATGGGCACGTTAAGAGTGGCAATGGATGCCAGGTACGTTGGCAGGGCAGAGCCCAAGATGGCAGGAGCTGACCGATAAAACAGGTTAGTGTTCTCCAACTTTCCATGGGGGTGGGAGGTGTAAAGGAAGGAGATGGGAGAAAACAGTTTAATTTGAGGGTAGGTGTTGTATCTGAGTTTGGCTGGCTACGGATCCACTTCACTGGTTAGACTGGAAGCCCATGAACTCGGACTCAGGGCTGAAAGATTCCCCCCCTCACCCCCCAGAGAGATTCCTCCCCCAAAGCTGGGCAAAACTAACTGATCCAAGTGTACCCAGCTCCCGCACTAGGAGCGGGCTACAGAGCACACTTTAAGGCAGGTCAGGAAGGGGAAGGACACCCCCCGTCCCACAAGGGGACACCACTTACACACTCATAAGAGATCAGAAAGTAGCAAAACGCATTTTTAACCAAGCCAGATACATCAATTAAATTCCAAAGCATCCAAACAGTCTATGAACTGCCACCTCCAGCTGACAGGTTCCTAGTCACTGAACCATAGATATGAAGGCTAAAGGGATTACTGAGATCCTCACTTTTCTGCACGGCACAGGCCAGAGAACCTCGCCTAGCAATTTCTGCACCAAGCCCATAACTTCAGCACTTCTGGAGGAGCCAACAACCCAATTCACAGCCCTCCCCTCTATGGATGGCGGTGATCAGCATTCCCAGTTTGGGCATGGAGGGGATGTCCACGCTGCATTGTACCCACGGCACTCAAGCCCCTGCTTGACCATCCCACTCTGCATTTACAGTTGCTGGACCCAGGTCTCACAGCCGTGCTAATGCGTCCATATTGCACTACACTGACCTTCTGACTCGCATCTGCAGCTTGACCTGCCTCCACACGGCAAAATGACAGGGCTTGGGCAGGACTTGAGCTTGGCCCCCATCCCCCCCGGCGAGTCCTAGGACCCCCGTGCTGAGTGCTTGCAGACCCGAGTCAGAAAGATGTGTGTGTGGACAGTGGGAAGGGGGTTTGGGCTCAAACCGGAGTCTCGGGGCGTGGCTACGTTGGAAACTTCAAAGCGCCGTTGCGGGAACGCTCCCGCGGCAGCGCTTTGAAGTGCGAGTGTGGTCGCCCGCGAGCGCTCCCAGCGCTCCAGGTACTCCACCTCCACGAGCCAGCAATCACACTCCTGAGCCAGCAAGTTAGAGCACTACAAAATGTAAGTGCAGACAAGCCCTCAGCCTTGGTTTACAATGCAGTGTAGACAATCCCTTAAAGTAACAAGGTCACTCCTATGGGAAAACCACGCTGGGGGAACTTCTTAGTGACGTTGCCCGCAGTGGTGCACCTTGGGAGGTATTTTTGCAGGTAGCTGGGTGTAAACAGCAGTTCGTTCTACTGTTTTGAGTGCAGCGCAGCACAGCACACAGCCCCATCTCCTGCTTCCTGGCAGCAACGGATCCCTGGATTCCCCCAGAGTAGTGGTTCTCAACCCGTGGCCCGCTTGCGGCCCAATCAGCACACAGCTGCGGCCCACGTGACATCCTCAGGGCCATACAGGTAGCATTGTTATGCAGCCCACAGTGGTAAATAGATTGAGAACCACTGCCCCAGAGGATACACGCTCACGTCCCCCCCACTTCCCCCTACAATTACCAAGTGTAGCCAATCCTCTGTGCTACAACTGATGTTGCTGATTAGCAACAACCAGCCACCATGTGGGCTTGGATCCTTCAGAAGCTAAAGGCTGGCTCTTCCTTCCCAGGGAGGAGGGATAAAGCTGGCTGTGTGTCCTCCCTTCTCCCTGTTCCTGGCTCGGGGAAAGTTATTACAGCAGGGAAGGGCTGTTCTGGGGACCTTTCTCCCCAATCCCCACCTCAGTTATGTCCAAGGAGTTGGGGTTGTTGGCGCAGTATCTAAGCCCCAGTACACGTCTTCCTGCTGTTTGCCAATTCCATTACTTCTTGGGTGTGTGGGTGGCTGAGTGATGACCAGTTATGTAGCATTAAAGCATCATCCAGGCATCAAATCATCCTGCAAGGCAAGGAGGTATCAGCCCCACTGTTCACAAGGGGAAACTGAGGCACAGAGCGGGAGCCCTGCTCGAGTCAGTGGCAGAGTCGGGATCAGAACTCGGAAGCTCCCAGTTCCTTACCCAATCCACTAGGTCACAACACCCCCTGGCCCACATCACACGCCAATCAATGGAGCTGGACTCCAAGCACAGCCCCTCATGCACTGTCAGCAGCGCCAACCAGGAAACTGCTCGCATGCACACGCTCCAGACACACTAATGCTATCCACTAGCTAAAGGCTCAGCTGACACAGGTACCTGTGCGGGCAAGAGGCATAGGCAGCTACTGAAAGGTGTGTAACTGGAGACCAGACAGGAGAACATTTCTCGGCAGGCCCTGCTCCAGAGCGGCAGGAGGTTGGTTGAGAATCATCAGACTGGGACAGGGAGGGCTTCTATTAGAATGAAGGAAACTGAGGGCACAGGCAGCCTTGGGGGGCTGAGAGCCACCTTCGGTTCATGGGGGCTCTGTTGCCAGCCTGTTCTGTTTTTCATCAGCATTTGCAGAGGATGTGCTGTTCTAAGCAATCACTCCCAGTTCACCAATTCACGGAGCCACAGATGGTACCTGTTAGGCAACCCCCTTCCGTTCCATTGCCAATTGTTCACACTGCAGCACTACCTAGGGACTCCCTGATTGAGATCAGCGCCCCACGGTGCCAGGCACCGTATGGACGCACAGGAAGAGACACATAGAAAGGGGAAGTGGCCTGCACACACCCATCAGTGGCAGAGCCCTGGTCTCCCGAGCAACAGACCAGTGCCTCATCCACAGGATCAGTGCAAGATAGAACCCAGGAGTCCTAACTCCCAAATCCCATCTCCCACCCCACTGGTGCTCTAACCACTAGATCCCACTTCCCTCATGAAGCCAGGAACAGAACCCAGGACCATGCTGCCTTCACGAAATATCAGGTAGGTTTCCTGGGCTCCCTTTTTCACCATGCCTGCCTACTAGGGATGTACATCTATACTAATATCTCTGTCCTGTATGTCCCAAACTCCCCCGTCCTGCCCAATTGACGGATGCTGTAAGCCAGCCTGGGTGGGGTTGCCATTTGGCTTAAAAAAAATAAAGGAGACATTTGCTTTGGAAACGCAGTGCCTGCTTCTGGACGCTCCCCCGACATACACTTTATTTTATGATGCCCCGAATGGTGTTCCTGTTTACAGATCAGCCCCTTTGGGGAGCACTGAGGCTCGGCAAAAGCATCAGTGATCCCGGTGAAAGCCAGAGAGAGGAATACTGTAAGTTGCTGCACCCTTGGTGAGAAGTGCAATTCCACAAGCTTTGCAGAGCAACATCTCTACAGAGGTGCAGCTGGAGTCCACCACCAGCCAGCAAAGGATGGGAAAAGGAAAAAAGAGAAGACTTGAAACACCCTATTGTTCTGGTCAGATGCTCATTCATTCCAACACCAAGTGGAAAAGAGAGGGGAATGATGGTCCAGTGGTTAGAACACTAGCCTAGGAGACCTAGGTTCAAGTCAGTGCTCTGCCACAGACTTCTTGTGTGACCTTGGGAAAATCGCTTAGTCTCTATCCGTCAGTTCCCCATCTGCTCAATGGCCCACAGGGATGTTGCGAAAACAAACACGTTAAAGATCAGGATGGGCTCAGATAAGCATTACAACAAAGGGCGTAGCAGGGCTTTCGATTCAATGCCTTGGGCTCCAGTCACCCAGGCCAGTTCTCCATCCCAAGAGGAAGCACTGAATTCAGTTTCACCAGTCCAGGCCTTCACAATCACCACAGTTTGTCTGATATCTAAGCAAGAGTAGGACAGGGCACTTCTCATACCTTAACCGGGGACCTTCACCTAAGCAAAGTCTGGCTAATGAATATTTCATTTATTAAAGCTTTTCTAAAACCCCAGAGATCACACTTCTTTTTAACTCACGACCAGCCACTGAAAAAGTTCACTGTCCTCAAACCACATGTACTGATTCCAACACTATTTTTAGTCCTAACAGGTCACCATTGTTAAATGTATCTATCTGTACGTTGCTAGCAGCTTGATTAACAGATCTAGATGCGATGGTGCGAGGCACTGTACAAACATATCACAAGAGACAGTCCCTGCCCAAAGAGCTCACAGTGCAAACAGACATCACAGACACATGGCCGGAGAAAAGCACTATCCTCGTTTTCCAGATGGGGCTCTGAAGCACAGAGAGAGGACGATTCTGAGGGCTGAAAACTTGGGCATTATCTTAATTTATTAAAGCTTTATTACATGCTGACGTGTGACTGTGATAATGCCCTTTTGTGATTCAAGGGTTGTTTTCTCTCTAACTGCACAGCTTGGTTCCTTCTAAGTGCCAGCCCCACACAGTTAACTTGGGTCAGGCTGGCATCTTCCATGCTCACGCGTCGCCAAGGATCCAGATTCTACAACTGGCATTTAGTGAACAATGTTGCAGCCGATGCAACAGAATCCAGAATTCTGCAACAGAAGAGAATTCTGGTGCCAGCATAGAACCCAGCTCCCCTCCCACTGCTGTGTCCGCTCTATGCTTGGCACCAACATCATTCGTCACTCAAGTCAGCAGAGGGTGATTCTGAGTTCACCCAGAAAGCAGATCTGGAGAGTGACAAATAAAGGGAGACAATTCTACTGTTAAAATCATGTCCTTCTGGCTGCCATCTTGCTTCGCCAACTCACACTTCAAGGCTGGCATCATTTTGGCAGCTAGTATCTTGTGACCACTTGAGCTGGAGATTGGAATTTAATACCATTTGAAAGCTATGAATCCCAGCTGCTTTCAGATGACATAAAACACCAATTTCTAGTGCTACTTGTTCCCTAGATAACAGTTCCCAAATTCAAGCTGGAATTAAACTGGTGGAGAGATAACAGACAAGAAGATAACCCAGGGTTTGTCTACATTACCTGCAGGATCGAGGGGCAGTGATCGAGCCAGCAGGGCTCGATTTATCGCGTCTAGTCTAGACGCGATAAATCGACCGCCGAACGCTCTCCCGTGGACTCTGGTACTCCACGGGAGTGGGAGGCGCAGGCGGAATCGACGGGGGAGCGTCAGCTGAAGACGCCGCGGTGAGTAGATCTAAGTACATCAACTTCAGCTACATTATTGACGTAGCTGAAGTTGCGTAACTTAGATCAATTCCCGCCCCCCTCAGCGTAGTCCAGGCCCCAGAGACCATTTAAGATCTCGTGTCTTACAGTATTACAAGGGCTGCACCACTGAAAAGATACGAATCCCAGATCTTCAATGCTGTACGGCATTTGTTTCCAGCACGGGAGGGTGGGAGGATTCACAAGGTATCAGAGCTTGAACTGTCACTGGTCCCTCAGAAGTAGCAGTGCTATTTGAAACCAGTCCAGGACTTTTCATAACAAGTCCCAGAACTCCGAGCCCCACCACCGTAATCCCGGCTAGAACTGATAAGTAGAAATCTTTTCGTTATTAACACGACACAAACCAAACCAAAATAAAAACAGGAGTTTACTCAGTTCCTACAATGTCTGCAAAGATGGAGATCATCCCTCCTTCCTCCCATCCTTTGTCTTGTCTATTTAGATTGCAAGCTCATCAAGGCAAGGACTGTCTCTTACTAGGTGTCTGTACAGCACCCAGCCTAGGTAGGGCACCGATCTCATTCCAGCCTTGAGGTGCTACAGTGCTAATAAGTCATCATCATCAACCCAAACCCTGCAGCACACAGCTAGTCCACAGAACCGGGAAGCGTGAAACTGACCAGCTGGATGTCAGTACTTGGAATGACTCAAGGGCAAAGACTAAAGGAGCTAAGTGATTAACTGCTCAGTAAATGTTTTAAACCCTTCCGTTTAAACCATCTCCGGTGTTGCCGGGGCCAAAGCACATTAGGGTTTCTAAATACGATTTTACACCTGGCAGCGACACTTTACGAACATTTCTGAGCCTTTTACTTTCCGTTCAGATGCCGCCAACGGCTCTGTTTAACCTTTAATGACTCAGGCTAATGCTGAGGGGCCAGATCCACAGCTGCTGCAAATGGGGAGCTACGGTGATGTACACATGCTGAGAATACAGCCCGTGGTGTTTAACACTCTGGGAGCTAAGCCATTTCCAGTTTGGGGGCAGCCGCTGGAGGACGCTGAACTGGAGCGGAAGGACTGACAGAGCCCCATCTGCCCATGCTCTTGGCATGACTGCTTCCATCTGGCCATGGAGCAGCAGGGTGGGAAGAGGCTTCCACGGGGAGCAGGACCCAGAGCACAGAGGAAGCAGCCTCTGCTGGCAGCAGAGCAGAGGCAGACAAGGAAGACAAGCATAATGTAGGTGGTGGAGTGAGGCAGTGGGCTTCAGCCTCTGCAGGCAAGCGTGTTTAACAGAGGTGTCAAAGGGGAAGCAGACTCACAGATGGCGTGGAAGCAGGGCAGCGGGGTTTGTAAAGATCACAGGGGAAGGTAACCCAAATACACACAGTTCAAGGGTTCATGCTACAGCCTGCTGAAGTGAAAGCTGGCAGGGGGCCTCCGGCAGCATGGGGACATGGATCTCTTCTGGCCATGGGAGCTGGGGCCTGCAGAAAGGTCTCTTGGCAAAGAGCAGGGGCGTGTTTTCCCATCACTTGGTGGGGGTGGAAAAGCGCACACACAAGCCTGCGTGCTCCCACGCCAGCATCACTGCGGCAGACACAGGCAGTTCAAGCAGCATGCGGGAGGCCAGTGTTTCAACAAGCTCAGGGGGTTGGATCCGTTTCTCCTCCTCCTCCATTTGTTGCAAAGAAGGCGGCAACAAGGCAGAGAATAACGCCGCCCGCTCTTGCGGAGCGCTTGTGCCTCCATAGATCGCAGAGCACCTCACAGACGAGGTCAGCGTCATTTGGCACATGGGGGCATGGGACGCTGAAGCGACTTGCCTGAGGTCGCCCAGCAGGCCAGTGGCAGAGCCAGAAACAGAACCCAGGTCTCCTGAGTCCCAGTCCAGCTCTCTCCTCACCAGGCCACACTGCCTGTACTGCTCACTCAACGGAGGGCTTGAACCCAGCAGCCTGAGAGTGAGTCTCATGCTCGACTGACAGAGCTAGTCAGGTGGAAAGTGAAATAGGCCAACAAAGCCCAGGCAGAAGTCTCTTCCGAGTTCTACCCACATAGTCTTACTCCACCCTCACGTGCAAGGGGTGCTCTGTTCCAGCTGGGGGAACCCCTGGCACTCTATCTGTTGGCGCATTTCCCTTCCCTCCCGAGAGTGGCACGTTATTGGTATTTCCCTCCCTCGCAGCTTCAGCTGGAGCATGAAGGTTGCCTGAGAGTTTCCATTATAACCCCCATTTCTCAGTCACTCTTAACTAACCCAAATTCTAATCTTTTGGGCTGAAATTTTCCAGGCCTGGTCTCTGACTGAGGGGGAATGGTCTTGGGAAATTTGAGTCAAAACCTATCTGGCTTTTTGTGAGATCTAGACATAGGTGACAACTCCAAGAGTCGTCCAGAAAAAAATTAGCAGGTGCTTAGCATCATCTGCAGCCAGCTCCCGCCTTGCCCACAACGACTCCCGCCTGCGGCCCTGCTGATCAACTCCTCCCCCTCCCTCCCAGCGCCTCCTGCACACCACAGAACAGCTGTCAGCGGTGTGCAGGAGGCGCTGGGAGGGAGAGGAAAGAGCAGGGACGGGGTGCGCTCAGGGGAGGGAGGAGGTAGGGAGGGGGTGGAAAGAGGCGGGGCAGGGGTGGGGCTTGGATGAAAGGGGGAGTGGGGGCAGGGCCTGCGGTGAAGGAAGTTGGCACCTATGGATCTAGATGAGCTGGGATGGGGATGGTGGGAGACACTAGTTTTCCCACAATAAAGAAATGATCATCAGCTTTATAGGGCAGAGACTGGTCTTTTTGTTCTGTGATGTACAGCGCCTAGCACAACAGGGGTCTGGGTCCATGTCTGGGGCTCCTGGGTGCTGCAGGAACACAAATAATAAATTCTAATAAACGATGGCAGCTCTGTCTATCCAGCCCTACGCACATGCTCAGGGAGCGACTGCTGTAACCGACGTGGCTCAAGGCTTTGTGGCCCTGACTCTCCACTCCTTGGATCCGCAGTGGATGCCCGCATGGCAGGAGAGCTCCGTCACAGTGGGGGGGGCTCTATCCTGGGAAGCAGCGACTACGATTTGGGGGTCGTGGTGGATAATCGGCTGAAATGAGCTCCCAGTGCGACACTATGACCAAAAGGGCAACTGCAATCCTGGGATGTGTAAACAGAGAATCTCGGGAAGCAATAGGGAGGTTATTTTACCACTTGTAAATTGTGGTGTGACCGTTGCTGGGATACTCTGTCCGGGTCTGGTGCCCACAATTCAAGAAGTGATAAACTGGAGAGGGGGTCAGAGAAGAGCCATGGGAACGATGAAAGGATTAGAAAACCTGCCTCACAGTGATAGACTCCAGGAGCTCAATCGGTTTAGCTTAACAAAGAGGTTAAGGGGTGACTTCGTTACAGTCTAAGTATCTACATGGGGAACTAATATTTAAACAAAGGGCTCTTCCATCTAGCAGAGAAAGGTCTAACACGACCCCATGGCTGGAAGCTGAAGCTAGACAAATTCAGACTAGAAATAAGGTATGTTTTTAACAGTGAGAGTCATTAACCATTGGAACAACTTGCCAAGGGTCACGGTGGATTTTCCATCACTGACCATTTTTAAATCAAGACCGGCTGTTCTGCTAAAACCCTGCACTCGGGATTATTGTGGGGCAGGTCTCTGGCCTGTGCTGTACAGGTCAGAGTAGATGGTTCCTTCTGGCCTTGGAATTCGTGACTATGAATCTTGCTGTGTCTCAGCTAACCAGCACCCTCCTCCCCCTTCAAACCTCCTTATCCTGGAGAGAGCGGGGCTCCACTGTTGTGAGAGGCCGGTGCAGGATTTCAGTGTAATTGGAAAGGGCTCCCCAGGGCACGGCAGTTAGTGCGTGCAGGGGAGAGATGTTAATGACAGCAGCATATGGTCCGTTAGAACAAAGGGAGGCAACCACGCCACTCCCTGGGGAAGGGCTCAGTGAGGGGAGAGGTAACGCACCACCCCCATGGAGAGGGGCTGAGGCAGGATCTGGACCCCTTTCCATGGCCACTGGGGACTAGAGCTAGGATCTCCCTTTGTCCTGGGCTGCAGCAAGCCACTTGTAAACAGGCAGCTGGGGGTGGGGTGGGGCGGGGCTGGACAGGGGATTGGAAACTCATGCCCCCAGTCCAGCCACATTAACGTTACCCTCCCATCACTATGTAGCACACCTCACTGCCTGCAGCATGGGAGAACCCTCCCTCATAATCAGCTCAGTCCAGTCCCAAACCCACACAGGCCTGGCAGGTCCCCTCACATGTCAGGGCAGACACTCACCCCCAGCAGACCAGAGCTCACGCTGCCCGGCTGGAGGGAGCCATCAGCTGCTGCATGGGGAAAATAAGAGACTACCCCCTGCTGGTAGCAGCCAGAACTACAGCCTCCATCTTATACCTTGATTCCACCATTGTCCACTCAGCACAATGGGGAGAAACAGCCACCTCCTTCCAAAAAGAACAGGAGGACTTGTGGCACCTTAGAGACTAACAAATTTATTTGAGCACAAGCTTTCGTGAGCTACAGCTCACTTCATCGGATGCATTCAGTGGAAAATACAGTGGGGAGATTTATATACACAGAGAACATGAAACAATGGGTGTTACCATACACACTGTAACCAGAGTGATCACTTAAGATGAGCTAATACCAGCGGGGGGGGGGTGGGGGGGGACCTTTTGTAGTGATAATCAAGGTGGGCCATTTCCAGCAGTTGACAAGAACATCTGAGGAACAGTTGGGGGGGGGGGGAGAGGAATAAACATGGGGAAATAGTTTTACTTTGTGTAATGACCCATCCATTCCCAGTTTCTATTCAAGCCTAAGTTAATTCTATCCAGTTTGCAAATTAATTCCAATTCAGCAGTCTCTCCTTGGAGTCTGTTTTTGAAGTTTTTTTGTTGAAGAATTGCCACTTTTAGGTCTCTAATTGAGTGACCAGAGAGATTGAAGTGTTCTCCGACTGGTTTTTGAATGTTCTAATTCTTGACGTCTGATTTGTGTCCATTTATTCTTTTACATAGAGACTGTCCAGTTTGGCCAATGTACGTAGCAGAGGGGCATTGCTGGCACATGATGGCATATATCACATTGGTAGATGTGCAGGTGAACGAGCCTCTGATACTGTGGCTGATGTGATTAGGCCCGATGATGGTGTCCCCTGAATAGATATGTGGACACAGTTGTCACCTCCTTCCACTATCCTGCCTGAACCAAGGCAACTCAAGAACTAAACCTGGAAACAGAACCTGCCACCGATCAGGGCAGCTTCGGTGGTTCCCCCAGCTCCCAGCTATTAACCCTAGCCTATCTAGCCCTGAGCCATGCTAGAGAGATCGCGCCCTGCTGGCACCTGGAATTCTTTGAGCTCTGCGATCACTTTGTCCAATGGTATCATCCTCCACCCACTGCCTCTCCACTGTCACAGACTGGTGTACGGGCGCGTGTGCACGGAGAAGCAGCAGGTTTCAGAGTAGCAGCCATGTTAGTCTGTATTCACAAAAAGAAAAGGAGTATTTGTGGCACCTTAGAGACTAACAAATTTATTTGAGCATAAGCTTTCGTGAGCTACAGCTCACTTCATCGCTACGGAAGAGAAGAAAGGACAGACCAGAGCAGAAAGGGTTTTCCCTCGCAAGCCCCAAGAGCAAGGATGGCCCAGCAACTTGGCCTGGGGCGAGCGCGCTGGCCAGGTGACCATCAGAAACCACAGCAATGGGCTGAGATTATACTGGGGTGTGTACGTGGGTGGGGGAAGAATGGGGATCTCTCAGAGAGATTCCTTCACACAGAACTCTGGGAGACTCAGCAGGTGCGGGAACAGCCACGCAAACCGATTGGTTCCTGTAAGGATCCCTCTCCCAGCCCCTTACACTCTGACTCCATGCCCTGGGAAGCCCACCTGCCCCCTCAGCCTCCCAGACACCCCTATACGGACCCTTCCACGGCAAAGCCCAGCACATAGCAGAATCCCGAGACTCCAGTTTGCTGGGTGTCAACTGTGCAGGGGTTGAAACCAAACAAGTTGGGGTGCCAGCCGGCTCGGGATCCCTTCTCCCACCCCCAGAGATCTGTGCACATGAGAGATGCTACAGGCCTCACACCCTTAGAGCTCCAGGGTAAACGGCCCTCGGACCCAACCTCACCTAGAAACGCACCCAGCAGCCTGGCTGTGGGAGGCCAAGGGGACGGTGACGTCAGCTATACTCTGGCAAGCCTGAGGCTATCGCCTGCCAAATACAGCTGGAGAAAAATCCGCTCCTCGTAATAGAAGAAACAGCTGCAGGAACTGGAGGGGGGGCGGGAGGGGGTGGGCTGATCCATCAGGGGAGGAGGCCACTCCCTATAACCCCTCCCCCCAAAGCCTACTGGGGAGAGGAGGGTGAATCCATAAAGCATAACTCCCTTAGGCAAGAATTTTCCAGTCTCCTGAGCCCCCCACCTCACTGACTGCCACCACTGCACCAAAGAGATGCCCCATAGATTCAATAACCAAAGCTCACAACACCCCAGGAAGGGGGTGGGCTATCACAGATCAATGCCATTACTCCCACCCCCATCTTCCAGACAGGGAAACTGAGTCACGCCTTGTCAGACTGACATCCTCTGCACGACCAATCGCACAACTGGAAATAGAATCCAGGTGCCCCAACTCCTAGCTCCCAAATGCAAAGCAATACTACGGGCCAGTCCCCTTTATGATGCCTAGAGGCAGCCTCAGGGGGGTCCCCCCAGCTCCGCTGCTTCATTTTTAACCTCAGACTACCTAGTCCTAGTGGCCCTCCTCTCTTGGTCCTGGGGGACCCCGGAGGCAAGCACAGAGCCACCAGTAGTTTGAAATCCCCTAGGTCACTGGGGGATCTCCTGAGACGGGGACCGGGAGAGCCACGTCTCAGGTGTCAGCTGCTGGCCCCCCATCACTGCCGCATCTGAGCGCCTCAGATCTTTGACGCGTTTCCCCGCACACAGCCCTGGGAGGCAGGGCACTTCCAGTCCCCCCCATCGTACAGATGGGGAGCTGAACCGCAGGGAGCCAGTACGCTGGCTCACCTTGAACTCCCACACTGGCTGCTGGGGCAACTTCCCCTTCCCTCCTCTGCTTGGGCATATCCCATGGCACCTGCCCTCCTTCTGCATCTCTGAACCCAGAAGGTAGATCAAGCTTACCCTGCCGCTGGCTGAAAGCCACCTGACCAGAAGGCACAACAGACTTGCCAGCTGCTTCTTCCCATCCCACCCACGACACCTGTCCCTCTGCCCCCAGTGGCTATACTTAGCGTCTCTGCAGCACGTGTGCCGCTCATCGAGGGGAGGTCCCCGGCACAGCGGAGCTAGAACCTGCTATAAATAAGCCTGGTGCTAGCAGGCATCTGCTTCATCCCCCAGACAGCTGGGAGGAGAGCTCCCCACTGCGGCAGGTGCGTCGGCCCAGGGGCTGGACGCCGGGTGCTACTGACAATCAAACAGCAGAGCAATTGGCATCTCGAGCGCGTGGAGCCACCGAGCTTCCCGAGTGAAACGGTACGCACATGGAAATGCGGCTTCGTGCCTGGGAGACGAGGTGACTGCGGTTCGCAATGCCATGGACAGCAACAGATGGGGCACCATCTTAGGCTAAATCAGCTCCTGGGCTGGACGCCGGCTTGCTGTATTCGACTGCACTGAGCCAATGCACAGCTAAGGAAGAGGGGCCGCTGGGCCAGGAGATTAAATAGTCTATGCTACCCAGCATGCACCAGACAGGGACTCCTCACCATGTGGGATTTCTCCCTAAGCCAGAGTGAGCAGGCAGCCCTTCAGGGGGTCCTGATTCTGCATGGCGGCATCGGCTGAGAGAGGCCCCGCACTAGGATAAGTCCCCTACTGCGTGGGACTCGTAACAATCCTCGCTTTGTTCTTGCCGTCTTGACCCCCTGGAGATGCATGATGTCATTGGCCAAAGCATCAAATGAGCCTTTCTCGCCCAGGCCCATATGCTCAGGGCGGGCGAAGCGTGGGTGCCGAGCAGCAGACTATTGATTTAACACAGCCAATGGCCCTGGAGCAGGGAGGAACAGAAGACAGACCCTCTCTGAAATCTCATTCCCAGGCTACAAAGGGCACAGAAATTACGAGTTTTAAGGATCTACTTTAATATGAATCCTGCTAATTAACGACATACGCACACACCCCTCTTGCCGTTTCATATTTTTGAAGCATTTAGAGGCAGTGCCTTTGAAATTCTTGGCTCCAGGATTCACGCCAACTCCCACAGCTGGCCACAGCATGCCAGGAACTTTGCCACAAAGAGGGGCAGCAGGCAGGCGGCCTGCCTGGCTTGAGGGCTGGGCCTAATTTGCAAGTGCAAACAGAGGAGTTTTAAGCAAAAAAAACCAAAACCCTCAACATTTGCTTGTGCTCCTATCTTCCTGGAGAGAAGACCAGGGATCAGCCTTTAGAACCAGGTGCAAAAGACTCTGGGGCATTCTCACAGCCATGGCTAGGAACAGCAACAAGCAGGACTGAAGGCAGAGGAGAAGGCGGAGAGACAGTGTGGACCAGTGGTTAGGGCACTGGACCGTGCGTCAGGGGTCGTGGGTTCTAAACCCAGCTCTGGCTTGCTGGTGAGTCACTCCTTTCTGAATGCATCCGATGAAGTGAGCTGTAGCTCACGAAAGCTTATGCTCAAATAAATTGGTTAGTCTCTACGGTGCCACAAGTCCTCCTGTTCATTTTACTCCTTTCTGTGCGTCTTCTGCCCCCTCGCCCTTTGTCTGGGGACACTGACACACAATACGCTGCAGCTGCATTGCTGTAGCATTTCAGCATAGACACTACCTATGCCAAAGGAAGGGGTTCTCCCATCATCATAGGTAATCCAGCTCCCTGAGAGGTGGTAATTAGGTCTCTATAGCTCGGGGTGCAGATTTTTCACACCCCCGAGAGGTGTAGCTATGCTGAGGTAAATTCCTAGTGTAGACTAGCCCTCGGCCTTGTCTAGATTGTAAACTCTTTGGGCCGGGGATTCTCTCTCATTATATACATTGCCTAACATGATGGGGCCCTGACCTCAGATGGGGCTCCTGGAATACACCTAACAACAGGGTTGTGGCAGGAGAAAGGAACAGGGGAAGGAGAGGGACGAATATCGAAAACCCCTCGGTGGCAGCGGGGCTGGAGGAATATTAGACCGCTGGCCTTTCTGGGTTTTGAACTCTGCCACACTTAGATACCATAGTGAGGGGGCAACCTACAAACCCGGCAAGAGAGTGTGTGTGTCCCCCTGGGCCTTGCCTGCACTAAATACAGCTCTGAAAGCCTAGACAAAGCCTGGTCTTTAGACAAACACCTCTCAGGGCTGGTCTAGGTCCACTCAGTCCTGCCTCAGTGCAGGGGGCTGGACTAGATGACCTCTGGAGGTCCCTCCCAGCTGTACATTCCTATGAGTCAGAGTCTGTGGTCATCAGCTTCAGTGCCCCCATCCAGCAAAGCACCTCTGGATGGCCACTAGCCACGGTTCACCTCCAGGGGGCAACAAACCCATCACCATAAAGGAGATGTCACTATCCAGAGAAAGGCGGTGAGGAGAAGGACCCACCTGGGCCCAGAGAAAGAGAACCAGCAGCACCCAGGGAGCAGCCAGATGGAAGCCAGCTACTGAGCACTACTATCAGAGGGGAAGAGGAAGCTTCCAGACAAATAAGGCAGAGGGGCACTCACTGTAGACTCAGGCGTCACTTCCCCTCGGTGAGTCAGTTTCCCCCATCTATAAAACAGAGACGACTCTGCAAGCTGCTTTGAGATCTAGGGTGAAGAGTGCTACGCGGGTGCCATGCAGAGCTATATTCCGAACTGGACCCCCAGCTTTACGGGACCCCCATTGCATCAATCATCCCAACAGGTGTCTTGTTACACGCTAGAAGAACACTGTGCAGTGCCAAAACCACTCAAAAGCCTGGCTCGTTCCCTAGTGCGTTACATGCACACAGCATACCTCGCAGGTTGTGATCCTGGAACACACATGCCCAAGGGGCAGGACTGAGACAGGTGCTTTAACAGCACTTTGCCCTCCTGCCCCCCTTCATCAGCAGCTCTCCAAACACTGTCACAGATACTCACTACGGGTTTTTGCGCTTGGGAATATCGACTGGCTCTAGGAGAAGAACTGTCTGTGAGCAGAGAAATTATTCCAGAATAGTGTGTCTACCCAGGAAGTTAGTTCTCTATAGCTAGAAAGTTAATGACACTGACCTTTCACATGCCAGACTAGAGAATCATAATGGTCTCTTCTGGCCTTAATCCATGGATAGTTATTCTAGTACATGTAAATCAGTCAGTTTCCCTCTGTAGACAAGCCCTAGTTCTCACAGCAGCCTGGGGACGTTGGTAGATAGCACCCTTCATTTTACAAACAGGGAAACTGAGGCTAAGAGATTTGCCCATGGTCACACAGCGAGTGGGTATCAAAGCTGGAAATAGAATCCAGGAGTCCTGGCTCCTCTGTCTCTGCATTAGCCGGACAACACCCCCTTCTCCGTCGTTTGGCTTGAATTAAATGGAGTTTTTTGAATAAAAGAGCTGAGAATTTAAAGATGGTTTTTATTGGGAACTAAAGTGGAGACGGATGGGGAAACGTGGATTCAGACAGCCCTGCCTGGGTGTCACATGCTCACGTGGCTCAAGGTGCTCACACCAGACCGACATGGAGAGCAGAGAGGTGTCAGGCTCTTGGGCAGTGTAGGGAATGGGGTGTGGAATTACCCCGGGGTTAAATACAAGCTAATGCCCTCTTCCCGGATTCTGGTGACCTCAGTGGGGCAAAGCTCAGGCCACACATCTTTCCATGGAATGACAGGATAACCCCAGGCTCCAGAGGGGACAGGACACGACAACCCCAACTGCCCCAGAAATGCAGACACCCCCGTTCTCTTCATGCTGCCTGCTGTGGGACAGTCCCCGCCCCCGCCCCCCGATTGCTCTGGCAGCCAGCGAGGTGGGGAACAAAGGGCAGCGGCTGCACAAAAATAGAAAAGTCTTTATTAATTTATAGGGCAGATTTAGGGCAGTTTGAAGCCTCCATGCAGCAGCTCCTCCTCACGGCCCCGACAACAGCTGCTCTTGAGGACTAAAAATACTAGGGAAAGGGGAACTGAGACAAGAGTTGTGTGTTGGGGGTGGGGGGGGCTGCACCGCAGGGAGGAAGAGCCTGGAGCCAAGATGCAGGCGTGTTACATAAGAGCCCGGTGCCCAGCAGAGACACTGCTTCATTGCTCGCCCTGCTCCCATGCAAGCACCCCGCAGGGCCAAGACGGGGCCCCCTCATGGCAAGGCACCCCGGAGCCAGCTGCACCCAGACACGGTTTCTTCCTGCTCTGGCACCCCGCCGCACCGAGATGCAAACCCATCCCGCACACCACCTCCCACGCTGCGTCACAGCACGGCACCCAGGAACTGGCAGTGCCAAGAGGCGGCTCCGTCACCCCGGCAACCGCAGCACGCAGACCCGGCGGCATCGTCTGTGTGGCAGCTCAGCGCGCTCCCCAGGACTGCAGCCTTCCGATCCGGCCGCACCGCCTGCTAGGAACATAGGAGCAAGCACAGCGCGGAGACGCCAGCCCGGCGCAGGAGCAGCATGGGAGGGAGAGGCCTGGAGGTGGTGGCCAGGCTCCAGCAGGGAGAGATGGAGCAGCAAGAGACGGAGCAGTGAGAAGTGTGGCGGGGGGCACGCTCTCCCTCCCTTCCCAGTGCCTCCTCTGCGGCAGGCGGCCCAGGCTGGCCCAGCCCATCAGATGCTGGTCAGGTGAAACAACCCCTCCCCATTCCAGTGGCTGTTCTAAGGCTGTGGGCATGTCTCGGAGCCGGCCTGGGGGAAGGGCTGTGTACACAACTCCGGACTGAGAACCAGGCGCCACAAGGCTTCCCAAGGGGGACCAGATTCTCAATGGTGGGTCGATCCCCAGGAAATGCTCCTGCCCTCCTAGTACCAGTTTGGAGCCTGCAATTACTGCCATAACACTCAAGAGCTGGTGCAGCATCAAAGCACTTAAATTAACCAGCCTTTCCCCAACTTTGCAGTGCCCCTATGCGGGGGGGCAAAGTGTAATTATCCCCACCCTACAGGCATGGAAACCAACGCACAGAGGAAGAAGCGAAACCTCCTCAAGGCCCCAGGATCCTCGCACCCAATGCTGTTCTCTCACCATTGTTCAACACTGCCCTTCTGGTGAACAGCCATTTTGGCCACTTCCAATGTGCCTCCTGCCTTGGTCTCCAAGTGCCGAATGCAGGCAGCGTGGTCCGCCCACACCCCACGAGCTGGAAGGCTCCAGCCCAGCTGCCGCCGCCAGACTCTGGGTGCATTTTGTGCTGACGGGACCATTTTCGCCCAGCGCTCTCCTCTGGAGATACAAATCGCGCCCGCCAGCCCTCACAGAGTCTGCGTTCAGAGCCGGGGCAAGGAGCCAGGCAGCAGCTTCACACCCACTCCCCCAGCCAAGCTCTCATCCCAGCCACACGTCTCTGCCACGGTTTAATGCATCAGCCAGCAGCTCTCCCCCTCCCCCACTCCACGGCTATCCTGGGCAGCCTGGCGTGCTAACCTGGGCTCGTTTAACCCCAAGGTTGGATTTTTTCTGGGGGCAGGGGGGTGGGAGAGGAAATGGGAGAGGCTGAAATTTCTGCAGCTGAGCAGTGAAGTTCTCAAGCTCCTCACCTCCCCAGAGCAGGGCAGGCTCTTCTCAGACACCAGTTCCCAGTGGATCTCTCCCCCCCTAAGGCCTAGAACCCCCAAGAGACAGCAGGTTTGGGAGTCTGGAGAGGGAGGGCAGAGGGGCGTCAATGTGGGGGCACAACCCTGGTCTTGGCATGTGGAGGAGTCACCGCTCACAACCCTTCGCACAGGTGAGACGATTTCCCTCCATCCCAAGCCCTCTATGCATTTCTCCTCTCCCCAGCAGCGAGGAGCAGGCTCAAAGCTACATGCTACCGACCCACAGCAACTGATGCTACCTGAGGCAAGCTTTCCCTGCCGTGCGATGGAGGAAGCAGGGAGCTCAGAGTCTGGGGGAGAGCAAGCAGGTTTCTGAAGGGAAACAGAGCACAGGGAAGGCGGCAAAGACCTCTTAGTGGTGGGTGTCCAAAAGAAATCCAGGAACAGAAGCAGCAGAAGATGCGAAGAGGAAAGAGATCAGCTGGAGGAAGAAAGGTCACAGTTGCTGGGTGGGATGGGAAGGTCTAATGCTGAGGCCCAATGAAGCTTGTCAGACAAAATGGCAGAGTCAAGCAAGATGTGACAGCCTGACTGGGGGAATGTGGGGAGCCATTAATCACAGCTGGGAGGGATCACGACCTGACCCGAAGAGGAGGAGAGATTGCGCTTAACTAGCCAGGGAGAGGCAGGCAGAGAATGCGCCGTTCACAGGCACCTCCAGCTGGAGTCTCATGGATCTGGAGAGCCCGTGACACGAGCCACGAGGGGCCAAAGGGCTCCTGCGCCAAAAGGCCCATGGAACACGTGCCCCAAAGCAAGGAAAGAGCACAGCAGGGAACCCGACTGCTTCCTGGAGGGAGAATGGCAAGGGACGCGATGGGGACTGGGGGGGATTTATCAGAGAAGATTAAAAGAGCTGAACGTCTTAGCTGCATGCTGCAGCTAAGTGTGTGTGTGTGCGGGGGGGAATCATTTAGTGGGCTACGTTGGCGTGTTACTTAGGTGCAATGGGATGGAATTTGTTGACTCTTGGGGCGGGGACGACTTGCTAGCTGCTGTGATGTGGAAGCCCCGTTGCTTGGGACTTCAAGCCCAGAACATACCCGGAGGGGGACGATCCCACACTGGCCCGGAGACATGGTCTGGCTGATCTGATGTCTCTTCTCTATAGGAAAGTCATGAGGATTTCAGCCCCCTTTCCCCATGCGGGCACAGTACAGCTGCTGCTAATCCTCTGGGAGATTTCCCAAGCATTGCTCGTAAGGCTTTGCGTCTACCCTCCTTCCTGTCCAGTCTCTCGGTATGGGCCAATATCAGCACAGAGAGACCAACAGGACCATTAACCCACCGCTAACCTCCTCCTGAGGCTGGGGTCATTGCGAGGCATCTGCTGCAGCTGGAAGGCAAGCAGGCAGCTCTGGGGACTCGCTGGAGCCACCAGCTGCTAGGTGCAGCAGCCGATAGACAAAGGAGCCATTTGCCCCTCCCGCTGGCTGCTGGCTGGGCAGTTACGCTACAGCCAGGCAAAGGATGGGACAGTGGGAAACGCCCAAGGATGACGGAGCAGGTCTCGGTCCCTTTCCAGACTGATCTGCGTGGGTGGGGACAGGATGGGGAGAAAGGAAGATCTCATACTAGATAGAAAGAGAACATAAAAATGCTTCATTGAGCAACGAGTGCCTGGGAAACCAGACACCGCCTGGGAGGGGCCATACCTCAGCCAGATCAGGAGACCCATTGCGCTCGGTGCTGTACAGACATACAGGAAGAAATACCCTTACTTCAAAGAATTTGCAAGCTAAGGCCCCCCATCCTACAACCAGGTCCAGGCCTCGCACCTGGGCAGAGCTCCAGTGAATTCAGTGGGGCTCTGCAGAGGCTCACCTCGGGGATCTGTGCACAGGTGCATGGCCTACGCTTGTCAATATAATGTATAAACCCCGAGGCCATGTTTACACAAAAAGGTGCATTAGTTAACCTGCGTTAAAACCTCACCATAGATGGGCAAGTTGTAGTTTTAACACATTAGCTAGTCAAGGAAAACCTTAGGCTCCCCTCTAGCACTGGCCGCTAACTGCTAACAAGTGCTAAAATACAGATCGTCCTGTCTACACTGCTAGCGAACACATGTTAAAAAATCCACCATTTTTCCTAATGCAGACAAGCCCTAAGACTTGAAGAACCCGGAGGCTGCGAGTTTGGCAGGAATCTCTGTCACTTAATGAGTCTAGAGGAAATTCCCTCTGCACTTCAGCAAGTGGGAGAAGACAGAGACTAAGAAGAGGTTGTTTTTAGTGTGTATTTAAATCTCTCTCCCCGCCCACAAAAAATGACAGCCACTGTCAGAGACAATCTGTGCCTGCCAATGGGGAGGTGGGGGGCAGAGAGAGGGCAGCCGGCTTCAGCAGTGTTACGGAGCATGCTCAATCTGTGTGAGCATGCTCAGTCCAAGCCAAGCAGCAAATTGGTGTGTGGGGGGGGAGAACACGTGACCCTGCATGCCCCCCTCCCCATGCATCACCTCTGGCCACTGGCACTGTATAAATGGGAAATATTGCTTTTCTTTGCAGCCTGTGGACAGGATTTTTCAGCTCGAATTCACGGACTAAAAGCCCTTTGTTAACAAAGGGGTAAAGTTGCCCTATCACAGCATCCAGCTCAAACTTCAGAAAACAAGGAAATGAAGAGTTACAGTACACGCCCACACAACCTTACCTCTGCCCCACTGGAGCTGGCAGTGCCACTGGGAATTATTTGCATGCACTGCAGCTGCGACGGCTACGTTAGGTGTAGCTAGACTGCGTGACGGAGGAATTAGCTGGAGCATCTTGGAAGAGCTGTGGCAGTGATCTGAAGGGCTGTGCCCCTCTAGGGGCAAGTGAAAACCCCTCTCCCTGACACCTGTGTGTGTGATCATGGAGATGCACCTGTACCTTGAGAAATGCAGACGGCCTCTTTTCAGCACTGTGCTCTGGAGTAGGTTGAAGGCTGCAGAGTGCAGTGGTTTGAGGAAGTCACTGCAGGCTTGGTAACTTAACAGGGTGCTAACTGAGTGACAGCTGTAGATAAACAGGGAGCACAAATGGTCTACCTTTTCCTATGTATTGAAAGCAAGCAGTGACAGAAGAGCAGTGAATGTGACACTCAGAGCGTCCTGCCATTAGGGTACTACCAGCCAGTTAGTAATATAAATGATTGCCAGTTACTATCTTTGTACACAGCCATATTGGTCCCAAGATACTAGAGAGACAAAGTGGGGGAGGCAGTATCTTTTATTGGGCCAACTTCTGTGGGTGGACGTGACAAGCTTTCGAGCCACACAGACCTACTATTCTGGGAGAGAGCAACAGGGTGTGGAAATCTGTGGAATCAGACAGAAGTGAATTTCAGCCCTTCCGGCTCACTGGTGCCGTTTACATTAACGATAGCTGAACTCATCTCGTACTCCTAACGTCAATCATTTTCCTGAAGTTTCGTCTACGTCTTCCACCTGTTTAACTTTCAGTTAGTTTAAAACCAGATTTTAGTTAAACCAGCCCCCAAACTCTATTGTAAACACTTAACTTTAACTGGACTTGTGCCGAGTTAAATCAATAAGGAATCCATTTAACCTAAATCGATATATGCCAGGTTTAAATCAGAGTGTCCCCAAAGGTCTTGCACTGGTTTAAAATTAACTGGTTTAAAACCTTGCCTTTAATTAAACTGGTGCAACTAAAGGCAGGTCTTACTTGCCTCTATACTTCAAACATGGGTGTAAAGGAAATTAACTGCCCCAAAACTGCAGTAGACTCAGATCTACACACTACTTTGGAAATATGCAGATTGCAACCAGCTGTTCTCCAAAAAATGCTATTTAAGGAGTTAAAAAAAAATAACCCACAGAAAATCTAAATATAAGTCACTGGAGTTTCTCTATTTTAGTGTATCCCTGCAGCTATAGCAACCCAAACATTACAACACGATGAGATGCAGGAAGGAAAATTGACCAGTCTAGCGTCCCCACCCAGGCAGCAGCATGAATGCAAAAACCACCACATTATCACCAGTGCAAACACTAAGGGCTTGTCTATGGTCTGGTCTACACCTAAAACTTAGGTTGATCTAGCTACATCGCTCAGGGCTGTGAAAAATTTAAAGCCCTGTGCAACCTAGTTACGTCGACTTAACCCCCGTGTCTGTAGACGCAGCTAGGTTGATGGAGGGATTTTTCCGTTGACCGAGCTATCACTTCTTCAATAGCTGGATTAACTGCATTGATGGAGAAACCCTTCCGTCGATGGAGGAGCTGTGCTGCTGTATTACAGACAAGGCCTCAACTTAAAATGTTTCACGACAACAGCAATGTCAGTAAAGGGTGTGGGGTTTTGCCAACAGAGCAATGCCAGTAAAAGCCCCACTGTAGAGACAGTTATACTGGGATCAAAGCACTTTTGCTGATCTAGTTTATGTCACTCACCAAACTGGTAAAAGCTACACTAGCAAAAGCACCGATATGCTGGTACCACTGCAATGTTTAAAACTTATCACCAATTTATAAAAACACCACCACCACCACACCCCTGAGTCAACAAAGCGATGCTGGCAAAACCCCCAGTGCAGACGCAGCTACGCCAACAGAAGAGCGTTTGTGGCATAGTTAATGTCATTTGGAGAGGTGGGGTTAGAAACTCCCGCGGCATATGCTGCGTCTATCCCAGGGGCCATACTGGCACAGGCTGCAGGGCAGACCTGGCCTGCGTCTACACTGGGAAGGTTTGCCCCGTATAGTTATACGTGCAGAACTCAAGTGTAGACAAGGCCTTAGAGTCAGAGTCTAAGGACAGAAGGGAACAGCAGACGATTCTATCTCACCTGTCTATCACAGGCCACCAACGCCAGACCCAGCACCTGCACACAAAACCCAACAACGGAAACTAGACCAACAGGAGACTAGACCAGGGGTCAGCAACCTATGGCACACGTGCCAAAGACGGCACGCGAGCCGATTTTTAATGGCACGCTGCTGCCTGCCGGGTCCCAGCCACCGGCCCCGCTCAGCCCGCTGCCAAACCCAGGCTGGCAGTCGGCTGAGCGGGGCCAGCGGCCGGGACCCCGGCAGGCAGCAGCGTGCCATTAAAAATCCTGCCCTCCCCGGCCCGCTCTTCTCCGCCCCCCTCACTGTGGGGGCAGTGTGAAGAAGCTTGGTCCTGCCGGCTGCTGCTGCAGGGCAGGCAAGCTCCCCCTCCCCCGCCTCTTCCCCCAGCATGCTGGGTTCCTGCCCCTCCTCCTCTCCCTCCCTGCCGCTGAGCCGCAGCACACTCGCTGCTCCAGGGTGGAGGCGGAGAAGCGGGGTGGAACCAGGGCATATCCCCTCCAGCCCCCTGCCGTGAGCCACTCTGGGCAGGGGGCTGGGAGCACCCCCATGACCCTAGCCCACACCCCCAGTCCTCTGCCCTGACCCCTACACGCCCCAGCCCTGACCCCTGCACCCTCCACACACACTCCCAGGCCTCTGCCCTGACCCCTACACCCCCCTTCACACACCCCCAGCCCTGTGCCCTGACCCCTGCACCCTCCTCACAGACCTCCAGCCCTGTGCCCTGATCCCTGCACCCCCCACAACCCCAGCCCTGACTCCAGCACCCCCCACACATACCCAGCCCCCACACATCCCATGCCCTGACTCCTGCACCCCCTCACATGCCCCCAGCCCTCTGCCCTGACTCCTGCACCCCCCACACATACCCAGCCCCCCACACCCCATGCCCTGACTCCTGCACCCCCCACATTCCCACCCCCACCCTGAGCACCAAACGGGAGCTCCTGCACACACACCCCACATTCCCACCTGCACCCCTCGCACCAAATGGGAGCTGCCCAGGTAAGCACTCCGCACCCAAACCTCCTGCCCCAACCCTGAGCCCCCCTCCCTCATTCTAGCTCCTGGCCAGACCCTGCACCCCAACCCCCAGCCTGCTCCTTCACCCCCAGCCCTGTGCTCAGTGCACTCCCACCCTCAGCTCAGTGCAAAGAGAGAGAGAGGAAGAGAATGGGCTAGAACCAGGGAAAAGGTAGGTACCCACTCTGTGTGGGCAGGGCCGGGATCCCAGACCGGCAGCGGGCTAAGCGAGGCCGGCAGCCAGGACCCTGGCTGGCAGGAGCCAGCGGATGGAACCCCAGACCGGCAGCGGGCTGAGTGGCAGTGGGCTGAGATGCTCAGCGCACTGCAGGTCTGGGGTCTCGGCTGCCGGCCCCGCTCAGCCTGCTGCCGGCCTAGGTGAACGGAACCCCAGGCTGGCAGCGGGCTGGCGGCCTAAGATCAGCATTTTAATTAAATTAAGCTTCTTAAACATTTTGAAAACCTTGTTTACTTTACATACGACAATAGTTTAGTTATATAATATAGAGACTTATAGCGAGAGACCTTCTAAAAAACGTTAAAATGTATTACTGGCACGCAAAACCTTGAATTAAAGTGAATAAATGAAGACTCGGCACACCACTTCTGAAAGGTTGCTGACCCCTGGACTAGACTATTATGTACCACAGGCAGAGAGTAGGAGGGATCCGGGTACACCAGTCCCCGCAATGGCAATGATTATGTGAGAGACACTCAGATAATTCTGGCAAGTGACTAGCACCCACATGCTGCAGAAAAAGGCAAAAATCCCCCCGTCACTGCCATTCTGGCCCCCGGAGGGGGAAGGGGGGGGAGATTCTCCAGTTTTAATCACTGCAGACATCAGGCATTACCCCACAGGGTCCCTAGAACTACCCCTGGGGCCTGCCCGCAGCAAGAGGATCACACAGTTCGACTTCCCTCTTATTATTTGCACTGCAGCAGCACCTACCAGCCCCAGCCATGGATCGGGATCGCATGGCGCTAGGCACTGTCCAAATACAGAACAAAAAGTCCCTACGCCAAAGAGTTTACAATCTCTGAGGTTTTGTTCTTTCCATTACCAGTGCTTAAATAATGTTGCCATTTAAATGCTCCCCCATCAGGTGTGGGCATTAACACCCGTAGTAGGAGCTGTATGCCCTCGACTCCTGCAGGGGTTGGGCACTCAGCACCTTGCAGGATAAGGCCCTGCAGTGAGTGAGGAAAGAAGAACACAGAGCATGCACGTCTTTTGCTGCTCATGTTTGGAGACAGTCTTCTACACGGCCATCTCACCAAGCAACGGTTACAACAGCCAGCTTTAGGGGAGACCAGCTCCTCGGCTAACAGATCCACAAACATTTGGGTGGCATTTACAGAAAGATTCATTCTGTCAGAAGCAGGAAAAAAAAAATGCAAAACATTTGGAATTTCTCCCCTCCCCATATCCAGGACATTCCAACCACCAGGCTCCTCGGCAGGTTTTCAGAATAGCTGCGCAGTGTTTGATTGCATAGCATCTTCTCTACTGCTCTCATTCAGCTCCCATAAGCCCTTGCATCTGCAGTATCTGAGATCATGGCATGGAGCAGGCCAAGAACTGTCACTATTAAACGGTCCAGTCCCATGACTTTTAAACTGTGCTCATGGACAGCAAGGTGATGGTGTAAAACCAGCATCTTTACTGAACAGGTCTGCTCCTTGTCCGTATTCAAGGTTACATCCAGTTACTGCTGTGCCCAGAGTAATTTTTAACAGCAAGCTGGACTGTCGACAAGCTTCTGTCTGCAGCATCTTTCTAACTAGAGACAGTGCACAAGCTATAAAGATCACAACTTGAATTTGCAAGTTAAAAAAAAAAAGTTTGTCTAACTGCAAGCCCTGCAAACTCAACCTGAGACCTCAAACTGAGCAAGCTTAATCTAAAATCACGTAGGCACGATCATTGCGGAAGCCCATGGTGCCTTTTGCACAGAGCAGAATGGCTCTTTGAATGCAAACATCTACGTTGAGTTTACAAATCTGACCACACAGGCATCAGGAAATGAAAAGTTAAGTCTCCCATAACAGCACTAACCTCACCCACGCTGCAAGTACTAAATATATTCAGGGTGTCCTGTTTGCAAGGGTTTCCCCCGGATTTTAGGCTAATTATGGCTCATTTTTATGAGTTAAAAAAAGCTGTTAATTTTTTTAAAAGTTGGTTTCTTTAAAAGATTCCAAATCTGTCACTCAGCCCCCTCTGAAGACATGAATTCCCCCAGATGATCTCCTGGTGAAGGTGATTACAGGAGCATTACTATGGCTTGGTCTACACTACGGGGTTAGGCTGATGTAAGGCATCTTACATTGACTTAATTACGTCAAAAGAAAAGGAGGACTTGTGGCACCTTAGAGACTAACCAATTTATTTGAGCATAAGCTTTCGTGAGCTACAGCTCACTTCATCGGATAATTATGTCAGCGTCTACACCAGAATGCTGCTTCTGCCAAAGTCAATGGCCTGCTACGCTGACATAACAACTCCGCCTGCACTTATGTCGGTGTAGTAAGGGCGATGTGTGGTTGTGTAGAGTCTGTGTTGCTTACATGGCTGTTGGCTGTCATTCTTGTCAGTTTCACAGCTGCCTCTGGCTCAGAGCAGCAGGTGGGGCTCACAGCTGGAGCTGTGAAACTCACAGGAATGTTAATTTCACTACTGGTAGGCTACCTGATGGGGAAATGGAGCTGGGGCTGGGCTCACAGCTATCCCTCCCAGCTGTCAGCTAGGCACTGGGCTCACCCCCACCCCGGGATCAGAGCCCAAGCTCAAGAACTTACACAGAATAGATTCATAGATTCATAGATATTTAGGTCAGAAGGGACCATTATGATCATCTAGTCTGACCTCCTGCACAACGCAGGCCACAGAATTTCACCCACCACTCCCACAAAAAAACCTCACACCTATATCTGTGCTATTGAAGTCCTCAAATTGTAGTTTAAAGACCTCAAGAAGCAGAGAATCCTCCAGCAAGTGATCCGTGCCCCATGCTACAGAGGAAGGCGAAAAACCTCCAGGGCCTTCCAATCTGCCCTGGAGGAAAATTCCTTCCCGACCCCAAATATGGCGATCAGCTAAACCCTGAGCATATGGGCAAGATTCATCAGCCAGATACTACAGAAAATTCTTTCCCGGGTAACTTGGATCTTGCCCCATCTAAAACCCATCACAGGCCATTGGGCCTATTTACCATGAATATTTAATTACCAAAGCCATGTTATCCCATCATACCATCTCCTCCATAAACTTATCGAGTTTAATCTTAAAGCAAGATAGATCTTTTGCCCCCACTACTTCCCTCGGAAGGCTATTCCAAAACTTCACTCCTCTGATGGTTAGAAACCTTCGTCTAATTTCTAATCTAAATTTCCTAGTGGCCAGTTTATATCCATTTGTTCTTGTGTCCACATTGGTACTGAGTTTAAATAATTCCTCTCCCTCTCTGGAATAGAATCAGGTCACGAGTGAGTCGGAGTCTCCTCAAACACAAAATAAAAGGCTAGCCAAACCACCAAGCCACCAGCCCCACCACAAAAAAACAAAACCAAAAAACAACAATTTGTCCACACAGCAAAAAGATTGGAGATGTTGGGTATTTGACAAAAACCTTCTCTTATTTTTTTGGCTGCAGGCGGGGAGGTATCCCTGTTTTAACATCAGAGTGAAAATCCTGGCTTGGGCTTTTCAAAAGCAATCAGCAATTTTTGGGTGCACCGCTTCGGACACCTCGAAGAGGCCCGATTTTCAGGAAGCACTGAGCAGCTGTGGTCTGAAGTTCAAATTAGAAACCAGGCACAGAGTTTGGAAAGGGAGAGTGATTAACCAGCGGAACTGACTCCCAAGGAAAGTGGTGGATTCTTTCTCTCTTGATGCCTTCAGATCAAGACTGAATGCCTTTCCACCAGATAGGCTTCAGCCAAACACAAGGTATTAGGCTCAATAGGGGGTGAAATTCGATAGCATGTTTTAGGCCAGATGAGATGATCTAATGGTCCCTTCTGGCCTAGTAATCTATGAAATTATAAATCTATGAAAATCAGGCTCTCAAAATCACTGGTCACAGTGGGGACAATCTCGACCTCTGCACCCATTAAAGCAATACCCTTAAGATGAGAGTTTCAAAAGCGCTTGGCACTGTGGGTTAACGGGGGGTTTACCACAGACTTCAACGGGAGCACAGTCTGGCCAGGCTCGAGCACCTCTGAGAATCTAGTAATCTAACATTCACAGAGCACACATGGCTACAAGAACGTTCACTTTTGTACAGGTGCTCAAGTGTGGAAGCGTAATTCATCACAGACTATGCTTTGGGCATTTAATTTCCTTGTATTTTGTTGCAACTGAAAGGACAAGCAGAAAAAACCCTGTGATAACTGCAGGAACCCGATGCTGTGGGATTGTGTCTCACCCATCACTGCAGCTTTCAAAGCACTCTGCTCCTTAGAAAGGCGCACAAACCCTCACTGTGACTCACATCAAAAACAGGGAAGCAGAATACAAATCTAAAAGCTTAACTATTGCCAAAACTTTGCTATACCCACTCCACATTCAGGTTTAGACCTAGGCACGCAAACATCACTAACCTTTCATGGCAGTGGTTTTTAAACTTTTTTCTGGCGACCCAGCTGAAGAAAATTGTTGATGCCCATGACCCAACGGAGCTGGGGATGAGGGGTTCAGGGTAAGGGAGGGTGCTCAGGGCTGGGGAAGAGAGTTGGGGTACAGGGGTGAGGGCTGCAAGGTGGGGCCAGGAATGAGTGGTTCAGGGTGTGGGAGGGGGTTCTGGGCTAGGTCAGGGGTGTGGGAGGGGTTCAGGGCTCTGGGCTGGGGATGAGTGGTTTGGGGTGCAGGAGCGGGCTCTAGGTTTCGGGGGGGGCTGAGGACTGGGCTGTGGGAGGGGGGTCAGGGCTCTGTGCTGGGGGAGCGGGCTCTGCGCTGGGGGAGCGGGCTCTGCGCTGGGGCCAGGGATGAGGGGGTCGGGGTGCAGGAAGGGGCTCTGGGTTTGGGGGAGCTCAGGGCTGGGGGATGGGATAAGGGCATGGGGTTGGGGCGTGGGCTTACCTCCGGCGGCTCCCAGTCAGCAGCACAGCGGGGGTGCTAAGGCAGGCTTCCCACCTGTCCTGGCACCACGGACCACGCTGTGCCCCGGAAGCAGCCAGGAGGTGCGGCTCCTAGGCGGAGGTGCGCAAGTGGCTCCGCACAGCTCTTGCCCGCAGGCACCACCCCCACCCCAGCTCCCATTGGCTGGGAACCGGCCAATGGGAGTGTGGAGCTGGTGCTCAGGGTGGGGGCAGTGCCTACAAGCCAGACCTGCTGTTGGCTGCTTCCGGGTAGGGATTACTAGTTTTACTACTAGTTTTTACTGGCCAGCTGCCAGGATCCCTGAGTGCTGAGCAAGGCAACCCAGTGCCTTCCATTCCGCGACCCAGTACTGGGTTGCGACCCAAACTTTGAGAGCCACTGTCTTAGGGTATGTCTACATTGCAATTAGACATCCACGGCTGGCCCGGGCCAGCTGACTCTGGCTAAGGGGCTCGGGCTAAGGGGCTGTTTAATTGCAGTGTAGCCATTTCAGCTCAGTCTGCAGCCCAAGCTCTGGGACCTTCCCATCCGAGCCTGAACTTCTGCACTGCAATTAAACAGCCCTTAGCCCAAGCCCCAGTAGCCTGAGTCAGTCGTCACACGCCAGTCACAGGTTTAATTGCAGTGTAGACAGACCCTTTGTAGGATATGCCAAGGGACTGTATTTCCCTTCCTTGCCCCACTCCTGCCGCTTTGAAGGCTGTAGCAGATGAGTGCACTGAAAACAGCTAGGATAGCTGGAAGTAACACAATCTGCCCAGATCCCCCGAGATTCTGAGTGCTTTCAACTTTTGGATCTAATCTAATTTACTCCGCTATTTTCTGACATCCCTTCCCCCCAAAGCAGACTCTCTTCTCATCCCACTCACTGTGATCCACAAAGCAGCAGCTGTTTATAGCTACTGCTAGGAAAAGGATAACCTATGCAGGATGGGGGGGGGGGGGGGTGGAATGGACACAGAGGGCAGAGTAGTTGGATTACCAGCTTGATTAAAATTGAGACTAGCAACCCTGCAGCCCTTCTGCCCAAGCTGTGAGCTAAGCAGGATCAGAGACCAAAATGCTGCTGGAAGTGCTACTGATGATTTGTAGATAGGGTCCTGCTTTCTGAATAAGCACAGAAGCCAGAACACTAGGGGGGTGCTGTGCTGTGGGAGGTAATATCTTCTGAAGACTTAAATCTGCACTTCCTTTTGACTGTTAAGATCCCAGAGCGCTTTGTAGAAGAGTTCATCCATTTTGCCTGCTTAAAATTCCCATTACTGAGGAAGAGGAGGAGGAAGTAAAAATGTTTTCAACAGAAACCCCCAGTGCTGCATGCTTTTGTTGGTGCAAAACGACAGCTGCATGACAGTGGCAGGTGATGTCGTACAGGGTCTTCAGATCGATCCTCTGGAATGAAAGTTATTACTGACAGCAAGTGAGACCTCCTCCCAGCCCGTCCTGATTCCCATCAGTTCTCTCTGCTCTAGTCTCAATGCAGGTTGGGGGGGGGGGGGGGCCTACAGATGGAGCAGGCTCAGAATGATCCAATAGCCATCTTCTGTTGTGCGTAGGGTGGGGCGGGGGGGTGTGGAGAAGAGAAACCCTGGAAGAAGCTGCTGCCAGAGGATCAGGGCTCAGCTAATTTGGGTGAACAGGGGGCATTAACTTGATCTGTGCTTTCTTAATAACGGGACCCTAAAAGATAACAGAGGGATTTGGTGCGGGCAGGACAAAGAATGCAGTTAAAACACCTGCACAAATTCAAGGCAAGTGGCCTTAACCAACATCATCTTGTGACTAAGGCACTGGACTAGGTGTTGGGAGATCTGGCTTTGTTTCCTGCTCTGTCACATCCCTAGGCAAGTCACTTAGCCCTGGTCTACACTAGGAGTTGAGGTCGAATTTAGCAGTGTTAAATCGATTTAACCCTGCACCCGTCCACACGACAAAGCCCTTTTTTCCCGACTTAAAGGGCTCTTAAAATCGATTTCCTTACTCCACCCCCGACAAGGGGATTAGCGCTGAAATCGGTCTTCCCGGGTCAAATCTGGGGTACCGTGGACGCAATTAGACGGTATCGGCCTCCGGGAGCTATCCCAGAGTGCTCCATTGTGACCGCTCTGGACAGCACTCTCAACTCAGATGCACTGGCCAGGTAGACAGGACAAGGCCCACAAACTTTTGAATTTCAATTTCCTGTTTCGCCAGTGTGGCAAGCTGCAGGTGACCATGCAGAGCTCATCAGCAGAGGTGACCATGATGGAGTCCCAGAATCGCAAAAGAGCTCCAGCATGGACCGAACGGGAGGTACGGGATCTGATCGCTGTATGGGGAGAGGAATCCGTGCTATCAGAACTCCGTTCCAGTTTTCAAAATGCCAAAACATTTGTCAAAATCTCCCAGGGCAGGAAGGACTGAGTCCATAACAGGGACCCGAAGCAGTGCCGCGTGAAACTTAAGGAGCTGAGGCAAGCCTACCAGAAAACCAGAGAGGCAAACGGCCGCTCCGGGTCAGAGCCCAAAACATGCCACTTCTATGATGAGCTGCATGCCATTTTAGGGGGTTCAGCCACCACTAACCCAACCATGTTGTTTGACTCCTTCAATGGAGATGGAGGCAACACGGAAGCAGGTTTTGGGGACGAGGAAGATGATGAGGTTGTAGATAGCTCACAGCAAGCAAGCGGAGAAACCAGTTTTTCCGACAGCCAGGAACTGTTTCTCACCCTGGACCTAGAGCCAGTACCCCCGGAACCCACCCAAGGCTGCCTCCCGGACCCGCCAGGCAGAGAAGGGACCTCTGGTGAGTGTACCTTTTTAAATAGAATACACGGTTTAAAAGCAAGCGTGTTTAATGATTAATTTGCCCTGGCATTCGCGGCCAGTACAGCTACTGGAAAAGTCTGTTAATGTGTCTGGGGATGGAGTGGAAATCCTCCAGGGACCTCTCCATAAAGCTCTCCTGGATGTACTCCCAAAGCCTTTGCAAAAGGTTTCTGGGGAGGGCAGCCTTATTCCGTCCACCATGGTAGGACACTTTACCACGCCAGACCAGTAGCACGTAGTCGGGAATCATTGCAGAACAAAGCATTGCCGTGTATGTTTGCTGGCATTCAAACAACATCTGTTCTTTATCTCTCTGTGTTATCCTCAGGAGAGTGATATCATTCATGGTCACCTGGTTGAAACAGGGTGCTTTTCTTAAGGGGACATTCCTGCTGGGCTGTTTGCCTGTGGCTGAACAGAAATGTTCCCTGCTGTTAGCCACGGGGAGGGGGAAGGGGCTAGCCACGGGGTGGTGGGAGGCAGAATGCGACCTTGTAACGAAAGCACATGTGCTATGTATGTAATGTTAACAGCAAGGTTTACCGTGAAAGAATGTACCCATTGTTCTATAAAATGTGTCTTTTTAAATACCACTGTCCCTTTTTTTTTCTCCACCAGCTATATGTGTTTCAAGGATCACAGGATCATCTCCTTCCTAGAGGCTAGCGAAGATTAGAAGGCGAAAAAAACGCACTCGCGATGAAATGTTCTCTGAGCTCATGCTGTCCTCCCACACTGACAGAGCACAGACGAATGCGTGGAGGCAGACAATGTCAGAGTGCAGGAAAGCACAAAATGACCGGGAGGAGAGGTGGTGGGCTGAAGAGAGTAAGTGGCGGGCTGAAGAGACGACTGAAGCTGAAAGGTGGCGGCAGCATGATGAGAGGAGACAGGATTCAATGCTGTGGCTGTTGGAGGATCAAATTAATATGCTCCAGTGTATGGCTGAGCTGCAGGAAAGGCAGCAGGAGCACAGACCGCCGCTACAGCCCCTGTGTAACCAACCGCCCTCCTCCCCAAGTTCCATAGCCTCCGGCCACCCAGCCACTCCACCCCAGAGGATTGCCCAAGCAACAGAAGGCTGGCATTCAATAAGTTTTAAATTTTTAAAGTGCTGTGTGGCCTTGTCCTTCCCTCCTCCACCACCACCCCTCCCCGGCTACCTTGGCAGTTATCCCCTTATTTGTGTGATGAATTAATAAACAATGCATGAACGTGAAGCAACAATGACTTTATTGCCTCTGCAAGCGGTGATCGAAGGGAGGAGGGGAGGGTGGTTAGCTTACAGGAAAGTAGAGTGAACCCGGCGGGGGAGGGGGGGTTCAATCAAGGAGAAACAAACAGAACTTTCACACTGTAGCCTAGCCAGTCATGAATCTGGTTTTCAAAGCTTCTCTGATGCGCACCGCACCCTCCTGTGCTCTTCTAATCACCCTGGTGTCTGGCTGCACATAACCAGCAGCCAGGCGATTTGCCTCAACCTCCCACCCCGCCATAAACATCTCCCCCTTACTCTCATAGATATTGTGGAGCGCACAGCAAGCAGTAATAACAGTGGGAATACTGGTTTCGCTGAGGTCTAACCGAGTCAGTAAACTGCGCCAGCGCGCTTTTAAACATCCAAATGCACATTCTACCACCATTCTGCACTTGCTCAGCCTGTAGTTGAACGGCTCCTGACTACTGCCCAGGCTGCCTGTGTATGGCTTCATGAGCCATGGCATTAAGGGGTAGGCTGGGTCCACAAGGATAATTATAAGCATTTCAACATCCCCAACAGTTATTTTCTGGTCTGGGAATGAAGTCCCTTCCTGCAGCTTTTGAAACAGACCAGAGTTCCTGAAGATGCGAGCATCATGTACCTTTCCCGGCCATTCCACGTTGATGATGGTGAAATGTCCCTTGTGATCCACCAGTGCTTGCAGCACTATTGAAAAGTACCCCTTGCGGTTTATGTACTCGCCGGGTTGGTGCTCCAGTGCCAAGATAGGGATATGGGTTCCGTCTATGGCCCCACCACAGTTAGGGAATCCCACTGCAGCAAAGCCATCCACTATGACCTGCACATTTCCCAGGTCACTACCCTTGATATCAGCAGATCTTTGACTGCGTTGGCTACTTGCATCACAGCACGCCCCACAGTAGATTTGCTCCAAATTGATTCCCGACTGACCGGTAGCTGTCTGGCGTTGCAAGCTTCCACAGGGCTATTGCTACTCGCTTCTCAACTGTGAGGGCTGCTCTCATCTTGGTATTCTTGGGCCTCAGGGCAGGGGAAAGCAAGTCACAAAGTTCCATGAAAGTGCCCTTACGCATGCGAAAGTTTCGCAGCCACTGGGAATTGTCCCAGATCTGCAACACTATGCGATCCCACCAGTCTGTGCTGGTTTCCCAGGCCCAGAATCGGCGTTCCACCGCATGAACCTGCCCCATTAGCACCATGATGCCCACGTTGCCAGGGCCCGTGCTTTGAGAGAAATCTGTGTCCATGTCCTCATCACTCTCGTCACCGCGCTGATGTCGCCTACTCGCCCAATTTCGCTTTGCAAGGTTCTGGTGATGCATATACTGCTGGATAATGCGCACGGTGTTTAATGTGCTCCTAATTGCCGAAGTGATCTGAGCGGGCTCCATGCTTGCCATGGTATGGCGTCTGCACAGAAAAAAGGCGCGGAACGATTGTCCACCGTTGCTCTGACGGAGGGAGGGGCGACTGATGACATGGCTTACAGGGAATTAAAATCAACAAAGGGGATGGCTTTACATCAAGGAGAAACAAAAACAACCATCACACAGAATGGCCCCCTCAAGGATTGAACTCAAAACCCTGGGTTTAGCAGGCCAATGCTCAACCCAATGCTCAACCCACTGAGCTATCCCTCCCCCTGGTATTTCAGGCAGGACTGAATCACCATTAAACTTTTAAAGGTGCCCCTGACAGACCTCACCGAAACGATTGTCGGCCATTTATTTCACAGAGGGAGGGAGGGAGGGAGTAAATGAATACAAAACAAATCTGGTGTATTTCTTGTTTTGATCCACTCCATCTATCTTTTACATCTTTGGCTGGCAGCAGACGGTGCAATAGGACTGCTAGCCATCCTCATCTCCTGCCTGCTCGCCAGAAGACGGTGTAATAGGACTGCCGGCAGGGCTAAAGAGAATGACCTGGTCGAGTCACTCCTATTTTAGTCCCTGCGCCCATGTCTGCCCAGGTGCTCCTGACCGACCTTACCGAGGCGGCCAGGAGTACCTCGGACACGATGACGATGGCTATCAGGCCTATAGCACCATCTGCTGCCAAAAGGCAATGGGTTGCTGCTGTGTAGCAATGCAGTACCGCGTCTGCCAGCACCGAGGAGACGTACGGTGACAGTGAGCTGAGCAGGCTCCATGCTTGCCGTGCTATGGCGTCTGCACAGGAAACTCAGGAAAAAAGGCGCGAAATGATTATCTGCCGTTGCTTTTATGGAGGGAGAGAGGGAGGGCCTGACGACATGTACCCAGAACCATCCGTGACAATGTTTTTGCCCCATTAGGCATTGGGATCTCAACCCAGAATTCCAATGGGCGGCGGAAACTGCGGGAACTGTGGGATAGCTACCCACAGTGCAACGCTCCGGAAGTCGATGCTAGCCTCGGTATTGTGGAAGCACTCCGCCGAGTTAATGCACTTAGAACATTTTGTGTGGGGACACACAGAATCGACTAAATAAAAACGATTTCTAAAAAACTGACTTCTATAAATTCGACCTAATTTTGTAGTGTAGACATACCCTTACTTTCTCTCTGCACCACTCCCTTTCTCCCACCCTTTGTCTGTCTTGTCTATTCAGACCGTAAGCTCACTGGGGCAAGGACGTGCTGCAGGTCTGGACAGCACCTTGTACAATGAGGCCCTGACCTCAGCTGGAGCTTTCAGGCATTACCCTACCTACTGCAGATAAACAACAGGGTGGAAAAAATTTAACTCACTTGATTTATTTATTTTTAAATCATTGATCTGAGTCAGGTCAAGGCCTTGTAAAACCAGTTTGAAAATCTGTGTCACCGCAATTATTTTACTGCAAATTTATAATGAACTCACTGATAAATGCTTTATTTTTATATTTTTTTACCACCACTACTGTTAGGGTATCTTAACTGAATTTTACAAAAGCAGCTTAGGTGGCATGTGGACCGTCGGCTGGGGGAGCCTAGCCATCAGCCCCTTCCCTTCCGTCCGAAGTCCCGCCCCCTTCTGCACCCGCCCCCCACTTCACACCCCCCGCCCCGGAGCCCAGAGCTCCCCCAACCGCAGCCACTGGCTCCCGCCCCAGGCTAGTGCCCCAGCCCTGGAGCACCCCCAGCCCCTGAGGGCCAGAAGGGCAGACAGCGCAGTTCGAACCAGGGCCACCCCCAGGGAAACTGGACTCACTGGAGCCGCGCCAAGCAGGGGGGAGGGGAACCTGGGGGTGGAGTGTGGGCGGGGCCACACCTGGCTGTTTGGGGAGACATAGCCTCCCCCAGCCTATGATACCCGCCGCCCATGAAAAGCAATATAATTATGTTACTGACATGACCCCCACTACCATAGTAGGTGAACACCTCTCAACCTAACGTATTTATCCTCACACACCCCTGGTCAGCAGGCCAGTGCTATTGCCCCCCATTATACAGATGTGGGAAACTGAGGCACGGGCAGATTGAGGGTATGTCTATATTGCAAGTGAAGGTGTGGACTGCAGCACAAGTAGGCACATCTGTGCTAGCTTTCATCTAGCTAGCACCAGTGACAACAGTAGTGACAATGTGGCAGCCTGGGCTAGAAATCATAGCACATACCCCTTGTCCCCAGTGGGTTTGTGCTCTGAGCATGCTCACTTGTGCTACAAGCATACCTTCACTTGCAGTGTAGACATATCCTAAGGGATTCAGGCCCAATTTCTTAACAAGGGAGGATGATTAACCACTGCAACAGACTACTCAGGGAAGGTGGATTCTCCAGCTCTAGAGGTCTCCAAATCCAGACTGGATGCTTTACTGGAAGAGACAGTTTAGCCAAACACAAGTTACTGGGCTCAGTTCAGGGGTATCGGGGTGAATTCTCTGGCCTGTGTGTTATACAGAGGTCAGAGTAGATCTAATGGTCCCTCTGGCCTTAATCTCTATGAATCTGAGTCACTCAGTTTGTGGAGTAGCAGGGAAAAGAACCTGGGTCTTCCCAACAAAATCTTGACAGTAACGGCCCTGATCCTCTGAACACTTCAGCCTTTAGTCATGTGAATTATCCCACTGATTTCAAAGGGAATACGCGGGTGCTTAAAATAAAGCATGTGTATAAACACTGGAAGCATTAGGGGCTAAAACTGTATTTGTATTAACAGCCTCTCACAGCAACATAAAATCTTTGTCATTTTCAAAACAAAATTGAGCTATTTAGACTTTCCGTTGGCACAGTTCCTGGGAACTTTTTTATACACACAGGCTGAAATTTCAAAACCAAGAGCCTGAAGTTAGGATGTTATGCTCATATTTAGGTTACCTATGTGCTTATGAAAATGCCACCTTATGTAGCGTGTAGGAACAAGAGGCCCATTGACTTCAGACCGCAAACCCTACTGGAGGAGCACAGTGCAATCAGAGCATTTCACCTTTCGCGGCTTGGGGAAATTCAGTGTCTCAGAAGATGATCTTGGTTACAAATATAGCACGGGCTATTTGCTTCTCCATTTTGTGCTTGCATTTATGTAGTTCTCACACTAAGGTGGCTAATGAGGCTCTGGGCTTGTCTTTTTCAGCACAGTTGAGCATGTAAAGTGTGAAACTTCATAGTAGAAAGAAAAACCTATGTAAAATCAAAAATCCCCACCCGTGGTTAGGAAACTAATTAAAGAATCAAATACAAAACATCCCCTGCAGCCATTTAAGACTATAAAATGGGAAGAAAGCAAAGACTTAGCAAGATATACATTTGAAAAAATCTGATTAAAAAAAAAAAAATCAAATCACATTTTTTTCAAGAATCACTTTAAAAAAATTTAAATATCATCAATTATTTGTACCCACCCTGATCAACAGCAGCAACACCTTACCGCAGAGTGGGGACTGTCACTTTTAGAGCTAGCTAAATACCAGCTAATATACTGGTGCCTGATCAAGTCTCTCTCACCGTTGCCGCAAGAACTCTAAACCTGTCTTCTTATTCACACCACAAGTTACTCCTTTGCTTGGGCTACGAGTGTCGCTAGCTTGCTCCCCCCTAAAGGCTGAGGTGTTTGTAGAGGTGTTACAAAAGGGTTCAGCAGCTTTTTTTTTATTTTAAACTACTAATTTACATCAGTTGTGCTTGCATTCCCCTTTGCATTTGCTTTCCGTTATCATGGCTGGGACTGAGTTTTACAAGCACAAATCCTTGAAGAAAGTGAATTTTAAGCTCACCTGCTCGGAGGCAACTGTAAAAATCACATTCTGTCCAGCATTTACATCAGAAGCCTGATTATAAGAATTACGCGGCCAGTGATTGATCAAGAACTATACAGCTCGAATAGCAAGCCAGAGAATCAACGAAATTCATTACACATTTGGAATCTTTTCTAATACCGGTGAGAAAAATCATGACCTGCTCATTGATATTCTGTGACCGGAATAGGTGGCAAAACTGAATAAGCTCCTCATTATGAATTATTTGCTCGATTCAAGCTATTTTAACACATCATAACTCTCCTCACATGTGCCCCTCACAGTGCCGGCTCCCAAAGCGCTTTACACTTGGGATCACCTCATCCGTAGTGAAATGCAGCCACCTCAGAAGGAATTACGGATGCTGTTTATAAGGACACACTAGCACCGAGTGAACAGTTCAAGAGAAGGGGGGAATACAGTGTCCAACAAAATGGGGAATTTTAGCAGGCAGAGTTTAATTACCCATTTTCTTACAGAAGTGCCATAGGAACTCTTAGGGTATGTCTACATTGCAAAAACAAATAAACCCCCATGCTCTGAGCGTCCCTAGCCTCTGCTGGCCAGAAGCTGGGTGTGGACGACAGGGGATGGATCATTAGATGATAGCCTGTTCTGTTCATTCCCTCTGAAGCACCTGGCATTGGCCACTGTCGGAAGACAGGCTACTGGGCTAGATGGACCTTTGGTCTGACCCAGTATGGCCGTTCTTCTGTTCTAACCCCAGGGCAGTGAGATTCAGAATCCAGGTCTACAGACTCAGGCTCAGGGGCTCATTGCAGCAATGTAGACATTTCGGCTCAAACGGGAGCTCGACCTCTGAGACCCGCCCCCGCTTCCTGGGATTCAGAGCCCAAGCGGGAACATCTACCCTGCTATTTTTAGCCCTGGGGCGGGACCCAAGCCTGGAGACCTAGGATCTGAGCAAGACTTGCTGCACTGGGGATTTTGGGAGGTTTTTCTGCAGTGGAGACAGCCTTGATGGGCAGAACGTGGCTTTTCTGGCTCATCTCTAAGATGGTGCCTCTAGCTGCACATCACCCCCTGACAAAAATGCTAGGGAACTGCTTCTATACGGACAAAGAAAAGAGAGCCACCCGACTGACTGACTGCAGCAGCTCTGTTTTCCACCAATGTCTCCCCTGCAAGCAGCCCCCATAAATGATCCCATTTAGCTTAAAAGCACTGATGTGATCACAACTTGGCTGCAGGCAGATGCACCTTCCGCTGTGTCTCCAGCAGTTCTCTTTTCTTTTCTCTTCCAATTTTTATAACTGTTCTTCTTTCATCCCTGCATTTATTTTCAGGATGCACTGTGGCTCTTATCATTACTTAGCAATTTCATTTTCAACCCTGCAGCTCAGAATTTCAGGAGGGCAAAAGAGGGAAACAGCAATTTAACCCTAAGATCAGAAAAGGTCGCAGCTCTGGGAGGGGTTAAATTGAAAGATCAGCCAACCATCAGCACCCTCTATGAAAACTGAAGCCTCCCCAAGACACTGGAGCACAGACAGAATTCATAGGATAAAGGATCAGAGATGGAAAGAGAATCCAGTTCAGTTCCACCGCCGCTCTACAAGGTATATGTCCCAGACAGACCTGCAACCATGGTTCTGAATTCCCCTGCTGCTAATGCGGCAGTGCCACTTGCAAGCACCATGTCACCCACTCTCCGCACCGAATCCCCATGCGGTCCTGCCGGTAAAACCCCCCAGTAAAATTAGACGTAACCCATTCTGCACTGAAGCTGTGAGAGCCACTTCCCCAAATGTAGAAATTGCAGTAAAAAAGCCATGACTGGCTCAACCGCTCCTGTCTAGTGCGGTTGTGTCAGCTTTGGATAAAATTTCCCCCACATATCTGGCCCTACTATTCTTGGGCCTGCCTCAGTGGGAGAGTCCAGAGCTGTGGATTCCATCTGAGCTCATGTTGGAAACTCCTCTCCACTGAAACACAGCTCTGCTGGATTCAGAGGAGGGGAACTCAACCTACAAGGCACTGCTGCAGAAGGAAGCAAAAATATAGCCAGGGCATGAAGAGGAAGTTATCGACCTTTTATCTTGCTGTGCCAAGGCTCAGCGCCAGTTGCCTTCTCTCACCCACCCTGGGAGAACATGACAGGTATTTCGATCCCAGAGGGAACAGTCCTGTCAAATCTGTTGCATCCTGGCATTGGGGAGCAATTCACTCTATAGCAAAGCAAACGAATTATCTGCCAGGCAGCTCAGCAGCCTAAAAAGGTTCCTTAAAACTCATTGGAAGTGGATTCCCTGCTAGCGAAAGGTTGACAGCCCTGGAGGGCAAGTCCCAAGAACAGGTGCAGCATGGAGATTGGCAGAGCAAGCATCCCCCCCAAACCATTCCCTGCCTATATCCCTCACAGTCCTGACCTGTAGAGGGGAGCTCGGTCTCCATAGCCCATTCAAGTTCTTGGCCTGTATGAGACAGCTAGGCAGGAGGCCAATTGTGACCTGGACACCATAGCTGGCTTTGATAGAGAGACAAGACACATCTCTTGCACATGGGTGGCAATCAGGTTTAGAGTGGGAAGCTAGCGCCATCCTTAACATGGAGAGACGATCCATCTCCATGACAAAGGGGATTCTGTTTAGAGGCTGAAGGACAGTGGTTAGCACCTGTGATTGTCCCTAGCTCCTTTGCTGTCTGCTCTCACCAGATGGAGCCTAGGCAGTCGTGGAGCCAATAGGAACTGGACTTCAACTCACCAAGTATCCCCACAGCCTCTCTAGCGGATCGGAACTGCCAGCTGGTAATCGATGCTGGCAGGACTGCCAAACGGTATTCTCTGTACTGCACGATGGGCCCAGTCCAAGGCCCAGTTAACAGAAAGCCCCCCACTGATTTCAATGGGCATTGGATAAGGCCCTCTGAGAGCAGAAGGAAACGTGGGACTCCCATCAACACGGCTGAACTGAACAGAACTAGCTGCTCTTCCAGACTTGAAGCATCCCCCAGGGGCACCCAAATTCAACCCAACTTGCTTTGGGAGCTAAATCCCTCAGCACTGCACCCCAGCACCTTCCCCTCTTTAGGGCCCGCTCACCCATGTGGGAGAACCCAATAGGATCACCAGGTAGCAGACTGGGGCATTTTTCCTCGCAGCAATTTGAAACTGACAGGACTCAAGGAACCCTTGTCAGTTTCACACCCTCACTCCCCTTCTCCCCCAACCCCACCCCAGCAGCTCCCCTAGAAGAGCAAGAAGGCAGAAGAGCACAGACCCAATCGCACAGTACAGTCATTTGGACATAAAGGAGAGAGAGAGACACAGGGAAGTTGAGGACGGGGGGAGAGAGGATGAGCAAAAACAGCTACTGGTGATAGAACTGGTAGCTGGAGGGAAAACGCCCTTCAAAAATACAACCACCAGCAATTATTTTGGAGTCTCTATGCCCCCATTAGGAAAGGGGATCTGTCAGACCAAAGGGGAAGGGGGAAAAAAACAACAACCCAAAGAACAAAACCAACAGACACTGTCAAGATGAAAAAAAGGCAGCAGGCAGCATGAGCTAATGCACAGAGCACTGGACTGGAACTCAGGACACCTGGCTCTTATGCCTGGCTCTGCAACTGATTTGCTGTTTGGACACTGGGCAAGTCACTTCCCCTCTCTGTGTCTGTTTCCTCACCCATCCTTTGTTTTGTCTATATAGGTTGCACGATCACTGGGAAAGGGACTGTTTCTCACTGTGCATCTGTACAGCAACGGGCACAACAGAGGCCCAACCACTACTGTAGTATGAATATAATAAACCATTTAAAAAACTAACCCTTCCTTTTAATTCTGCACCACAACCCAAGATTATTAAGATGGAATATTCAGGGAGGATTTGATTTAAATCAGTAGTCAGGAAGACTCGATTTAATCATGGATTTCTACATAAAAGTGCATTCTTGTTGGTTGTTTTAACCTTTATACATATTCTTCACAACTCAGAGATCGATGTAGGTTTCATTTTTAGAAGGTACACACTGTACATTTTTAAAGTGATTTATTTTGAAAACTTTTCAGATTAGTTTTACAGCTATATCAGAAAAGGAATGATTGTTTGGTTATTTCATTTACCAAAGGTAATTGAAGCAGATATTTATGAACTCATTGGGAGGTAAACTATCTCCATTTCAACAAGTTAATCATTAATATTTGGAGGATTTTCTTGCCATGCTATATTAGGAGGAGATCACCACCAGACAGACATTTAAATTGTTTTATTTAACTAAAACAACAATGTTCTGTATTCTGGATTTTTTTTCTTCAACAGCAAACATAGAATATTTTAACAAAACAAGCACATGAATTTTTTAATTTAGTTAAACATTTAAGTTTTTTAAAATCAGGTTTGTTTTTGTTAAAATTGTTTTTAACTAAAATAGGTAAAAAGATTTTTTTTAAAAACAAAAATTAAATTGACTAAGTCAGCAGGTCAACATGAGAAACTTAAAATATTGGCTTCTGCAGCCAACTCTGTCGTCTTCACCTTCGTTTTCCTGTTTGTTCATAATCTGGAAAAGAAAAACAAGCTTTCCTGCTTTTTCAGGTCCCAAACGATTTCTCAATTTGGAATGAATTAGTCCAAAGGAAGAAAATATTCTTTCTACACCGGCAGAAGAAGCTACTGCTGTTAAAAGTGAGATTGTCACTTCAACAGTCTCTGAATCCAAGCGCTTAAGTGACTTCCACCAGTTCACTGGTGTGACTTTCTTTAAAACATCATCAGCAAACATATATTTTGTGAATGGTTCTTATTCCCAAACTGGGTCTCTTTTATGGCCTGCTGCCATTATAGATTTTCCCTTCTAGTGAGAAAATGGTATGGTAGATCTCAAATCAATGAAGGCTACACTCAGAAAGACCTCAAGACTTCTGAAATATGCTGCTCAAACAGTTTCACTTTTGTTTCTACGACCAGTCACTCCCTTCTCACATTCATCTCCAGACTTCTTCTCCTTGTCCAGATCTATTCCACCCCCAACAATCTTCTAGCCATTGAACTTTTTGAAACTTTGCACTTTTAGAGAGAGGTAAGGGATTGACTCTGTGTATATGAATTTTCAGAGGGACAACAGGGTTGAGGTCTGTTTTTTCTCACCTCTCATTATTATTTATTTATTTATTTAAAAACATTTTTGCTGTTAACCAGCATGTTATCTCTGGAGACACAAATCCACAGTTTGAGAACTGCAAAACTAAGCATCTCTGATGGTATCTTCTAGGCTGAGCACTGCATCCCATTGGGTAGATAGAAAGAGTAACCTAAATAATCTATACAGAAGCCCCTGGAACCCCATAAGATTGGGTCCCTAATCCATGAACTATTGGATCTAATTTACAAAACTTTTCTTAAACATTACATGAATATATGGTCTCATATTACAGAATTAGAATTTATAATCCCTAGTCCATAATGAGATATCTTTGAGCTATAATGTATCTATCTTTAGATAGGTTTTTTCCTCAAAAAGCATTTTATCAAAAAAATCCAATTTAAATAAAAAAATCAATTTTTTTAAATCATTGATTTTTATCCACTCTGGGAATATTTCAGCTTTAACTTTTCACCTTTGGTGTTATTGGTTTACTGCTTGCGGTGGCTTGGAGACAGAGTAGGGCCGTGCCTATTTCACTGCCGGGTTCTCACGCATTGGCTCAACACTGTCTACTCAAATCTGGCCCAAAGCTTTGATCTTTGTCCTCTGCAGAGTTTGCACCGCAAACAGTGCCGAGCTGAGAACCTGACTATAAACAAGGGTGAAACTGATGGCACTGATTGGCTTTCTCAAGGTTGCCCACCGTCCCTTTCCATTCCTCAGTTTCCCCACCTGTAAAATAATGATACTGACCTCCTTTGCAAAGTGCTTTGAAAGTGGCTGATTAAAAGTGCTGTATCAGAGCAAGGCATTATTATGTGTTGTCCAACCGTTGGGAAATGCAAACAAACTGCACAGAGTGCAACACTCACCGAGTTCTAAAAGCGTTGGCCGTTTTAATAGTCTCAAGAGCCTTCAATAACACAGGAAATATGGTTATTTCTATTATTTTTATTAATATTTGGAGAGGCATGAAGACTTCCTGCCAGGGTAGATTTTACTACTCTCCTCTCCCCCACTTTAAACCAAACCGTTCTAAAGCCTAAACTCAGTAGACAGTGCTCTGTAACGTCTTGGGTCCCGATTCTCTTCCCACTTACACCGGTATAAAGCAGAAATGGTACCACTGAAGTCAGTGAATTGCACGGGTGTAACAGAGGAGGACGAGGCCCATGGTGTAAGACCAGCACACCGCTGACACCAGGACGCTCCATAGACCAGTCACACCAGCTGCATCAGGAATTTATTGTGCATGTCCCAGGCCATCCTTTGCCCTCCCCTACACCTTATCAAGGTTCTTATACCACATCCACGACTGGGATCTGCACATCTCCACCTTCAATTTTGTCTCAAACATTAGCAGCAGCTTTGTTTACATTTCCAGACTTTTCAGAGTTCTCACTGCACAGTCACGATTTATAATTATGTGACATTCATGCAGACAACACAAGCCTCCTTTGGAGCGGTAAAGGTGGCTTTAAGCCACCTTTCTGCCATCTCGATTCTGGGCTGCTGTGCGGGCCCAGCTAGCCCCAGCCTCCTCATAGTTGCCTATGGATTGCATTTCAGCCCAGAGTCCCCAGAGCACTGAGTGGGACATCCCCTATGCTGGGGCAGCAGAGAGCTGCTTACATCAGGTCTACGCTGCTCCAATGCTAAGGGAATTCTGCCCTGGCATGCCCTTATATGCCACTGCAACAGCATGCCAAGGTTGGGGCATGGCCCCAAATCAGCCCCGCCATACACACATCTGGACAACTTGGAGATCACATTGGGGGGTTCGGAGAAGTAGAGGGAAGAGTTGACTGAATTTAGATCACAGCCCGAGACAGTCATTTGTAACACAGGTGTCTCTAGATCCTTGGCTATTCCTAGGTGCCCAGGTAGCAGCTGCGGCCAAGAGCACATTTCCCACTTGCATCAAGGTGCAACCTCTTCTCTCCAATGCAGGGACCTTGCCACCATGACCTACGTCTACGCCACCTCAAGATTCAATTGCCGCTAGGTACGCTACATGGGCCTGCATGCTGAGGCCACCCTAACTCTGTGGCAGGCGCACGGTGCCACTGCAGCCCTCTCGAGAGACGCTGCGTGTCAGGACCACGTTACCGCAGCGCTCCGGGAGCCGCACTGCCTGCCACCGGACGTCCACGTGGAACTCAAGGCAGTGGCACTAAGCTATAAACCTCCGAACAATTTGGCACCTGTGAGATCTCCTCTCTCCACATGCCCTGCGGCAGAGTGCAACAGACTGAGCCGGAGTGCCAAGCTGGCAGGACATTCCAAGAGTGGATCCTCAATCCACCCCATCCCTCAAGCCTAGCGCTGCCCTTTCTCCAGCATACGCAGCCTCTTCCCCACCTCCCCAGTTCTGAGCTACTTGCCCCAGCACCAAGGGATCTCCCTCGGGTGGCTAGGTAGGCATTACAATCGCAGCCTCGCCAGGCTTACACCTCGAGAACGGTGGGGCTGGTAGAATTTATGGGGCCTCCCGAGCAAGCGGGCTGCCCCGGTGAAACGCCATCAGCGGCTCCTTAACGCATTGCCCTGTTGCCAGGTGAAGGGATAGAGCCGAGGCTGTAAGGCCAGGAGCGTTTGGTCTCCATTCAGTGCTGAGTCTCTGCAGCATGGGGCCCAGCCAGCAGCTCAACAAGCGTCAATTATTTATGAATTTTAAAGGTGAGAAAGGGAGAGGAAGAGAGAGAGTGTGTGTGTGTGTGTGTGTGTTTGTGTGCGCGCCGGGGTGGGGGAGGGGACCCACAAGACCAGAGCAGAAGCAGAGAAGCATCTTTCCTTACATAACAGAAGAGGAGCAAAGAATCAGTGAAACGGTGGCTGGGGCTTTGCTTACAGACACCCTCGCCCGCCCGCCCGCCCAGCCCCTTCTCGCTTATCCTCTCATCTCATCTCATGCGGTTCTTCCAGCCAGATGGGGGAGGGGACCCAAAAGGTGAAGAGGAGCACAGTGCCTGCTGCAAGGGGAAATCCTGCAACAGCAGCCAAGGCTGCAGCAGAGGAGACAGCAATCGCGTTCTCCTCAGTACATCAGCTTGTGCGCTTGGCAGTCGGAGGCTATCAATTCCAAGCCCCACCGCAAGGACAGTGAGCACGGAGGAAGGGGCGGGGGGGGGGGGAAAAGGAGAACGGCGCATTCAGATTTCAAACCCAATTAGCAACTTCGTTGCACACAGAAGGGAATTTGCTCCAACCACAAACGGCGCAGCCTTTACCGAATCCACGGCCCCCTGTTTGTAGAGACCTCCATTCAAGCTGATCCCCGATTCCAGCGGAGGACAAAGTGCCAGCTTCTTCCATGTCAGGATGGATGGGGAAAGGTGGCATTGCTTCTCGCAGAACTCTGTCCAATCACTGAAATTACAGTTAGATGAATCCTGGGGAATTATCCACAATCTACCCCCTTTGGCTGAAACAGGGTTATACCCTACAATCTTTTGTCCAGCAATCTCTGCTACGTTAAAAGAGAGTCTACTTCTAAGTATCCCATTTAACAGGAGCTTCCTCCCAGCTCCACTGGGAGACTATTCCACAGCCAGATACACGGCTTGGAACAGTCAGTAGAGATCTGTTAGCCAAAAAACCCACAGGCCAACGAAGAACATGAAGGGCAGCACTGCCAAGAAGTCCTAGGGTGATAAATCAAGTCCTCCAGCACCATCAGTCACTCCCAACTGCTCGGAAGAGGGAAAGTGCTGGGATTCTTACTCAGGTGCGGTCCATGGACCCTGTTCAGCAGTGGATAAAACGGGAGAGGGCGCCAAGGAGAAGGGAGTGATGCTTACCCAAGCCAGGGGGAGAGAACAGCGGATGCTTTGAACAGAGGAGGCGGAGCTATGCTCTCTCCCATTTACTTAACCCATTACACAGGAACCCATCTATTGTATCGGCCTCTGGCTAATGGGAGTCGGATACATTTGATGTTCCCCCTGCCCAGGGCTCCTGGAATTAAGGAGCTCTCTCTCCCCCTTAGGCTACAGCCTCCTGGCACTTTGAATGGAGGGTTATCTGCTGCTCTATCCCTTGGCTGCTGCGAGGGGAGTGGTTCGCACCTCTACTCATCTTCCAGTACCCAGTTCTGAGTCCTTCCCCGTCACAAATCGCTCCCGCGCCTGCCTCTGCTGCTGCACACAGGCTTTCCCCATGAATCAGCAACGTGAAATTGACCTGACTGTCCACTGTGGCTTTCACCACCTCTCACAAGGCCCTGAATAGCAAGGGGTAAAACTGACCAGAGTCTTGTCCATTTCAGACTGCCATTGGGCAAAGCTAGGAGCAGCAGCAGCAGATGCACAAGAGCTGTCTTCCTGAGTCTACAGACAGACAACATTGTATTGTCTCACATTGGGAAGATCCTTCCTAAGAGAAAGAAACTTTTTTCTTTGAATGAACATTTAAATTGCCGTAGGAAGTGATGGCTAGCCCCCTCTCCCCCCACATCTAGACAATGCATCCTACTTATCATGGACCATTGAGTTTGTCCACCCTGGAATCAACAGACTTCAGCATCAGAAACTCTTCCTAACAGTCAACCTAAATTTCCCCTTTCTTAAAGAGAGACTTAACTCTTAATAAAAATAAAAACCAACCAAGGAATCACATCCGCTCTGAAAGATTTTATCTACCTCTGTTACAGAAACCGCCTACAATTACCATAACTGAAAGATCAGAGTGAAAAATATGTTTTCCCTTGATCTCGTCAATGGATTGGCTGTGTGCACTTAACAGCACTTTGGGTATATAGCCAGTTTCAATGCTTCTCTCCTATTTAATCAGCTTGGGAGGGCCTTTCACAAACCAACTAGCGTGAGAAGAAACATTTTAAAAAATGTTATTGTAAAACCACAAAAATCCGCACTCAGGGACAGGTGGAGGACCTGAAACATCTGAAACTTGGTTTTAGGTCCTCCTTGTACTGTTTGGACGTTTGCACCAGCGTAACATGACCAGTGTGGATGCCCCTACACCTTAATCTAGAAGCACACTGGAATAAATTGGACCTGCATAGCCACATTTTTCACTCTGTCTCTACATTAGGGCTTAGCACCAGTTTAACCACACAAACCCAGGGCATAATGCCCTAAGCTACCCTCCATGTACCACTCCAATTCCTCCACCTCGGATATTTGTAGGTGGTCATGTCCCCAGTTCTTTAGGACTGGTTTACACACAGTTTGCGTGCTAGTTTAACAACATGGATTAACCCCTAGTGTGCGCACTCTTAAGTCAGTTTAAAAGCTGAAGTGTCATTGGTTTAGCATAAATTCATTATTTAGTTAAGTGAAAGCACAAACGGTAGGACACAGACCAACCTTGAGGTTTAGAACTTAAAAAAACAAACAAACAACACATAGCTACAAAAGCCAGGACACAGAACTGAAACTGCACCTTTAACTCACCCTGGGGATTGCAGCTCATACATGATCTCTAGCTCTGCCAAACACTATCCCGATCCGCAATACAACAGAGGCAGATCACAGCAGGAGTGGCTCTGTTTTATACAGTTAGCTAACCCATCAAGTTCCAAACAGGTTTTTTGTTTAATTTTCCTTTATTTCCAGCTTAACGCTTAACAGTAACCAGGACTCCTGTGTGCTAGGCCAGCAAGTCAACCTCCCAAAGCGGGAGCACGGTATGCCTGACAGTTGACACAGGTTAGAAAAGCATCCACCATCTCCCACTGTTTAAACTACATTTTTCCAGCGAAGCTTCCTACCATCAAAGGAACTGCCCAAGAGTCAGTAACTGTAGAAGCGCTAGTATAGACAAGGCATCCGCTGGAGTTTTACCCACCTACACCTGCTCTGACTAGTTCCAGGCAAAATGCTCCTGTAATTAGACAATGGTGGCCAGTTGCAGCCAGGTCTCTGCTAGTGCTCCCAGCACTGCTATAGGTTGGGGGAGCTGAACCGGTGGGAAACTTCTGAGGGAAAGGCCAGAATAGACACGGCCTCCGACCATACACAAAGCATTCTTGTGCAATGATTGCACAGGGAAGCACGCCCCATGAAATGAATAGGATTCATACGCAGACTCCAATTCAGCCCTGGGGTAAGCGGGTGCCGCTCTGTCCAAGTCAGACACTGAATTAGCAGCCACCGAAGGCCTCTATTCATCTGCAGAATAGGCAGCAATGCAAGCTTCCCCTGTGCAACCCCACCAACATGCCTTCCCGCTGCTTCTTTAGGGGCGTGATCCGGCTCCGTGGCCCATTTGATCTTTCACTGTTTAGGGTCCATCTACTCTGCAATATAAGCCCCTGCTCACATTCAGGCTCAAGCTTAAACCCCCCTTCTGTGTACAGGCATTTCTGTCTGATTCAGGCCTGGGTCCCAGGACCTTGAAGGGGTGGAGGGTTTGAGCTTGAGTCCTGGGGCAGCTTGGGTTCATACTCCATCATTTTGCAGTGTGGACGCAGCTCAAGCCCAGCCCCCGCACCCCAGACTCAGGTCCTGAGAACCCGCCAACACTATGCCACAATCCCATGGGACAGTGTCCTTTGTCCTTTCTATCCCAAGACTGGCCAATCAACATCCAGGAAAGAGAAGCAACACCCTCCCCCCGCCGTTCAAGTACAGCTGCTCGGTGTTTAACCCAACAAAGGGGGCAGCAGCGAGCGATTTTGCACCTGCCCCTCGGAATTGGACTCACGCCATCTAGTCCTGTCTCTCTCTTTCAGCTGCTCAACAATTTTACAGATCAAGGGTCTTCTTTTTTAAATTCAGGGAAAAGAACAGCCAATGGGAAAACCAATCTTAATTATATTCAATTAGTTCCTTCAGCATCCTATCCCGTTACACACTTGAGAGCTATGAACACTTGCAGAAAGGTTGTATAGCACTCAAAGGCTTTGAACAGGTGGGCCACAGATGTACTATACAACCACAGGAGGCCTGTGGTTGTGATCCTGCAATCGGAGCTGCATGGACACACACATGCATCTGAGTGGGGTCCTGCTGACTTCTGTAGGGTCCCTGATTCCTGTCCTGAGTGGGGTCTGCACAAGTGGAAGGATCCACTCACGTGGATCCAACTGCAGGACTGGGACCATCGCAAGATGCCTAAGAGACAACAAAGAGATTATTGAATCAAAACAAGTAACCCTGCACTGGGGTCAAAAATCCATATACCAAAGCTCCATCCCGATATAATTTGAATGAGCCAAGAGATAAGCCTTCCACAAACAGAGTTAATGATGGAAAAATGTGACAAGAGGAACATGCTGAATCTAAACACTGGTTCCACTGAGTCTGGTATCCTGCCTGCAGCATACAACATGCTTCTGGGGAGCCCCTCTTGAGGAACACAGATACAAGTGCAACTGTGTATATGTGTGGAGCAAGGAAAAATTCCTTCCTGACCCCTGAAGTAACCAGTTTATGCCCTAGAGCATGAGATTTGATTCCTGTTCTATTACCTGGCAGAACTCCCAATGATAAATGGCCAGACAACTATCCAGACTGGTTTGAATCCCAACCACGCCATTTGGCTTTTTGATCTCCCACTGACAGCCTCGAATTCCATTGGCCGACTTCACTGTGCAAGGAAACAGTTCCTTTTATGTATTCTCAATTCACTTGGCCATCGCTCTCAGTGCCCCTTGTACCCATTTTGTAATGTGATATTAAAGTTTTCACCGGCCCCTTCATAACCTTAAATACCTCAATCAAGTCTGCCTTCCACTCACCACCAATGCAAGTTAAATAACACTAGATATCTGAAGAAATCTCATCATACCTCGAGTCCCATGAAACCTATGCTCAGAGCATCAACAAAGGCAGCACTGCTGTGCTCGCCCATCAGGGTGACATACGATAATGGCTGTTAGGGGGATGGGAGAGAGTAATAACACAGACCCGCTGCTTGTCCTACAGACAGACCGCTCAGTTTGCAACAATATGACTCGCTTATTGTTCTGGGGGCAGAGAGGGGAGCGAAAAAAACCCCAAACTCTCCGCATTCAATACCTTTGCTGGTTTCCACCATGTGGCTCTGAAAGGCTAAGACTGGCGAGCGCTGTCTACAAGGAAATGGACATTAGGTGACAGCAGCAGCCTACCATTCATACTGAGTCAACATGTATTTCAACAGAGCCAGGAGTTCTAGGGCCCTTGATCCTTGGACTTAGAGAAACCTCAGTGAATGGAATCAAACCAGCCTAGGGGCCCCGAATCCCCATCCACAGCCCTGAGCACATGCATCTTGGGTTAGAATGAGCTCTGTATATGCAACCCCATTCTCTGGGCTCCCAGGCTCACCATAGGAAGGAAGAAACGGTCAGTGTGGGGAGGAGAGAGTCCCCATTGTCTCAGCTGCTGTCATCTCGGGCACTGCCAGAATGGCTGTGAGAACCGAGCGCGCGATTGTTGCCCTGAGCAGCTACAGACAGGGATGGGCGGCCGTGGAAGGGTCAAGGTTTTATCCAGCGAATCTCTCCCTTCCCACCCGTGCAGTTAGAAGCCTCCTAGGGCTGCAGAGGAAACTTGCAGTTTGACCCTCCATTTGTTTGGGAGGGAGGAGTAAACTGGTAATCCAACCATTCAAATCCACTTCAGCCACAAGCTTTCAGCCACAACAGATTTCCAAACCCAGCGTACTGGGGTAACAAATGGATACATCTTATTCATGCGGAAATCACCTATGCAAACACACCTTGGTCTGATTATGAGAAGAAAGGAGATTTTATTTTGGAAAGGAGGGGAAGAGATCACAGGCCTAGTCCAAATGGGAGAGCGACTGAAGCCCTCCAAAGATCCACATTCAATCTGAAAAGTCATTTCTCTCCCTACCTCCCCATTCCGCAACCGGTGACAAACTGGGTCTAGGTGCCACAGCGGGTACTGCCCCAGGCAGATCACTCCAGGGGGCATGGCCAGGAAATCGTCCATCTGTGCCTGCACAGGGGTTACAGGCCTCCTGCAAAGTCCCTGATGGCTCACTATATGGCTGGGCTGGAGTCAGACGACGGGACTACAATCACATCTGAGCATGGGGTGCACCCTGAGCGACAAGAGCTCCCAGGATTATTCAGACCCACCAGAGGAATGGAAGCTGGGGGAAACTATGATCCTGGGGTACATCCACCTAGGTGCAGCCTGGGGGGCTGTGGAACAGCGAGGGGGAGGGTGCAGCCTCGGTCCCTGTAGTAACCACTCCCATCCCTCCCCAAAGTGTGAGAGTGGTGGGGGTCTCGGGTACTCACCTCTCTGCAGGCTCCGAGCTGCCTCCGGCTCCGCTTCCCCGTCGGGGAGCCGGCTTCTCAGCGTGGGGCTCAGCCAGCTGCCGGATATTCCATGCGGCGGGGGTGCTCCCCGGGCGCTGCTGGGCCGGGGACGGAGGTGAGGGGAAGCGGGAGAGGTACAAAGGGGTGGGGTCGGGGTGGGTGTTCGGATAGCAGTGGGGCCGGGGGAAAGAGGGATCGGGGAGAGGGGGTGGGGAAGAGGAAACAATGTAGCAGCGGCCGACAGGAGGATTCCAATTTCGAACGCTGCCGGCTTTCTTGGAACGCGTCGAGCGTTCGATCCCGGAACGCCGCAGCTCTGGGGATTCGGAGAGCGCCGGGAGCAGCGCAGAGGGGCACGGGAAGGAGGCGGTTCAGCCCACTACCGGCCTGGAGGGAGCGGGGAGGCCCTGCGCGATCCCGGGGGAGGGAGGCGGTGCGGTCGGTGCGGGGCTCGCTCTCTCCCCCACCCCGCTCCCTCTCGGACTCAGTTGGACGGGAGCTCGCAGGGCCTGGTGAAAGGAAACGGAGCCCGGTCCCGGATCCGTCCGCCTCGAGCACCGCGCCTGCGCCGCCGGGGCTCGCCCAGCTCCTCGGCGAGGCGTGGGCAAGGACGGTGCGCCGCCTGCTGGGCATCCCGGCGCATTGATTCGGGGTGGTGTGGGGGAGGAAGGGGACTTACACATGGGACCGGGACCGGGACCGGGACCGGGCGGGAGGGAGAGGCGGGAGATAACTGAGTTAGCAAATAGGGGAGGGCAACAGGTTTGAGACTCCTAACTGGTGGTGGATGGAGTGGTCATGTTTTGTCCTGCAGGCTGCGAAAAACTTGCTCAGTGGCCTGATGCTTGTGCGGAGCATGGTGACATGATGCTAAGTCACGTTTGCACTGGGCTTACACGATCCCACATTGACTCTGGATCCATTTAATATTTCCCCAGGTACATCCAAATCCATCTCGGAGGGTCCAAACGTGCCCGTCGCTGTGGTATCTAGGCACCTTATACACACGTTTTAAACCACATTGGGTCCATCTGAAAGGACTGTATTCTTCGTGGGTGATGCTGCTTCTTGAAGTGTGGTGTTCTCCTTTTGTCTCCACGTGGGAGATCAGCTATTCTACAGCCCTTGTCAGCGACAGGCGGCTTGCCCAGAGGGCGTGTCCTGATGGTGGCTCACACTGATCTTTGGTGGTTGGGAATGCCACAGTCCGACTCCAAGGCCTTCATTCTGGACTCCTTCAACTGCAGCACCTCTGCTGACCACAGCTGTCACGGGAGCAGCAAGAGACAGGCTCCCCATAACTTTTTTAGGGCTTTGAAGAATAATACCACGTCTTAGAGGCCAATACCGGGAACTGGCGAGGGAGCCAATACGGAGTTCGGAGCGCTGGTGTGATGTGCTTTCCTCAATCTAGTGCGGTCCTGCAAAGCCGACCACGGTTGCTGGATTTACTGATGCTTCTGCTCAGCCTGGATGGTGACAAAGACATGGATCAGAGTGGCTAGGTCTGAGACTGGGAGGAAGAAATGCAGCCTTTTAGCTAACCGAAGGTGGAAACAGGCATTTCTGGCTACCTGCTATTTGAGCGTCAAGGATTCTTTATTATTATTATTATTTTATTTTATTTTATTATTATTTATTATTACTGTAGCCACTGGAATGGGAGCCGCATTGTGTTAAGCTCTCTCCAAAAATAGCAAAACAGAGTCCAAGCTCCAAAGAGCTTAATAAACAGACCAGGGAGAGAAGGGGAGGGTACTAGTAATCTATGAGTACCTTAGCTACCAGGTGTTTGTACCACAGTGGGGCCCTGTTCTTGACTGGGGACTCTAGGTGCTACTGCAAATACAAATAAATAATAATAGGATATTATTGTGCACCACCTTGGCAATCAGGTCAGTCAGAGAGTAAATACCTACCTCCACATCAGATGTCATAGCTGCTTCTATTTCCTCAAAGAACTTCTCCCTTCCTACCAGTATCATTTCTGTTTTCCCTACACTGAGCCTGAGCCAGCTCCACTTCTCACCCACAAACTTCCGTCACTCAGGCACTGTGATGTCTGAGAAACATCACTGTCCGCAGCTGATGCACATGCTACAGGGATGGATGTCATCCGTGCATGGTTGGCAGAGGAGCCTACTGGCATTTCCATAGCACCTTTCACCTTCAAAGCACTGTACTAGCATGGACTCATGCATGATCCCTGGGGTTGCCACATCATGTCGTGATATAGTGTCTCAATGAATTGCACCATCCCATAATACATTTCAGGGCACTTTAAAAGGTTTCTAAGCCCAACTTGAAGGTCATGGGACTGCCACCTCAAAATCAGGAGAATCTCCTCAACATCAGGACAGTCCAACAGACAACCTTGGCTCTCAACCCCAGAGACCCTCCATAAGAAGCCACAAAATCCAAAGAGCTACATGCACATTTAATCCAATTTCCCAGAGAGTCATTTGATTCTGAAAAGAGCAAAGCCTGAAGCCGTCCCATCTTGTGCTGCATGCTCTCATAAGCAACATAGGATCAGGCCAGGTCAGCATTTGGGATGTGAAACTCCCAATAAAAAGCTAAGATGCTGCACACAGTGGTGCTGGCAATTCAGTCATGGGGAACCCATCCCTTTGATTCAGTACTGAACAAAAGCCCCAGCCTGGTGCTAACGGGCATTGTCCTTTGAGAGGCTTCATGTTCTGATGAGATATAAAACTGAGCTTTGGACCCCATGTAATCAGTAAGGTCCCACAGAGCCCTTTGTAAAATTAGACCTGTTATCCCGTTTGTCCTGGCCAAGCTGCACCTCAGATAAGTACATTGTGACACCCTAAATCATCTACAGATTCAATGCAGGAAAGTAAAGGGATTTGTCGCTTCTTGTCCTAAATTGCAACATACTGTTGCTGTGTGCTATGGAACATGAAATCACATGTGCATTGTTGGCAGATTGGTTTTTAAATTGCTTTGGACACATGCTGGGTTAAAGGCATTGTATATGTATAAAATGATTATTATGTGCAGAATTGTTGTACTGATGTGATCAGAAATAAACATGGTGTGGCTGCAACCTGGGAATTTAGATGAAATGGTTAAAGAAAATAACCTAGATTTGTCATAAGGTCAGGTTAAAAATGATGAACCGAGCACTGGAATAAATTGCCTAGGGAGATTGTGACCAGATTTTAAGAGCAGGTTAGACAAACATCTGTTGGGGATGGTCTAGATCAGGGGTTCTGAGCCCCCTTCCCCCAACGTGCTATAAAAACTCCATGGCCCACCTGTGCCACAACAATTGTTCTGCATAGTCAGTAGATTAAAAGCCAGGGCTGGGGTTAGTGGGTAGCAAGCAGGGCAACTGCCCAAGCACAAGGCCACAGGGGTCCCCGGCCCCCGCGAAGCAAAGATGCTCAGGCTTTGGCTTCAGCCCCACATGGCAGGGGTTGGGCTTGGGCTTTCTGCCCTGAACCCCAGCAACTCTAACACCAGCCCTGCTCTCTGGTTTATTTTGGTGGACCCCTGAAACCTCCTCACGGACCCCCTTGAGGCCTCGGATCCCTGCTTGAGAACCAATGGGCCATGAGTGCAGGGGACTGGACTAGATGACCTCTCGAGGTCCCTTCCAGTCCTACAATTCTATGATTTACACTGAGGACCCTTTACACTCTGCTTTTGATTTGTGTTTGTACAGCGCAAGCACTGTGGAGTCCTGGACCAAGACTAGGGCTCCTACGTGCTACCACAATAGTAATAATAATACTGGCAGAATAAAGAATCTAAAGTGGAAGTAAATTACAGTTCAGTGAGAATCTGGCCCAATTAGCCCAGTCCTGGGCTCGGATATGAACACACGGTCTTCCAAGGGAGTGACACACGTTTGTCTCGGGTATATCAGAAGACAGGATTGGGGCCGCAGCGCCTCAAAGCAGTACAAGAACTCACTGTTTGGGGTTTTACCATACACCACTTGCTGGAAGGTCCACGAACAGCTGGCTAGTCACATGATGCTGGCTTCAACTCTTTGTTTCCAGCTGCTATGTTGCATTACCAGGAGCACTTGTACGTTAACTACCTTCTTAATGTTACATGTTCATCGTTGTAGTGGCCACCATGTGTTATGTAACCATGAGTAGGAAAGGAAGTGGTCTGTGCAACTGGGAAGGGGGGGGGAGCGGGGTTCGTCCGATTGGGGATGAGCAGGTGTGTGATCTGTGTGCTAGTGAATGGGAAGGGAGGTGTTCGGTTAGGGGCAACACTATGAAACAATTTGAGGGCTTCTCCTTTCTGCCTGACGCAGAAATTACTGGGTGAGGTTCCCTGGCCTGCGTTATGCAGTTCAGGCTAGATTATTGTAATGGTCCCTTCTGGCCTCAGAGTCTCTGAGCTATACAACTGCCTGGAAAAAAATTGTTTCCGGACTTCCCCGCATCAACTCAGACCCACTCAACAGAACTAGCATTTCAGCTAATCCACGCTGGCGTCATTGGGGCTTCTTGCTCCTTGGGCAAGCAGGGGAGGAGGGAGAGGTGCTGCAAAGTCCAAGGGCTGGGGAAGGGAACACCTCCTGCCACTCACTAGTGACCTCCCCTGGCCAATGAAGACATTCCATTAATGGGCTCTGAGGAAGTTCTATCTGATCCATCACATATAGGAGGATGGAGGCGATGATGACTTGTTTTGTGGGGCTGTTTGACAGTGAGAGGTTCTGATGGCTCCAGACAGGAGGTGGAGATCCTCATCCTATAGCAGGTAGTTTCTAGCTATTATTTTTACGGTATTTATTATTAATTATTATTATTATTATTAATTATTATTATTATATCTCTAGTGTGCATTACAGTAGCTCCTGGAGACCCCAATTAGGATCAAATCACTGTGCTAGGTGCCCTACCAACATACAATCATACAATCCCTGCTGCAAAGAGTGGTCAGTATAAATAGAGACAAGGTACAACAGGGTGGTGTAGAATGCAAGGGATGACAACAAAGGTAACTAATAGGAACCATTGTTGGTTGCATATGCTATAAGCTAAGGGCCAAATTGTAAAGCCCTGATTCATCCTGCTGAGCAGTTGCTCACTCAAGCAGGCCCACTGAAGTCAGAGGATTACTCACATGAGTAAGTGCTCGCCAGTGTGAGTACAGACTCCACAAGCTGGAACTAAGCGTTTAACTAGAAGCTTCATTGGTTTGGTTCTTTTAAATAAGCGAACAAGGGATATTGATGAGTCACAAACAATCCAATCCAAGGCCTGCGCCGGCTCCCATTAAAGACAGTGGGAGTCAGATCAGGCCCTGATTGAATAGGCAAACACATTCCAGACTTCCTGGATGTGGCATAATTAGGACACATTGAGGCACCAGTCAGTTGACTCTGTTTCCCAAGATGTATTATCAGGGAGTGGCGAAGGGCAATAGAAATATCAGCAACCTGCTGCTCATCCTGCAACCGGCAACAGCACACAGCAGCCAAAAGAAGAAGTAAAACCAGTACATGAGTCTATATATATGCTTACACATGCATGCGCACACATGGGCGGAATTGTGATTCAGTGATTGGGTGATCAGTCAGTCAGGCTTTCGTCAGTGCTAGAGCAAAGGGAAGCTGAAATAACTCCAGCGGAAATGAAAACTACAAGCTTCTGGTTTTTACTCTGTAACCATTGGCTTCCTCTGTGGCAGATGTTCACGCCCTTCACAGAAGGAAACAGCCAAAAATGCTGTCTCCGCTGTCACTGAACAAAATGTTTATGAATTGTCCACTCCCTGACACTCCCCCAAAGGCCCCGTTCTCCATTTGAACGACCCCTGCATTGTGTGGGTTGTGACATTGTGATTTGGAGGCAGATCACAAAGCAAAAGCGCACCGAGATCATTTAATAGATGAGACAATGGGACTTCCACACCTGCAGCGGGGACAAAGTCTTACACAGGACAGGCACTGTAGAACAGCAGGTACAGTTAAGCATTACAGGGATTGAAAATGGCACTGATCCGAGGTTTAGGGATTGTTGTATTAAATCCTGGACCATAGCTCAACAGCAGTCTTGGTCCAAGGCAGGGCAGGATAAAGACATAAGCTCTGTAACCTGGTGTCTAGGGCACCAGCTCCTGGAATCATGTGATAGTCAGAATTTTAGCTTTCATTCCAAATAAGAGGACGTGTCTAGCCATCATGGTTTTGAAGAAAAGCTCAAAAACACCTGAGTGTCACTGATGCAGCAGTATCTGCCTGAGTATTCAGACAGCCTCAAACAATAGCTCTGAGAAGGGTGAGCTGTCCTGTGCATCTCAGTAGGCTGTTATCTCCCATATTAACTGCTGGGGGCCCCACCAACAGCCCCGCCCATCAGAGGACTCTGTGGCAGGAGCTGAGGAGTGCAGCAGGTCCAATCATCTAAGCAGAGAGAGCCCAATTCCTAGGGTAAGTACTGGGTCTTTCCTACTCCATCCCCTCTCACCTGGGCGCTACCACACCTGCCTCACTGGGTGGGGAGGGAACTCTTGATTCTTCCCAGGGCAGAGGGTCCCTGCTGCCAACCTTCCACCTCCCAGACTCCCGAGATTTGAAAGAGAAAGCAAAACAGGAGACACTACTGACAAGGATCTTCAGCTTTCTCCTTTCCTCCCTGGGCCTCTCCAGGACCCAGTGCTTCTCCCCTCCCCTTTGACCTGTACACACTATGGACTGGGACAGGAACAATGTGGTGGAACTGACAAGGGTCCAGCTGGATCTTCTCCCCACCCCACAGCTTCCCTCAAGGAACCAGGCCAGTCCCGGTTCCATCTCAGGAACAAAAAGAGAGCAAGAGAAGAAACCTGTTAGGTGAAAAGCAAAAAGGAAACAACCAGGCAACAAGATATTCAGTCGTCAAAAGCAGCGCAGTCAGAAGCACACCAGCGTCTTCCCTCCCTGAGCTAGCATATGTCACAGACTACCAGCCCAGAGTTGACCTGGCAGTGGCTGCAGGACAGGACAGTCACCCCCACATCACAACATTTGCAACATGAGGGTGAGGGCATAGCACAGCATGATCCCCACCCTCCTGCAGCCTTCATGCCTCCTCATGCACGGTGGATCCATTCAAAGCCGGTGATGGAACAAGCCCAAAACCTGGACAGGTGCAAATAGACATTATGGCCCCCAGGAGTTATAGAGGCCAATAGGGTGGGAACATGGGCTAGATGTGACTCCCCATAGGGCCTGCCACATTTGCAGGGAATGTGATGGCCGGCCTGGATGCTCTAGTTCCTTTGCAGCTTGTGCTTGATCAGTCCTAGCGGGGCAACTGGGAACAGTGCCATTCTAGAGACCAGATGAGACAGGAAAGGCCATTTGCATTCCAAGTTTTGTTGCTGATCACTTTCAAATGGAACCACAATGGCCCAGGGAAGATAAACTGAGAAAGTGGGGGCGAGAATCTGTAACTGACGTCGCATTCTGTGGCATGATTGAAGTTTCATGGTCCAGATTCTGAGCTGTCAATTATTATTATCATTACGATTTATTATTTGTATTGTGGTAGAACCTCAGAGCCCCAGTCACGGACCAGTACCCCATTGTGCCAGGCAGTGTACAGAACAAACAGACAGTTCCTGCCCCAAAGAACTTACAACCTAAGTATAAGACAAGCAACAGATGGAGACAGGCAGACAGACGGGGGAGTACAAGGAAACAATGAGACAGTATGATAGGCAGTAGTCTCAGCACATCAGCAGCTTAACCACTGTCAAGTTTCTTGTAGGTACTGGCGTTATGGCAAAGGAGGGATTTGGAGGAAGACAATGCATGACGGGCAGCAGGAGAGAAAGTGATAGAGATGGAGGGGCTGGGGGAGGGATGCCAAGAGAGGGGAGACACACACAAAGTGGCAAGCTAGGGAAATGATCCTTGCAGCAGCATGCTGACTGCTTTTGTCAAGGCCAGAGAACAGGATGTTGCAGGAACTGAGACATGCGATGATAAGCACCTGGACGGGAGTTTTAGCTGTACTGATGGGAAGACCACAAGGTCGTATCTTAGAGATGCTATGCAGAAAAAATCGACAAGATGCAGGCACCTCCTGGTTGTGAGGATTGAGAGAAAGGGCCAAGTTGAGGATGACACCCAGCTTACGGAGGTAAGTGGCAGGCAGGGTGGTGATGTTGTCTACATTAGTGATCGAGAAAGAAGGAAGAGGGGAGAAGTTGGGGGGAAAGATTCGGAGCTCTGTTTTGGTTGTGTTTGAACTAAGCTGATGGCTCAACCTCCATGAGAAGTCAGAGAGACAGGTTGAGATTTTTGTTGGGACCGAAGAAGGCAGGTCTGGAGTAAAGAAGTAGATCTGGGAGTTGTCAGCATGGATATGATAGCTGAATGTGTGTTTGCAGATGAGATTACAAGGTGTCGAGATGCCCAATGGCTGCTCTAATTTACACTAACTTTGACTGACCCTTTATGGATTATTTCACCTGCCCAGGATGGCTGAAATTTTGAGCGCTGCATGCCCACACCCTGCCCTAGCAAGATCCACCCTCCTTCCTTTCCTTGGGCAGAACCTCATCATGCCCCTACACCAGAGAACAGCATAGAACCCTTATATTGTCTATATGCTGACTTGAGAAATGCCCTGCACTGGGGGGGTGGGAGGGGGTGTGAAATTCCACAATGGCAGTTATAGGTTTAAAAAGAAGCAGGAATCCTGAAAAGGAACTGGGCAAGAACCATGCTGCAAACACAAATATTTTGCAGCTCATGAGGCCTGGAAACATTTTTTGCAGGCTCAGTAAAAATACTTGCAGGATGTCCGTTGTTCTGAGCACTGGGTTTGGACAAGCAATCAGAAATCAATTCCTTTACCTCCAGCTCTGTCAACAATGTACAATGAAAAGAACCATCTGGATCATTTTAGACTTAAGAACTCATTCACCCACATGCACCAGCCATCACCTGACCAGCTAAAGGCTGGACTTTCCAGGGTGTCTCTGCAGCATCTCTAGCTGGTTATTACATGATTGATAAAGACCTCTGGATAGCTAATGGGTGCTTAGAAATCAGCTCTTCCTCAGAAGGAAATGGGACAGCAGTGCCACCTGAAGTTAAGTTGAGAATTGCAGTCTCTAAGGTGCCACAAGTCCGCTTTTTCTTTTTGAGGATACAGACTAACACCACTGCTACTCTGAAACCTGATCTCTGCTCTGGTATCCTGCCTCCAAGGCTGCATCACATCCCAGAAAGAAGGGACAGTGGCTGTGTGTGACAGCCAGCCTGCTGTGCCAGGCCGCTCTCTGATCACTCTCTGGTACGGAACACTCTCCAGAAACCCGTGGTCGGGAGGAGGGGGGGGAACATAAGCAGGAGAATTCTGCTGGAGCGGTTTGAGTAGGGAGTGGAAAGCAGGGATCCCAGGAGTTAGGGGTCGGGGGGAACAGCACTGATCAGGGTATCACATGAACTATCCTCTCTCTTTCTTTTAGAACTGTGGCTCTGATTAAGAGGTTGGTAAAACCAGAACCTCAAATCCCAGCCCTCTTCAAACTTCAGGGATGCAGGATTCACATGCCAGGATCCAAATCTGTCCCTACAGTTTTGGCTCCAAATCCAGAAAGGCCCTTTTTTCCCTGTGAAGAGGGTGGGATTTTCAAAGGGGCCTAGCACTGGCCGAACTCTGCCAACCGTCTCTGGGTGTTTCACCGTTGACTCAGCGGAAGCAGAGTTTGAAAAAACAGGGTTATTGATCTTCAGGAGAGCCCAACGGGAGGGAAGTGAGAGGCTCCCACCCACTCTTCACATGGCTCTGTGAAGCTGCTCTCCTGGTCCCTGCCCCGGTTTAAATTTCACATGCCTACCTCAGAGTTGCCTAGAGCTGACGAGACCCAGCTTTAGCCCACAGACATGCAGGGGTTTGATGGAGCTACTACACCAGTTTACACCAGCTCAGGATCTGGCCCCAGACAGCATTCCTGCCACCTGTGCTGCATCCAGTGCTGCAACTGAACCCCCCTCCCACACACACACACCGCTCAGCCATCTGTTCCCCCCACCCTCCTTCACACCTCACATGCCCCTGTCTGACATATGAACCTGGCACAGGCTTTGAGGTTTGTTTTTTAAGACCTGCATTGATTCCAAGATTCAAAGTCCCAGGGCTCCTGGGCACCCAATCCTGCTTTGACTGACAGCCATTGACTGCAACTGGAGCAGGGTTTAGGGTTTACAAACAGCGCTTTCCCTCAGCACGGACACAAGGTCCCCAGAGTCCTGGGTTACCTGCCTTAGCTATCTCATTCTTGGGGGCTGCGGCTGCATGGGGTCACAAAGACGTATTGGGGGGGCATGATCTCCTCCCATGCTTTATGGCTGGATGGGGTAAGGAATTTTATGGAAGGGAAGTCTTGTAACTTTTTTCTGATGTCATCTGAGTGCATGGTATAGAAACAGTTGAGAACGACTGATTCATAACCATCTCTTACTGGCATTTATCCTATGTCCAAATTTCTCGAATCTGGGAAAGCATCCCGAGGCTCCTGGCTTAGATTTCTCACTCATGAGATGAGTTTCATTTGTCTCAATCTAGAGACTCCCATGGTGTTCCTTTGGTGGAGTGATATCTTTCATCCTACAAAATCCTTGGGGATGAATGAACTGGCTTGTGACTAGGGACGGAGGAGGTCCTTTTGCCTAATTTCAAAGCCAAGCAGATACCATGGGCGTGTAGGTTTGATTTGATCACAAACTTTATCAGGCTCACATCCTACTTAGGCTAGACAATGAGAAAAAGCGAAGGGAGGAAAAAACACAGACAAGAGTGGGCAGAGTGAGAAGCAAATATGGGGAAGGGGGTGGGGTGGGGGTGGAAGGTGCAGAGCAAGGGCAAGAGAAAAATACCAATGACTCAACCAATGCAGCCCCTCTGTTGCAGGCATCACTCCTATGCATTGGGTGGCAGAATGTGTCCTAAATAGACAGCACAGGTTACTCCTTAGCTAGCAAAACAAGTTAGTTGGGTTTTTAAATGGAATCACCCTTTAAAGATCCCTGGGTTTAAGTTACAGGGGAAGGGTTCATGAACTCAACACACCTATGCCAAAGCCAGCAGCTCAGGTCAACAAGCACTTTCTCCGATGCCAAGAGCTTTCCCATTGCTCTTTGTAAGGTTTATGACCTTGAAATAGCTTCAGGTGTAAACTCCACTTATGTCACAATCAGCCTCCAGAAGGGGAGAGACCAGGGCCAGCGTCTGATATACTGGTGTAACTGGCATCAGAAGCTGGCCCATAAAAGCTCAGGGGTCAGATCCTCAATTGGTGTAAATTGGCATCACACCATTGAAGTTTATGGAGCGAAGCTGAGTTACACCTGCTGTCAGTCTGGCCTGTGGACCGAAGATCGTTCAGTCGATCTCCCTTCCAGCACAGGATTCTTCTCAATGTTTTGTTCAGACCTATTTTAAATTCCTCCAGAGAGGAAACTTCCCCCACTTCTTTTAGGAGACTGATGCTTAGAGGTGACGGTGGGGTGGCAGCTGGCAGGGCATTCTCCATGAGGGCCCCAGGGGCTCTGGAATTCCCTCCGGTCCCTAGTCCAAAATAGCCCAGACTGGCCAAGGGCAGGGCCCATTTGATTCAGCTGGCCTTTGCAGAGAGGGGACGAGGGGACGGAGGCTGGGCCATGGAGGTGTTGGTGTTTGATTGCGTGCCCCTGGCTGGTGGAAGGAGTGAGCTGATGTTTGCCATCCTGGTCTCCTAGTTTCAAATGATGGGCAAGGTGCTCCGAGCTGAGCTTGGCAGTTTTGTACCCCCCTCCCCCTCGCATGCCCAGACAGGGGTGGAATTCCACCAACTCCAGGGGAGTGTGGCCTGATTTACACCCCTGGGAAAGGAGAACCAGGCCCTTCATAGTCCATTCCTCTCCATAGCGCCATGTCCAATGCCTGTGCTGGGTAAATAAACAGGGCCTGACTCCCAGTTCCCCAAAGATCCCTTTACACTGCTCTGGCAAGGGGCCCTAAAGGGGGTGAAAAGGTGCTACCCTTCCTCCCTCAGTGCTCTTCTCTACTCCCACTCTACGTGGCTTTGGCCCCGTGTTAACTGTACATGCCCTGTTGGGGCCCATAACCTCTGGGCAGTTCCCTGTTTAGCTGCCCATCATCGGTCTCCCGCACGGGGAGAGGGTTAGGTTGTAGCAAGATCCAGGCACGACTTCGGAGAGCTCCTGGAGATTCAACAAGATCTGGGCTGGGCTGGCAGAAGAAGGATGCTCCAGGGAGAGCTGGCGGCCCTGGGCAAGAAGCTGCGGGCGCTGGGCAGGTCTTGGTGGGAAGGGACGCAGGCTTTGGCACCAGGAGAGGGGGCTCTCGGCCAGGACACAAAAGGCGAGGGCGAAGCGACGAGCGGAGGGAAGGGGCAGGGATCCGAGGAGGGGCTGAACTCTGTCTTCGGGCCAGGGAGCCTCGCTGCAGGGCGGCGGAGTCAGAGGGGCAGATCGAGGAGGAGAGAGCGGAGCTGCGGGCACCCTGCGCAGGGACGGGGAGCCGCGTCTGGGCGCCGGGCTGCCGGGCAGGGGAGCCCGGCCCGGGGGAGCAGCGGGAGAGGCCGAGCTGTCCCAGAGCCGCCAGCCCCTTGCGGGGTCCCGCATGGCCCGGCTCTGAGGGGCTGCGCTCGGGAGGAGCCCGGACGGGACGGGAGTCCAGGGCGATGCTGCGCCTGCTGGAAGCCGAGCTGCTCTTCGCTTCCCTGCTCTCCGGACCCTTCCCGCCGCTCTCCGGGGATCAGAAGAGGTGAGATGCGGGGCGCTTGGGGGCTGTCACCGCACCAGCGCGGCTGGGGGCTGCGGGGCGAGGGCCGGGCGCAGAGGCAAGCCCGGGGCTCCCGCCGGGGAGGAGGGCGCCCAGGAGGAGATCGGGGGCGCAGTGCGGGAGCCGCCCGCCCCACAGCAGCCGAGCCTGCTCCCTGCTCCGCCTGGCGACCGCCCCCGCAGGTCTGCGCTCGGGCCCGGCGTGGGAAGCTCGAACGGCTCCTTCCCGTAAGCAGCGCGACGGGCCGGGCGCCGCGTCTCTGCCACTAGCCGGCACCCCCGCCTTTCCCCTCCGCCGGCTCCCGGCGCCCAGCAGCCCGCCCTTGGCGAGCCCCGCGGGACTCTGCCTGCACAGGTCTCTGACGCCTGGCGCTTGCCACTTGTCCTCAGAGCCACTGAGCTCCTGGAGCTGAGCCAGCACCTGCTATTCCAGTCCCGGAGCCCCCCCCCCCAGCTCTGCCAGTGCCCCCATCCTCACCTGCAGCCCCCCCCCCCCCCGCTATTCCAGTCCTGGGCTCCCCCCAGCTCTGCCAGTGCCCCCATCCTCACCTGCAGCCCCCCCCCGCTATTCCAGTCCTGGGCTCCCCCCAGCTCTGCCAGTGCCCCCATCCTCACCTGCAGCCCCCCACCCCTCTATTCCAGTCCCGGAGCCTCCCCCCCAGCATTGCCAGTGCCCCCATCCTCACCTGCAGCCCCCCCCCCCGCTATTCCAGTCCTGGGCTCCCCCCAGCTCTGCCAGTGACCCCCATCCTCACCTGCAGCCCCCCCCCCCCCCCCCCCCCCCGCTATTCCAGTCCTGGGCTCCCCCAGCTCTGCCAGTGACCCCCATCCTCACCTGCAGCCCCCCCGCTAGTCCAGTTCCAGACTCCCCCCCAGTTCTGCCAGTGCCTCCATCCCCACCTGCAGCCCCCCCCCCCCCCGCTATTCCAGTCCTGGGCTCCCCCCAGTTCTGCCAGTGCCCCCATCCTCACCTGCAAGCCCCTCTGCTATTCCAGGCCTGGGCCATATTGCAGCTCTTTCACTGTAGGTCAATCCTTTGTGTGTTTTTGTTTAAAGGTGCATTTCGTGCTGGGCTGACAATAGCCCTGTAGATGACAGTCCTCTGTGGATTTGTCTGCAGGGCAGGCACAGCATGGGTCCTGGCAGCAAGAGCTTCCCCACCTCTTGGGTGAGGAGAGAAGAAAGAGTTCAATCTCCATGGTGCATTCAATCCCTAGCCTCTCTTCTGAGAGGGCCACCAAGGGCTTGCGAATTAGCATTAATTGCATTTGGCAGTTGTGCCCAAGGAACTGGACCCATTTCGCACAAGCCACCGAGCAGCCCTCAGCTGGTAAATGACTTTCAGCGCTCGCAACCTGGGCCAGCGCTGAACTAATGATCTGGCAGTGAAGGGATCCATTCCCTGTTACTAATCCCCAGACCCCCTCTGCAGCTCAGAGCCCCAGACCCCCTCTGGAGCTCAGAGCCCCAGACCCCCTCTGCAACTCAGAGCCCCAGAACCCCTCTGCAGCTCAGTCTGGCCTGACAGCATGAGAGTGTGTGCCAAGGTGTCTGGTTGCTCTGTAATGTGGACAAATGGGGGACTGGAATAAACTGAGCTCAGTGTGGCCCCATTGTGTTAAGGGCTGTACAGACATGTCTGAAGACAGCCCTTGCCCCAAAGAGTTTATAATCAAAACCTACTGCAGCCTCCAGTGTCTGGATTACCACATGCCTTTGCCCATCCGGTGGAGGAAGAATCCTGGGGCAATGTGGTTCTTGTCCCCCTGAAGGCATGCTTGGAACAGGCTTCGCACACAGACACCTTTACTTACCCCTTCAGCATTTGTAACTGAGGTCAGGGAGCTGAGTTCCAGCCTGGTTTAAGAAGGACTAACTCTATTGACCCCACTGACACTGCAGCTGCTTCCATCGGGTCTGAATCTGACCCCGTGGGAATTCTGAGGGAGGAAGGACTTCAGGTTTGGGCTTTGATTCTCTTCTCACTTACAGGGGGGTAAACCAGGCATAACTCCCTTACAGTCAGTGGGACTACACCAGTGTCAACCTGGGGATAAGAGTCAGGCCCCAGATCAGGCCCATCTGTTTTGTTAACATGTTCGGTGCTGCAGAAGGAGAGAGAGAGAGAAAGATCTGACTCACCTTCAAGACAGACAGACAGCCTGTCTGAGCAGAATGATTTATAGCTAAGGACATAAGCACCAAAGTATTTTCCAAGGGCCAGATCCTCCCCTGGCGTAAATGGGCACGCTCGCTCTGTTGACGTCAGTGGAACTGTGCCGATGTTCAGCAGCTGAGGCGCCGACCTTAAATCCCCTCCCGCACGTTTTGTGGAGCCTCCAAGTAAATTGTTTTTCCTGGTGTTGCACAATGGACTAACTGGAAGCAATGACACATCACCTTATGCCTGTCAAAAAAATATCTGCAAAAGATGTTTCAGATACGCCAGTTGTGTTGATGGGGCCAGTGCTGCCAAAGCTCCTACCCACAGCCGCAGGACAACTTCCTCTCCTCCCCCTGACACAGGAGCACTCCGCCTCACCCAGCTCCCAAACCACCACATGGCATGAGTCTGTGTGGTTTTCCAGGCCATTAGACCGCCCTCCCCCCCCCCAGGGTTGTTACTGCTGCAGCTGGCTCAGATGTTACCAAGGAGTCCAGCCAAAGGGTCTACCAGTTGCCTGGGAGGGGGAATTTAGTGACTTTCATAATAGAAGGACGAAATGGGTTGGATGGAGTTTAGAGAGCGTTTCCGGGAGGTCCCTGTGCTCTGCGGAGGAAGTATCACCGCAATGGAGTGACGCCAGGGATGACTCTGGGCCAGTGCAGCATTGCCAACTCTCGCAATATTGGATGGTTTGTTTAAAGCCCTGCTTCCCCAAGTCACGTGATCAGGTGAGAATCTCAGCTTTCTTTTTTAAAAAAGTAAGCTTGTAGCCCAGAAAAGTTTGGAAACGTGACTTGAGGGCACCCCCAGGCTGAGAAACCAGAAGGCAGATATAAAGAGCCCCACATTTATTACTTCAAAAAATACACTTATGATATTTAAACCTCTCATGAATTTTGGGGGACTGACTCCTGCTTGTTTAATATTTGGGGCTGGCAACACCACTGGTGTATCTGCTACACACACAGCTGCACACACTCACAAAGACACACACACGCACACTCAGATTGTACAGCCTCCTGCTCTCTCTCTCTCTCTCTCTCTCTCTCTCTCTCACACACACACACACACACACACACACACACACAAAGCCACCTTGAAACTCATGAGCGCTCAAAGTCTTTCCCGACCTGCTCTTAGACACAATCCATACACAGGGGAATCAAAACTCCCCCATGCCCTGGGGGTTAGGTTTCTTTAACAAAAAAACTGACAAGATAACATAACGAACAACTACCACTTCACTTCCCCAGAGCAGCAGCCAGTTGCTGCTCCAGGCTTAGTGCTGGCGGCCCATAGCAATAATTCACTTTCATTGTTTACTAGCCAGTGTAGCAACATCTCCATGGTCTGGTGATCACTAGCTATAACAAGCATGATGTTAGCTACAGCTCGCTTACTATCAAAGGCAGGCATGTGGCTAGATCACCAGACAAAGCAGGTATGATAGTACCTAGGGCTAGAAGATCACTAAGCACTGAAGGGATGCCATTAGCTAGGGCTAGAAGGCTCTAGCTAAGGCTAGAAGGCTCTGGCTTGAGCGCTAGAATGTAACTTCCCAGCCCGAGCATGTTGCTAGCAGATCATGGCTATGGGTAAAGGTAAGATTATGTCACGGAGGTCACAGATTCCGTGACTTTCAGAGACCTCCATGACATTTTCCCCCAGCCCTGGGGTGGAGGGCCAGAGCTGTCAGCTAGCTGGGGCTCTGGAGTTCTGAGCTGCTGTGGGCAGTGGGGGGACCCCAGAGCTCCCAGCCCCTGCAGGCCCCACAGCCCCCGCAGCTCCGAGCTGCCATGGGGGGACCCCGGAGCTCCGAACCACCGTGGGTGGTGGGGGGACACTGGAACTCCCAGCCTCTGTGGGGACTCCAGCAACTCCCAAGCTTCCTGGGTGGCAGGTGCTGGAACACCCACACACTTCTACAGTGGGGCTTGGGCTCCCATCCCCCCACCACCTGGGCTTCAGTCCTTCCACCATCAGTCCCATTTTGTCATAGTTATTTTTAGTAAAAATGACAGGGACAGGTCACACGCTTCCATGATTTTTTGTTTATTGCTCATGACCTGTCCCTGACTTTTACTAAAAATAACCTTGACAAAACCTTAACCTTAACTATGGGCTAAAAGCAAGGTAAAGGCAGGCATGCCACTGGCTAGGAGCCCTGGCCAAGAGCAGCATATTGTTATAAACTGGGTGAAACCTAATCATGGGTTGGGTTAAAAGCTCATTGAGGTTGGTAGGTGTGAACTCATCCTTCTGTTAACATAACTGTAAACATAAATGCCACCTAAGACAAAAGCTGTGTGTGAAGCCATCCAGGCGCTTCTGGGCTGAGTATTGTTTGGGATAGGTTTGTATGGGTGTGCAAGAGAACACACTGAAACTGAGGACAGAGCCAAGAACAGAGAGGGAAAAAACAAGAAAGCCTAGGGCCTGGTCTGCACTACAGAGATGGGTCACCATAAGGCAGTTTACGTCAACTTAACGCTGCAAGTGTCTACAACATTTCTCCCGCCGATGTAAGATGCCCAGTACACCCACCTAATCGCTCCACCTCCGCGAGAGGCATAGCGCTTAGGTCAACGCAGTCAGGGCGAAGCAGTGTCCGTGTACACACTGCACTGCTCACATCGCCTGTTGCTGCCTTTTGCCTCATGTGGGGCTGAGAGCTCAGGCTGTCAAAGGCAGCAACAGGCGATGTGAGCATAGAGTTGACAGCCCGAGCCGCCCTGCCACCAGGGCTGACAGCCGGATTCCCGCCAAGCAGGGGCTGGCAGCTCAGTGGCAGGGCTCCAGCTGTCAGCCCAGCAGGGGGAGCTCCAGCTGTCAGCCCCGGCAGGGGTCTCCGGGCAGTCAGTGCCGCGCAATGCCCCACACTGTCAGTTAAATCGGTGGAAGCGCTCCTGGTGAGGACATGCACCACCAACAGAGGGGGCATAGTGTGGACATAAATCACGGCAGTAATTACTGTGGTGGCTGTACATTGACCTAACTTAGGTCGACCTCTCTTTGTAGTGTAGACAAGACCTCAGTGTGGCCTCTGAGTACAGTTTGACCCTGGAAAAAGTTGGAGATTTGAGAGAAATGCATCAAAGAAAATACCAGGCTCCATCAAGTCCTACTTCCGACTGGAACATCCCCAGGGCACCAAAATTTGACTAGCTTCTCAGGTCACAAGTATCCAAGGGCACTTGCCTGTGATGTGGTCTGTTTGGAGGGACGGTTAATTCTGACAAATACAACCTTAAGGCCCTGATGTCACTCCAGACCCGAGACGAGTGAGCAAAAACCACCAGACCATGTCTACTGGTCTGACACGTGCCTATGACACTCAGGTGGGACGGGCTGAGATGGCTTTAGGAACCAAGGCAGCCTGCAATCTGATCTGGAAGGAACAAACTAGACTTAAACTCTTCCTTCATCTTTCCTGCAGCAAATCTTGTCCCGAGAATAAAATCCTGACCATGGAATACTCCTGCACAGGAGCAGGTGGGACGCCGGCCACATGCTTACGGTAAGTCATGTGCCTATTTGGAAGCTCAGGGTGGGAAAGGGGAGGCATGTGCAGCACCCCTAGGATTTTGAAATTGGGGGGCATCTAGAAGGCTTTGTCTTTCCTATAATGAGGATAAACAAACAGGTCACAGCTCTCAGGATAGATTGACTGTGTCTAATGGTTAAATCCGGGGAAGCAGGAGCCAGGATGCCTGGGTTCTATTTCTGGTTCTTCCACTCTCGTACCAAGGGCAAGTCCCTTCTGCTCTCTATGCCTCAGTTCCCATAGCTGTACAATGGGGATAATAACTACACCACAGGGGGTCTGATCCTGCATTGCTTGCACAATCACAACGCCCAGGAGGAGCCCCAGCTGGTGTAAATCAGCGATGCTCCAAGGACTCCGGTAGAGCTATGCTGGGAGTCCAGCCCAGTGACTGTGAAGAGTGTGAATGTGTGAGGAATGCAGGAGCGGGCCTGAGGGTGTTCCGGGGCTTAATGAGTTAATATCTGTAAAGTGCTTTGAGACTCACAAATAAAAGACCCCCTAAACACTCACAGTATTAGTGCTATTACCCAGAGCTTCTCCAGTGAAATCCTCCCGGAACTCTTCCACAGTCAGGGCTTTGTGCACTGAGGTGCCATGTGTGATCTATAGCTCTACTGAGATCACGAATCCTGCACCAGAAAAAGGAGGTCTGAAGTGTCCAAACCCAAACCATGTGTCTCTCCGAGGCAGCCCAGCTGAGCACCAGATGTGGCCAGCTTCCCTTGGACCGGCATCATCTTCAGTCGAAAACGAGGAGAGCAGGGCTTGGCAGGCTCCAATCATTGCAAAGGCATTTTTTAAATGCACACTCCAGCATTTTTTGTGCATCGCCAAGGGAATTCTTGAGCCTTTGGAGACTGGAGAAATAGAGCAGCGTGGAGTTTTGGGAGAGAGCTGAATAGACCCAGCCACTCGCTGAAAGAGAGATCGCAGACGCACATGGCAACTCTGTGCCCGTTGCGGTGAACCCTTGGGTCTCTCTTTGGCTATGTCCACACTTACGGTGGCGTGTCGAGTACCATCGTGCCGCAGTGAAAGGCGGGCTGCATCCCCACTTGTCACTGCAGCATGTGACTACACATCGCAGTGAAAGGCTCTGGCAGGGGTGGGAGGCAGTGGGACACTGCACCGCTAAACACAGCAGTGTAGACGGGAGTCGCTGCTTGGGTGTGCAGAGAGCCATGTAGGGTATGTACCCTGAGGGATTCAGGCGTGTAGGGCGCTCAATCTGCCTAAGCTAGGGGTGGGCAAACTTTTTGGCCCGAGGGCCACATTGGGGTTCTGAAATTGTATGGAGGGCCAGGTAGGGAAGGCTGTGCCTCCCCAAACAGCCTGGACCCCACCCCCTCCCACTTCCCGCCCCCTGACTGCCCCCCTCAGAACCCCCGACCAATCCAACCCCCCCTGCTCCTTGTCCCCTGACTGTCCCCTCCCGGGACCCCCTGCCCCTAACTGCCCCCCCAGGACCCCACCCCCTAACCAATCCCCCCTGCTCCCTGTCCCCGACTGCCCTGACCCCTGTCCACACCCTTTCCCCCTGACAGGCCCCCCCAGGACTCCCACGCCTATCCAACCCCCCCCCGTTCCCCATCCCCTGACCGCCTCCCCCAGAACCTCCCCCACATCCAACTGCCCCCTGCTTCCTGTCCCCTGACTGCTCCCTGGACCTCCTGCCCCTTATCCAACAATCCTGCTCCCCGCCCCCTTACCACGCCACTCAGAGCAGCAGGACTGACAGCTGCGCCAGCCGGCCGGAGCCAGCCATGCCACCGCACTGCCCAGCAGGAGCTCGCAGCCCCGCTGCGCAGAGCGCTGGTGACACGGCGAGCTGAGGCTGCGGGGGAGGGAGGACAGCAGTGGAGGGGCCAGGGGCTAGCCACCCTGGCCGGGAGCTCAAGGGCCGGGCAGGACGATCCCGTGGCCAGATGTGGCCCGTGGGCTGTAGTTTGCTGACCTCTGGCCTAAGCCGTGCCACACCATCTACACGCTATATACACCCATGCTAGCTGGGTGTGCAGTGTCTGTACTCTACACGCTGCCGTAGACGTACCTTTTGATCCAGCAGATTTGTAGTCACGTAGCCCCTGCAATACGCTAGGTGCTATCCACACACACACACATAGAGATAGTATATTTTCAAAGGCATCTGAGTGGTTTAGGAGCCTAAGTCCCATTTCAAAAGTGACAGTGCCAGATTTTAAAAGGTATTTAGGTGCCTAACTCCCACGGAAATCAATGAAGTTAGGAGCTTAAATACCCTTGAGGATCTGGCCTTCAGTACTCTGAGTCTTACTGAAAGTCAGCCGTTCTCTCGGCTTGTCTACACTTATACGCTGCAGTAGTGCCTCAGTGTAGACGCAATCTACACTGACGGGAAGGATACTGCCACCAGCATAGGTAATCCACCTCCCCGAGAGGTGGTTTCCAGGTCGATGGAAGAATTCGTCCATTGACCTAGTGCTGCCTACACACCAGGTTAGGTCGCCTTAACTACGCTGCTGTGGATTTTTCATTAGTTCGACCTAATTTTCTGGTGTAGACCGGGCCTTAGGCTCTTAAATCACGTGTGTAAAAGGGACTTGGCCGCTCGGTCACGCAGGGCTGATCTGCACCGGGAACTGACATCAGCACAGCTACATCTCTCAGGGGTGTAAAAAGCCGCAACGCCGAGTGATGTAGTTAAGCTGATGTAACCAAGAATTCTTCCATTGACCTAGCTACTGCCTCTCGGGGGTGTGTGAATTAACTACAGCAGAGGTTCTCAAACTGTGGGTCAGGACCCCAAAGTGGGTCACGACCCCATTTTAATGGGGTCACCAGGGCTGGTGTTTAGACTTGCTGGGGCCCAGGGCCAAAGCCCAAGCCCTGCCACTTGGGGCCAAAGCCCGAGCCACACTGCCCGGGGCTGAAGCCCAAAGGCTTCATCCCTGGGGAGTAAGGCTTCGGTTTTGGCTTCAGCCCTTGGCAGCAGAGCTCAGGTTACAGGCCCCCCGCCTGGGGCCAAAGCCCTTGGGCTTGGGCATTGGCCCCCTCTCCCAGGGTGGCGGGGCTCCGGTGGGCTCAGGCTTCAGTCCCCCTTCCTGGGGTCATGTCGTCATTTTTGTTGTCAGAAGGGGGTCACGGTGCAATGAAGTTTGAGAATCCCTGAACTACAGTGACAGGAGAACCCCTCCCCTCGCTGCAGTGAGTGTCGACACTGAAACATTACAGCAGTGCAGCGGCAGCCATGAAGATGTTACCCCTTGCTTTAGTAAAACTGCAAGTTATTGGGCTCAGTGTAGGAATCACTAGGTCAATTTCTATACTCTGTGCTGTGTAGGTCAGAGAACATATCCAAACAGTCCCTTCCGGCCTTACAAAAAATTGTATAAATCTATATCCGAGGCTGCGTTAGGGACGGGGATAGCAGATACAGTCAAAATAGGTAGATTTCAGATCAATAAATGAAACCAATAACTACCATCCCCAAGTAGCCCTGTGCCAAAATCGGTAATATTATCCAGAGGAAGAAGCAGCATGTTTGGGACACCCCACAATGGTGGGTGGGGCAAAGGAGAGGGGGAGGAGTCAAAGAGGACCCCAAGGCCTGAGTGTTGGGGGCTGGGGGTGTGATCAGTAAGGACAGGGGGAGCAGGGAAGGTTAGGGAGGGAAGCTGGGGAGATCAGTTTCAGTCTCAGCGAGAGGGCGAGATGCGGATTGGCTGGAGAGAGGCAGGTCAGGAGAGGGGAGGTAGAGTTCTGAGTCACCGGCATAAAGATAGTGGCTGAAGCCATATCAGTGGATGAGATCCCCCAGAGGCAAGGGGTCAAGAGAGAAGAGGAGGACAGACCCTTGCAGGACACCCAGGCTGAGGGAGGAGAAGAGCCACTGAAGGAAGGGGAGGTAAGAGGAGAGTGAGGGGAGAAGAGAAGCACAAACAGTGAGTGATTATGTGGAGAGGTTGGGATGCCTGTTGTAACTAACTAGCCCCCTGGCAGAAGGAGAGGCTGAGAAGTTACTATTGCAAAGCACAAGGGTGTGCAAACTCCCCCACCCGCGGAGCTGGAGTGGGGTAGAGTTGCCTTTCCCAAGCCAGTGTTCTGATCTGGGAGGGCAGCCCCCAGACCGGACCGTGTCTTGCTACCTGCTCTGTTGGGCAGACCCCCAAGACTTCTGCACGCTGTCACCAGGGCTGGAGAGGAAATTGGAAGCACACTGGCTGGCTGAACCTTTGCCCAAACTGCCTGCTGAGTCAGCGATGATTACAGGACTGGCTGGGAGCAGGGCCAAATACCTTGCAGGGCCCTGCCGAGCCGAGCTTCCCCTGAACTCTTTCATTACTGCAGCAGCTGGGCTCCAGCATTTTAATTAGTGAAATTGTGCAGAGAAGCAGAGGGGGAGCGAGGGTGGGGGGGTTATTCCATTGGGCATTTGCTGCTCCTCTCAGCATGGGCTTCCTAGCCACAGGCAGGTCTGGGCTTGGCTGGGGCTCCCCCCGAACGCTAACTCGGGGGAAGCTGAATCAGCACTGTCTATGCCGCCCCAGCTGACATGCATCACATATCCTCGCAGTCCCCTCTTCAGCTCCAGCTTGACTGGCCTCAGCAGCCCCAATGCTGCAATCTGGAGAGCTGCTGGGCCAGGTCCTTGGGACCAGCCCTGCAGTACCCGGTGTAGCTGGGAGCGAGCGGCTGGAGAGGGATCTTTCTGCCAGTCCAGTCCCAACTCAGGACAGCCTCACGGCTGGTTCAAGGTGAGCTCATGCAGTGACTGCATTGCACACAACAGCTCAGGCCTTTGTCCTTCTACCTCAGCCACACCCCGGTGCTGCGGTGGGCAGGAGGGGTAGCACAGAGCTGGCTATACTGGCTCTTGCCCACACAGCGGTTTCCCCTGTGCCAGGAAAATCTCCAGTAATTGGCGAAACAGGCCTGGAGGCTGCTTTGTGCCACCAGACTGGTGCCAAGCTGGCTCAGTGGGGACCAAGATCTGGTGTTCCGCTAGGGCCTGATCCTGAGAAGAGCTAAGCATCCACATCTCCCATTGCCATGTCCCCAGGTCAGACCTTTTCTTCTGAGCCTCCCCACTTTGAGCCACCAGTAGCTCCCAGCCCTGCCTTAGAGAGATTATTCCTCTCCTTGAGCCAGAGGGCACTTCAGCCTCCTCGTTCAAACAAGCGTTGACTGTCGCCAGCTCTGAGTGATGGGAGGCCTTGGTCCAGAGGGTTTATCCAGGAGTCTCTTCACAGCTGGATTGCGCATGTAGCTGAGAAGGGCGTCCGGCGAAGGGTGAGCTCTGCCTGACGCTATACCCAAAAGTAAGGCTTTGAGCATCCTCCCCTTCAGTCCTGGGAAAAAGTGGGGCGGGGATTGGAATCCAGCCCAAATGCAGCCGACGTGCACTACTCACAGATGCACGAGAGTTTCCATAGTCATGGTGGTCTCTGTGCCCAGCTGGAGTGACTTCTTCGCTCCTCCTGGCGCAGAGTCAGCTGACCCCAGCCCAGATCTCAGTACATCACCCAAAGGAGGAGGAGGAGGAGTAGGGAGATTGTGGCAGAGGGCAACTTACCTAGGTACCGTGCAGCCTCAGCAGCAGTACAGTCTTACTGAGATCGGACCTTGCCATGTGATTACAGAATGGGTGGAGGAGGGGGATACAATGGATCTACCCTCCCTCGTTTGGTATGACATTGTGTGATGATATCCCAGGCGAGACAGTGAGAGCTTCCAGAGCCAACACTGAGGTAGTCACAGCATGAGCTCCGTGTGATGCTTCCATCCCAGAGGACAATGTCTGAAAAGGAGCCATCCCAATTCTAGGTGGAAAGTACAGCTCCAGGGAGGGGGAAGTACCGAATGACCGAGTCCAAAGGCAGAAAGTTATGGTTGGCTGGTGATCTGGGCTGGCCTGCACTGGAAAATTAGCTTGGTCCAGTGTCATCACTCAGGGGTGGGAAAAACCCTAAGGGCTTGGCTACACTTGCGAATTAGAGCACATTAAAACAGCCCCGGGCGCCCTAGCTCACTACCTGTCCACACTGGCAAGCCACGTAGAGCGCTCTGACTCCACGGCTAGAGCGCTCCTGGTACTCCACCTCGGCAAGTGGAATAACGTTTGATGAGCCTTGGCTGCATCGCCCGGGCGTCAGTGTGAACGAGGTGTTGCATTACTGCACACTGATCAGCCTCCGGAAACGTCCCATAATCCCTTAAGTCAAGTGGACACTCTTCTAATTGTTTTGTAATCGCTGCACGAATGTGGAAATGCCCTTTCAAAGCTCCGTTTCTGACAGCCAGCTGCTTATCTGCTCCGAGACAAAGCAACCATTACTGTGGCATGCTGTGTGTGAGAGAGAGAGGCGGGGGAGGAAGGGGGGTCTGCTGCTGTCTGAACTTACAAGACAGCATGCTGACATGCTCTCAGCCCCCCCAAAACCCACTCTCTCTTCCCCCACATACACACAACACACTCCCTGTCACACTCCACCCTACCCCCCATTTGAAAAGCAAGTTGCCCATAATGCACTGCTCCCAATGCCGCTGCAAGTGCTGCAAATGTGCCAGTGTGCTTGCAGCTATCAGTGTGGACAGACTGCAGCGCTTTCCCTACTGCACTCTCCGAAGGCTGGTTTAACTCAAAGCACTCTACATCTGTAAGTGTAGCCATGCCCTAAGTCCCTGCGTAGACAGCACTAGGTTGACGGAAGAATTCTTCTTCCATCAGCCTAGCTACTGCCTCTCAGGGTGCGTCTACACTGAACTGCTACAGTGGGAAGTGGGAACTGCTGCAGCTGTAGCGTTTCAAGTGTAGATGCGCTCTAGGTGTGGAGCAATGGGTGGGCTCTGGCATGCATTCGTGTCGGGTGATGTTTCATTTAGCCTTCCAATGACCAACCTGGAGTGGGCAACTCGCTCTATTTGCAGCTGATTCTGAACAGGGGGCGGGGGGTAAACAGTGAAGGCCAAAATCCGTTCTCAGTGTGGACCCACGGTACTGGGGGTGGAGAAGGAAGGAGCTGGGAAGGCTGCTTAGAGCCCAGTTTTATGGGCCTCTCTGCCTGGTAGCGCACAGATGGGATCTGGAGAGAGGTCTGCTGCAGTCCTCTCTCCCCCGCCAGCCTGGAGGGGGCGCCATGGCTGCAGGACCCGACCCTGAGGGAAGGCTCCGTGTTCCCCTTGCTCTGGGAGCTGGGCAGTAGATTTACACTGGAGCCTTCCCAGTGATGTCAATCAGGTTGCCCTCCAGGGTGTCAGCAGAATTCTTTTGCTTGGCAGAGAATGCAGAAGAATGATCCTGTGGTTAAGGTGCTAGATTTGGACTGAGGGTTCCTAGCTCTGCCACAAGACTCCCTGTGTGACTCTGGTTCCATTACTTAGCCTCACTGTGCCTCAGTTTCCCCAGATGTAAAGTGAGGATAATCATGCTGCCCTATCTTTGAAGTGTACTGTGAGGCTAATGGCGCAAACTTTCAGGAGGTGCCTAGAGTCTTTGGGGATGAGGGCTGTAGCCTAGACAGACAGACAAGCCGATCAGGAGCTCACACCTTGCTATCTGGCTAAATGAGACCATGCTGTAATAGGGGGATTGGGGTTAGAGAGCGGAAAGGCTGTGGAAGGCCATGGCGTATCAGCAGATAAACGCTGGGTGAAGTGCCCTTCTCTGGCCTGCACAGCTGCTCTCAGGAACTTGGCATCTGTGTGGACAGCAGAACGCTGGAGTCCAGGTCTGCCCAGAGGAGGATCTTTGGGCAGGAACTGGGAGGAGCGACTGGGAGGGGCTAGGCCAGCGAGGCGAGATGCTCAGGGCCCAGGCTGTGCAGGCACGAAGGGTTAAAGCCGTGCGTAGGCACTGGTGCCAGACCTCAAGGTGCATTGTGAGGCTGCGGGATGGGGGGACTGGAAGGTCATTTTAATTAAAGTGTCTACACAGAGGGTTTGAGAAAACAAACCACAGGCTCCTCCCTGCCCTCGACTCTGCGGGAACCTGGCTTTTGCTTTTAATTGAATTACGCCGCAGACATCTCCCCTCTGCTGGGCTGGACCCTGCCTGGAGTGACACACCACGGCTAGGCAGCAGCAGCCCAGGCAGGGCAAGGACCCAGCCCAGCAGGAGACACAGAGAACTTAAAGCCATAGCAGGGAGCAGTGCAAGGGCTTGGCATTGGGCAGTGGATCATTCCACCTACATGTTGCTGGCACTAATCCAGACCAGGCTGATAGTGATAGCAGTGGGACCGGTCCAGGGTTCTTTGCTCGCGGTCCCCAGCCAAGGTTCATTTTGACCCTCTCACCTGCACCCTGGTTTTCATTCTGTGTCCCCCAGGAATTCGTTGATTTCTGTGATCTGTGGCCATGTCCTTCCCCTAGTGGGCTCTGCACATCTGCCCAGAATTCAGATCGGCTGGCAACGCCACCACCAGCATAAACCTCACCCGGACAGAGCCTGCGCAGCTCAGCAGCTAGGGTGGTGTCTCTGGCACGGGTGCTAGATCGCTGCCTCCCCAGAGATGGGCATGGCCATTTCCGGCCCCTCTCCGCATTCGGCTACGTGGGCACATGCACCCGACCGTGTCGCAGACCCAGCTCCCGAGGGGCTGCTGGGGGAGCCTCAGCCCTACCAGGCTCTCGCCTGCCCCATGGTACACCGGGGGAGGGAGAGCAGGGTGCCAAGGGGATGGGTGTATCAGAACAGGACCTCCTGCCTCTTCAGCAGCGTTTGCCGACCATCTCCCACCACGGACTCGGCCCTGAAGCTGCAACCCCTGCCCCGCCGGCTCCTTTGCCGAGCTCTTTGCCGCTGACCCACCAACCAGCCATCAGGGCGCTGGGCGGGGAGTCTTGGGTTCTGGTCCAGGCCCTGCCACTGGTCTCCCGGGTGACCTCGGTGAGTCACTTCCCCTCGCTGCAGCTCTTTCTTCTCCCCGCCTTTGTCAGTCTCGTTTATTTTGACTGGCAGCTCTTTGAGGCAGTGATCTCTCTGTCCAGCACCTCTCGGCACCACTGCAAGAGCAATCACAATGGTGCCCACGCCGATGCGTTCTCTCCTGAATGGCATCTCATAGACTTTGAGATTTTAAGGCCAGAAGGGACCATCAGGATCATCTAGTCTGACCTCCCGCCACGTCCCAGGCCACAGAGCCTCACCCACCCGCTCCTGAAGTAGGCCCCTAACCTCTGGCTGAGTGACTGAAGTCCTCACCTCATGATTTAAAGACTTCAAGTTAGAGAATCCACCATCTCCTCCATGCTACTGGTTGAGTGCGGCCGCTTCTGGGCTTCTACGAGGCTTCTCCCTTCCAGTGAACCTTTCCCCTGCAGGTCCCCAGTGCTCGCAGCTGTCTCAGATTTCATCAGCCCCCTTTGTCCCACTGTGCTTCATGCCATTGCCATGTGTAATGGCCCAGCGGAGGCAGAGGCCAGGAACGTCTCTAACAGCGCCCCCCCGCCCCACCCCTTGAGGGTTCAAGTGGCTTTACAAAACATATTTCAGCAAGATCCCTTTGCTTTCCCTGTAACAGTCCATGTCACTGCTGCAGCTCTGCGGCCCGGATGCTTTGCATGGAGCTTACGCCCTCATCAAACTCATCTCCGCCTGCCGCTGCGCCCCAGGCCTGCAGCTAGATTAACTTCCCTGTGTCCCTGAGACGAACTGCAGCCCTCACCCCTTTGCACTGACTGTCACTGGGGGCAGGGAAGACTGGGTTTGCAAGATGTTTGCAGCAGGATTTGCACTGGGCACCTTCTGAGGACAGCAGCCAGGCCGCTGGTACATTGGTGACTTGGTCCCATGATTAGCCAATTGCAGTATCAGCAGGTTTGTTTGGGGTTTTTTGGGGGTGAGGCACAGGATCTAGTGCTCACTGGTTCCAGAGCCAGCAATTTAACTGGGCACCTTGCTAGTCTAACTGGTTTCTGCGCCAGCTGGTGGAGCTAGGCAAGGATCATCCCATGCTTCTGTTCAGCATTTTTAAAGTGCCCATCACCCTTGAATGGCGGCACACAGGGCCAAATTCATCCTGGCACTGGAGGGGCGCTCAGCACACAGACCAGGAGGGGTTGGGGGGGGAAGGTGCTAAGGTGCCTCCCCTATACTGAAGTTGCTAGGGGGTCAGTTTGGCTCTGGCCCAGGGCAGACCAGCCCCAAAACCTGCCCTCACTTGTGTCTGGCCTCTAAGGACCACTGCAACAGCTGGGAATAGCCCAGTGCACAGGAATACGCTGGCCATGACCCCTCTCTCCTCCAACATGCCCTGCTACCAGAGACTCTTGTGGGGGTATGGCCTAGACCCCCCATGATATGGACTCTGCCGAGATTCCACCTATAAAGGTGGAATTCCCCAGAGCAACAGATCCAGCTGGTTTAAGGGCCCTGTCGCAGGGTGGGCTGGACTCTTATCCCCCCTGCATGGGGATTCAATTGACTTTATTAACCAGATTCTCCCACCCTTGTTCTGTTCCCAGGGATGCATCTCCCCCTTCCCGTCTGGAGCGCTAAGCTGACATTGGCTGGTGTTCTCTGCTCTGCTTCCCTGCTCTCTCCCTAGAGGGCCGGGATCGCTCTGTCTCATCTCTGAGCCCCGGCTCCCCAGCAGTTCCCAGGCAGCAGCAGCTGCCTCTGTGCCAATCTGTTCCCATGAGGTCACCGCTGCCCTGCTTCTAGCATCAGACAGATGAAACTTACATACCCCTGGGCTCGCTCTCTCTCTCATTAGAAGCATCCACCCGCCGTGCAGATGTGGGATGATGGATGTACTTCCCACCCCCCCTGCCACTGAGTGCCCATTCCCTTTCACCCAGCCCACTGTGAAATAGACATCAGGAGAGAAATTGCACTGGGGGTGATGCTACTGCCTGTACCAGCAGCAAGGGAAACCGCCAAGCTGGGATTTTTTTAGCCTGCACATCAGCCCAGATGAATAAGGCCTACCAAAGTGGGTGGTGCAGAGGAAAGCAAAGCCCTGGAATTGTGTGTGGCAGGGGAAGGGGGGTATGGAGTGAAGATCTAAGATACTCCAGGACAAACCTTTGCTAGACTGAGCAGTGGTGGACTAAATAAGTAGGAGGGTTGAAATTGTTGTTGTTAGTCTCCAGCATCAAGCCCCCCCTCTCTCAGAGCCAGGTAGCCTAAATCTGACCTAACTCCCACTGGCTTTACAGCAGTGTGGTGCCATTGACTTCCCTGGAACCGAGCTTACATGCAGACGAGTGGGAGCAGAACGCAGCCCAGAGTTTGGCTGGCTGCAGACTCAGGCAGGCAGCACCACACCCCAAAAGGTTGTCTCTGCAAGCAGAGGGGCAGGAAACTTTGTTTTAAACTAAAGCTTAAATAATGGAGAGAAGGAGCCAAGTGAGAAGGTGGCTGACTGTCCTCCCTCCTCTAAAGCGGTAAATGGGGGGTATGGAGTGGGCAGCGGAGGGATGGGGGATCTAGGCTCTCAGCCCACATATCCTGGCCAGCTCTCCCTTTGTGCAGCCCTAGAGACCCAACCAGGCCCAGTAGCTAGACGGCCATTGCTCCCCAGCCGAGGGGCAGGGAGGCAGAACATACAGCAGGAGCTAGTGTTGTTTCAGGCTCTGGGGGTGTTGCTCCCCCCAGCTCCTCCCCCTCCCACGCCTGGCTTAGTTTGCTTTAGATCTGAAAGCGTTTTACAAAGATGGGAGGTGTTATCCCCTTTTAAAGACTGGGAAACTGAGGCACAGAGAGGGGAAGGGGGATTTTGCGTAAGGTTACAGAGTGAGTCAGTAGCAGAGCCAGGAATGGAGGAACCCAAAGGGCTTGGCTCTCAGGCCTGTGCTCTAACCTCTGGCACACACTGCCTCCGACTGCAATGGCCCCCCTTCTGTACGCTACAAACTGTACTCCCACATGTCTCCTCTGCCCTCTGCTCTTTCACCAGCTGCTGTACGTCCTTTGTCACTCTAAGAGTCCCGCTTCAGCCCCCAGCAGTTCTGGGACCTGGCTAGGAGAGGAGAGGAGATCCAGTAACTTTACCAAGCATGGGGCAGAAGACTCATTGAGAGGTTAATTAAGCTTAGAAAGGAAAATGACGCACCGCAACAGGGGCAGATACGAGTGTAAAACAAGCAAACCAGAGCACAGGGCCCCCCCAGCACCCCGCTCCAGCAAGAAAACGAACTGCTCAGATACAGCCCGAGGAAGAAGTTGGCAGCTCCAAGCCCAACTACCTTTCTCCAGGGAAATCCCACCTGGGAGCAGGAAAGTGATGGCTCTCCCTGGTGGGCAGCACAGGAAGCTAAACCCACTGCAGTCCCAGTCTCTCCCAGCAGGAGGTGCTGCAGGACAATGGTGCAGAGGTGAAATCAGGGGGACTCCAGTCCCAGTCTCTCCCAGCAGGAGGCGCTGCAGAGAATGGTATAGCAGCTAACCCAGCTATTCTCCTCTCAGCGGGAAAGGCTACATGAAACAGAGGCCAATGATCATGCAAATCATGCTCGGACTCTGGTCTGGGGATTGCAGTGCTGAAAACCAAGCGGGGAAAGGAGGGCAAGTGGGTGGAGAGCACTAATGCTAGAGAGCTGAATGCCGGGCAGCTCTCTGCTGCCCCTGCTCTGGTCTCCAACACCAGCTCCAGCCAGCCTGCCGCCTGTCCAAATCCCAGAGCAGGACACAGCGTAGAGCCCTGCAACCTGACCCAAAGGCAACAGGACCCAGCTACAAGTGTCGGAGCCACACCGGCTGGGAGAACAACCAGACCCTTTCAAGGCTAGGCCACCTCTCGTCCTCCTGCCCCTGGGGTCAGTGTGGCTGTGCCGACTCAGGTTTGAGGGGGAAGGGTCAAGGTGAGATGAGTCAAAACAATACAACGGAAGCATTTTGACTTTATCAAAATGTTTCGTGTTGATAAAGATCCAAATGAGAAACATTTCTACCTTATCGAAACAGCGTTTCATTAATTTCCCCTTGAAAATTTGCCCAAAATGAGACATTCCCAGGAAACGTTTTGATTTAGTCAAATCAGCTTTTGCCAGACGGGGACAGACGTTCCCACAGAAGCTTTTCGACTGGCTCTAGTCCTAGCGCTGGCTCCGTTCTCAGCTCGCTCTCTCCTGTGGCTGAACTCTTCCTTCGGCGCTGAGAGCACAGTGAAAGCAGGCGGCCTCATTCCAAACCTTGCCGGCGTGCAGGCCATCAGGACGCCGCTCCACACAGGCATGTCTCGTGTTGACAGCCTGCCCTGGCTTTAATGAAAGCACCGAGGGCAGTGGACAGGTTTCCCTACTCAGCACATGGCTTCTGTAGACATCAACATTAAATTCAGCTAGAGCCTGGGGTACCATCCGCTCTTGCTTATTCCCTCCAGCCAACCCATTCTACCCCTGTGGGAGCAGTGCCCCATCACTAAAAGGCCCAGTCTTCTGAGAAATCAGCTTCTTCAGAGCAGCATGCTTGTGGCAGGTTGGACTCCAGCTTCAACACCCTGCCAGGACTAGCTGGGAATCCATCTTTACTCTCCACAGTGCTCTGTTACACTCAATGCGTTCTTGTACGCCCGTCCCTTCTAGGGCTTGAGACATGGCTTTGGGAGACTAGGGGCTCAGTCTGCAGGGGAAGGTTTTTAAACTGTCAGTGAATCCCTTATTGCTGCCTAACAATCCACCGCTGAGTGCGTGGGAAGGGGAGTCGGACTCCTGGGTTCTTATTCTTGACTCTGCGACTGATCGCCTGTGTGACTATAGGCAGGTCACGTCACTGTTCCAGTCCTCGTTTCCTAGGGGCTGGGGTCATGGGATCAAAGCCGGAAGAGGCCCAGACTCACAGTGGGTCAACAGCCTTCCTTGGGAGCCTCACAATGCCAGAAGTAACGTAGAGGGTGGCCTCAGAGGAGACCCAGGTTTGGAGAAGTGCGCCGGGCCGGGCCGAGACAGAGCAGGGGAGGGGAAGGAAGAGAGACGGTAGATGTCCCGCTGGATGCTCCTCCATGCTGTTTTTATTAACTAGAGTGCAGCAGAGCTGAAGGGGACAGCAGGCATCAGAGGTGGCTTCCAGCATGCTCCATTTCCTGGTTCCAGCACAATTGCCAGGGGTCAGGCGGGTGGCTTGAAAGAAAGGGCAGTGCTTTGGGCACCTGGCTGATCCCGCCTCCCGCGCCCCTTCAACAAGGCCTCTGCTGAGGCCAGTCAGCCGATTCCACCCTCCTGGTTTTGATTCAAACCCAGAGATTGGGTTCTTTTCTGCCATAAAGTAGATCCAGGAGACACCCTGGTGGTACTGCCCCCTTGTGGTACAGTGTGCGACTGCCGCCCCCATTGGGGGCACAAAGGGGAGGGAACAATCAGTCCAGCTTTGAATACATTTGGAAAGGTCCAGAAAAAAAAAGTCCTGTACCGGGGCTCATCAGAAACAGTTGTGGTGCCGGTAGACAACCAAGTGGCTCGATTTCATCCTCAGGCTCCAGCATCAGCAAAAGTTGAGGCTGGAGAAAGGTGAAGGCACAGGGGACGAGTGGGCCCAATGCTGCAGAGCGCTTCAGGGCCGAAGCTGTTCTCTAGCTACTAGAGAGGTAGCATGCTCCAGTGGATAATGCACTGGACTGGGACTCAGGAGAGCTGGGTTCTAATTCCAGCTCTGGCACTGCCCTGCTGTGTGACCTTGTCCCCTTGGTCTGGCTTGTCTATTTGGATTGTAGGTTCTTTGTGTCTCAGTTCCTAGCACAATGGGTCCCTGATTTTAGCTGCTGGGGTACAAATAATAAACAACATAAGGAATTCTAGGTTATAATCTCACAGAAATGCAAATGATAGAATCAGGCCCAAATCCTAAAGTCCTCATTTCAGGCTTGTAAATTGCAGGGCCTGAATAAGGTCCTCAGCATTCAGCCAAGACCGCTAATGCATGGCCCTGAGTCACTCCTTTCATTGGTGCATCTCCATTGATTTCAGCAGAGCGACCCTGGCCTCACGCTGGAGCAATGCAGTGAGGAATCTGGCCCTGCTTGTTTCTGCGATGTCTCCCAGTTGCTTGTGACAGAAGCTAACTGCTTTTGGGCAGATGTGTGTTCGTCGCTCATTCGTTCTCAAGCTGGCAAGTGGTCCACAATGCAGCCTCCAGCGCTCACATGGTGCATTTTCAAACAAGCCCCTCTGCGTTTTCCCCCAGGCTGCCCCTCACGTGCAGGAGGACCTCCTCATAAAGCCACCTCGGCCTCCTCCCGGGCTCTCCTCTGCCACAAGGCCTACAAGAAACTACTGGTGTTCAGAGGCCTGGAGGCCAAGAATATCCGAGTGTTCCCTTGTGCTCACCCGTCTGTCTGTATCCATCTGTTGTCTCCTGTCTTGTACTTAGATTGGCAGCTCCTGTCTGTTTGTTCTGTGCCTGTACAGCTCCTAGCACAATGTGGCCTTGGGCCATGACTAGGGCTCCTAGGTGATACAATTAAATAAATAATTGTCTGATTCTCGCTCTCTCTCCCCCAGGAGGAAGTGCTGTGAGGGCTATAGGTTTGTGATGGGCCAGTGTATCCCGGAAAGTAAGTATAAAAAGGAGCTCTCTCCCATCCTGCTCACTCTGTCCACACTTATTCTCAGGTGGCACTAAAGCCACGGATCATGTCACCTGTGAGTGGATCGTCTAGTCAGATAAATGCCAGGATGATGACATCCGCCTGGAAAGGCTCTGGGAGACTTTGCTGCAAAATTTGGGCAGCCTTCTCCACTGCCTGCTCCAAGGGCAAAAGCTCTTGAGATGTTGGCTCATGACAGGGCTGCTTCTTGCACCACGTGATGCCAGTTCTCTGTTTTCACACATCACACCTTCAGCACCCAGCATATGGTATTTCAGCAGACGAGGCTTTCTGCATTCTGCTCTGTGTTGGGTGGGAAAGGGTCCATCGCTTTCATTCTGGAGGTGGGTCCAGGTCACAAAGTTCTGATCCAGATCTTCCCCAGAGTTCCGGGATGTTTGGAACCACGGTTTGCTCCAGGCTCATTTCCAGTCTCTGTTGAATGTGGGCCCCTCCAGCTTCTCTGCAGAGTCCAGCGCATGATGGGTCTGGAGTCTGCACTCTCGCTAGACACCTGGGGTGCTGCTAGACAGAGGGTGGAGTGGGTCCATTATGGGATGGGGCAGGTCTGACACAGTTAGGTTGGGAGGCTTGGGAGAGGAATTGGGTCACCTGCCAGTTACAGCTGGGGAGAGGGTTTGGCAGCTGGGAGAGGGAAGTGGGGAGGATGCCTGGTGGAAGGGAGAGATTGGGTTGAGGATGCTAGTTACTGGGGAGTGCCCAGCCATGAATTACGTACGCATGCAGAGGACATATGGGGCCGGATCCTCCACTGGTGTAAATCTACATCTTTACAGAGAAGTCAGAGCCAGGCTGAAGATTTGGCCCAGGGCAAGGCACTGTGATGTGTGTGGGGGGGTCACCCTTAGTTGCAAGGCTGCGGTCCAACCCACCCTGCTTGACACCCAGGGTGAGGCGCATGGGAGGGGTGGTCCGTATAGCAGCGCACAACTCCATCTGCCCCTCTTTGCAGGCATGGATGTGTGCGCCAACTTCCCGTGCGAGCAGCAGTGCACGGACAACTTTGGTCGCGTCCTGTGCACGTGCTTCCCCGGCTATCGCTTCGACAGAGAGCGCCACAAGACTCACCTGCACCCTTACTGCCTCGGTGAGTGCCCCCAAGGGTACCCGCCCTTGGCCTGGGCTGGTGGCAATGGCCTGGCTCCGGAATAGCTCCTGCGTCATAAATGGACACATGCGGCATCTTTCAGTGGCCTGGGGTCGGTTGGAGGACTCTGTTGCAGGAGAGGCTGCTGCAGATAACAGCCATCCCTAGGCTCCAGCGTCCAATGTAGGAGCCTAGGGGAAGGTTCCCAGAGACCCATCGCAGGGTTGCCATCCCCAAGGGATGTGTGTATCTCCTGTCCTGGGCTGTAGGATGATAGGAATCTCCCTTCTGCTGCGTCCGTTCCCCTGGCAAGGCCTCCGTGGCCCCTGGCGCTCCCCTGGCTGAGCTGTGGCTGATGTTTCTCTGTGTTCAACCCCAGACATCGATGAGTGTGTGGAAAGCGGAGGTGCCGTCTGCGACCAGCTGTGTACGAACACCCCAGGCAGCTACCGGTGCCATTGCCAGCGTGGCTATTACATAGCATCTGACGGGACAACCTGTCTGAAATCCAGCAACGGTGAGTCCGTGGACCAGGAGAAGAATCATGACCTAGCACTGTCCGACCCTGGGGCCACGCTCAGCCCTGGCTCAAGCAGATGTAGCTCCTCTGACCCGTGGCTGCAGGTCCACCCCCCACCCCCCACCCCCATTCCTGCTGCTGACTGGCACAGATGCATCATTCTCTTCCAGGCACCACAGTGGTCAAGTCGGAGACCCTGATGGGCACCAGGTCCTGCTCCGTCACCTGCGAGGAGTTCACCAGCATGAAACAGACAGTCTCCCAGCTGAGACAGAAGGTGGGACAATAACCCCTGAGCCTCTCCTGGTCACACACAGCTGGCAGCGCTCCGACAGACAGTTGTCTGGGGCAAACCTGCAGAAGCAGCCCTCAACGGGACCCTGGGGCTGTCACCCCGCCACCGAGTCTCACCAAGTCAGAGCTGAAAAGAAATAGGTAGTCCAGGAAGCGGTCGCCCCGATCACACAGGCGTGCTCAGTCAGACCCGGGGCGGAAATGGATCCAAGGGCCGCATTCAGACCTGTGCGAAGTGGGCACAAGTCCATGGGAGTCAGAGCGGTTGCATCCACTTGTACCTGTGGTGAATACGGCCCACACGGCTTTTTTTAAAGGATGTGCTGGGAGGGGTGCCTCTCTGGCCACTCCCATTATGGGAGGGGCATGCAGGGGGCAGGACCTTCTCTCCAGAGGTCCTCCCTCTCTTGGCTAATCTGCATACTCTTTGCAGCAGGTTCCCATTCCCTCCTAAACCTGCTAGGCGTAGGCCATGGAGCCAGGGGGGACCACCCGGGCCATGGCCCAACCACTATTTGGCTGGACCAGACCTGAGCAGCTCTGTGACCCCGTGTGCCAGGTTGCAGTGCGGCTCACGCAGATTTGGAAGGGGTGGGTCTAGGTGCTCATGGGCCAGAGGTCAGGCTGCTGGGGAGGCTGCGAGAGGAAGAGGAAGGTCAGGTGTGGGGGGGACAAATCTAGGCCCCCCCCCACTTTCAATGATGCTCTCCAGCCCCTGCCACTGGGAATCACTCTGTTGACACTCTGTCCCTGGGGCATGAGGCTGCAGAAGTTGCGTGACCATCCCTCCTTACAGGGCTTGTCTGCACTTCTTTTCCTTCCCCTCCCCAGCTGCTGCTTCCCGTCTTGGATAACAAGAGTAGGAAGTCCTGGATGAGGATTAACCGCAAACCAGCAGACTCCTCACACCGTCCTCCTGCCCTAGGGCCCCCAGGCCCCCCGGGGCCTCCAGGTACATCTTGGGATGCTGGAGATTGCTGGGGTGGGAGACCCTGGATGCCTGTGAGGATCTGACCCAGCACTGCTTTTCATTAGACCAAGCAAGAATCCTGTTTGTCAGAGGGAAGCGACAGGGCCGGGTTGGTGCAATCAGCCCACTAGTGCAGGAGTAACACCTACAGTGGGCAAGCAATGGACACTCTACGTCCCATGGCACCTTTGCCAAGAGCTGGGCTGGGGTTACCCTCTTGGCCGGGCTAATTTCTCAAGCCTGGATCCCCACTACCCTGGAAATACCAGGCTGCATTAGCTCTCTGGGCTTGGCATGGGATGATACACATCTCCTGTGGCTAAAGCCACGGCTCGCCCCTTTCCTGGGGAGACTAGCAGGGCCTAGGGCAGTGTAGGTGGTGCAGTGGAAGACACTGACCGTAATGCTCCAAGGATGATAGCAGAGGCCCATGCAAAGCTAATCCTAGGGGGATAATGCTGCCCCCCATCAGAGTGTTACATCCTGCTCCCCTAAATTCGCCCTGTGGGTGGGGATGTTCTTTATCCTCTCCCTAAAAACAGCAGCATCACTTGGGCAGGAGGACTGCTTCATTCCACCCCAGAGGTGGCTGCATTTCAGCAGTAAATTATCGCCTCCCAATACTTTGGCACATTTCAGGATGGAAGGTGGCTTAGGCTGCGTCTACACCACAGGTGCCGCAGCTGTGCTGTTGCACTGTAGATGCTTCCTACAGTGACAGGAGGAGTTTTCCCATTGATGTAGGTCAGTGGATCTCAACCAGGGGTACATGTACCCTTGGGGGCACGCAGAGGTCTTCCAGGGGGTCCATCAACTCACCTAGAGATTTGCCTAGTTTTATAGCAGGCTACATAACAAGCACTAGCGAAGTCAGTACAAACTAAAATTTCATACAGACAATGGATTGTTTACACTGCTCTAAATAGTATACACTGAAAAGTAAGGACAATATTTATAGTCCCATGGATTTAGTTTAGAATTATATGGTAAAAAGGAGAAAGGAAGCAATTTGTCAGTGATAGTGTCAGTGACACTTTTGCATTTTTAGGTCTGATTTTGTAAGTAAGTTGGTTTTAAGTGAGGTGAAACTTGGGGGTACGCAAGACAGATCAGACTCCTGAAAGGAGTACGGACAGTAGTCTGGAAAGGTTGAGAGCCACTGGTGTAGGTGATCCACCTCTCTGAGAGGTGATAACTAGCTGCATCTACACTAGGAGTTAGGTCAGCTTAATTACGTTGCTCCGGGGGTGTGGATTTTTCACACCCCAAGTGACATAGCTGGCTTGATCTACATTTTAAGTGTACACCAGGCCTTAGCTGCCACCTATCATGTGGCAGCCTTTTTAGGTGGCCTCTCTAGCCAGCAGGAGCACTTCCCTGAGTGCTGCCTGTTTGGCAGGTAACCTAGTGGTGGTTGGGGACAGTGGGGGTTAGACACACCTCTCTTAACAAGAAATGGGCAAACCAGCCCAGACTGCCTCAAACCTGCAGCCTTCGGTTACCAGCCTTCTTGTCCTGGCACTCTCTGTGGTGGGCACACAGCTCTAGGGCTTCCCAGGGAAGAGGCGGGTGGGGGTGCTGGGCTGACATCCAAGTTGGATACGAAGCGGAGATGGATCCAAGCAGAGATTTCCGCTCAGGATCTAGATTAGAAATGCTCCCTGATCTGGGAGCAGTGGGCTCTGGGGTTTGGGCTAGGCCCTCTGTAAAGATTGGATCCAAACCCCTCTGGCCGAGGGTCCTGGGCCAGGGCCTTCTCTGGTATTAATGCTGTCAGTTGCTCTGCTTCTTTAAGACCCAGTTCAGAAATCAAACATCCTTTTCTATGTTAAGGTGACCTGGGAGCAACAGGGGAGAAAGGGAGTCCAGGGGCAGTTGGACCTCCAGGGCCTCCAGGAACCCCAGGGCCCCGTGGGGACATGGGGCCAATGGGACCGTATCCTGACTTTGCGCATATCAAAATCGGACAAAGGGGACCAGTGGTGAGTAGCAAAAGCCCCATTCGCTGGGTCATGCATCCTGGCCCCACCCCCAGAGCGCTGGAGTCCAGCCCACCATCCCCATCGGCCAATGGCTTCTTCCCCTGCCCACACCTGGCAAATGGGCCAGTCCCACACACACAACCCAACCCTGCCCAGTCAGGTTCAGTGCCTTCCCCCTCTCCTGCAGAGACCCACTGCCCCCAGCGCTTCCTGCCCTGCCCCTTCTCTCCAAGAGACCCACAGCCAGCAGCATTTCCCCATCACCAGATCCACTTGCTGGACCTCCAACCACCAGCATCCTTCCCCTGTCCACGCCACCAGAGCTGGCTCCCCGCCCCACAGCTAGCAGGCACTCAGCCCCACCCAGTGCCACACATGCTCTCCACCCTCCGGATGCACTTGCTGTAGACCCAGAGTCGCAATGATCTTGTTTACTCCTGCACTAAGCTCTGTGTTTGTGCTTCTCCTAGGGCGCTCCTGGGGCACCGGGAAGGAATGGCCAGAAGGTACCACGGCTTCCATTATTATCTGTATTTCCTTTGAGGCCCCCAGTGGGGCTCCACGGTGCTAGGCGCTGTATACATACACACAGTGGTTCCTACTGCAAAGAGGCTCTCCCGCAGTTCTGATTCCCAGTCTCGTGTCTCAGTTCCCAGTGAAAGTAACGTAATTCCTTTAGTGGCCCACAGCCAGGAGAAAATGAGTCTGATTCTCCAGTGCCTTGCCTCTCTGGCCATTATCTACACCAGGGCAAACCAATCCTGATCCATCTACACTAGGAAAATTAGGACCCAGGGTTCTCTGCTGGGGTAACACACCCTAGTGGTAGCAAACATGCACTTTTCTGACTGGTCCATTCTAGTCTCAAAACCAACTGCAGGGGGCGTGACGCATGGGGGGCAAGTACACGCCCCCATTCTAGCTACAGCAAAACTTTCCGCACGAGCGGTGTTGTGGCCCCATTGTAACCTGAGTGGTTACATCTTGTCAACCTGCTGTTGCTTGTGCAGAACAGGTGAGGCGCTCCGTCCCAGAAGTGGCTGCATTTCAGTGGTAGGTGAGCGATCCCTGTGTCTGTACAGTTTGTTAAAACCCTTTGGGAGTCTGCAGCATGCAAGGTGCTACAGGAATAGGCGTTGAGTTTGATTCACCTTTGCTCAGATGGCTTTATGTGTTTGAGGAGTCACGGGGCCAACCTCTCTGCTTCCCCCTTGTGGCCCAGTCGGACATTACTCACCCTGTCAGAGCGTCTCTGACAGTCAGTCACTGCCTCTTGCAGGGTCCAGTGCAATGGGCGTCAGCCCTCCAGCTCAGCCATGTCTGAGTCCCGAAGTCCCTTCTGGGTATCGAAGCTATGAGCTCGCAACAGGGTCATCTGAGGAGTCTTCATCAGGACTCCAGGCTTCTGCTCTGGGGCTGTCTTCAAACAGCCCCTCCTTTGGTCAACCCCCGGATCAGCCATCCCATCCACTGGGAGACTCAGCCAAGCTGCCAGCTGTCCCCGACTCCTGGCTGTAACCAGGCTTCTCATCCCAAGAGAGCAGAACTCTGATCTTCTGCATGCTCAGCCCCGCGCTAAGCTGGGCCTTCTCCTTTGAACTCCCCTCTCCACACCTGACATTGGCTGCAGGTGTAGCAGGGTGGGACTCATTGGAGCCACAGAGCCTCATGAAACTCCTCCCAGCCAGAGTGGGGCCTGTATGCCCCAGCACGGAGGTCATTTTATTCTCAGCGAGTACGAAAATATCTTTGGTGCAAGTTGGTTTTGGGGGTGAACTCTAGCCAGCAACACAGCTTGTTCTGAGGACAAACAAGACGCCAGACTCTCAGCAGGTGGCAATCAGCCTGGTACAGGTCAGTGTGCAGACGCTAGGCACCCTGATAACAGTTACGTACAAAAGCACAGAATATCCCCTGGCAGCAGAATCCAGGAAAACATTAACTTCTCAGCCTGTCGCTGAGAAATCCCGCAGCAGCTTTATCCCCACCTGAAAGACCCTGCCTTCAGCGCCCTTGTCAAATAGATGGGTTTTGACAGTGATTTAAATCCCATCCCCCTGCTCTGCCACAGAAATCATTTTGCTGCTAGTCCCCGCTCTGACCTTTGCTTTCTGTTTTAGGGCGAACGAGGATACCCCGGTCCCCGAGGGCCACCGGTAAGAATGGAAAAACAATTAGCAGCACAGAGCATCAGGCAAAGCCAGGGTCAGAAACCTCAGCTTGGGCCCCAAGTCCCCACTGCCTTGCTCCTTGGGCAAGTGAGTGTGAAATTCAACGAGTCTGATTCGTTAGCACTTGGTCCCCACTGTGTTTGGGTGTAAATGGCCGCACAAGGTTCAAGGCAGTGGAGCATCAGGCCCCAGGGGTCTGAGAAAGTATCTAAGGTTAGCCTGATTCTGGGTGTGTCTCACAAGTGTGTGCTCCCCTCCACACACACACACCCTCCCCACAATTCATCTATCTTATTTTAGTAGGTGTCAAGCCCAGACAACATGCTCTGCCCTGGACAAGACACAAAATAAAGACATTCCCTGCCCCAGTGGCTTACAATCCAATAGACACAATGGGAGAAGATGGGAAGCCTAGAGGAAGGAGTAATTTGTACACATATGGTCAGATCCCACTCTGGTGTAAACTGACGCAGCACTATGGACATCAATGGGCCCTCCCCTGCTAGTATAAATCAGCGTAGCTCCATTGACTTTAATGGCTAACAAAGACCCCTCTGACCAGGGAACTTTCTGTTCACGAGCAAGGCCGGGCCCACAGAATCCAACCAACTTGAGCCCACCCTTGTGCATTGTAGCGATGGTGCAATGCTACCTCACAAGAGCCTGTTCTCCGCAAATCCATCCCTGAGGTGAGGAGGTACCTAGCAGCACCCAGCCTTGCATTCCTGGCTCTGCTCCCTGGGAGCATGGAGAACGCCAGCCTCTCCTACATGCAACCAGCCCTTTCCTGCCACTCTCCTGCCTTCCCCGAACACAACCTCCGTCAGGCTGGCATTGATCAGCTGGGACATGGTGTCATTGTATCATCGTGAGTCAGGGTCTGGGGTATGCTGAAACGAAACCCTGGACATCTTTATGTTTGGCCAGCATGGGAGCCTGGCCAGTCCTGTCTGAGCCACTGGGCCAGAGCTCTGAGCTCAAAGCGAGCCTCTCTATTCTCTCCTCACAGGGCCCTCCGGGCTCCTTTGACTTCCTGCTCCTGATGATGGCTGACATCAGGAATGACATCCGTGAACTACAGGAGAAAGTGTTTGGCCAGCACCGGAGGATGGAGTTTGAGACGCCGTCTGCCGACAGCAGGGACTCTGAGGTGCACGAATGGGGATCCGGCCAGGAGGAGCTGCTGTGGGGGCCTAGACCCGCGCGCTCAGCCACATGACCAGGTGGCAAACACCTGCTCCCCTGCAGCTGGACGCAGGAATCGCCCACACTCCAGAGACGTTGCTTGGACACAAGATGCTCCAGGGATGTTCCGTGGTTGCCGGACACTGCAGCTGATTCGTCCCCTCGGGCCAATTTGAGCCCCCCATCACAGTCGCTGTCCAGAGCAGGGAGTCTATTTATTATGAGTGTTAAATGTTATATTTTTACACTAGAAAGAATGGAAAAGGGGTATTTTTATAAAGGTGCTTTTCTGTCTCTTTGAAGAAGATGGGACATTCTCTAGATGCAGGGAGGAAGCCCTGGATTTGCTTCTCCACAGCAGCTCAGCCTCTGCCAGCAGTTTATATCCAGGGGAAATGTAGGGCAAATGAGCTGGAAGGAAGGAGTAAAACACCGAGGGACTGATTCTCTTCTCACTCCAGTTTTACACCAGGGTCACTGTGTTGATTTCCCTGAGGTTGCTCCCGGTTTACGCTAGTGTGAGTGGAAAATCAGGTGTGGATAATCTCAGATCCCTGCTGATGTGTCCAAGGGAGAATTCTTTACTGGCTTCAGATCTGACCCTCTGTGTAACCTTGCTCCAGAAAGCTCAGTGTAACACCTACTCTGTATGATGCTCTGGGCCTCGCTCATGATGGCAGATTGATGAGGCTGCTATGGCTGGGTCTTGTAACTCAGACAACAGAAGCTTATGGTTTCAGATCCCCGCTGCCAATAACCCACATGGTAGAAAGAGAGAGACAGAACACTAAGGGCCATTGATAAAAGCTCACTGTGCATGCAGGGCCCTCCTCGCCTGGGGAGATGGTGTCACTCTTAGCCCTGGGCTTTCATCCTAAGGAACTGTGAGCCCAGGTTACGTCCAGAAATACCAAGGGCCAAATGCAGCTGTGAATCTAAGCTGCTGTCATTTTTGCACCTCTCCTCTTGTAAATGACACGAATCTGGTCTGGCATGCCTTTACCCTCACTTCTGACTTTGGTCTCTGTAACAGGAGAGACGGCAATGCAAATAACTGCAAACAGAGGAAAGTGAACAGGTTCCTTCTCCAGCTCTCTGGACCTGGGGAGAATGTCATCAGAACATGAGCAAGGGAATGAGCCCCCCATACTCTCTAATAAAGGCCCACTAATGGGTTGCAGTCTAAGCAAATTCAGGGGTTCCAGAGAACTCCATAGACAAAACTCTCCAGTAGGTGGCAGCTGGTGTTTTGAAATCCACCCTCAATTTTAGCACAGAGGCACTGGAGACATGAACGCCTGTAATTTCTGCATAAGCGAAACTCTTGTCAGGCTGCACTGGCTCCTACAGAGCAAAGGCATGTGAAGGAAACCGTAGTGCATTCATTATGTGCAAACAGGAGTCTAGGCTCCTACACAAACACACTGCTGCTCTAAGAGGGACGGAGGCTGCCTTAAGATGTGTTCTGCTAAGGATCTGTTATGCCTCTAACAGAGGAGTAGAGAAGCCAGTGGTGAGCTTGGCCGGAGAGTGAGGAGTGCGGTGGAGTAAGTGGCAAAAGCCCAACTCTCACACTACGTCTACACTGTTATTCTCAATAGCACCAAAAGGGCCCAAAAGAGATCCGGGCTTCTTCAGGCTAAGTGCTGCATAGTCACAGAGATACAGCCTGTACCTTGAGAGCTTCCCAGCCGCAGAGAAATGCAACTGCGAGGGGAACCAAGGGGAGGGCGTGATTGTCCAACCATCACACAGCAGAGCTGGGACTGCAACCCACTTCTCCCGATGCCTAACGTGGTCTCCTATCCACTGGACTATGCTGCCTCCCAGTGGGATTTCATCCACTAGTGCACAGTAGCTGCAAAACCCTACCATAGACACTGTTTATACCAGTGCAGTGTGGCTGCAGGAGGGGATTGCACTGAGCCAGCTACGTAGGTGTAATTACACAGGGGGCTAAAAATCCTACTGTAGGCCTGGTTTTAGGGTACAGATGGAATTTCCTGGAAAGTTGAAAATAAATGCATTTAATAGGTTAGGAGTTTAAAATTGTGGGTCAGAGCCTCAGATGGTGTGAACAGAAGACAATGGAGCTCTGCTGATTCCTATGGCTCTGTCTATCCAAGGCTTAAATGGTCCTTATCCATCTTAATTTCTTTCCCTGGTTTTATCTATCCTCGATACTATTATGGCCCCCATTACTTCACAGTCTGTAATGTATTCATCCTAACAACACCCCATGAGGCTGGGCAGTGCTGTCACCCCTTCTGTACCGCTGGGGAAACTGAAGCAGACGGGCTAAGGATGTGTCGTCACTGGAGCGTTAACTCAGGCTCTGACTCTGGCACTTAGGACGGAAGACTCCCATGCACTGCTACAGGCTGGGGACCGACTGGCTAAGCAGCAGTTCTGCAGAAAAGGACCTGGGGATTACAGTGGACGAGAAGCTGGATATGAGTCAGCAGTGTGCCCTTGTTGCCAAGAAGGCCAATGGCATTTTGGGCTGTATTAGTAGGAGCGTTGCCAGCAGATCGAGGGAAGTGATTATTCCCCTCTCTTCGGCACTGGTGAGGCCACACCTGGAGTATTGCGTCCAGTTTTGGTCCCCCCACTACAGAAGGGATGTGGACAAATTGGAGCGAGTCCAGTGGAGGGCAACGAAAATGATTAGGGGGCTGAGGCACATGACTTATGAGGAGAGGCTGAGGGAACTGGGCTTATTTAGTCTGCAGAAGAGGAGAGTGGGGGGGAATTTGATAGCAGCCTTCTACTACCTGAAGGGGGGTTCCAAAGAGGATGGAGCTCGGCTGTTCTCAGTGGTGGCAGATGATAGAACAAGGAGCAACGGTCTCAAGTTGCAGTGAGGGAGGTCTAGATTGGATATTAGGAAACACTATTTCACTAGGAGAGTGGTGAAGCACTGGAATGGGTTACCTAGGGAGGTGGTGGAATCTCCATCCTTCGCGGTTTTTAAGGCCCAGCCTGACAAAGCCCTGGCTGGGATGATTTAATTGGGGTTGGTCCTGCTTTGGGCAGGGGATTGGACTAGATGACCTCCTGAGGTCTCTTCCAACCCTAATATTTTATGATTCCCCCACCCCTCCTCGTGTTCACACACAAAACCCTCTCAGATGCATATGGTGGTGCTTTCAAGCCAGGCAAGCTGGCCCTGCTGTGAGTGTAGTCTGATGCCCTGGAGGGGGTGGGGGTGGGGGGTTACTTTCACTGGGGTTGGCAACCCATGCACTTTGCAGCAAGGATGCAGGCTAACTCACCTGGAAACAGACAGTCCTCCAGTGCCTTCCCACAATCCCCCACACACATGCCTAGAAGGACCAGCAAGTTCTCCCATAATTCACTGGGAAAGAATCATAGAGCCAATCAGTTCACTGCAGTGCTAAGAACCATGGGATGTGCCCCCAGCAGGTTAGCAGTGTGGACACAGTAATGCAGGCAGGCTAGGATAACCCAGGTGGTCAGACCTGGATGTCAGTCACCTGGACTTAATCTGCAATGAATACCCTAAGTGACTTGCCCAAAGTCACAGAGGAAGCCTGTGGCGGGGCAGGGCATCGGAGCTAGGTCTTATCACTGGGCCATCTTCCTACCCCTAAGCCTAGTAGGGGGAGGAGGATGGTAGTGTTAGAATAGGTGGGTTGGCCCTCTTTACAAATGGCTTGTCAAACCAGGAACTCAATGCTGATGTGAGTGAATGCTCATGTTTAGGCCAAAAATTATAAAGCACAAAGTTATGCATCATGGCTGTCTCCACTAGCACCATGGCAGCGAGTGAATTAAAATGTATTTGTCAGGTTCCAACATCTAGAACTGGATCGTTGAAGACTATTAGACTTGGGTCGTTGATGTGAATGGGAGCAGGATTGGGCCCAAGGTGCCTGGCCAGGGGTGCATGCTGAAGAGCCCACAAAAGAGGAGGTCCCATACAGTGAATTCCTTAAAGTGTGCAGGTGCCTTTCATCTGAGGCCAATCGAAGCACTGTCCAGTCATTCTCTGAGCCAAACAACACCTTGGGAATTACGAGAGCGCTAGTGCCCCCATGTTACAGATGGGGAAATCGAGGCACAGACTGGCTAAGGGACTTGCCCAAGGTCACCCAGCAAGTCAGAAGCAGAGCAGAGAGAGTTCTTGCTTCCCGAGCCTCTGTTCGGTCCACTAGACCCTACCAGTTCTGCAAGGAGCTGGCGGAGACCTCTCAATGTGTGTCTTGTGAGCAGAGGGAGATGGGAATCCAAAGACAGAAGTCTAGCGCCCAACACCACTTCCTGTCCCTAGATCACTGGTCCCTAATGTGCCGTCTGCAAGAAATGTCAAGGGGATGTGTTATTGGCAGCTGGGCTCCAGAACCCTCCAGCTAGCTCCAGTCCACGAGCTAGGCCAGCTGCAAACACCTGTGTTGCCAGCAATCCGAGCCAGCCCCTCATTCTCACCAGGAGCAGTTGGTGCAGGTGGATTATGGCCCGTGCCCGGTATTTCTGGGTTCCTCCTCCCCAGCTGCTGGACCCTGGGTGGGGTGCATCACCTGTGAAGGGTGTGCAGTGGTGCCTCCTGGGAGACAAGAGGATTGTGGGCTGCAGCAGGGGCTGAAGCAGCTTTTGGGACACGTTGGAGGAGTCTTGGGGGCCACCATGGAGGGGCCACAATCACCCCCTTGGCCTTTCTCCCCTCTCTCTCACCCCCACTTCACCCTCCCACTTTCCCCAAGGCTGTCTCCTGTGACCAGAATGTCCTGCCATTGTCCCCCTCCCCTCTTGGGTGCACTCCCTCCCAGAGGGATCCACCCAGCCCTGGGGCAAGGGGATCCAGCCATCAACTCCTCCAATGTAATTTACACCAGTGCAGGGGGTCATGAAGGGACAGCTGTGCTGAGAGGAAAGACAGGTTTGAGGCAGCTCCACCGAGCCTGCAGCTCTCCTCAGGCAGGCCTTTGCGTGCAGGAAGCTCTTATCTTTCTATCTGCCTTTCTTTCCTTCTTAACCTCAGGACAAACTCCATCCTCACGCTCTCTCTGATTAACCTGGCACTTCATTGTACTTCCAATTACTTGGTGTATCCAATCAAACCACCGCCTCCTCTCCAGAGAGCAAGGGATGATAACACGGAATGGGGTGTTGGCTTTGGACCATGAAGAAATGTTAATTATTGCTAAGCACACAACAAATAACCCAGTGACCAGATGCATGAGAGGAGCTCAGTGGAACAATGGAGCTGAAATTAATGAATGGCACCTTTCATGCCATCTACTATATCCCACCTACATGCCTCAGCAGCAGCTAAACTCAACGAGAAACATGTCTCAATGCAAGAAACTAGAGTCACAAAATTTGGATCTTCATCCAGATTTCAAACATTTCAAAGCTCAGGGACACTTGGATGTGGGGTTTTGGTCTGTCACAAATGAAAATGGGAGCCAATCATAACATTTGAATCTGGATTCGGGTTTAGATTCTAGTTCCCCTCTATTCCCCCTCCTCCTCCACACAGTCATAATGAACCAGATCCTTGGGCGGTATAAACTGATGTAGCTCCATTGACTTCAGCCCTGATTGACACCAGCTGAAGATCTGGCCCAATACTGGAGTGTTGAGAACCAGATCTCTGATTCAATCCCATCTCACTCCAAGCAGTTAGAGAAAGATAGGTATATCCAGCACTCTGGAAACACCAGACCACCTCTGTCTTAGAAAATGTAGATGGGTGAGTATCACATGGAAACATACTGGGGAATCTTCCTCCAAAAGGAGGACAATGAGATACATGGGGATATTCTCCATTTGTCAGCCACTCGCATGGCTGCAGTAGCCAGGGATGCTCTTTCTGTGGATGTATCATCAGTGACTAAAACCCCGTGAGATCGGGTTCTCTGCGCCCAGGAGAGATCCAATGTCATGGCCTCAGACTGGAAATACCATGAGCACAGACTCCTTCATGCTAGGTCAGCGTTTGCTGGTCCATTCCCAGCTGAAACCCAAAAGTCAAGAGGCATGGAGGAAAAACGTGAAAAGAGTTTACCAAACTTTTTACAGTCCTCAGGGTTGGGTCAAACATAGGGAGCGAAAGGTGGGGCTAGTTCTTTTCTGATCTGACCGGCTCAGCCCGAGTTGTGCTTGGCTGAAGGGTATGAAACCACTAAATAGCTGTTATGTGTAATACGCTCAGAGGCTGCGTTCTCAGCTCATTCAATGCCAGCTAGAGATTTCTCCCCTCGGCACACTGACAGCATTTCATGGGGCAGCCTGCTACTCCCAGGTGTTTGCTAGAGGATACCCCACTTCTTTCCGGGTGGAATCTTTATTAATATTAGGATAGCTATAAAGATAGCGGAAGGCAAAAGTCAGGCCTGGTGAGTGCAGAGAAATAGCACAGATCGGCCGCAATATAGTCAGGGGTTCCCAATCTTCAGGCACATTGCCAGTCCTGATGATGGATGCTCTACTTGTCACATGAGGATCGCGCCAGTCCAATCAACTTCAAAATGGGGTCAGGCTATATAACTCAGACCCTCAGTTCAAACACCCCTGAGCTGAGGGGCATTCAGCCCATTGCAACCAGTTGGATCTGGTTTCAGATCTCAAACAGGCCCGAGGTTTGGTTTGGGCTCGGCTCATCTCTAACTGGAATGAAAAGGTACTCTGGGAAAGAGAAATCTGTGTGTGTTATTACCAGGCGTTTTATATGCCGTGCATTATGTGCCTGGGTCCGCTCTGCTATTCTCTGTGTCTCCGTTTTCTGCGTGCCTGAGGGAAGTGGCATTCTCTGAAGTTGATTAGTACCGAAGTGATGGGCAGCCCCAGGGGATAGGCAAGCGGCTGAGAGGAAGGAGTTAGTCTGTCAGCACCTCATCACTTCTTGTTACACAGGGACGGAACTGTTAAGAGATCTGATCTTGTATTAACATGCACTCAGGGATGGGGAGGAGATTGGAAATACCACAACACAAGTCACCGAGGGCGCCCAGAGAACGAGGAGCCAACAGGATTAGCTCACATCTGTCCAGGAGGATCAGCTGCTTAGACAATGTATCCCTGGGTGATGGACAAACCTCAGAAGGGCTCAGAAGCCCACAAAGGTTTGGGCTGCACGTCCAGGGCTATCCAGGAAACCGAGCCAGATTTTGATTTATTTACTTAGCACTAACTTTCCTCTTCCGTATGTTTTATAAACATTAAGGAGTTCATCTACACGTGCCTACAGGAGGAAATGATACCTGACTATAGACATGTCCAGCAGAAAGAGACAGGACAAAAATCCAAGGGCTGGAAGCTGAAGCTTGACGCCACTGTCAGGGGAGCCCACTCTGTGTGAGGCAAGAGGTCAGACTGGAGGTTCTAAAAGGTCCATTCCAATCTTTAAAAAAAAGAAAATCTATGACTTAATTCCCATGACTGCCCTGAGCAGCAGCCAGTGTTACAGTCCCAAGGGACAGGAAGACAGAGATGAAGGGCCTGGTTTTTCAGAAACGTTGAGCACCCAGAGTGATCACTGAATTCAGATGGAATTTTGGCTGTTCAATACCTGTGACGATCAGCCCGTAAGTGACTGGACCAAGGTCAGAGCACATCCCAGGGGAAGAGGCAAGATGAATAGATTCTAAGGCCAGAAGGGACCATTGTGATCACCTAGTCCCAGGGCTATTAAATTTCATTGCACCACAACCCCCTTCTGACAACAAAAATTACTACACGGCCCCAGGAGGGGAGACCGAAGCCTGAGCCAAGGGGCTTCAGCCCTGGGCCCCAGAAAGTCTAAGCCAGCCCTGGCAACTCTATTAAAATGGGGTTGCAACCCACTTTGGGGTCCAGACCCACAGTCTGAGAATCGCAGACTTAGTCTGACCTCCAGATGAGCACCTAGGAGGTTCTGAGTCCCAGACCCCTGCTCAGTCCAGCCTTTTCTCCCAGCTCTCTTGGCCTATTTCCACTTCCTGTCCAGCCAGTGGCCGAATGTGTAGAGGAAGCAGGAAACATACACATGGGATCAGGGTGGGTGACTGTGACGAAGCGGGACTGTTCTTAATGTTTCCTCTGAATATTGTAGGGGTGCCTCAGTTTCCCCTATGCAGTTCTTAAGCATCTAGGTGGTGGGATAAGGGTGTATGATTGTTGCAGAACCCTAGAGGGCAGGTATGTGCAGGGGTCTGGACACAGAATGGCCGACACCCTATTTCCTGGCAACTGATGGCCTGGCCCTTCCCCCCTGCAAGGTGAGAGCTAAAGGGTTGGAGAACAAAGGAATCAGGTGACCTCCTGGCCTGGGAAAGGGACAAAGCCCAGAGGAGGAGGGGCTGGAGGGAGTTTCAGTTTGGGGCTGGCTAGGACATGGAGTGAAGTGCAGACGTGGTTGTCTGGCTCACTGTCCCCCCCCCGCCCCCCCCCCAAAATGGACCCAGCTGAGGGGTCCTGTTCCCTGCACCTGCAAGCTCTGTTTTAGACCATGCAGCCTGTCTTCAGGACACACAATTCACAGAGCTTCCACTTTCCTGGGTCTGACCTCGGAGCATTCAGCATCCTCTGCCCCTCCGTGCGCTTCCCACAGCGAGTCTGCTCAGGCAGGGCTCCTGGGGAAGCCAGAGGGTCCTGCCCCCCAACTTCGCAGTCAGATGTGACTCTCAGCCAGCCAGTAAAACAGAGGTTTATTAGACGACAGGAACATGGTCTAAAACAGAGCTTGCAGGTGCAGAGAACAGGACCCCTCAGCTGGGTCCATTTGGGGGGGGGGGGGGGGGGGACAGTGAGCCAGACAACCACGTCTGCATTTCCCTCCATGTCCTAGCCAGCCCCAAACTGAAACTCCCTCCAGCCCCTCCTCCTCTGGGCTTTGTCCCTTTCCCAGGCCAGGAGGTCACCTGATTCCTTTGTTCTCCAACCCTTTAGCTCTCACCTTGCAGGGGGGAAGGGCCAGGCCATCAGTTGCCAGGAAACAGGGTGTCGGCCATTCGGTGTCCAGACCCCTGCACATACCTGCCCTCTAGGGCTCTGCAACAATCATACACCCTTATCCCACCACCTAGATACTTAAGAACTGCATAGGGGAAACTGAGGCACCCCTACAATATTCAGAGGAAACATTAAGAACAGTCCCACTTTGTCACAGTGACGTTGTGGCAAACACTGGGGCTGGTTGTTATTCAGATAGGCCATCCCTCACTCCTCTCAGCAGGCACCGCAGAGCCACGGTTATTCAGAGGTCTCGCTGCCCTCTGAACTTTTGCACTTCTGAACTCCAGCTCTGAGCCCCTTAATGGGGCAAGGCCTGAAGCTGCTCTTGGGTATTCCAACCTGTGCCGATAAAATCTCTGACATGCTGGAATGTGCATCCTTTCTGCTAGGGCACCCCCTCCTGCCCAGGCGCAGCATTGCAGGGGACTTTGCCTCTCTTACTCCCTCTGGTGGTCACTTTGGAAACTGTGCTCACTCCCAGTAGGTGAATTCCCTGATTCCTTCTCTGCGTCTTCTGTGGCTTGTACCTCCCGCCAAGCCAGCCATCAGTTCAGTCCTGTTCCAGAGGTCAGCTCTAAATAGATCCTTCGCCCCTCCTGGGCTTGACTTCAGTTCCCTTACCCTTGTAGGCCCCTAGTTCAGGACTTTTCTCTGTCAGCAAGACCTGTCTCCTCCACAATCGCCCCCTTCTCAACTGAATTCCCTCAGTCTGCTTATATGGCTTAGCTCTGCCTCTTCTATACAGGAGGCAACTAGTTACCCCACCACCCTTGCCCCCCAGGAGCATAGCATAACTAATTGGGTCCTTTCCCTTGCCTTGCAGGTGAAGGAGTTTAAGCCTCATCCCACATGCCCTTCCTCAGGGTAACTCTGCTATCTGAAGCATGTGATATTCAGTCTGGTAATGAGTTTTCAGCCAAGATTCAAAATCAATATGAGCCCAGCAGAGGAAGTGGAGCTCTTGGATAAACCTGTGGAACTCACTGCTGCAAGATGTTTTCAAGGAAAATAGCTGACTAACATTTAAAAGAACTAGACATTTTATTGGATAAGAGTTATAGGATCTGCAGTTATAGAATCCAAGGTTTCATTTGCAAGGGCTCTCTCCACCTTCATAGAAATGTAGGGCTAGAAGAGACCTCAAGATGTCATCTAGTCCATCCCAACATGCTGAAGCAGGACCAAATATACCTAGACCAGCCCTGGCAGGTATTTGTCTGATCTGTTCTTAAAAACCTGTAGTGACAGGATTCCAAAACCTCCCTTAGAAGCCTGTTCCAGAGCTTAACCAGCCTTAAGGTAAGAAAGTTTTTCCTAATGTCTAACCTAACTCTCCCTTGCTGCAGATTAAGCAGATGACTTCCTGTCCTACCTTCAGTGGACATGGAGAACAATTGATCACTGTCCTCTTTATAACAGCCCTGAACATATTTGAAGACTGTGAGCAGGTCTTCTCTCAGTCTTGCTTACTCAGAGTCTACAGTACAAAGATAGGTCAGTAACTGCACCACTCACCCCATCTGATGTAGTTAAGTCGACACCTCTTCTGTCGACTAGCTACCGCCTCTCGGAGGGGTGGATTTACCACAGTGACAGAAGAACCCCTTCCATCCCTGTAGCATCTCTAGCTTATCTAATGTATCTATGCCTGTATCTGTATTTTCCACTTCATGTATCTGAAGAAGTAGGGTTTTTTTTACCCACAAAAGCTTATGCTCAAATAAATCTGCTAGTCTTTAAGGTGCCACCAGACTCCTTGTTGTTTTTGTAGCATCTCTCGTGTAGACAAAGCCTAAATTTACCCTCTGTTTTAAATCTTCCTCACAGGCCAGGTTTTCTAAACCATTCATCCTTTTTGTTGCTTTTCTCTGGACTCTCTCCAATTTGTCCCCATCTTTCCTAACACATGGCACCCAGAATTGGACACAGTACTCCAGCTGAGAGCTCCCCAGTGCTAAGCAGAGCAGGACAGTTACCGCCTGTGTCTGACATAGGACACTCCTGTTCCTACACCTGTGGTGGGGCACTCTACTCACCACAGGTGCGGTGCCTCCTCCTGGCCATTCTGGGAAATAGCTCCCAGGTCAATGCCCCTTCCTGCAGTTGCATGCCATCACTCTGTCTCTCTGGTCTGCAGGCTCTGTCTCACTCCAGGAGTTGCTACAGCCTCTTCATGACTTGGCCCTCCAGCCCCCTCCTTCAAAGTCTTTGTCACTCCACAGTGACCCAGTCAGTCTTCCCATTCACTGCCCCACCCATGCCACTTCCCCAGTGGTAGATAGGGGAGCCTGGGCCTGCCTGCTACTCTGGGTTCCAGCCCAGGGACCCTACAACATGAAGCCAAGGTCAGTTCAGTCCTCAACCTTGCTGCTTCCTCCCTGGGCTATGTCCTACCCCGGCACTCCCTGCTCTCTTGGGTCTGCTGCCCTTTCTACTTCCTCTGGAGCAACTATGGGCTACTCTTCTCTCTAGCCCCCCCAACCCACCTCCCTTCTCCCAGGGAGTGACTGCAGCCTACCCCTGCTGCCTCACAGCTCCCTGGCTTTATAGAAGACCCGCCCTGCCTGTTTCTGCACAGGTGAGCTTCCCCTAATTAGGGCTTTCCTCTCAGCCTTCAGCCAAAGAGGTTAATTGGCCCATCTGGCCTCCATTAATCCCTTCAGGGCAAGTGTGGGGCGGACACCCAATCACAACACCCAATGATATTAACCTTTTTCACAACTGCATCACATTGTTGGCTCATATTCAGTTTGTGACCCACTATAACCCCCAGATCCATTTCAAGTAGTACAGTACCACTGCCTAGCCCTATAAGAAGCTTAGTCCTGAAAATGCTTCTCAGCTCTGCCCAGCAGACATGTAAAGGCACGTCATCCCCTCGAGGGCAGACTCATAGGTACATACCCAGCAGAATGGACTGTTGGTCCAGCTCCCGGCCTGGGTGCTTGGCCCCTGTGTCTGGATTGCTACCTCCCATGGGCTGGATTTTTCATTTGAACACCCTTTTATTGTTAGTAGTATCACACCTCGGGACCCTATCTTAGATCAGGGCCTCATTGTGCTAGGTGTTGTACAGAGTTACGGTGACAGACAGTCCCTGCCCCAAACACCTCACAACTGGCATAGACAAGACAGACAAAAGAAATACAATTATGCCTGGTTTACAGACAGGGAGCTGAGGTACTGAGAGACGTAGTTACTTGCCCAGGGTCACAAAGGAATGTGTGGCAGAGCCATGAATTTAACCTACATCTCCTGAGTCCCAGTCCAGTGCCGTAACCTGACTGTGGGTGCATGCGTGTGAGAGAGTTTATTATTTATATTGCAGGATTCCATCATGGACCCATTGTGCTAGGTGCTGGCCAAACCCATAACAAAAAGGCAGTCCCTGCCCCAAAGAGTTTATGTTGTCTGACTGTCAGGGACCAGGACGTGGGCCATCTGACCTAGTGGTTAGAGCTGGAGCCTGTCCTAGTGGTTATAACCAGGAACGGTGACTGGGAGTCAGAGCCAAAGATCAAAGCTAGAGTCAGGACCTAGGAGAGAGCCGGTGCCAGGAGCCAGGCAAGGGCAAAGGGCCACAGGAGACTGGAGTGGAACAGGAACAAGCTGGAGCAGGGCAGGGAACAAGGCAGGGGCAGCAGAGATTGCAGCCGGGAGCATAAGCTGGTGACCTGCTGCTGAGCTTACACACAGACCTGTTGGCTCCTTGCAGCCAATGGGGTGAGTCTGCCGCAGCCCAGCTGGGCTCATTCACCAGCCCCAGGCTGAGCTGCAGGAGGGCTCCAGCCCATAGTACCTGACACTGTTGAGCTTCTATCCACTTCCCTCCTTGAGCAGGAGCATCTGGGAGGGAAATGGGGAGAAGCCGGCAAGAATAAGCTACGCCTGCTTCGTTCCTGCCCCTCCCAGCCAGGTGAGCAGCTCAGGCAAGGAGGGCTCCATTTCAGCACGTAGAGGAGCGTGAGAATGACATTGCGTGCCTGGGAGACAAAGGTGGCATGCCCAGCATTTCCGCCCAGTCCCGCCGCACTTCCTCCCCAGGGGCTGGTTAGAAATCAAAGCAGGGAAAAAAAAAAGGGTGGGGAAAGATTAAGAAAGCTGCTGCTCTGCTTGCAACACCCTGGGAGTAGCGTTTGCCACACACAGCCCTCTGCGTGCAAGCGGTGAATAAACAGCCAGGCCATCAGACCACACAGGGGTGGAAAAGGATGACAGCCTGGGCAAAGGGTGACAGGAGAAGCTGCCCTTCAGGCTCTCCCACGGCCTCTGCCCTGTCTGGCCCCCAGCTGCAGCTGCCCCCACTGGGCCTGCTCTGTAGATGTATTGTCACAGGCATCGGACTGGGACTCTGAGGGTCTGTCTACACTGCACACTGGTCCCGGGTTCTGACGTAGGTTTGAGCCCAACCCCCGCGTCTGTCCACACACAAATCAGCCTGTCTCGGATCAGCAAACGCTCAGGATCCGGGTCTTAGGTCTCTGCTGGTGGGGGGCCCGGAACCTGAGTCGGTGATTCAGGGCCAAACCCTGTCGCTCTGCAGCATGGATGCAGCTCAAGCCACACACCTGGGTCAGAAGTTCTGCGCAGTATGGACATGTTAGTACAGCTGTGAGACCCAGGTTTTCAGTGTAATGTGGTTGCTCAAGTGGAGGCTTGGAAAATCGAGTCCACTAGCCGTCCCCCAGCCCCGGGTTTATAATGCGGTGTAGGCGTATCCAGAGGGGCTGGTTCTCTGCTGCCTTGTGCATTTGCACAGGTGCAATGTGCATGTTGGCGGTGATCGTGATTGTTTATTTGTATTACCGTAGTGTCTGGGAGCCCCAGTCATGGCCCAGGGCCCCATTGTGCCAGGCGCTGTACAAACACAGTCCCTGCCCAAAGAGCTTACAATTGTTACCAGTCTGACTCACTTTGCATTGCAGCAAATAACCACACCTGGTGCAGGGCAATGGAGAATCCAGCCCAGGAAATATGGGGTCAGTTCTCAGCTCTCCAACAGATTTCCTGTGTGACCTTCAGCCAGCCACTTAGTCCCTCTGGGCCTCTATTCCCACCCTGTAAAATGTGGATAAGCATGGTCCCTTTGTCTTGCCTACTTAGACTCTAAGCTTGTTGGGGCAGGGACTGTCTGGTACTATGTATCTGTTCAGTGCCTAGTGCAATGGGGTCTGATTGCAGTTGGGGGTCTCAACACACTTAGGCCCAGCTCCTCAAAGGTATTTCGGCTCCTATTGATTTCAATGGAAGTAAGGAGTCTACACAACTTTGAGGAGCTGGCCCTAAAGTAATACAAATCATTGATAAGACCTGTGGCCTTTGCTCTCCAGGGCTGTGAAGCCAACACTCTGCACCATCAGGACATTCACAGGAAGCATTTGTAAAGGGGATTTTTACTTGCTGGGTGACCTTGGGCAAGCCGTGTCACTTCTGTGTGCCTCAGTTCCTCCTCTGTGAGAACACAGGGACATAGGAATCGCCACAGCAAATCAGACCAATGGTCCAGCTAGTCCTGTATCCTGCCAGGGACAGACCAGGCCTTGTAGATCTTCATGTGGCTCCTCTTTGGCTCAGGAAGAGATTCAGGAGCTTCCATGGCACTGTCCTCCTCCTTGAGCCCCTCGTAGGGGACGATCTGGACTTCGCAGTGGCCAGCACCAGATGCTCCACAAAACTCCCTAATTGACAACTATGGAATGATCTGCCCATAGGAGAAGTTTCTTCCTGATCCCCATCACTCAATGGTTCCCTGATTCCCTGAAGCACGAGGGTTTATATCACTTCTAATTAAAAAAAAATTGAATTACTTTTTAACCTATCTAGTTACACTTGGGATGGTCTCATTATCCATATAAACATCGAATCTTGTGGCAATGAGTTCCACAGGCTAATTGCAGGTTGTGTCAAAAAGAAGGCATGCTGAATCCTGCCCTGCTCCAAGGGGGAGGCGGGTTTAGTTTGTGGGGAGGAGGGGTGTTATGAGGGTTCTGAGACAGAGTGTTGCCCTGTTAAGAGAACTTGGAGACATTCCTATTGAATTGAATGATGATGCTCTATCAGCCAATTCATTTTAAAGGCTGTAATAAAAGCAATCAGCCTTGGAGAGATAAGGGCTCCTCCACCTTATCACAATGCCAGTTCCAGTAAAGAAATAATAGATCTGGCAAGGTACACCGGAGATTATGGACGGAAAGGTTTAATGAGGAAGATCACTAGGAAAAGACAAAGCCAGAGGGAGGGCATCTCTTATCTAGGAACAGTGACTGAGGCTTTCGTGAGAACAATCAATGGATTTGTTTCTCTCAAGTCCCTGACTGAGAAGGTGGCAAAGGGCTAAAATCCTGGACTAGAACAACCAGAGAGCATCCTGGGAAATGGAAATCCTCTTTCTAGCTCTGTGTACTAATCCATCAGAAGCTGTTCTCTGCTGGGCTGGTGGAGAGAGTGTTGGCCTTGACTGGGCCAGTATTAATTACAGTCGTGTCTAGAAACCCACTCACAGATCAAGGTCCAAGTGTGCGAGACGGTGTACAGACAAGCAGCAAAGAAGATAGGCCCTGCCCCCAAAGCGCCAACAGTCGTAGACAGGTTACAACAGGTGAATGAAGCAAATGAATGGGGTAGCCAGGGCAAGCTGGAAGGGGGAGGTAGCACCAAAGCAAAGTCACAACCCTCCCATACAGCAGGAGTAAAGGGGTGTAAATGAAAATGTCCCATGGAGCAGAAGGGAGTCTGGAATCAGACCAAGGTCTGTCCAGTTGTCTTGGCAGGTAACACATCCTCACTCTGCCCTACCTCCTTCATTCCCACCTAGGCTTTGCTCCCACCACCAGGAAGCGTCGATCCTTCCTGACCCCCAAACTTTCATTTCCCAGCCACATTGTTTGAGAGACAGCGGGTCTAGCACACTGGGAGGTGAAGGACTCCTGAGTCAGGCTTGTAAAGGAAGATTCATGCTGGAAGCGAATTGTAAAGAACTGGTGCAAAGCTCAGGCGGGTTCGTAAAACTTACTGCTGTGAGCTGGGGGAGAATTTGCTTACTTATTGGTAGCACCCACAAGCAAAGCTGAGTGCTGCAAAGACCACAGCTAGTTCATGATTTTATCATTTACCACCCAGGCAGAGGGCCAGATTCTCTAAAGTGATCAGCACCCACCCTGGGGCAGATTGACAGTGTGGCTCAATTCCAATTGAGACAGCAACGTAAGTATCCCTAGACTGGCTATGGATAATAATGCTCCTTATAAAGTGCTACGCCTAGAGATGTATATAGCAGAAAATAAAGCTGCATTATTAACTAATCATACAAAACTCATCCTTATGCTATCGAACGAGTGGCGTTATTGAATGCAGGGCACCTGTGAGTCATCAAACTATTTTATTCTGTTCTAGATCGGTTCTTATGCCGCGTTCATCACTGCAGCGTTTAAGTAGCTTCCCATTGTGCAAGGTTCAGTAGCTTCCCATAAGCCACATGAATGAGATCTGTTCTACACACCATTCCGTACCACTATCACTATGTCTGTTTGGGGTGTGATTATTTTAACTGATATAGTTATACCAGTGTAACCCCTAGTGTGGACACAGTTATACCAATATAATGTGCCTTATAGATTTCCCCTTCTCATTCAGGAGTAGCGATACCGGCATATGTACCTTATCACCCGTATAACGGCATCCACACTAGGAGGTTGTACTGCTTTAAGTACAAGTCCTAGCACCACTCAGGGCATGGCTACACTGGAAACTTCAAAGCGCTCCCGTGGGAACGCTCCCGTGGCAGCACTTTGAGGTGCGAGTGTAGTCACTTGCGCGCAGTGGGAGAGAGCTCTCCCAGTGCTCCTGGTAATCCACCTCCACAAGGGGATCAGCTCCCAGCGCTCGGACCCTGTTTACACTCACGCTTTAAAGCGCTCTGACTTGCTGCGCTCAGGGGGGTGATTTTTCACACCCCTGAACCAGCAAGTTAGAGCACTATAAAATGTAAGTATGGCCAAGCCCTCAGTTACCTGTCTCAGCAGGCATTGGAGCCAATGTAAAACCTGGAAAGGACTCCTTAGGAAATGGCTCTTTTTCAGATTTTACAAAATCCTGGGCTCAGGTACCTGGAGAGAACCTTCCTGGGGTGTTTTAAGCCTGGCCTTGAGAACTGTGCTGGGCATCTGTAGAACCAGAAGCCGTCAGTGTCGCACCTCTTACAATCAGCACAGCAATCACCAGGGTGGCTGCATGGCCTGACCTCTGAGGGCTAGCCCATGTGCATGGCGACAGGAGAATCGGGCTGCTGGGATGAGGGCTGAGTTCTGGTGGATCCCTTACCGCAGAGGATCCAGACACTGGTGAGATCCCAGGGGCATGTTGGAAAGTACAGCAGCACTTCCAAGCAGAAGCCTGCATACCCTCTGACGTTACAGGCCTTTGTAGCTAGGGCTGGTCTGTACACCTTGAAAAGGAGCCGCCCCCGAACCCCTCCAGCAAACCAGTGAGTGTTTCTAGTCTAAGGGCCAAGGGGAGTTAAGCACCATAATACCTTTAAAATACCTTTGAAATCTGGCCTTTAGTGTACCCCACACATCCCTGGGACCCTAACACCCTAAATCTGGCCCTAAGTGTACCCCACACAGCACTGGGCCCATTAACAAGCCTGCTGGACACTGTATTGAAGCAAGGGCTGTGTGATTGGATGGGTCCCAGACAGCAATGAGTCGGGGCAGAAGAGCAGAGGGTAATGCAGCATTTGCTGGACTAGCTAGGGCACCTCACTAAGGAGAAAGACCAAGGGCGTAGGAGTGAGCAGAAGACAAGAGTCCATCCAAGGGGAAAGGAGAAGAGGGAAGAGGAGGGGAGCAGTGCGCTCAGCTAGAGGGAGGAGTCTTGGGCAGGGCAAGGCGGTGGGATAGTGTTTTGGTGTCTCCAAACTCCATTTAGCCTTGATCACGGTGTTATTTGTGGTGGCCCAGAAGTACAAGCCACATGGAAATTCTGTCTAATTACTTCTCTGCTCCCCATCACCGTAGTATCTGAGCACCTAGACGCCGGATCTGCAATGCCCTGGAGAGGCCCCAGGCCCACCATATGCATGTGAATTCCCAGTTCCACACTGCAAACTCCATAGCACAGCTGGGCTCAGGTTCAGTCACCAACCAAAGCACCCGGCTCCTAATTTCAGAGCCTGTTTCTTGTCTGGGTGGTGGGCCCAGTGGAGTTCCAGCTTGGGACGGGGTGGTCTTCACAATGGGACAGAGCGGTAGAAGGCGGGGTCTAGCTCAAGGACTGACGGGCGTAAGGGGGTTACACTGGCTCTCATGCAATCCGCGTCGTTGGAGACTGAACTTGTCTCTGGGTCACGGGCTCACCTTCTTGTCCCAGTGAGGCTCATTGTTCACTCACACACTAACCCCACCAGTGGGCAGAGAACAACCTGGGAATGAGTCTAACCAGGAGAGAGGAGTCATGGTTCAGGACTCATGCAACACACTCCAGTCCAGAGACCAACACCCCGTATCACATCTCCCCACTCATAGCCACACGCCCTAGCAGTTAGAGCCAGCGAGGGCTCCTTTCACATCCTTCCTTCCATCACTCAACATGCATTGCACAGACAGCTTCCTCGAACAAAGAGAAATGAAGCAACAGGGTACGGGGAGGAAGAGTGGAAGCCAATAGCTTAGGACACTAAGGAGATTCCAGACACAGAAGGAAGAATTTACACACACACACACACACACACACACACCCGCCTGCTCAGCATCCCACAAACCTAGCCTGACCCAAGAGGGGGAAATGCTTCATGCCTGGCAAAATCAAAGCCTGGGTGCAGCCTCTGTGGCCTCGTTTACACTACCCGGGGTAGACTGGGCAGTTAAAATAAATGCACAGCTCCCACCATTGCTACCATCAGGGGAGCTACCCCAGTGCCAGAGCAGAGCTGGGGATGTTAATAAAGATGTCAACACAGACAAGTTTGAAAGGGAGGAACCCTAAAAAGACCCAGGATTCTTCTTCAGCCCGTGCCACCAATTGGTGGGGCAACATCGCAACACAAACTCCTCCAGCACGCTGCAGCTGATCCTGCTCATGCATGGGGGTCAGCTAAGCAGGCCACATTGCTTCACTGAGCCCATTCAGAGACTGGGCTTAACCATGCAGTGATGCAGCCTTAACCGTGCAGCATGAAAAAAAAGGACCCCCTGTAACTAAACATAGTCTTTCAGTTCCCCTGTTGGGTCCTTATCTGGCTGCAAGGTGCTGACTGCCCCCCAGCTCCCAGGGACCTGAGGTCACTCAACTCCTCTCAGGGGACACTAAGGAACAGGCCCCGTAAGAAATTGAATTTCCTCTGGCTACACTGCAGAAGCCCCCAGCATGGGGGCAAAGAAGACCAAGGTGTGTTGGGATAAAAGGCCTTGTTCGCTGGAGTCAGCGTGCGACTTCACTTCATCTGCCTGGCTTGGGTCAGATGCCTTCACTGAACCCAGTGATGGTTGCATTTGCTGATAAGGGAGCCCAAGGCATTATCCTTCCAGCCTCTGGCCGAGAGACTCGAGCGCAGATAAGGAAGCAGCTGTGTTCTTTGGTGGGAATGAGCGTTTTATTGCTGCAGGCGAGATAAGCAAAGCAGGGTATGAATTTATGCTGCTGAAGTGAAACTACCCCTCATTGACAAAAGACTTCTCAGACGCAGGCTTATCAGAAGCTGCCATTTACCCCGCCATGAGATCACTGCTGTTGTCCTTCACACAAAGGTGCACAGAGCCGAGGCCAAGAAGACAAGTGTCTCAGCAGAGGATGCGTTTGGGGTTAGACACCAAGAGCTAATCTAGTGCCAACACACCAGGGACTGAACCAGGGACCTCCAAAGCGAAGTATGAGCTGCTACATCTTGGGCTAAAATTCCACAGCTGCCTACCTGGGGGCTGTAACAGACTCATACGCTCTGCAGATCAGCACAGAGGGAAACCTGTAACACACACTCACCTGTGGGTTACACTAGCATCGAGAAAGAGAAGGAGAATGGACATGGCCTAGATGAAGGGGTTGTAAGCAGGTTTAAGATACTTCCCATCCACATTTTGCTCCGCAAAAGGTCCATATCTCCCTTGGGCTCCATAGCTAATGGCAGGGGGAAATGTATGGAGCTTAAAGGGTCAGAACCTCTGCTGGTGTGAATCACCATCGCTCCATTAACTGCAAGGAAGTTCCAGTAGGGCACAGCATGAGAGAGACTGAGAACCCCTGGGCCACGGGTTGTGATTCTGTCCCCAGCTAACATGCAGGAACAGCCACCGCAGACGCTCAGCAGCTGCATTCAGTTGCAGCTCCTGCAGGCAGGTGCCTTCAGAAATCTCCCTCTAGACAGACCTATGGCCACAAAGCATAAATAATCAAACACCGATCAACAGGCTGGAGCTAATGCTAATACTGCAACATTGGGGCTGCTAGTCCTAGACACACTTTACTTTATGAAAACACAGTATAAACTGGTCTAGTACAATATTTGGAACCTTTCTGTGGTTCGGTGGAGAGCTCCTTCATCTATTGTAACCTAATATGCCCCAAGCTCTTTTAATAGCTGTTACTCTATAGCCAAAGGACCAAATTCTGTTCTCATTTACACCCATGCAACCCCAATTAACTTAATGAAGAAGACAAGGAAGACTTGGGGCATGGATACAATTAATTTAGGCCCCAATTCAGCAGTGCATTTAAGCATGTGCTTAAGTCTAATTAAAATCAGTGGGGCTTAAACAGAAGCTTCAATGTGTTGCTGAATTGGGCCTTAATGCAGCAGAACAGGGTTGGGAATACTCATTTTCTTCTTCATTCTGTTTTGGTTGAACAAGTCAAACATAATTCACATTTGCATTCCCAGCATCTAAACCCTGCTAAGCCCTGGGAATGCACAATGCAGTCTGAACTGTTTTATCTCTGCAAATTTCAATTATCCCCAATAAAGCCTTATTATATTTATGAGGCTGCAGTCGCTCCCTCTAGTGGTCAGATGACAATTCCAGTGTTTTGGTTTTTTAAAGCCGTGTGGTGGATAAAGTTTCTGGCTTGGGACTGAAAACTCCAGGTTCAAATTAGGATGGGGGTTCATTTTCATGGAAACCGTCCTGTGTTAATATTATTTTGTCCTCCATGTGCTGTGGATAAATAAATACTTGCCGCTCAGTTATTTTTCTAAACAAAACAGGCGTATCTGGTCAAAAATATTTAATATGGATAGAAAGCCAAGCCTGAAAACGGAAAGGCCAGCATACTTCGGAGTTCCTTTTGTAGTAGGAAGAGAGCCTGAGACATAAGCCTTTGTATCAGAGGCCTGGTATGAGGCAGGACTTGGTCACAGAATCTGGCAAGAACAGGGCTGATAATGCAGAAATACACATTCCTAAAAAGTGCTAGTCACAGAACAGTCACGCAAACACATCCTGATATCAAGTGATACCAGAACATCCCAGTATCAAGGATAGTACAAAAACATTCCCCAAGGATAACAGGAACACACTGACCCCTCCTAAAAGATAAGGTCAGGATAATAGTATGTAATAGAGATGTTTTGGTTGAACCAACATGTACAAGGTGATAACTAGCCAGGGGGCAGTGGGGGCAGTGACTAACTATGTCAGAGGCAGTAAGTAACTTGTTTGTATCAAGGTATAAAGATGTATCTCAGAGGGAGTATCTTTGCCCAGCCGAGGGAGGAATGGAAAGTCCCGTCATTCACTGAGCTGGTCCATTGTCATGGGCATGCATGTCTTAGTATCCTTGTAGAGTCTACTGGGTGCTATTACCATATTTTGTCGACAATAAACCTGGCTGGCGCCTTTGTACCTTAACGGATCTTGTGGTCATTGGGCGGTTCACTCGAGGTCTGCTGTGCTGTATGTCTGCACAGAGCTGGGGCAGCATACAGGGAGAACACATACACACAGCCGAACATCTAACCACACCTTTCACTGCAATGGCTAAGCTAGAGGGCAGTTTTTCTGAGTAAGTAGCCACTTAAGCTAATACCAGCTAACCCCAAAAAAATACATCCTTCAGCAAAATGCTGGTCCTCCATAACTGATCTGGAACTATGAAGCCAGAGCAAGGGTGGTGGTATGGCCTAGAGCAGGGGTTGGCAAACATTTTGGCCTGAGGGCCACATCAGGTTTCTGAAATTGTATGGAGGGCCGGGTAGGGAAGGCTGTGCCTCCCCAAACAGTCAGGCATGGCCCACCCCCTGCCCCCATCTGACCGCCCCACTTCTCCCCCCCTGACGGCCCCCCCCCCGGGACTCCTGCCCCATCCAACCCCCCCGTTCCCTGATGGCCCCCTGCCCCATCCAACCACCCCTTCTCCCTGACCGTCCCTGGAACCTTTGCCCCTAACTGCCCCCACTCCATCCAACCCCCCCCCACCTGACTGCCCCCCCGGGACCCTTGCCCCATCCATCCCCCCTGCTCCCTGTCCCCTGACTGCCCTCTGCCACCCCATCCAACTCCTCCTCTCCTTCCTGACTGCCCCCCCAGGACCTCTGCCCCATTCAACCCCCATTCCCTGCCTTCTGACCACCCTGACCCCTATCCACACCCCTGTCCACCCCCCAAACTCCCCTGCCCTCTATCCAACCCCCCTCCCCACCCCGCTCCCTGTTCCCTTACCACGCTGCCTGGAGCACCGGTGGCTGGCAGTGTGGCTGCACCAGGACAGGCAGCTGTGCAGCGCAGCACAGAGCACTGGGCATTGTGCCGCGCGGCGGCGTGGCTGTGGGGGGGGGGACAGCCTCCTGGGCCAGGAGCTCAGGGGCCGGGTAGGACGGTCCCGCAGCCCAGATGTGGCCTGCGGGTGGTAGTTTGCCCACCTCTGGCCTAGAGCATAGGGCACCAGACTAGGAGTCAGGAGACCTGCATTTTATTCCTGGCTCTGCTATTGACCTGCTGTGCGTCCTTGAGCAAGTCACTTTCCCTCGCTGTGTCTGCATTTGTCATTTAGCGTGCCAGTGCTTCAGGACAGGGACTGCGGGTGAGATTTTTAGAGGCATGTAGGCACGTAAAGAACCAGATGGCTGCCTTGTAGGACTCTCAAAAGTGCCTAGGTGACTAACTCCCACAGGCAGCTATGCACCTCAATGCTTTTGAAAATCCCAGTCAGTGCCTGTGTGCATCTGTTGGCACCAAGATGGCTTTAAAAATCTGGCCCTGTCTCTTATGTGTGTACAGCACCTGGCACAAAGGTGCCCCAGTCTAGGGTTTCTGAGTGTAACTGGAACACAAACAATCATAGTAATCTCTTGCACTAAAGTGCACCGGTGGAGCTGACTCTACCAGCAGGCAGAATGAGAGAGGATCTGTGCCTGCAGATAGTGTATGTGGCGGGGGGGGGAAGGGGGGCAGAGTGAGGGCAGCCAGCTTCAGTAGTGTTATTGAACATGCTCAGTTCATTTGAGATTGCTCACTACAAGCCAAGCTGCAAATCGGGGGGGGGGGGCACGGGACCCCCCACATGACCCCCTCCCCCCGCCCCCCAACGTGTTGCATAGTATGATTGTTACTATCATAGACTCATAGATAGTAAGGTCAGAAGGGACCCTTATGATCATCTAGTCTGGCCTCCGGTGTGCAGGATGGAGAAATAATGCAAGGCTGGGGACTGAAGGCCCAATCAGGCACTCACAGGAACATCTATAAATGCAACTGCAGAGGCATTAGAGGGGCATCCCGCACTTCATTGCTAGAAGGCCACATTGTAGCTTGGATGTTTTTCATTGCATTTTATATATTTATGAAAAACACTTTTGTTATAACCCATGCATGCAAAGACCCTGATCCCCTTCTCATGCCACCATTGACTGTAGGTACTCTTGACTTGTACTGGTGTAAGCAAGATCTGCAGCTCAAGAATGTGCCCGCCTCGTGAAGATGATCCACCAGCTTTCTTGCCAGAACAAAGAACTGAACACGTATTGCATTTAACACGTCAAACAAATCTAACTGCTTTCCTAATGCCAGTCGTCATCGGGAACAATTGCTGGGTGTTACATGATTGCATATGGGAAGAGAGTTCATCCACGCAACTCCAAAGGGGAGAGGAGGTGGTTGATGCAAAATTGGTGGGGCTAAGGGAAAAGTGTTGTCCAGGACTGTGATTAGAAGGGGAGGTGTTCAGGAGACTGTGTGCTGTCAGCCCTGCTTTATGGTTCAGGGATTCGGAAGACATATTCTAGGCACATCACGAGATTGAACATGACGCAGGGATTTCCCTACATGCCCTCTGGGGGTTGGGGGGGGTGTACACCCCTCCTGAATTTCCCCAACACCCGCCCCTCCCCTCAGTTTCGTGAACTAGTTACATGCAGTGTTGCCAATTTAGTGATTGTTTGGAAATTTGAATTGAAATTGAAACATTAATACACATTTTAAAAGCATATACAGTGTGGGATAAAATACGTGTATCTGAAAGAGTATAATAGATTTGAAAAGTATGAACATAGACTAGCTTCCTTGTACCACTGTTTATGACAATGTCAGTGCATTCATGTCGGTGATGTTGGCCAACCTAATAATTTCAAATTATGATTTGTAAGCAAAGTCTAAATGAGCTCTCCCTGACAGCTAGTGATGAGCTGGGGGCTGGGGGGGAAAGGCTTCAGGACCAGATTGTATTTACATTCACACCTAATCTACCTAGATATCCAGCAAACAGAGCTGTGTTGCCCAAGTGATAGATTTTGGCTGGGGTTGGGTTACAAATCACTTGAATGCACAAGGAGGGGGGAGGTTATTAAATGTTATTTTTATTGTACGAGTAAAGGGCAGTAGAACTGTACTTAGCCTGTGCTGATTGAGGGCATCCAGAGAGAGAGGGTGGGGACAGGTGTTTTGCTTGATGGTCTGCCTGAGTCACAAGTACTGTTTGATCTGCCCCTCTCCACTGTTTAAAGACAGAGCTGATTAGGATCCATAGATAGTCTTTGTTCTGTTAAGTGACCACTACAGCTGAAATCACTGATAATGACCTGCTGTGGGACAGTGTTTCTGTGGAAGAGACGGCCCAGTCTGCGCTAGCAGCAAGGTTCCCGCACTGAGAACTCAGCTGAAATCACTGAGAGCTGGTGGAACCTCAAGAGACCAACTCGCAGAGGTCACAGTGCAGGTGGCAGCAGAAGGTGATGGCACAGGGCCATTGGCAACAGAGAGATGGAGCAAACGGTAGCACAACGAACAATAGTGGCCAGAGCAAACAGTGAGCAGCTGGAGGAACGAGCAAGGTGCCTTCTTGCCCCTCACCTGGGAGATGAACTCATGCGAAAGCACCTCTGAACTCTGAGTCTCCACTGACCAAGGACAACACCGGTGAGTGTTAATGAGGCTGTTAAGAATGCTGGAGACACAACACAGTTCATGTGAACAAACATGGCTGTGGCATCATACTTTCTATTTAAGCAAGAGATACCACACACTACAAACTGGAGGCCAATGTTAAGTGCATTGTCACTTGTTCATCCTGAAGTTAAACACTGGTTCCGAACAAGACCAGCAAATGCTCATTATCTTTCTGCAAGAAACTCAACTGACTGGCTAGACGCATGTGGTGCAACAGTGAAAGACTCAACAGCTGAAAAAGGGAAGAACTCTCCCACCACATTCAAAAAATGTGCATACATGGCTGATGAATACACCAATGCAAATGGGCATCAAGTATTAGGTCATTGTGTACGTTATCTTGATGTCAGTGGTAGGCCAGTGGATGCATTTCTAGATGTTCAAGTTATAGAAGACAGAATGGCTGCATCTGTGACAACCCACATCTTAGAAGAGTTAAATGCTTGTCAGTTGGACCCCAAACAGATGGCTGCTTGTGCATTTGATGGAGCTGCAAACTTCTCTGGAAGACATGGTGGAGCACAAGCTTTGCTCAGCGAAAAGTGTAACCCTAATCTCTCCTATACACACTGCAGAGGCCATCTACTCCAACTAGCGCTAGTACAAGTTGCAGACTCTTCAAAAGACATTTAAAAAGCTATAAATGTAATGTCTTCATTATATTCTTTTTTCAGCAAGAGTCCAAAAAGACTGAATATCTTGGAAAATGTAGAAGATACACTGGGACTGAAGTTCAAATTAGTCCAACCTGGGAAAACTCTCTGACTTTCTCATGAGTGTTCCTTGGCTGTTGTCTTAAAATTACTCCAGCCATTATTACTGGCTTTGGAAAGTATCTACCAAGATGGGATGGATCTAAGTAGTGAGGCTGGTGGATTACTTTTGCTACTATTCAGAGAAGACTATTGCCATTCTCTCTCTCGTAAGTCTACTGTTGAAACCACTTGGGTCATTAAACAATGCCATCCAGGCATCTGCTACAACAGTACTAGATCTTTGTCCAGAAATAGAAGCTACATTTGGATCAATCAGAGAGCTATCCATTTAAAAAGTACTGGAAGAAGCAAAGACTTCAGTCAAGAAGTTGACTAATGAAGGCATATTATATTTATAAATAAATTTGTTAGTCTCTAAGGTGCCACAAGTACTCCTTTTCTTTTGGCATTTATATTGAATCCTTAAGTGAAGGGGACAAGAAGTGTTTGTTAAGACAACTGAAAAAGTACACAGACTTGATTCTTAAAAATCTACAACAGCGACTTCTAGATTCTACTCAATCTCTACGTAGCTTTTACAGATCCCTGTCTTATAAAACACTGACAGACTCACGGTCTGACCCCTCATCAGCCCTGACCCCTCCCCACCCTCCCACCCCCATAAATTCGAACACCTCCCCCAATTTCAATTCCTGGGGAAAACACTGAGCATGAGATGCCTGCATAAGATTCTGAAAATGAAGTGGGAAGACAAAATACCACACAGAGGTGCTGAAGCATGCAGGACTGACATATTTAGAAATCACTATCAAGAAGAGGAGGCAATGGCTCGATCATGTTAGGAGAATGGGAGGACAGGAGACCATATCCCCAAGAATATTTTGTACAGCGAGATTCGGCATGGCTCTAAAAAGCAGGATACCACGACATGTGCAAAAATGATGTGAAGTCGTTCAACTTCAATGTAGACAGCTGGGAGGAGCGTGCAGAAGCCCGTCCAATCTGGAGGGAACATCTGGCACTGATTGCAGCAGAACATGAAGTGGCTGTGAGCCAGAGGATGGAAGCAGAGCGAGAAAGAAGAAAGCAGTGTGCTGTAATCTTGGACTCCAACTCAGACAACACCTGGAGCTTTGAAATTTGTACCAAGCTGTGTTCCTCTCGAATTGGGTTTGTCAGCCATAAGCGGATTCATCAGACAACTAATTAGACCTCTTACCAGTTTGGCAGGGATGGTTGCCAATGATGTTCAGGAGACAATCTCTTGAATAAGAGGGGGCCCATGCAAAGGAAAAGTTTGAAATTCCTAGTGACAATAAAGTTTGCTGGATTCCAGCAGCTGGGGAGATGCTCACCGGGACTCTGCTCTCAAATGCAACTTCCAGTTGGGCAGTGTTGCCTAATGGATAGAGCACTGGGCTGGGCCTCAAAAGACTTGGGTTTGCTTCCCAGTTGGGTGATCTTGGGCCAGTCACTATCCATCTCTCCATGCCTCAGTTTCCCCATCTGTAAATTTATGCTGATCTCATTTGCAAAGTGCTTTGGGATCTATGGATGATGCGAGCTAGGGCTGACTATTATTTGCTTTCACTTGTTCAGAGATGCAATATCATTTCGTCCTCACTTTCTTCTGATGGCATCCACAGCATTTCAAAGGTTCTTTGGAACCTGCAGTGGGGTCACGTGACCTTTTTAGCATACGAGAGACATGGGTCTGAGCAACAGTTACTTGCTAACATCAAAAGGTTCATCTACCATGTCATGCTTTCTCCCAGAATGAAGTATTAACCAGCCTAGTTAACATTCCCCACCCCTACGGCACTTCTGCATTCCCTTACTTAATTGTTAGTGTTCAAATCTTGCCAATTACCACAAATTCTAACCTCCTCTTGCTATTTGCTTACATCCAATATGACTTACAAGCCATCGCTGTCATGTTCCTGTTTTCATGGGCTGTCTTACAACACAGAGTTCATTCATCGAAGCTGCCTCAGTTTCTGGGGCTCTTTAGAGGAAATCAAACAGGTCCAAGAAACCAGAAAGCTAATCCATGTAAACAAAGTTGTTGTATTACCTATGTTCAGTTGGGAGTGAGATGCTGAACTCTTTTTTACCCTCCTTGACAAGCCTAGCCTTCTTCTACAATGTAATAGACAATACTGAACACAAGGGTTAGTTGTCAGTTGTCCTAGCTCCAATAAGGAGTTTATTTCAGCTGAGGATCTGCCTCCTAAGATGTCCATGGATCTTAATACTCTACCTGGATGAAGGTCATCATGACATTTGGGACAAGCTTAGGTTCCAGTTTAGCAAAGATCTTAAGCACATGTACAACTTTAAGCACATGGGTGGTCCCAACAGCTTCAACTTTTGGCTGTCCGTTATAAGGAGGCATTAAGGGAATACACCTTAGTAGCATTCAAAGAGGAATTCAGCAGAGAGCCCCAGCTATCATGCATCACCCCCAAAAGCAGTTACACCTGTGTGAACAAGCCAGGCTACCCTGGCATGTCTGTCATGATTATACAGGTGAGGGTGATGGAGCTAGTTAATGGACGGGCAAGACAAATCAATACAGATTAGTCAGATAGAAGCTATATTGGGTCCAATTTATCTTAGCATATGGCCCCTAAGGATGAAATTCAAATGGGATCTCCCCTTGCCCCCATCCAGTGTCCAGAGGTGACTCACTCTGAACTCTGGATTGGGAAGCGCTGCTTAACCTGGAAGTGCTCACACCTCTTGTGTTTCATTGTCAGGCCATACAGAGGGGTCATGTCCACCTTCTGTCTGTCAGAGACGCTGAACTCCAGCTGCTGCAGCAGGGTGGTCAGGAAGAGGAAGACCTCCCATCTGGCAATGGTCTCACCAAGGCACTTCCTCTTCCCCAGGCCAAAGATCAGTATCTTCTCCCCATAGGTCTTGTTTACTTCAGTCCCTCCGGCACGGAGAAAACGTTCTGGGTCAAACCTAGATGGTTCTTTCCAAAGCTTCCTAGAATAGCAAAAGCAAAGCTCCTGAAACTTCCGTTCTGCTGCTACCTGGAGAGGGAATGCTGGAGAGCAGGGAATTCAGCTTGGATGGGTGTCAGGAACAGCTTCAGAACCGGACCTAGGACACATTGCCACCCACGCACCTTTATCACTCAAGAATGCCTTTTCCATTTAAAATAACCTTCAGAAGGCATTGGACCAAGTTAACCTCTGTTGTAAGGCCTTGATGTTACTGGTTGGCTTTTGCACTGAAGCCTGAGGGGTTAGATCCCTTATAAACATGTTTTTAATCCTCTCTGAAGTTACAGTTAATGTTCTCATTATCCACTAATGTCTAATCCTTTTCTGAATCCTGCTAAGCCCTTGACCTCAGTAGCATCTTGTGGCAATGCATTCCACAGGTCAGTTGCGTATTTCACAGATTATAAGGCCAGAAGGAACTGTTGTGATCATCTAGTCTGATGTCCTTTACAACAAAGGCCCTAGAACTCCCCTGAATTCATTCTGGTTTGAACTAAAGTATATCTTACAGACAAACATCCCATCTTGATTTATAAATTGTCAGTGATGGAGAATCCACCATAACCCTTGGAAAATTGTTCAAATGATTAATTACCCTGGCCGTTCAAATTTGCACCTGACTTCTAGTTTGAATGCATCTAGTTTCAGCTTCCAGCCATTGGATCTTGTACTTTTGTCTGATAGATTGGAGAGCCCTCTATTATTACATTTCTGCTCCCCAGGTAGGTACTTACAGGCTGTGATCAAGTCCTCTGATCAGTTTTAAATTTGCTGCTTTCTGATGCTATTGAATATCCCCTTCCTCCTTTATTATGAGAGGGTAAATACAAGCACTCTGTACCAACCATTATTTTGTACGCTCTACCACGTCCCCTTCCTATTCAGCTGCCCTCTCAACTAAATAGACCCAGTTTTTTTAAGTCTCTCTCCATATGCAAATTTTTCTAGACCTCTAACCTTTTCCATTAGCTGTTTCTGGACCCTTTCCATCCCTGCTCTGTCCTTTTGGAGATTGGGTGACCAGACCTGGACACAGTATTCCCAGGGAGAGGGTGTCATTGATGTACAGAAGAGCAGTATAATCATCCCAACATTTCTACATGGGGAAACTGACTGGAATAATTGTCATTAGTTATACCAAAATAGCTACAGGCCAATAGTTATTCCATTATGCATGCTGGTAAATTTCCATATGTAGACAAGCTCTTGGTGTTTTTCCCGACCCCATTCCCTATGCACCCTGACATTCCGGTTGCCTTTTTCACCTCCGCTGCACACTGAGCAGAGATTTCCATTGAGCTGTCTGCAGTGACTCCCAGGTCTTTTTCCTGTCTCACAAGAGATTTCTCCCTGATCCTTTCATCAGCAAGGGCTAGGGTGCAAGTCAGGCCTACAGACCCAGCAGATTCCGGGGGAAGCTAGATGGGGACCAGGGCTATCTGTGTGGTGTCTGTGGCCTCAGCAGCCCACCCATTGCTCCTTGGCGGCCCAGTTCCAATGCCCCACCCACTCACCCCTCCCCTGCCTGGCCATCTCTGTGTCTTCCCACAGCAGAAATTCCCAGTCCTGTGGAGAATGGGGAAAGCACAGAAATCCAGCCAGGGCCACCTCATCTAGGTTTGGTTTTTTTGATACAATGGGGCAGGGAACATTCCTTCTTGTTTGCTTGGAAAGTGGCTAGTATATCATGGATGCTACCACACAAACACAGCACCATCCTGATCTGTTTGTCCAAGTGCCAACCAGTCGTACTGAAGGTACGTGGTAGTGCCATATTCTATGCGACTAAATGGGGGCTGGTACATTGATCTGAATGGATTGCACACTGTTACCCTATCTGGACTCTGCATATACTTACTCATCGTGATTGACTTGCCATTGGTTGACAAAAACACAGAGGTCCTTCGGGATGTAGTAGCCATTCAGAACTGTGTCTTTCGTTGTGCTGAAGGACAAGAGTGAAATTCTTAAGTTTAAAAAGCTGCCTATGTGTTCTCATATGAATCAATTCCTGGGCCTGTTTAAGTCAGAATTGGGCCCAGAGGAGATCATTTTCTTGAGCATTATTGTACTTTCTAAGGGCTGGGTTTTGCATCTCTCACACTGCGAGGACCATCAATGGAGCGACATGCTGAATAAAGGTACCACTCAGTGTGTTATGCCCCTACATCTCCACTGCATCCGTAGCACTTACCAGTGAGGAATGGTGAAGGGCAGGAAGGAGGAATGTCTGAACATCTCTAAGATAAAGGCTTCTGTGTAAGGCAGCATGGGCCGGTCTGAGAGTCTGGGTCTCCTCTCTCTGCCAATGGTCTGATCTACAGGTTATAAAGAAGAGGAAAAGGACAGTTGGAATCCAGCCTTCTAGAGAGAGGCATTTTAACTCTGTGACTGAAAACATACATTTACCTAATTCTTCCTGAATCTTCTTCTGAATGTCTGGATAAGTCACAAGATACATGAGGCTCCAGGACAAAGCTGTTGTCACAGTGTCAAACCCTAGACAGACAGAGAGGAAAGACAGATACTAGATGAAGACAAGTCAAAGGGAAAATACAAGCCCTGGGCTTTAGATTGTCATCAGATTTTCCTTGCTTGCACACCAGGTTTTGTCCAACTCAGAAAGGTGTGATAAGAAAATTCCTAGTTAAGGGTTTTTACACTTGCTCCACTCTGTGCTTAGTGATGCTGATTCGTCACTGTATTATTTCAGTTTTATATTGGTGAAACTTCAATGAAATCAATGGGGTTTCCCCAGTGTAATTTAGTGATGAGTCAGGACCAGTACTGGTGAATAGGGTACAAAACTGTCTCTTGGGAGCTTCATTTCCCTAGAGTGCTGTCTTCCTACAAACTCTTCCTCAAATAGTAGGAAGCCTCCTGGGGTCATTGCTGGTAGGCGTCAGGGTGAAAAAACGAATGTGATCTGTTTTCTGCTACTCAGAGCAGCTGGATGGAGTGTTCTTATGGGGGGAACAAAAAAAGGGCTAATATTTATCAGAGTTTATTGGGATGCAAAAATAGAAAGTGGTTTCCGATTTGAAAGCCTGAATTGGAATATTCTTACCGGCTCCGAAGAGGTCATTGACCAGGTTGATAATTTTTCCCTTCGGGAGCTGAATGTTGGCATTGGCTTCCACTTTATTCTCCTGACTTTGCTCAATCAAGGAGTCAGTGATGTCTCGAATGTTGTCCTGAAAGAGGAAAGTCCAGAGGAAGATGGCATGAAATTCCGGATCACTAGGCAGGTAAACTGAGAGATAATGAAGAGCAATCTACTACTGAAAGGATGCTGTGCTGGAAAGTCCAGTACTCCCATGTCACAGAAGTGCGAGTAAATTCCAGTCATGACAGGACAAGGAAGTCAGGAGAATATTTTCTTCCCCTACAGTCAGTAGGTAACATTTCACCGAGCCATAAAAATAAGGAGATGAGAATATACAGCTTGAAAGTGCAGGATGTCAGAATGATCCTCTTCTTGGAAAATACAAGACAAACGTGCTAAGCAAATTAACTCTCAATACGTGCCTAGGGAGAGAAACTTATTAATATAGAAACTAGGGTAATTTGGGTCCTAAGATGCTCCTATAATAGATAAGATGAAGATTCATTTGTAAAATTCCTAGAGATAATAAAATGCTATTTTGGCTAGGCAGGTTGGCAAAAAAGCAGCATAACATCCATTCACTGTGCACCTTTTCTGACTTTTATTTAGGTGGATGGTGGAGTGAACAGGCTAGTGTGTGGGTGCACCATTGCCCTCTGTTGATTGACATCAGTACTGTTCAACAGTGTGTCATAGGTACTAGGCCCTGTGTTGCTAACAGCTAATGGATATTCTTCTTTAGCTCAGTTGGTAGGGACCTGTGCATTTGGACAAGGGTATAAATTCTATCCCAACCTTTCTATGAAGTTTTGAATGGCCATCATAGTAACACTGGTGAGTGCTTAGATTTGCTACAGGACAGCCTGCTGCAAGAGGAAAAGTAACGTGCAGAAGCTGAAGGGTGCAGCACAGAAGCTCATCTCAGGTGTGAGCGGATTCCCCCCTAGGCTCTTACCTTCTCAAAGCTCTCGTAATGCTCTTTGACAATGTCCTGCAGGAGCCTGAGGAACCTCGTGTTGAATTCCATAAATTTCTTCATGGTGCGGTTGGGGAGATACTGGAGCACTGGGATGAAATCCACTGGATTGCCGGAGGCAGCCACATTCCCAAATTCCTCCGTCACATTCACTATGCTGAGCAGCTCCTGGTCATCATGGTCGTAACGGTTGCCAAAGCACATGGCACAGATGACATTGGCCACAGAGACCACCACATACCGAAAGGGGTCGAACCTCTTCTTCTCTTCCATCAGTTGCAGCAACTTTCTTACTAGGTAGTTAGCTTCTTTGGAGACATGCTCCTCGAGGAGGCAGGTGGATGAAGAGTTGGGGCTGGGCGAGACAGAGAAGGTCTTCAGGGCATTCTGGGCCAACTTCCTGCGAGCTCTCCACACCTCCCCTGAATCAGTGCTGAAGGTCAAGCTCTGGCCATCTGCAACATGGTGAAAGCTGTAGAGATCAGGACGTCCCATGAAGTCCTCCCCTTGCTTCACCAGGGCTTGTTTGATGGTGTCCAAACCACTCAGCACCAGCACAGGTCTGGTGCCGATCCGTATCTGCATCACATCTCCATACTTCTGGCTCATCTGAGTCAAGGTCAGGTGTGGATTGCTCCCCAGCTCCAGCAAGTTGCCTATCAGGGGGTAACCCCTTGGTCCTGGGAGCCTCTTCAGCCCCTTGGGGATCTGCTGCCGGAAGGATCTGATGACCATGAAGGTCAGACAGAAGACAGCAGAGGCAATAAGGATCTCGGTGACTGAGATAATGCCCTGACTTCCCAGCAGTGACATTGCAGCCTTCCTCTTCAAGGGACTAAGAAGCCTGAGAAAATTAAACAAAAGGAGGGTGTTGGGTGTCTAACTTCCTCAGGCTGCTAAGGAAATGCTAGCCTTATGCCTCAAGTGGACCAGACTCCACACAGGGCCATGACACACTCAGGCCTCCTTGCATTAGAACTTTGGGGGATCCCTTCTTCATAAACCCTTCCTGTGGGTTGGCCATTAGCGGGGATCCAGCCCTTTGACCCTAGAGCCTCTTACCTGCTGGGATATTCCTCCTACACTAGTTCTAGTTCCAAGAGCACAGGACAGGAGTCAGGAGATCTGGGTCCAAATCCTGGTTCTGCCACAAACTTCCTGGGGAACCTTGGGCAAGTCACTTCATCCCATTGTGCCTCTGCTTCCCATTGGCAAAAATAGGACTAATCATACTTATTAGCTCAGGGGTGTTGTGGAGCTAAATTTATTAACAAAATGTTTGTGATGCTCTTGGGGATCTGCAGGTGGAAAAAGCTCAAGAACTGCAGAGACTTGAGGTGCCAATTAACATTTCACTTTCGTCTTTGTGGAGTTGATTTGTTTACTGCAGCCCTGCCATGGAATGAAGAGAAATTGACAGGGCAGTTTGAAATACACAAGACCCATCAGCATTATCTGAACCCTGGGAGACATGGGGGAGGAATCTACTGCTCCATCATTATCGTCTCTGGCCACTGATTGTTAGGAATCGGGACATAGACAGTCTGGCCTAAGGGTCAGAGTCAGGAGCTGAGCCAATGATTAGAGAGGAGATTAGTAGGCAATGATCAGGTGCAGGACATAGGGGCAGGAACCAGAGATGAGGCAAGGAACAGGAGCAAGGCAGGAATTGGGAGCGAGGGCAGGAGCCAAGGACAAGACGGGAGTGGAGCAGGGTTGGATGCAGATTGCAGGAGAGAGGCAAGGAGCAGTGTCCAACGCAGATGCAACAAGGAGTCTGCAGAGATGCTCAGACAATCCAACCAGCCGAAGATGATTCGTGCCTCGTGATACTGGGGGGGCACAATGTAAAGTGAGGGGTCACATGAGGCCCCGGTGTCGCCTCAGGGATGAAATTCCAGCCACACCTCCATGGGCCACAGTGGCCATTCCTGCTGGCTCCTGGGGGGCTGGGGCCACAGGAGTGGGGAACATGTGTCTCTGGGCCTGGCTGGGGCCGGGAGACTCACAGCACCAGTGTCTCCCTGGAGCTTACAGACACCTCAGCAGGGGCGGTGCAGGGCACAGTCAATGCTCCTACCTCCAGATGAGCAAAAACCAGGAAACCTGCTCTTAGCACCTTCCCCAGTGACCCCTGTGCCCAGCCCAGGGACCACCATGCTCTCCTCATCCCACCAGAGTTACCTGCAGAGGGGCAAGAGGTTCTGTCCTTCTTCCACTGCACCTCCCACTGGCAAATTTAGGGCTCACTCAGCCACTCTCCCAGGCAACTGGACCTGGGTGGGGAATAGAAGGGATGGGCTGCTGCCGAGTCCCCAGCTGGGTTCTTGCAGGCAGCCACCACACTGGACAGAGCAGTGACCCAGAGCCACCATCTTCAGCCAGTGTGATAATCGACTCCATCCCACCCCTTCCACTCCCCGTCCGGGCCTGGCTGCCAGGAACAGGGGCCGAGTGTGCCAGGGGACAGGCACAGTGGGAAAAGGACAGAGCCCCTCTCCCCCAGCAGGCCGAGCAGAAATCTGAGGAGAGGGGGCAGGGACGACTTGACCTCACACACCCCACCACCCACATGTGTCGCCTATGCAGCCAGCTCACTGCCTGACTTAAGTAGTGGATGTGAGCCAATCAGATGATCCAGGGAGTCCCTCTAGGACTTCCTGTGGGGCCCGACTTTGCAGGAGCAGTAAGGGGCTACTTTGTCTGTCTGTCTCCCATGGTGGCGATGTAGCAGTGTCTGTAACCCAGGGCCTAGGCCCTAGACCCTCTACAGCAGAACACTCAAATCCTTCCATTGATTGCCCTTAACAAGTTGGGGCAAGATCCTCAGCTGGGTTAAACCAGTTCAGCTTAATTGTTTTAATGGAGTTGGCCCAGGATCTGGCCCTAACATTTACCCACAGTGCTACAGGAGATACAACAGTTATTCCTTCAAGCCAGGGTGCCACTGTGAGGCAACTGGTGGCTTTGACAGTGCTGCACTTCTGAAATGCATCCGATGAAGTGAGCTGTAGCTCATGAAAGCTTATGCTCAAATAAATTTGTTAGTCTCTAAGGTGCCCCAAGTCCTCCTTTTCTTTTTGCGGATACAGACTAACAAGGCTGCTACTCTGAAACTTCTGAAACTGGAGATCCTGGGCTGGAGTCTCACTAACTGGTCTCTTTATCCTTCTCCCAGCTGGGAGAGGGACACCTGACACCTGACACCTGGGAGAGGGACACCTGCTGGCTGAGTGAAAACCCAGAGCTCAGCTACGGGCCCTAAGGTTGTATGCTGCCCCCTGTTCCTGTCATATCTGAACGCCTTCCCCGTGAAGTCAGCAGCGATAGCAAAGTTTCCAGTGGGTTTCATGGCGTCTCTGGCTCTTCTCTCTTTCCAGAGTAAAAACTCAGCTTGGGGTACGTTTTTTGTGTATATTTTTGGCAGGAGTTTGAAGGTAAAAGGGGATTTCAGTGTGCGGGCCCCTCAGAAGGGTGGAAAGGCATTTTCAAAGGGGAAAGTTTGCAGCATTTCCTAGAGGTAAGGCTAGGATTTTGTCCGGGATGTTTTTAGTAAAAGTCCGGGACAAGTCACTCGGGGAAGCCTTGCCCTGTCCCTGACTTTCCTAAAAACATCCCTGACAACATGGGGAGGGTCCAGCACCCTGTCCCCAGTGCAGCGGCTGGGAGCTGCGGGGACCCCATTGCCCAGTGGCTGGGAGGGGTCCCCCTGCCGCCCTGCGGGGCTGGGAGTTGCGGGGAGCCCCCTGCCCATGCTGAGCAGCTGCGGGGTCCCTCTGCCGCCGGAATTGCTGCTGCCCCGCAACTGACCGGCCGCCGCTGTCCAGGGCGACCCCTAAGCTGCCCAGCTGCCATGGCTGGCAGCCCTCCCAGCCTGCGGCAGCAGAGGGATCCCGGAACTGCTTAGCGGGGCGGAGGGAGCTCCCCAGCAGCAGCTAGCAGCCCCCTGAAGCTCCCAGCCTCCCCCACCGGAGGCAGAGGGACCCCGCAGCTGCTCAGAGCTGGCAGGGGGCTCCCTGCAGCTCCCAGCCCCGCAGGGCGGCAGGGGGACCCCTCCCAGCCACTGGGCAATGGGGTCCCCGCAGCTCCCAGCTGCTGCACGGGGGACAGGGTGCTGGACCCTCCCCCCATCCCATTTTGTGAGGGATGTTCTTAGTAAAGTCAGGGACAGGGCAGGGCTTCCCTGATTTTTGTTTATTTCAGTGACCTGGGGATGACTTTTACTAAAAACATCCCTGACAAAATCCTAGCCTTACCTATAGGTGATCAGACTCCGCTTTGCCTGGTCTTCCCTGGAAGTTTTGTTCCATAGCCAGATCCCCTCAACCTAATGAAGCTACCTCTGAACTCAAGGGCCTGCAAGGACTTGGTGTTGGGATCCTGGTGAAATCCACTGAGGAGATCTTGACAGAGAAGAGGAAACTGTACCTTGGTCTTACCTGGGAAGGAGGATCCGATAAAGAGGGAGAAGAGGAACCAAATCCACCTACTGCCTGACCTGATCTCCTGATGTGGCCAACAAGAGACACAGCTGAGATGAAGTATTTACACTGACACTCATCAATATACACACTCTCTCTAGCTGGGAAAACACACCTCCTTTGATAACTGACAGTCCTCTAAGACGTGGTTTACAAACTTTTTTTCTGGCGACCCAGCTGAAGACAATTGTTAATGTCTGCCACCCAAAGAGCTGGGGATGAGGGGTTTGGGAGGGGCAGAGGGTTGGGGTGAAGGCTGTGGGGTGGGGCTGGGAATGAGTGGTTCAGGGTGTGGGAGGGGGCTCTGGGCTGGGGCTGGGGTGTGGGAGGGGGTCAGGGCTCTGAGCTGGAGGTGCAGGCTCTGGGGTGGGGCCAGGGATGAGAGGTTTGGAGTGCAGGAAGGGGCTTCCGGGGCACAGCGCGGTGTCAGAACAGGTGGGAACTAGCCTGCCTTAGCCAGGCAGCGTGGCCGATGGGACTTTTAACGGCCCAGTCGGTGGTGCTGACCAGCTGCCGAGACCCAGTGTCTTCCATTCCATTGAAAACTGAGCTGTAGCTCACGAAAGCTTATGCTCAAATAAATTGGTTAGTCTCTAAGGTGCCACAATTACTCCTTTTCTTATTCCGCTTCAGATACCATCACCCTACTGAAACCATTGCTCTGACCCAGCCCTTTTGCAGAGATAATAGAACCAATATCGAAGGTGGCCACTATACTGTTGAGTTCAAAGGGATCTTAATCCAAGTGTTTTCTGTGCCTAAATTGGGTGTCAGAGTGGCAGCCGTGTTAGTCTGTATCCGCAAAAAGAAAAGGAGGACTTGTGGCACCATAGAGACTAACAAATTTATAAATTATAACAAATTTATAAATTTGTTAGTCTCTAAGGTGCCACAAGTCCTCCTTTTCTTTTTTAAATCGGGTGTGTATTTCACTGTTGGAATTAATGCTAACGATTTATTATTTGCATTGCAGGAGCACCCAACAGCTGTCGTCAGGACCAGGGTCCCATTGCTCTAGTACAGAAAGACACAGGCCCTGCCCTAAAGAGTTGACGAGTTTGAAACAAGACGTAAATGTAACCAGATGAGGGAACTGGGGACAAAGCATTAGCGGAGCAATGAGAAGATCACACTGTGGCATAGACCAGATAGTGCTTACCTGAGTCATAAACAAGGTGCATTGGTTGAAAAATGGAGGAGGGAAGGAAATTGCAAATCAAATCAAATCAAACAAATAAATCCAAGAAAATGTTCTCTGTTTTTGATCAACATTTTGAAGCCGTTGAAATTTTTCAGCAAACTGATTTGTTTGATCTCTATAATCTCAGGGCTCCATGAATGTCAGTGACCCCGAGCCATCTAAAATTGGCTAGTTTCTTGAAGGTGGCCCAGGCTGAGAGGCTGAAGGAGGAAAGGATTGTGACTCAGTTCAGGGAGGGTGTTTTGTGCCTGGAAGGAATTGCAGAGATATTTGTGGGACGAGTGGAGAAATGTCTGGGTGACCGATGAGCCAAGCCCATGAAAAGTGATGTTTTGTTGCGCAGCATAGTGCATTGAACTGTATTGACTGATCTAGGATTGATTTCCTGGTGTCTAACTCAGGACTAAAAGTAAAACCTATTCTACCTCCCTTATGGACAGATCCTGTCAACTCCATTATCAAATGATCTCCTTCCCATCGGTTTTGGATCATCCTCTAGAAATTAATCCAAAATGAGATCTCTGCTAGAGAATTCTATGAGGGGGCAGTCCCAAAAACATATAGAAAAGCTCTCTCTGTTAAATTCTGTTGGTTTTTACAGGGATTTTTATTGAACTCTCTTAGATTGCTATAGAATCCTATTGGTTTCTTCCCTGCTAAATTCTATAGGGATTTGCATAAAGGCAGGTCTGCTGAGTTCTGAATAAGTTTTGTCTTGAAAGAGCCCCAGTTATTTAGGCTATTTGATGCATAATTACAGCCTTCACATATGTTCTTTGAGCTGAACGGTTAGCGTTATTTGGACTCTTGTTATCAGAATACTGGTCAAGCTTTTCCAAAGTGACTAGTGGTTTTGGGTGGGCCCTGGTTTTGGGTGCCCCGGAGGGCTGGTTTTCAGAGAGTGGGTGCTCAGCACTTTCTGAACATCCGACCCCCTTTTAAGAAGTCTCAAATTGGGCTCCTGTAAAATGGAAGTCCCCAAAATTGCTTTGGAATACGTGGACCAGCGATGCACACATACAACACATCTGAGAGAGACCGGCCCTGGACAGCCACTTCCCACCGTCCCCCACAAGTATTTAAACTAACCCTTGTTTTTTAATATATTACAAAGATAAGGGTTGTGTGAAGCAGCCTACAGTACCTGTGTGTCCCAGAGGAGGGATGGTGCTTAGGTTGGAGTTGCCACCGGTGGCGAGAAGTTCTTTGGTGACGGCGTGAGGAGTCTCTCCCCAAGGTGTCTGGAACTTGCTCTTCTGGACAGTGAACTAGGTTCTCCCCCCAGGCAGGTTGAAGGATCACTTTCAGACAGCTTTCTATGCACCTCTCCTGAAACCTGATTGGTCAACCATCCTCCTATCGCACTGCAAAAGTACCCTCCAAGCCACCTGTTTTGGAACTCCAGGCTGACTAAGGGTGAGGGGCTAGCTCAGTGGTTTGAACATTAGCCTGTTAAACCCAAGGTTGTGAGTTCAATCCTTGAGGGGGCCGTTTAGGGATACAGGGCAAAAATCTATTGGACTAGATGATCTCCTGAGGTGTCCCTTCCAACCCTGGTATTCTATGATATAAAATAATCAACAGAGTCTCCTCCTTGTGCTGGACCTGATCCAGAACCCATCAAAGAAGTCAGCTGGACATCTTTCCATTGACTTTAGTGGACCTTAGTCTCCATGGCCAGCCTCCAGCTGACCAATGCATATTTCACTCTCAGCAGCAAAGGCTGGATGGCAGAGACTGTGGTCAAGAGGACCAGAACATGATCTTGCCCAGCCTGGCAGTTCTTTTCAGTAAAGAACTTCATTAAAAGACCATCTTCTCTGGATGTGGTTTTGTGAACTGATTCATAAAGAGTTTGTTCTCTCCCAACACAACTCTAGTGTCTGTGGTGCTGGAGGGCAGAGTGAGCATGCGGGCGGGGGGTAGGCAGCGAGCGGGAGGTGAGGTCAGGATGGCAGAGACAGAGGGCAGGATGGTGCAGAGGGGTTTGTGGTCTGCAATCAGGACAGGAGATTGTTGCGTGTCAGGAGCCCATTCAGAGGCAGCCCTCCCCTGCCCCCGGCTCAGTATCAGGTTAAAGATTGCCCAGGTTTGCGTGAGAAGCCATTTGGCTGAATTTCACCACTGTTTCCCCTGCAGCCAAACAGAGTGAGTTTGGGAACAGAAGGGGTGGAGAGTTCAAGGGGGACTGGGAGGTGGGGTAGGGAGCAGAGGCATTCGTTCCTCTGCAAGCACCTTTGACACATGGCAGGATGTGATTTGCGTGAGAAGGCAGCAGGGCCAGATAAGCAAGAGCTGCACTTTGGGAAAGTCCAGGGCAAGGTGCAACCAGAAGAAAGACCCTGACTCCTCCATGCCTCTCACACACTGAGTGAAAACCCACTGCAGACACAGAAGCAGAAGAAGCCTACCTGACCTGTTCCTTATAGGAGAAAAAAATCCTCCAGAGCACAGGGGACGTGTGTTGACTTTGCAGCCTCCAGCTCCACCGAGGGGCAGGTTTTCAGCCCCAGTCTCTGGGCTGACTCGCCCACCCTGTCTTATATGGCTACACTGCTACAGCCCCCATATAAATGAGTAGCTGTAATGTGGGGACGGAGGGGGGAGATTTCCCTTGCCTGTTAGATATAAGATACTTGAAAACCCTGTCTGCAAAAACTAGCTTCCACTCCTGGGCTTCTAGAAATTGGTTGGGCCATGTGCTGTGTTTTGGGACGTGGAATCAGCTGGGGAAAGGCCAGCGGAGGGGAGAACAAATATTGATTTTATTTGTTGGAGAACTTCGAGGAAACGCAGATGCGAGAGCTGCAGCCCGTGAGTCAGATTTCATGGGAGCGGCCTCTGGCTTTGAACGTCTCCATATTTTGGGTGCTCAGTTTAGGCCATCTTGCGATTGATGTTCAGAGGTAGAGTGTAAGGCAGTGGTCCCCAAACTGTAGGGGGAACAGTAAGGGAGGCACAGTGGCACCCGGGACAGCCCGGACAGGGGATGGGGAGTGGGGCCACCCAGCCCCGCTCTGCCCCCAGCTCCGCTCCTGGCCCCGACCACAGTCCTGCTCCCAGCCTTGGCTCCTGGCTTCTGGTCCCCAGACGCGGCTCCCAGTTCCTGGCTCCTGGTTCCCGGACGTGGCCCCACTCCCAGTTTCTGGCTCCTGACCGTGGCTTGAGCCCTGGCCCCAACTCCCCACCGTGGCTCTGGTCCCACATCTGGCCCCGGCTCCCTTCTGCAGTTCCGAGGGACCCGGTAAGGGAGGTGCAGGAGCAAAAAAGCTTGGGGACCACTGGTGTAAGTGGTTTGGGGCAGGGACTGTCTGTGTTTGTACAGCACCTAGCACGGGGGGGTCAAAGTCCAGGACTGGGACCCCTAGGTGCTACCGCAATACAAATCATAACTAAATGCTGATCACCAGCAGCTCAAATTACTCCAATTAAGCTCCTTTGGGGGAAAATCTGACCCAAGATGTCTTACAAAATCAGACTGTTATTTAAGGTTTCCGCTTGGTTATATCTCACTGATTGAGCTTTTCCAAGTGGTACAGATCAGGCCCCACTCAGGTGCGCCTCCCCCCATAGCAGACAGGTGTCCCGCAGACACCCTGCCACAGTCCTTCCCCCCCCCCACACCCTCGAGGGTCCTGCCAAACACTCTTCTCGTACTCTCTCAGGCTGAGAATCTCACAGGTGAAAGTCCCCCATCGCAACTCAGAACGCTGCGGGCTCTGCCACCGTGCATCACTTTGGACTCTTCTCCAGCCCCCAACGTTCTTTCAAATGAAGGGCTCCTGTGCGTACCCCTATATCCCCAACAAGAACTCAAAGGCAGCAGTAATGCAAATCACATCCACCCACCACGAGCCTAATTCAAGTCTCACGTCCCTCCTGGGTTCATCTCCCGATTCCTGGGACAGCGGCCACATGACCGCTGTCCTGGGCCTTCACCCCGGCATTCCTAGAGATTGGCAGGAAATGCCCCCACTACTACTGTGCAGGCCCTTAGCTGCCTTCAGCATCTGTTCTCTCCCAGTTCTCTGCTCCTTTACTGGATAGTGGCACCCCCTGGCCCTTTCTCTGGCCTGAGTCTCCAACACCCAGGCCTCCCTGCTCCTGGCCTGACTCTCCTTCTCCCTGGCTCCCAAGCCTCCTTATATATCTCCTGACCACAGGTGCTGCCCTGCCCCTAGTCAGGTCTAGCTAGGGCACCCCTTTGCAGTCAGGAACCCAAGTCGGTCTTTTGACATTTGCGCTTACCCTGGGAGGAAAGGAGTCTGAGTAACATGGAGGCCGAGGCTCCAACAGATGCTCTTCTACAGAGATCACAGGACTATAGTGGCTGGGTCATTACACATATTGAATCTATTTCCCCATGTTAAGTACCCTCACACCTTCTTGTCAACTGTCTAAATGGGCCATCTTGATTATCACTACAAAAGTTTTTTTCTCCTGCTGATAATAGCACATCTTAATAAATTAGCCTCTTACAGTTTGTATGGCAACTTCCACCTTCTCTGTATGTGTATATATATATATATATCTTCTTACTATATGTTCCATTCTATGCATGCGATGAAGTGGGCTGTAGCCCATGAAAGCTGATGCGCTAATAAATTTGTTAGTCTCTAAGGTGCCACAAGTCCTTCCATTCTTTTCACAGGACTGTAGTCAGTGAAGGAAACAGAGCCCAAAGGCGAAGAATGATTTGGTGCCCGTAGGGGCTTAAGGGGTTGCTGCTCAAATGTGTGATGTTCATGCCAGGCCTCTGAGCAGTAGCACCTAAGTTAACAGGTAACCAGATCTGCAATGGGAATCAGAGCAGAATTGCCTGAGCAGCCAGTGTGAGGGCAGCTTTCACATGGCCCCTCTCTTGTCCATGTCAAGGGCAGAGAGGTGTGCGTGTGATGAGGTTTCCCGATTCCACACAGCGACTGAGGGAGGGAAGAAGCAGTGCTGGCCCCTTCAGCTGCTCCAAAGGGAAGAGCTGCTCCAAAGGGGGCTCTGACAATCAAGAGGGAAGGAGAGTGGAGAGGCTGGTCGAAGGGAGGAAGCTGGTTTGTAGCTTCTGGGGACAAAGCAATCCCCAGGAGAGGGTCTGGACCATGGGTAAGACCCAACCAGGAGGGTAGGGGTCTGCCCCTTTTCCCCTCCCCCACTCCCTGCTGAGGGAGGATGTTGGGACATAGGAAGAGAGCTGGGGAATGCTCGTTTGACAGACTGAGTTGCTGGAAAGTCTAGCTGTGGGGATAGCAGGCTGTGGCCACTCCCCAGACTGAAGAGAGAGCAGGGAGGTAGGAAACAGCGCAGCTGATGTTCAGCTGCAGTGCCCAAGGCACTCCAGGCCTCTCCCGCTTGGGTCCTGGGCTGAGACCCAGTGGAGAGAGAAGGGAGAGGGACCTACCTCCCTTTCCATACAGGAGAACTCTGGAGCACTGGGAATTGATGGGCCAGGGCCTGCCCCCTAGGCCAGCTGGCCTCTGAATGAAACCTACCACAGGGTGTCAAAGCTTCTCAGAGACCCCAGTTCACTTTCTGCCCAGGCCCCAGCTCAGACTCAGGTTAACGATTGCCCAGGTTTGCATGAGAAGCCATTTGGCGGAGTTTCCCCACCTGCTCCCTGGCAAAGGGGGCAGTGAAGGGGAGGAGGAGCAGCAGGAGGTGAGCTGGAGAGATAGGGGAGGTGAAAGGGGCAGCACAGGGAGAGGGCAGAAGAGTTCATTCTTCCAACAACCCTGCCTGAAACATGGTAGGGCTGGCCAGTGGGTGAGAAGGGAGCAGGGACAGATTAGCAGCAGCTACCCAGAGGGGAGGCTCAGGACAATGTACAGCCTTGACCATCCCCCACCCTCACTCTTGGTTGGCACTATTAATCTCTCTGTGTCTTCAGTGGGCTTCCACCAGGGCTGGATTTCCCTTGCTCAAGCACAGTGAAATTCTGGGGGAAATTCTTGCCCCATTGAAGTCAACGGCAAAACTCTGGAGCCTGGATTTCCCTCTCCATGCACAGAATAGTAGAAGTACATTCTGTCATTTTCATTTCCCTAAGGGAAAGATTTACAGGAGGCAGGTGGGGCTTGGACTTTTCAGCTTCTAATCACATATTTTTAAAATCCCGTTCGTTCCAAACACCCTCTTGTTTCCATGCAGCTCTGTGTGCCTGGGATCCACTCCCATCCGTGGGGCCTGATCCTCCAGTCCTGCTTCAGATATGAGGGGCTCGTGACAAATCCTGTGAAATAAGTAAGAATTGCCTGAGTAAAAACTGCCTCAAGATCTGGCCTAATAATGATCATTAATACCAACGAATACATGAGTTGGCACTTGTGATTTCGTGAAGGCAAAGGAAGAATTGAATGGAGAGAAAAGCCAGAGGGAAATTCAATGCACTGTTTCAATAGAAATATTTTCACTTGATCTAGCTGCAAAATGTGGCCCTGATCCTGCATTGGGATTTACTAGCACAGCCTGCTAGGATTCCATGCAGCAGATCCCCAAGTAGGAGGTCTACCTTAAGCAAGGTAGATAGATGGCACCAGGCCCATAGGAAGAATGAAAGCAATAAAACAAGGGGAGAGGTGGGAGAATGACAGCCCAGGGGCTGTTACTTCCCAAGACAGAGAAAAAGTGAATAACTAGTTAACTGGAGAGTCTGGAAGGGGCATGAGCAGGGAGCCTGCCCCGGTGGAAAGAGGTGTGTATTCTAGTGCCTTTGCCTCTCATTGCCCTGTGGGATTTGCAGGGCCAGCTGTCAGCTCCTTGGGAGGTGAAAGGGCAGCTTCTTAGTGTAGCCACCTGGCATTGGGGGACAGTGTGAGAAATGGCAGAGATGATTTAACTCTCTGGACAAACCTGCAATGTCCTGAGTATTTATGCTGTTGGAGAGATCTTAGAGGCCAATGGGCTCTTAAGGGCAAACTAAACTAACTGAAAAGCCAAAAATTATCCAAAAATCAGAGACAGAAACTTCAAAAGAAGAGGCAAGGGATTATGGGCCCAGGCCTGCAGCCTTTATTCACCTAAGAGGTCCCGCGTAAGTCCATTGAACTACTCGGATAAGTAAGGACTTCAGGATCAAGGAGAAGGACAGACAGGTAACACTGTACTATGAACAGACAATTCTTGGATTAATTCTTTGTGCATTACAGAATAGTGACCTGCTGATGGGAACAATTTCAAGGCCTAAACAGTTTATTAGTATATGGACAGTTGTACAAACTCATGGCGGGTGTCACTCTGTAATACCAGACTATGACTTCTTGTCTACAATAGGAGTTGAAGTCAAGTGCAGACAAGGCAGTGTACAGCTTAATATATGCTAAGATGGTTGAGTTAAACCCTAAGCTTTGACTTGGCCATTTTAGCACATGTTAAAAGCCGTGTCCCTTGTCTACATGAGACTTTTCAAACATGTGTTAGCTAGCATATTCTAACACAGCTTTTATCCCCATCTGGACAAAAGCCATAGGGCCAGAGGATTATGCCACTTTACACCTGCTGAATAGCTGGCACAGAGTCTTCAGTGGAAAAACAAATCAACAACAACACAAACAAAAAGTAACCGTAACGTTAAGGTTGCACAGTTAGAGCCCAATCCCGATCCCACTGAAGTCAATGCAAGTTTGCTCATTTACTTAACTGGGATCAGGATCTTGCCCTTAAAGCAGACAGAGCCAGCAAATACTTTGTTAAGTCTTAATGGTTAACTAAACAACGTTGTGCCTATAAATTACAAATGTAGAGTCTTTCATTTTAAAGGCACATGGGACTAGAGTTTGATCTCAGTTAAACCAATGTCAATCCAGAATAAGCCCATGGACTCAAACAGACCCACACCTGCGTAAGTGACAGGAAAACTGGGTCCACAATGTTTTACAAATCATACTTTATCACAAGATGTTTTTTCCTATAATCTTAGTCATACATAGATTGATTTACATAAAAAGGAAGAATTTATCTTATAGTGATATTGATCTTATTGTGACAAACTCTCTTTCACATTAGTGTGCCTTAGTGCAATGGCTCTCAACCTTTCCAGACTATTGTTCCCCTTTCAGGAGTCTGATTTGTCTTGCGTACGCCCAAGTTACACTTCACTTAAAAATCTACTTGCTTACAAAAACAGACATAAAAATACAAAAGTGTCACAGCACAAGATCACTGAAAAATTGCTTCCTTTCTCATTTTTACCATATAATTATCAAATAAATCAATTGGAATATAAATATTGTACTTACATTTCAGTGTATAGTATATAGAGCAGTATAGACAAGTCATTGTCTGGATGAAATTTTAGTTTGTACTGACTTTACTAGTGCCTTTTATGTAGCCTGGTGTAAAACTAGGAAAATATCTAGATGAGTTGATGGACCCTCTGGAAGACCTCTGCATACCCCCGGGGTCTGCATACCCCTGGTGGAGAACCACTGCTGTAGTGCACTCTAAGTGCATTTTACCATCATCTTTTTATAAAAATGATGTGCATTTTCTTTTTTAGTCGTAATGTGCTTACAGTATTGCACAGGAAGACAAATACAGCACATCTGTGTATCTAAGACTGTCGGGGGAAATGTATTTTTCATTATTTGAGAAAGGGATGTGTTCACACAATTAGAGATTATATTGTAATGCACAGGACCAAGGGGACCAAGCTGAAGCTGCATTTCCACATTAACTGCATTTCGAGGCGTTTGTGTGAATAACTGTGCAGCCAGTACTTAGCGTTAACATAGGTTTCTTGGCATGGAATTTCCTTGGTTGATTTGTTTATTCTAAACGTAGAGAGAAAAGTAAAACTAAAGGAAACAAATGGTCCAGCGTGTGCACAGATACCAGGACAGTGCTGGGCTGGGAATACAGCTGAGGCCTCTTAATCATGTCCAAGTGGAGTCCAAGGGGAGAGAGACATCTGAAGTGGGCCGGGGGCGGGGGGGGAAAGGGGCTTCAGATTGGTGCCGATGGGTATGCATGGAATTGGGTCTGCAGGCTGGCTGTGTGAGACAGGATGGGGGGGGTTCATCTCCAGTGAATGCGGATGTATGATTGTAAAGGATCACCAGGCATATCCCCTGCTCTGCCCGCCCCATCACACTCACCCCAAGGAGCTGTGCTCTTCGCTCCTTCATGCCAGCTGCAGCTGGGAGTCTCTGCTGAGCCCATATAGGCCGGGCTGCTGAGGTTTATGGGGGGAGAGGCCAAGAATCAGACCTGCCTGCCCTGAGCCTCGGTTGCCTGACTGTCTCCTCCCCTTGAGGCAGACTTCAAATGGAGACACCGCGCCTTGAAGAGACTTTTGTTGCGTGGCACATTCCATCCTTCCCTGGGGCTCTCCTTTCTTCTGCAGGTCCCCCCTCCCAGGGTATATCACAAAGCACTGCTGGGATGGTCTGCTAAGGGTAGTGTGTATGTGGGAGACCGATCACTCTGTGTGTGTGTGTGTGAGAGAGAGAGAGACCAATCGCAGAGTGTGTGTGTGTTACTCCTGGGGGAATTCTGCACCACTGTGCATGCGCAGAATGTATGATCCCAGCAGATTTCTTTGCTTCTCTGACTTTCTGATGGGGAAGCAAAGGGAAGCCACAAGAGCAGTCATGCAACCCTCCCCAGCAGTATGTTTCAGGTGCCCAGGGTAGCTGGCAGAGAGGTAAACCACTGTGGGGCAGGAGGCAGGACTGGGGAAGACCTGGCTGGTGCTCCCACCCAGCGCAGGGCTCAGCTGCTAGTCCAGGCTGAGCTGGGGAGGATGGAACATCCTCTTCCCCTGCAAGGCATCCGGGGCTGGGTCAGACCAACCCCCAGATTTCTCCCCCAGCTGCAGGAAGCTCTGCAAAGTTCCCCATCCCAGCTTCCTGCACCCATCACTCCTCAGCTGTGGGGGGAGGGATCCCTGTACAGGAAGCTGCTCCCCCATCCACCCAACCCCCATGCATCCAGACTCCCTCATACCCAGACTCTCCCACTGAGCCTCACACCCCCCTGCACCCAAAACCCCCCAATGAGCCCCACTCCCCTACACCTGCACCACCCTGATGAGTCACCCACACCTGGATCCCCACCCCACTGAGCCCCAACCAGTCGTACCTGGATCCCCACCCCACTGAGTCCCACTCCCTCAGCACCTGGACCCCCTACTGAGCTCCCCACAGCCAGACCTCCCTACCAAGCTCTATCCCCCTGACATCCAGACACCCCCCCCCCCCGCTGAGCCCCAACCACCTTCACCTGGACCCCCTTGCAGAGCCCCATTACCATTGCACCCAAAAAAACCCAAGAAGCCCCTGTGCATCCAGATCCCTTTTGCACCCAGATCCCCCATGGAGCTGCCCACACCCAGATTGCCCCACACAGAACCCTCTCAGCCCACACCTGGTTCCCCCCACACTAAGCCCCTCCACACTTGGACCCTGCCTTGCTGAGCCTGCCTGCCCACATGGAGGGGCAGGGCCCTAGGGTGTTTCTGGGGCAAGCCTGGTCTTGCACTGTGTCAGGGTTGGGTGCAGCCTCATAGATGAGCCGGTGTTTGGGGGTGGGGGAGCTGCACAGTGATCTCCTACCTCCTTGCAGCCAGTGGCCTGTGCGCCCCAGTGCCATGCTGGAGCCTTCACATTTATTTGACAAACAAAATTTGCAGAATTTTAAATATTGTGCACAGAATTAACTTTTTTGGTGCAGAATGCCCTCAGGAGTAGCGTGTGTATGTGTGTGAGGGACCAATTGCAGTGTGTGTGTGTGTGTCACTCCGTGTGTGGGACCGATCACAGTGAGTGTGTGTCACTGTGTGTGGTGTATGTGTGTCAGTGTGTGTGTGGGGCGATCACAGTGTGTGCGTGTGTGTCACTGTGTGTGTGTCGGTGGGGGGCACCGATTGCAGTGTGTGCGTGTGTGAATAAGTGTGTGTGTCGGTGTGGGGGAGGCAATCGCCGTGTGTGTGTGTGTCCCTGTGTGTGTCGGTGGGAGGGACCGATCGCAGTGTGTGTCACTGTGTGTGTATCTGTGTGTGTCGGTGTGTGGGGGCGATCGCAGTGTGTGTGTGTGTGTGTGTCGGTGTGTGGGGGCGATCGCGGTGTGTGGGTCCGTGTGTGTGTTTCCGTCTTCATCAAACGGCAGGTGTTAGTTTAACGTCTCCTTCCCCTCCACTACCCAACCTGCCCCGTTTCTCTCCATTGATTATCCGCCTCTTTGATTCAAACCCTCAACGAATCCCACCTCCCTCCCCAGCAGAAACACACGGGGAAGGCTTTACTCGTGGAAGACCCGCCCCGCGAAAGGAAACGGGAAAGTGCCGCGACCAAACCCGCCCCCCGCCCCCCCAAATAGCGACTCCCCGGTTCCCCGGGGACACGGGACACCTGGGCGCACTGCACCCGCCTACGAAAGGGCGAGGGGTTGCCCGGGGTCCCTGGGAAGCCCCCCTCTGCCCTGGGCGTGCAGCACTTTCCCCTCGCGCCCAGTTGCATCCGGGCGGACTCTGGGTGAAGAAACAGGGTCAAAACCGGCCTCGCGTCGGTGACTTTCCGAGCCAAAATCTGGCCCCCAGCACCCGCCGCGGTACCAGTCGGAAAACCTGCCCGTTGGTCGCCGGAGCCCCTTGGCTGTCCATTCCTCGCGTGTCCCTGGCTGAGCCCGATCCTGCTGCCCGTGCTGAGCCCCCGAGAGGGCAGGGGAAGGGGCGCTCAGCCCCGCACGGGATCGGGCCCTGGCGGGCTCTTCCGAGCCAGCTCGAAGGACTCGGCTCTGGCCTAGTGAAAGGGAGCCCGCGGTCTGTCTCCGCAGCTGGGGCTGGTTAGTAACAAGGGGGGCAGGTAACAAGGTACTTTGTCAAGCCGTTTGCCATGACAGGCACCGTAGTCATTCAAATATGACCCCTGCTGTACGCAGGAGTGATCTCGGCCTCCTGTGATCCCCCACCACCCAGGGAGCTTAGAGCCTCCAGGACAAAAGCCCTCTGAGCTCAAAAGGACAGTGAGAGAACAATTATCCTGGTGTCCCTCTCCTCCGCACACAGGCCCCCAAGAAGGGGTGGCAGCAGGAAAGCCATGGTGTCAACAGATGTTAAAATTATTAGTCCCCACTCTGGGCACGTGTACTGTCACTGCACTCAAAGCAAATTGAATGTACTCTGCTATTGTGTCAGTATAGAACAAATTACCCCACTCTCGATTGTTTCTGGACATTTCAGTACAGGAAGATAGGGTTTTTAAAAAAAATTCTAAATTCCCTACTGTGGTTGCCATGACGTAGGTTTTGCTGCAGGTCTGTAACTACAAACTCCGTCCCCCCCCCCTTTTTTTTTTTTTTTTTTTTGCAAAGGATAAGACTGGGGGAGATGTCGAATGTTATGCTAGACCCGTCTCCCCATTATTTGGAGACGTCAGGTAACTGGTGAATTTCAAGAGAAAGAGGGAATCAGTATTATTAGCTACAACCTGCCAAGAATGATTAAAGTCCTGACACGCAGAGAGCTGAGTTTTGAGCGGCAGCACCATCTGCTCTTCCAGGGTCAAGCCACTGCTGAGCACAGACTGGAAACTGGTTAGTGCCAGGTGGATATAGAAGTTTCCTTCCTTCAGACAGATCTGCCAATGTAACCGCCCTGAACATGATTCCAATCTTGGTTACCTGAAAAAAGGCGGAGGAAAGGCATTAGGAATCAGACTTAGTTCTACTGTCAAGTACCCTTAGGTGAATTTCATACTCCAGAGCAGCAGCTGTTAAAGGCATATCACCAGGAGTCATTCTCCATCCTGGGACCTGGCCCAGATGACAGAACACCTGTTTTCCAAAGGCCCCTTTACTGATCTCACTGCCTACAGTGAAGTGACTGCTGTAAAAGACAATCAACTCAAGGACACTTTAAAGGTCCTCACCTTTATTATATGTTTGATAAGCACATGGTGCATTCTGTGTGCTTCCATAAGCAAAATATTCATAAGTAATCATAATATAATTACACTCACATATGCAAATGCCATACAAACATCAATGCATCTTCACAGTAAATAAACAAGTATAATTACCCCCATTTTACAAACAGAGACGTACAGACACAGCTCAGGCAATACTGGTGTAAATCCATACGTACTTCAGTGGAGTGGAGGTTTTCACCAAAGTTCAGGATCTGGCCCACAAAGAGGTTAGGGCCAGAATTTTCAACAGCTGGGTCTCGATTTTGGTTGCCTCTGTATTTAGATGCCCAATTCAAGACACCAGGGATCTGATTTTCAGAAAAAAGCTGAGTACCCACAACTCCATCAGAAGGCAAAAGGAATGGCAGGAGATCAAAGCCTCTGGGAATCTGGGCCAAAGTGTCTCAGATTGGCAAGGGCAATGCTGAAACAACCAGATAAGTGAACATTTTTTGAAAGGATGTGAGCAGCCCAAGACCAAATAAGAAATTTATCAGAGCCAGGATTCAGCAGTTCCTGATTCCAAGCCTCATGATCTGTCCTCTAGACCAGGGTTCTCAATCATGAAGCACCATTCAAATTGGTGACACCAGAATTATATATAAAAAAAATCACATGGGAGACTGGGGTGGGGGAGTGTTGTTCTTGGGGTACCCAGGAGTGGGAGTCATCTTCTTATCCCTCCTCCCTCCCTGCCTCCAGTGTGAGGGAGGCTTGCTTGTGCTTAACTGGGTACCAACTCTCTGACACCATCAGCCTATTAGCCCCTGAAGAACTCTCCTCTGGGCTATGCCTTGCAGGTTACAGTAGATGCATACCAGTCCCCAAGTTCCTTTTAAAGTGTCCCCTGTAGTGCTCAGCCCCTTATCCACTTAACACTCACAGGAATACCAGGTCTGCTGACCCAAAGGAAGAGTGTACACACCAGCTTGAATGTTTCCATTCAGGATTAGTACCTTGCTTATTATCACAGCACTGAGATATATTTATAATGAAAACAACAATACATTTATTATTAAAGATTCAACATTCAGGTGATCATGAGTAAGGAAATGGGAAACAAGAGTGTTACATACAGAACAAAATCATAACAGCTTTCTAGAGACTAAACTTAATTTACAACATACTCTGCTGTCTAAAGAAGCTTCTCGTACCCAAAGTTTTCCGCAGTGTCTTCAGCCAAGGTCGGTGATGACCCTGTGTCCATGAACGTAAATGCACTGCCTGTTTACATCCTAGAGGCAGGATAAGGGGGTGGCTTCTTTGCCTCCTACTATATGCCCAAAATTCATTGTCTGTATTCAGAGACTACATAAACCCCCACGTGGGTTATTTTTCCTGAGTGCTGCTTTCCTGATGACTTCACATCTTTTGATAATTTCCTATGGAAATGGGCATCCATTGTGCTAGTTTATAATGTTTACTTCACATCCAGTGGAGAGACGGCTGAATAAACATCTCTTGTCTGACAGAAAACCTGTTTCTCCACCTCTGCTGTGTTAGAGAATCTAAGACAATATTTTCAGTAGACATACACAGCTCCTTACATAGCATCTGTGCATACATTTCACAATGATCAGTGTGACCTGGCTTTCATTTAAGACCTCACCTGACATTCTTTAATGAACCAGAATGTAGATTATAGTCTGGGATGGGGAGGGGAGAATCAGGATATTCTTGTAATCCCCTTACCAGTTGGCATTAAGTGGTTCTTAGGTCATGGGGAGGGGGCAAGTCTTGCCCCCGGGGACACGTGGGGGGAGGTTGCAGAGCTTGCCCCATACTCTATCCTGCAGCTGCAGCAGCTTCTGCAGCTCCAGTCCCATGAGGCCAGCTGGGTTTGGCTCCCCACTCCAGACACTGTGACCTGGTACACAGGTTTACAGTGACACTCGGTTTGGCACCGATGCCCCTCCATTGGGATGACAGGGGTCAGGCCAAATTTGAGTGAGTCGCACTGCAACCCCATACACAAGACTGCTATGCCACTCATATGAATTTGGCCCAGTCGGTCCTCCATCATGAGGTCCAGGACAAACCTGAGAGGTGCTGCAACACTGGAGGAGACAACACCTGGAGTAGGGAGCTGAGCCCAGCCAGCCATATAAAACAGGAGCTGCCAGTATGGGATATACCGTGTCCTTATTTGGTGCTCATTTTGTTCATATGTATAGCATATATCTCGGAGAAGAAATATTCAGTAAGCCAGATAGTTTTGCACTAAAGCTATTTACTGGGTGGCAACTGGCCTTGGCAGTTTACAAACGGCTCCTGAGCCCCCAAAAGGCTGAGAACCACTGCTCATGGCCATGACGCTCCTTTTCTCTTTACTCTGAAATGGGCCACTCTCATTACCACATCAAAAGTTATTTTTCCTCCCTTGGTATCCTGCTGTCAATTGAATTGTCTCATTAGACTGACCTCACACCTGGTAAGGCAACTCATATCTTTTCAGGTATTTATATTTACTCCTGTATTTTCCACTCCATGCATCTGACGAAGTGGGTTCTAGCCCATGAAAGTTTATGCCCAATTAAATTTGTTAGTCTCTAAGGTGCCACAAGGACTCCTTGTTGTCTTTTCTCTTCCATTATTTTAACAAAGCCTCTCAAGACCAACACTTTGTGCTTTTATTTCCCCTTCCCTCAGAAGATTTAAAAGCTCTTCAACAGACCTTAATAAAATACAATTCCCTGCTCCCCTCCCCAGCCCAGACTATTATCTACATTTTACAGTGGGGAAAACTAAGGCATAGAAAGATTAGGAGAAGTGGCCAGGGTCACAAAGGAAATAGGTGGCAAAGTAGGGAACTGAAGGCAGATCTCTTGAGTCCCAGTGGTTTGCTTTAACGTCTAGAGTTAACATGCTTCCTCCAAGAGGGGATATCTCAGAGGGGGACTCCTTTAAGAGACAGGCAGCTGGCCTTTCTCCCTTAAAGAGATAGGCCCCAACCAACTGCAGTCCCTAAACAGGAGAGAAGGAATGGCTCTGTCAGCCAGTGTAGGGCAGGGAGACCTTTGCGTGACAGTTTGAAACAGCAGAAGATTACAGAGCATGTCAATCAGCTGCCTGAGCCTTATGAAATTGCTCCCACCCCCTGCTATAAACAACCTGGCCTTTAATTTGTGGCTGTGGTGCAGCCAGCTCTACCCAAGAGGTGCCAGGTGTTTAGACTGGAGCAAGGGCTCGTAAATAGTCCTTCCCTCGCCCCAACATGTTGTAACTCTTCCTCTGCCTTTGTTAGCTCTGACCTGGGCCGCTCCCTCTATAACCCAGGGCTCGATGGGCTCCGAGATCAGCAGTCCAGCCGCCAAAGTGTAGGTGCTGGCCTCCTTCGGGCGCTTCTGGGCCTCGGCCTGAGTTCTGGACGTGCCTCGGAGGCCACTGCAAAGTGCGCTGTCCCTTTAAGAGCGCTCAGCGCGTGGCTGAGTGACCAGGGAGGGAGCTGCAGGTTTGCCCGCGGAGTTCGGGCATCCCGGCGCTTCTCACGCGATCCCTCGCAGCCAAGTGGCTGCAGCCAAGGGCTGCCGCGGCACGTCCCCCGGAGCCGGCCCGGTGCCCCCTGCGGACTCCCTGCTCGGCTCCCAGGTGCCCAGCGCTGCTCACGGGTTACATTTCAAACTCTTCACGTTGGGAGAACACGGATCGCACGGCTGGGGATCGCACGGATCGCCCCTTTGCCTGCCGAGCCCCGCTGAATCTCCCAGGGTGTGATCGGAGCCCCGGGGAGTGTCAGGGCCCGGGATGGGGGGGGGGATTCTCCGTGGGGAGAGCCAGGGCTTCCCTCAGGTTGCACATTGGCATCGCCCTTCCCGCAGCGCAGCCTTCTGCCCCTGCCCATCTCCCTTCTCACGCGATGCCCCGTCCTGCCAAGGTTTCAGAAAGCGCCTCTAAGTCTGGAGCAGTGACCTCCCTTGTCCTCTGCCCCTCAGCTGCCTTTGACTTGTGCCCCCCCACAGTCTCCCCTACACGCAGCGCCCCAGTCCTGTTTGTGCCTGCACGGGAAAAGCGGGGGAACGCAGCCAAACGACTTCGCACGCGAACCTGGGCAATCTTTAACCCGAGCGAGGACAGGGGCAGAAAGTGCCGCTACCTGATAAACTTTAACCCGCTGCTGCGGTCCCTGCTCATCCCTCCGCTTTCCCCCTCCACTCCATCCCTCTCCCCTTCACTGCTGTCCGTCTGGCCTTCTGGGCCTCCCGCGCAGCCCCCAGCCTCTGGCACCGGAGTCCCCAGGGGGGTGAGAAAGGGACAAGCCAAGCCTGGGGAAGAAGGGCAGCCCTTGGGACTATGCCCGGGGGTTTCACTCACCATTTCGAACTGCTTCTTTGGGTGCGGTTTCTCTGCGGACGTTATAGACAGATGGGGTGAAACCCTGGCCCCACTGAAATCAATGGGGAGTTTTGAAATTGTCTTCGATGGGGCGAGCGTTTCACTGGCGGAGATTAGTGCTTTAGAGAGAGAGAGTTTTGCTGCCCTGGTTATTTTGGTTTCACAAACTGAGCAGAGGTGACTGTTATCCCATGCACTCGCCTATAGAAACCAGTGCATATTTAGCCACAGGAATCTCTGGTCAGTTTCACTCAGTCCTGCACGCGGGGGACCCAGAGTTTCTGCGATCTCGAGTTACATGTGACAGGGGAAACTCCCCTTTCTTGAGGCTCCTGCTCCCACCCCAAATCCAACAGGGTGAAATGCTGTAGGAAAGATTCCGCCGCGTGGTACACCTGTGTGGTTTCTATGACGATGCTGCTGCAGATGTTGTCCGACACTGCCCCAGAATTCTGGATGGGTAACCCCATAAACTCCCCCCCCCTAATCTGCCAAAGTCCTTCAGATGGGAGACTGGATTCCGCCTCTCCCTGTAATAATGTAATTCCCATGCTGCTCTCCTGTTCTTTTACCCTCAGCGCAACTCCGGCTGCAATCTGGCTGTAAATTCGCCACAGCTGCAAATGTGATTTGGCCATTTCCAAGCAAGGGCACATTCTAACAGTCCCTGCTAGCAGCAGTATCTCCCCTTAGCAGCGGAGAGGCCTGTCCTGATAAAAACTTCGAGAAGGGACATTTGCAGGATGGGGGGAGGTGGGGAGAGAGTAAACAGAGGAACTCTGGGTCCTGATTCAGTCCCCATTGAAGGAGAATTTCTGCCTGAATCCAGCCCTCACCCTCAATCCGCTGTCAGCCTGGGCCTCCGCCACTTTATCAAATAGAGTTGCTCCAGCTCCTTTGATGCTGGAGAGGTCAATGTCTTTGCATGGAATCCTGGAAAAGCTAATGGCCTAGGTCAGTGGTTTTCAAACTTTTTTTTCTGCAGACCACTTGAAAGTTGCTGAGGGTCTCAGCAGACCACTTAATGATCTTTCCAAATGTTGTTTGTACCATTAGCTAAGTATTGAAAAGCGCTTTGGATAAAAGTGCTATATATAAAAAAAAATAATTAATGCACACAACTCATATTTTAATATCAGTAGTCTTACCTTTCTAATGCAATGGATGTGCCCTCTCTCCCCAGCCATGGCAGCCCCTGAGCTGGGGCTGGGAAGGAGGGCTGTCTCTCCCTGGCATCTGCAGCCCTGGAGCTGCGGAAAGTCATGTCTTTCTCTGGCTGCCACAGCCCTGCACATCCCAAATTCCCCCCACCCTCTGCGTGGCTCCAATAATTAGGTGGGTGGCCCTTCATTGTCTCATGCACAGCCGCCCAGGCGCGCACCTTAGAGGGAACTATCCATGGACCACCTGAATGGAGCTTGTGGACCACTGGTGGTCCACGGACCACAATTTGAGAACCTCTGGCCTACTTCATCCTTTGAGAGTTGCATCCCCCGCTTGTTTATCTCCAGGTCTTTCTGAAGAATGCATCACATTGGAGTCATGCAGATCTTAATCAACCCGTTAAGTGTTGTGATCATCATTCCTTAGAACCCCCAGCACTGTAGTAAATAGGTGCAATATGGAATGTTTTTAAAATCCAGGAATGTGCACAATGTATGAAAAAGTTTCTGCACATCAAGTACAATCCCTTTGGCCTGTGAAAGATGAGGATGAGATAATAACATAGTTCATGGGATGTGGGATCTAACCGAAATATAGTTTCTGGGATGAGGTACAGAGAAACCCAGCACATACATATAATCAGTTCTCCTGTTACTAATTGGTTGTGTGACTTTACAAATGAATGACATAAGAGAAACTGACAAAACCAAACTCAGCTCCAGAAGCAAGTGAACCAGAATGGAAGTGGAGCAAAGCAGCTTCTTCTATCCGTTTTACCAGCCTTTATGTTCACTTGCTGGTTTTTTTTCAGGAATGAAGTTAATTTTAAGTCAAAGGGGAGAAAAGACTGAAGAGACCCTGTCCACACTAGAACTTGCACTGTAACTACCTGAGGTTTGCAACCATGTGCACATAGGATTTTAGGGCCAGACAGGTATAATATTTGCCTTCACATTCAATAGGGTTACAATGTGTTCATAGATGTTAAGGCCAGAAGGGACAATTATGACCCTCTAATCTGACCTCCTGCATGACACAGACCACAGAACATCCTCTAGTGATTCCTGCTTCTAGGCCAGCAACTTGTGGTTGAAGTAGATCATACCAGATGGAGTTAGAACCATGTTAAGACCATGTTAGGACCCAAATGTGTTGTTTTTTTTTTAAATAGTTCCCTTGCCACAATAGACACTTAAATCACCCTGGCTACAGCCATGGTTGAAAACAGTTTATCTGGTTTAGCACTTTCAGCTGTATTATAACAAATAGATCAGTCTGTTTGGGAAAAATGTGAGCCACTTCTGGATCCTGCTTGGATTAACTGACCCAAAAATGCATCCATTTTCTCAGCCAATGTTACATGTTTTTTAAAGACAGATCTAGGCCTTAGCCCTCAAGTCAATCTTAAACTTGAATTTTGCAGCTGTAACTTCTAAATGCTCCATTTTATATGCAGCATACATGTAACAAACTAATGGATTGTAGATTGTATTTTAGAAAGTACATCTCTCTCCTTTTTGTTTGTTTTGGTGCATTCATTGTCTTTTACTGTATACTGCCTCATGGGATCAAGATGATCAGATAAGGCTATATGGCTGTGTTCTGCATGGTCTATATGGATGTATGTGTTTGAAACTCAAATGCTATTATGCACTTCCTGCATTTAGTAGTGATATGTCGATATAGTTACAGAAATTGTTGTGTGTCCGTATTCTAAATGTAATGTTATTCAAATGTGGGATTCATAGCAAATATATAAGCTAGCTATTACACTCCATAGTAGTCATACTAACTGAGGGCAGATGAAGTCACTTCTACAGGCACAAATATCTGTGTGTCTTGCTTAGCTAAAAAGATTTGAGTGGGTTGCTGCATTTAGATGGCAAAGCTCTTTGAATCAGAGATCTTGTTTCCATACCTGTCCCTAACTCAGGGAGCAAACTGTTGTCACTGTACAAATAACTTGTGATTCATGCAGGTGTGAAACGGCTGAGATGAACTCACTGTCGCTGAACAAAGATAAGCATCAGTGTGAGAGTTTGCAGGTGGTGATGTCTGGACGTGTAGCTTTGTGTCCTGTTTTTAACTACTCACAACGCCAGTCAGCACTACACTTTGAATTAATGACACTGGCTCTACAGAACAAAACCTCTGCAGGAGGTAAAGTGTTGGAGGACAGGGATTCAACCTTTTTCTTTCTGAGGCCCTCCCCCCAACATCAAAACTCCACGGCCCACCTGTGCCACAACTGTTTTTCAGCATATAAAAGCCAGGGCCGGTGTTAGGGGGTAGCAAGCCGGGCAATTGCCTGGGGTCTCATGCCACAGGGGGCCCTGTGAAGCTAAGTTGCTCAGGCTTCAGCTTCAGCCCAGGGTGGTGGTGGGGCACCAGGCTTCAGCACTAGGGCTTAGGCTTTCTGCCCTGGGCCCCAGCAAGTCTAACACCCGCCCTGCTTGCTGGATGCCCTGAAACCTGCTTGCAGCCCCTGCCAGGCCCTCAAGACCCTTGGTTGAGAACTGCTGCTGGAGGAGACATAGTTTCTGAAGGCCCCAGGCGGATTAGCCAGGACTGGTCAGCTCTCCAGCCTGGGAGAGCAATAGTTTATAGGGGTCTTTGGGGGGGAATGAGATAAACTGCCCCCACCCTGCCCCAATTCCACTCCAAAGCTGCATCAGCCCCTCCCTCCTGCTAGCTGCAGCTCACAGCTTCTGCCAAGCCCAGACAGAGCTGAGTGGCTCCTGGCTGCCAGGGTTAATGAGGACAAGTTCAAAGAATCAGCCTTGCGTGCCAGGCACCCTCAATGGAGCCTCACGCACCTGAACACACCCTCACCCTGAGCCAATCTTCAGCCTGGGACCCTGCGCCTGTCTCTTCAAGGAGCAAATGCTTCTGCTGGGCCTTTTTGCCTTAGTGACTGCGCAGCCCTGGAGGGCTCCCTTGGTCCCTCCTGCCCGGAGAGGGTGCCCAAGCTCGTTCTGCCGCAGCTTGTCTATCTCTCATCCCTGGCACAGCCAGCGAGCCCCTAGGGGGTGGTGTGGCTGCTATCTGCAGTGGCATCAGGTTATATGTTCCTTGCATGCTAAGCGGCAGTTTGGGCATTGGGTAATTGTTCCCCATCAAGGGTCACGGCTGGAGTGTGATTTGGCAGGTGCCTGCGTGCGGGAAATTAGCTCAAGGGGTATTGACAGGATATTGATACACAGGGACGGTAAACACTCCCCCCTCCTCCCGCCCCCGGCCCCCCCCCCCCCCGCTGTTTTCTTGTGAGCACCTGGATCTGCATGCCAACATGCTTTAGCTCTTTACAACCCTCCCTTCCCGCCCCCTCCAGCATCCTGCCCCAAAGCCATCCATTGACAAACAACTGGGGAGAATAAAGAACACAGGGCGCTGTCCCTTTAAGAGCCCTCCCATAGCGTGACTGAGTGACCAGGGCGTTACAGGTTTGTCCGGAGAGTTAACTCACCCGAGGCCCCTTCTCACGCGAAGCCCAGTGGCTGCATCAGAGGGCTGCCCCCTTGTCCCCTCCCCAGCACAACCCCGCGGGGATAGGGAGCGAGGCAAGGCAGCTCATCCCTCCCTTCAGGCTGCCCGCACCCCTCATGGGGGCAGGACCCCAGCCCTGCTGCCCAGGGGCCCGATCCTGCTCTCACGGAAAGCCAAGGGAGTTTTGCAATCGACTTAAAAGGGAGCAGGACCAGGTTCTCAAGGCAGCCAGCCAGGTTACTTTCCATTAGCGCAGAGCATCTCCCACCCCCAACTCTCCAGCCTCTCCCCCTCTTTAACCGGTTTGGTGCAGGGACTTGGAGTGAATATACCGTGGGCCCGATCCTGCCCCCCGCGGGGTGTTTTTACCCAATGACTTCAGTGGGACCCGGATCGGGCCCTGCATTAGCTGGCAATATTGCCGAGGCACCGACCGTAGGTTCTCTCTCTTTCATAGCCCACTCGATTTAACTGCAAATTAAAAGAGACCTGGCTAGTGTGGAAGCAGCACCTGGCTGTGCTGTCAGCCAAAGCCCACCAAGCATGTCTTCCCGCCCCCCACCCCCCGATCAGGGCTGCTGTGGCTGCTGGGAGCTTCCCGTGGGGCTCGGGGGCTTCCCGCAGGTTGCCCATTCGTGCAGTCCCCTGCTCCTGCTAATCTGCCCTGCCCTTGCTCCCTTCTCACGCGATGGCCCCTCCTGCCACGTTGCAAAAGGTGCCTTTGGAACAGTGACCTCCCCTCGCCCTGCTCCACCGCCTCATCCCTCTGCAGCGCCCCCTCCCCTTCTGCTCCCCAATCTCTCCCGGCTGGCTTGTTTGCACGGGGAAAGTGGTGAAACGGAGCCAAAGCGCTTCTCACGCGAACCTCACCAATCTTTAACTTGGCCCGTCCCAGGGGCAGCAAGCTGCTGCCCCAAGAACGTTAACCTCCTGCGTTGGGCGCACAGCCCGGCCCCCTCTTTCCCCGGTCCCCCAACTCACTGGAACCCTCTTTCCAGGGCCAGGAAAACTTTGCTCCCCAGTGATCAGGGATGACACCCCTACTCCGCAGCGCTGGGACGAAATGGAGCAGTGTTGGGGCAAACGAAAGAGGAGCAGAGCAGCGGGTCCCCTCCAGGGTGAGATGGGGGAGGAGGGAAGGTGTGTAAATGGGGCTTTCCTCCCATACCCCCACTATGAAACTTTCCAGGTACGAACCCTACTTCCCAAGGTTACTGTCTGCGCCTAGGCATGTTACAGACGCTTACAGAAACACACGGGATGCGGATCTGCCTCTGACCTTAATCTGCTCAGTGGCTAATTAGTGGTTATGCCCCAGCCCTCGGGATTTTAGGAATCCTTGGGGCTGGCTATCAGACCCCCTCTTTTCTAATAATAAAAGGCATTGTCACGTCGGTTTTCTGCTCAGCACCCTCCCCGCTCCCCAAAGGCAACCCGGGTCAATTCCGGCTGTCCCGTTCTTTACAATTGCAATGGTATGAATATTCGGTCCCTTCAGAGAGAAATCAAAGGACAATGCGGTTTCTCCTATCCACGGGGGGCCAGTGTCCTATGGGGAGAATGTCCCTTGGAGCAGAGCAGCCGGTCAGTAACTTCAGGGGAGGAGGATACTTCTATCGCCACTGGCGAGTGGCGAGGGAGGAAGAGAAGCGAAGCGCTAAGCTGTCTGCGCTAAGGGGAAGGGTGTTTGCACAGAGATCGCCCGAAGAAGAGCTCTGTGTAAGCTCCAAAGCTTGACTCTTTCACCAACAGAAGTCGGCCCAATAAGAAAGTTACCATCACCTCTTTCTCTCACAGATCACAGTGACAGCCGCTGGAATGGCACTCCCTCGCCATGGGGGGCTAGTGACACCCCCCTCTCCCCAGAAGGACTGCGCCGGGCAATAGAAGAGATGACAGGGCACAGCTGGCGCCAGCCTCTGCCCTGGACACTAGTGTGTTGCTGTACAGGATTGTTGGGGTGGAGGGTTAGGCCCGGATGGGTATTTTGCGCACCAAAGCCACCAGGCGCATTCAGCACTCTCGGGAAACCCTCTGAGCTGAGCTCCTGAAGCCCTCACGATTCCGGGCACAGAGATACACACCCGACCCGACCGCCTCCCCCTCTGCCAGTAGAGACTCCCCAGAGCTAGTGAACTCAAGGACCAGCAACAGCCGAGGCCGGGGGATCCGGGTTTCCAGAAGCAGGACGGAGGAGTCGGGCTCTTGCATGGACTGAGCCAACCTCCCTTTCTCCTGCGCTTCCGACAGCAGGCGCAGCGGCCCCAGCGCTGGAGAGCCCCTGCTTCTTGCACTGACATCTCTCTGCGCTGCGGCTCGGAGGCGAATCCCTGGCGCTCTCCAGGGATCCTGTCCAGTGCAAACCATAGCGGTTGTTGCGATGGGAAGGGAGCTGCTAGTCACTACTTTGGAGCTGGAAGCTTTGCGCACACTTTTGTCACGTGACGGGAGGATGCTCGGCCAATCGGGATGCAAGGAGGTGCATATAACGCTGGCAGAAAGTGGCACTCCCGTCAAGTTGCTGGGGAGGAGCACCTTATACCCCCCTTAAGAAGCGACAGACCCCGGGCATCTTCGAGCTGCACCCACGAGCACCCTACTCCTTAGAAGAGCTCTCCAAGGAAAGCTGCGCCAAGCATCTGGGACGCACAGGTACCGCAGGCTGCTTTCCCCCGCTCCCCGTCTCTGCGGTGCTTTTCTGCAGATCCAGCCGCAGTGTAAACGCTTGTGGGGAGGGGGCTGATGAATGTGGCTGTCTGGTGGCTTTGCATATATAATGTAGAAAAGTCTTTCCCCCTCCGCCACTAGTGATAGAACTTATTAGACGCTCAAATTACCTGGAGTCCTGGACTGTCGTATGATGCATTATCAGGTCGACCTCAAACCTGTTTGCAAAAAATCAGAGTGAAACCTAATAGCTGGAATGATACCCTATCCCCCTGAGCATGTATCTTACAGATGAAATAACACGGGGGCAGTTATAACTCTGTCTCCCACATTCACAAGCAAGAAGTGATGCAAACAGTCAAATCCAACATCCTGCAAGGATATATCTTTGGCAATAATTAAGGGCCAGGGCTTGCTCCTGTCAAAATTATTAGCAAAACTTCCGTTCAAAGCAAAAGGATGGAGCCCTAAATCTTTTGCCACAGACTTATTTGCTTGGATGGGAATCAGTTAAGAGAACTCTAGTCAAGTGTGGGTGTACCAGAGGAGCTCTCCAAAGGGTTCCAATATTAAGGCTCTGACCTCTCTTCCTTAAGATTTGGATGAGCGAGCAATATAGGCTGCTTGTTGGGGGGGATGACTCAAAACCTAGAGATCTCCTACTGAAGGAACAAGAAATGGAAACAAGGGAAGCAAATAGTCTCTGGCAAAAACTGTTCTAAACCCCACAAAGTTGCTTTAGATCAATTCAGATGGTCCGATTTAAATGTCCCAGAAGACAGGACATTTAGAATGGAGGACATCTTATAGGAGACCCTTGTTTTCAGATCCACCTCTGCCCATTGTGCCTTGATTCTGCAGGGAAGATGTATCTTCTCTGGGAATTGCCTGGCTTGCTTGTAGAGGTGGAAATCCGCCACTTAATGCTTTCCTAGTCTCTAATAATTTCCTTTCACTAAACAATTAGGAAGACTGTTCCTGTTTTTGCATGAAACAAGCCACTGTCCATTCAGTGATGGGCTCAAAAGTCTAGTCTGGGTTTCCTGGTGACTTAAAAAAGCATCCCTCACCCAGGTAGGGTGACCAGATGTCCCAATTGTATAGGGACAGTCCCGATATTTGGGGCTTTGTCTTATACAGGTGCCTATTACCACCCCCCCATCCCAATTTTCCACACCTGCTATCTGGTCACCCTACACCCAGGAGAACTGACCCCTTTTTAAAAGTCTACCCATCATTTCCTCATTCTCAGTGAATGAACAGACTCTCTTCCTTCAGTGTGAACTAGGAGATGGAAAAATCTGGACTGATTTCCTCACTCACTAGCTTACATCTTTCCGTGGAAATGTGAGGCACTCCCTCTCCTATGTCAATCTTTAATGGGTGAATCAGTGACACTATAAACCATACAGTGCTCTTTGGAACTGATAAGATCAAGTGTGTCGGAAACAAACACACAAAAGTAACTGGTGTCTAATCTATGCACTACTACGCACAGGTGCTGTAAGTAGAGAGACCCTCATTCAACAGACCCTTCTGGAGAGAGGTGCACACTGGTTGTAACAGACTTTTGACTAAAGCTGAACTAGACTTTGCCTTCAGATTACACTTTTTTTCTGGCATAAAGAAATGTGATGTGGTCATACTAAGAATCTTACAGAGATCTTGGTAGCCCCATCTCTCCCTTCTGCATGTGTATATTCTAGGTGATCTTAAACTGAGATCAAACACTTAAGTCCTGCATCCTGTGATACACTCAGCAAGACTAGGACCGTCAGACCCGGTGTTAGTGCCAAATTATAACTTGGGTAACTACATTCTGTACCTCAGAATTTCCCTTTGGTAGCTCCAAGTCATTAAGGCACCTTCTCTTCATTTCCCTAGTAAATGCTGGTATAATGTTGCCATAACCTGTTAGGGAACCATGATGTTCTACTCCAGAAATGGCAACATTTCAGCAATGAAGTTCTTGGCTATTCAAAGCAAAACCCTGCATGCATTCTTTAGATGAGCTGGGGTGCAATGCTACAGGGCTGGTGACCCCTAAATAATCAATGGGACTCACTAACCATATGAACAAGATGAGGAGAATTTGGCCCTGTAAGCAGGTCCCCCTTCAGTTCCTGGAAACCCTGCCTGGGTGAATTAAACAGCATACATAATCCATCAGAGCATCTGTATTTCTCCCTTGTGTGCCAAATATAACACCAATTGAATATAGCAGCAGCTAGGAGTCCCCCTCCTGCTCCCTGGCTCAGTCTTGTATACTGCTTGCCTTCTTCTCCCAGCTATCCAGCTGATGAGCTAGTTACCTCATTAACTTATCAGGTTCTCTACAGGTCCAAGCGATCTCTTCTAACCTTCCAAACCTGCTCAAACTACCTAACTCCCTCATACTCTACACTGCGTATCCTGGGTGCTCTATCTAAGGGTATGTCTACATAGCGATAAAAACCCCACAGCTGGCCTGGCTCAGCTGACTCAGGTTCTCAGGGCTCTGGTTCCAGAGCTAAAAACTTGCTGTGTAGATGTTTGGATTCAGGCTGGAGTCCAAGCTCTGGGACCCTGCAAGGGTGGATGATCCCAAAGCTCGAGCTCTAGCCCAAGTCTGAATGTCTACACAGCACGTTTTAGCCCCACAAGCCCGAGTCCAACTCAGGTGACCTGGGCCAGCTGCAGCTGTTATCCCGGTGTAGACATAACCTAAGTGACCAGGGTGCTAGCTTCCAAAAAGCTCTGTTTATAGCTGCTTAACTGCACACTGTCATAGGCATATAGTATGAAAAAAGTTTTTGGATCCTTTTAATGGCTTCTATATAAATGTAAGGTATTATAACTCTTGGAATGAAAGGAGCAAGATCTCTGGTCCTGGGGTCATTAAGGAGTAAAATCAATGTGGCAAGTTTTTTCACTCTGGTCATTTAAAGAAATGTGGTTCAAGTAGAAATAGTCTCGTAAAGCAAGTGCCCCAACCAAAATTAGAATGCAGGTTTCCTGACTTCTAGTTTTATGAAGTAAGCATCAGATAACACTGCCTTATAACCTGAGGTACCTCCTGGACTTTACCTCTTACCTTTCTTTTGTTTAATCTTAGGGTTCTTAGTCCCTTGAAGAGGAAGGCTGCAATGTCACTGCTGGGAAGTCAGGGCATTATCTCAGTCACCGAGATCCTTATTGCCTCTGCTGTCTTCTGTCTGACCTTCATGGTCATCAGATCCTTCCGGCAGCAGATCCCCAAGGGGCTGAAGAGGCTCCCAGGACCAAGGGGTTACCCCCTGATAGGCAACGTGCTGGAGCTGGGGAGCAATCCACACCTGACCTTGACTCAGATGAGCCAGAAGTATGGAGATGTGATGCAGATACAGATCGGCACCAGACCTGTGCTGGTGCTGAGTGGTTTGGACACCATCAAACAAGCCCTGGTGAAGCAAGGGGAGGACTTCATGGGGCGCCCTGATCTCTACAGCTTTCACCATGTTGCAGATGGCCAGAGCTTGACCTTCAGCTCTGATTCAGGGGAGGTGTGGAGAGCTCGCAGGAAGTTGGCCCAGAATGCCCTGAAGACCTTCTCTGTCTCGCCCAGCCCCAACTCTTTGTCCACCTGCCTCCTCGAGGAGCACATCTCCAAAGAAGCTGACTACCTAGTAAGAAAGTTGCTGCAACTGATGGAAGAGAAGAAGAGGTTCGACCCCTATCGGTATGTGGTGGTCTCTGTGGCCAATGTCATCTGTGCCATGTGCTTTGGCAACCGTTATGACCATGGTGACCAGGAGCTGCTCAGTATAGTAAACCTGAACAATGAGTTTGGGAAGGTGGCTGCTTCCGGCAACCCTGCAGATTTCATCCCAGTGCTCCAGTATCTCCCTAGCCGCACCATGAAAATTTTCAAGGATCTCAATAAGAGGTTCAACTCCTTTTTGCAGAAGATTGTTAAGGAGCACTACAGCAGCTTTGATAAGGTAACCAGCTTGGAGGCGATTCATTTGCATGCATTTTCCTGCTCTGTCCTTCATTGTCTGCTTTTTGTCTTTTCTCTTTTGCTTTCTGGCTCACAAACAAACATCAGCTGAAGCAGAGGTTAGAGAAGAGGTAGTGGAGATCGTGCAACATCTTCTCTCTAGCCAAATAGCATATTTCCCAACAAAACATTACAAATTAAAACCCAATTATTTCTTATAAACAGACTATTTAGAGGCATTGATTTCTATATTTTGCTATAACTATTAAATGTTTTCAATTGATTATAACTCTTTAATTAATCTAAGTTTCATAGCTGCTGTAGGAAGCAATATAGTCCACTCTATTATCATAACTTGGGACAAATAGCATTATCTGTTGGCTAATGACTGCAGGGGAGAAAAGCTTATTTGCACATCTGAACCTGCAATGTAATCATGCCTCGGAGTTCACACACCTGTGGCAACGAGGCACTAGACTTTCCTCCCTCCAGCAGTGGACTGTTCTTGTTTAACTGCCTTAGTGTTTTGGAATTTGGTACCCTTTCCAACCTATGGACTTTCCTATTTCAGGACAATATTCGAGACATCACCGACTCCCTGATTGAGCATTGTCGGGAGAAGAAAGTGTATGAATCTGCCAACATTCAGCTCTCTGATCAGAAGATCATCAGCATTGTCAATGACCTTTTTGGAGCTGGTAAAAATACTTGCATTCAAATCCAAAGCAATCCCAGAGTTTTCTGTTCCAATTTATCTCCAGGCCTTTGATTCATGCAACTCTCATTCTCTGAGGCATAAAGGATACTTCAGTTGGCTACTGCTAGGAGCAGAGCAATTAAATTTTACAAACTGAAAGCTTGAAAGTTCTTAAATCAAGAGTCTTTGGCAATTCAGTCCCCCTGAAGGACTTTGTAGGAACAATAACCGTGAAACAAGTTCTCCAGAGACAGTTGTGTACTGCTGTTTAGTGCTGTCAATCCAGAGTTAGGATGATAACACTACTAGAGATGGGCCTGAACTAAAATTCCAAACACCCTTGAATTTAAGTTGTGGCACATCCACATTTTTGATTAACTTTACAGAGCTGATTAAAAAAAATTGCACTACTACTAACATTAACAACTTGCAAAATTGGCCAAGAAATGAGGAAAATCTAAAGTCATGGGGTTGTAAATTTCCTTTGACTTGTCTTCAAGTGATGACTAAATGCTTTGCTTTTCCTTTGTCTCTATCCAGGTTTTGACACTGTGACAACTGCGTTGTCCTGGAGTCTCATGTATCTTGTCACATATCCAGAAATTCAGAAGAAGATTCATGAAGAATTAGGTAGGTTCATGCTTTCAGGTATATACAGTTTCAAGGCCTGTGTCTCGAAGGCTGGGTGCCAAACAACCTCTTCCTCCACTCTAACCTGTAGATCAGATGATTGGCAGAGAGAGGAGACCCAGACAATCAGACCGGCCCATGCTGCCTTATACAGAAGCTTTTATCTTAGAGATGTTCAGACATTCCTCCTTCCTGCCCTTCACCATTCCTCACTGGTAAGTCCTGTAACTGTCAAGGCCAGTTTGTGCCCTTTTTTTTGGTGCTCTCTGTGAGAATGGTCTTCTGACTCAGCCCCCTTCCTGTGCAGACTAACACAGAATTCTTTACCCTGTTATCACCTTAACCACCTCCCGATATGAAGCCAAGTAAACCATACTCCTCTGGGGGAATAGTGCAAAAGGCACCCTCCCTCCTCAAGTTGAATGGGGGGTGAAATATTCACAGCACATTGGGGGGAGGGCTAGCTCAGTGGTTTGAGCATTGGCCTGCTAAACCCAGGGTTGTGAGTTCAATCCTTGAGGGGGCCATTTAGGGATGGGGGCAAAAATTGGGGATTGGTCCTGCTTTGAGCAGGGGGTTGGAAGAGATGACCTCCTGAGGTCCCTTCCAACCCTAATATTCTATGATTTGAATTATTCAAACCCTTTCTGTCGCCTTATCTATACATGGGATTAGCTCCAATTCAGCAACTGATGTAGCTCTATTGATGTAAAGGGTAGCTTTAGTTGGGGTTTGTACCTGTGTAGCTGCACTGGTTGTTGATCGCAAGCTGCTGAATCCCAAGTACAGTTTCACTTCACACCCTCCAATTCACCTGATGCAGGGCCATTAAGAGCTACAGCATAGTGCCTTAATGTTTTCTTCTCTTCCTTGGGAGAAACCATGTCACCTGATCACTTCAACAGGCATTTGTTTCCTGTGACAGGAACTTTCTTTGCTAGTAACATGAATTTGAAAGTTCTCCATTTCCCAGAAATGTTCACAATTAACACTGCAAGTACAAAGATGGGCTATCACCTAACACAAGTCTGAGGAATGCAAATAAGATGTACAAAACAAGACACTTCTCTAAAACTGTCATCTCACTTTGATTCACCTGAAAGGGGCCTTGCAGCTTTTTAAACTTAAGACCACCTCTGTTTCTTTCAGCACAACGAAAGACACAGTACTGAATGGCTACTTCATCCCAAAGGACCTCTGTGTGTTTGTCAACCAGTGGCAAGTCAATCACGATGAGTAAGTTCAGTCAGACCAAAGATGATGGGTTGGTGCTAAAATTGTTCCAATGCCTTTGTATCAATAAGACAAATCTAGATGAGTCCTAAATGACTGTACAGGATTATTGGGAATATGCTGCAGACATTATTTCTATAGAAACCCTGTAAACCGGTTGAAGTATCTGTTTTAGGGTGTGGGGGAGGAGCGATCTCACTGAGGATTTACTGTATGACTGGTAAACAATGGGTCTTATTCTCTTCACTTACGCTAGTAGAATTCCATGGATTCGAATGGAGTTCTGACTTTCAACCTTGTGAGAGGAGAACTGGGACCAATGTGGTTTTCAGATACTAAAGTTTGAGCCTTTCCCCACACCCATATGCCACAGTAACTAATGTTGTTCGTACTGGGCCTGCTGGGATCCAGTATCTTGCAGGTAGACTATGTTTAACCTAGTTTAAGGGAAGTCATGCCTCACTAATCTTACAATTTTTTCAGGGAGTCAACAAACATTTGGATAAGGGTGAGCCAGTCGATACTGTACGTTTGGATTTTCAGAGCTTTTGACAAGGTCCCTCACCAAAGGCACTTAAGGAAACTAAGTAGCCATGGGATAAGAGGGAAGGTCCTCTCAAGAGTCAGAAACTGGTGAAAGGGTAGGAATAATTGGTCAGTTTTCACAATGGAGAGGTGAAGAGCGGGTCATCCAAGAATTTTTACTGGGATTTGTGCTATTCAACATATTAATCTGGAAAAGGGGGCAAAGTGGCAAAGTTTGCAGACAATACAAAATTATTCAATATATATGCAAAGAGTTAGAGGTATCTCACAAAACTGGATGAATGGGCAACAAAATGGCAAATGCAATCCAACATTGGTAAGTGCACAGTAATGCATATGGGAAAATCCCGTCTCTCTCTCTCTTGCTAAATTAGATGTTACCACCAAACAAAGATCTTGGAGCCACAACAGATAGTTCTCTGAAAACTTCCATTCAATGCACAGCAATGATCAAAAAGACTAACAGTATGTTAGGGACTATTCAGGAAGGGATAAAAAATAAGACAGAAAATATCATCATGCTGCTATATAAATTCATGGTGCACTCATTCCTTGAATACTGTGTCCATTTGTGGTTGCCCCATATCAAAAAGGCTATTGTAGAACTGGAAAAGCTTCAGAGAGGGGCAACAAAGATGACAAAAAGGTATGGAATGACTTCCATACCAGAAAAGACTAAAGATTAAGGCAGTTCTGCTTAGAAAAGAGATGGTTAACGGGGGAGGATATGACAGAGGTCTATAAAATCATGAACGGTGTAGAGAAACTGAATAAGGAAATGTTTATCCTTTTACACAACACAAAAACCAAGGATCTCCCAATGAAATGAATAGACAGCAGGTTTAACACCAGCAAGTGGAAGTACATTTTCACACAATGCGCAACTAACCTGTGGAACTCATTGCCATTGGATCTTGTGATGGCCAAAAGTATAACTGAGTTAAAAAAAAACTGGATAGGTTTATGGAGGATAGGTCCATTATGGATGGTCTAGGACGCATTGGTTTTCCCAGGAAGATTTCAAATTATGAAACCTCAAATCATCATTTTTTAAAAAAAATTTGAGCCCATTAATAACTTGTTTTCCCCTCAGCCGAAACTATATTGCCTTCGGTCATGAACATAAAGGGTTAAATTCATCCCTGGTGTAACTGCATAAACTTTCAAGTAAGCAACACCAGAGCTGAATTTGGCACAGAGGATTTTGTTGCTGCAATGCTAAAGGTGAGAGCACGAATGAGTAGTAAAAGTAGTTGGATGTGAGGTTGAAAACTGTTGCCATGTTTCACACGAGTCTGTTCTGATGCTATTCATGCTGAAATGCCTGCTTTCCTAGTAATCCTTCAGATGATGGTACCACTGCGGTATTCTCCTTCCATTTCAGGAAGCTTTGGAAAGATCCATCTACCTTCAACCCAGAGCGTTTCCTCAGTGCTGAAGGGACTGAAGTAAACAGGGCAGAGAGTGAGAAAGTGATGATGTTTGGCTTGGGGAAGAGGAAGTGCATTGGTGAGTCCATTGGCAGGTGGGAGGTCTTCCTCTTCTTGACCACTCTTCTCCAGCAATTGGAGTTCAGCATATGTGATGGTGAGAAGGCGGACGTAACACCTCAGTATGGACTCACCATGAAGCACAAGAGGTGTGAGCACTTCCAGATTAAACAGCGCTTTGAAGTGAAGAGCTCTGGGTGAGCTGCAGATTCTCATTGCTAGGACATGGAGGGGAAATGCCACATCACAATATTTTGGCTTTTGGGAACTACCACCAAGACTGCTTTGAAGGCTGACATGCTATAGAGTCTAAGATAATAGAAGCCATGTTGACTCTGCATCTGTACTGACATCGTGGAGGCTTGCTCATATCTGATATGTAAATGTACTCTATCTGCTGCTGTCTATTGGCATTCAAAGACTGTTTTGCAACTGACTCAAAAATTGGCAAAGCCTACCAAGTATACTCTGAGGAGCATGCCCTATAGCAGGGGTCGGCAACCTTTCAGAAGTGGTGTGCTGAGTCTTCATTTATTCACTTTAATTTAAGGTTTCGCGTGCCAGTAATACATTTTAACATTTTTTAGAAGGTCTCTCTCTATGTCTCTATTATATAACTAAACTATTGTCGTATGTAAAGTAAACAAGGTTTTCAAAATGTTTAAGAAGCTTCATTTAAAATTAAATTAAAATGCTGATCTTACGCCACCGGCCCACTCAGCCTGCTGCCAGCCTAGGGTTCCGTTCACCTAGGCTGGCAGCAGGCTGAGCGGGGGCCTGCGGCAGGGACCCTGGCTGGCAAGGGGCTGGCAGCCAGAACCCCAGACCGGCAGCGGGCTGAGCTGGGCCGGAACCCCAGACTGGCAGTGGGCTGAGCGGCTCAGCCCGCTGCCACTCAGCCCACTGCCAGTCTGGGGTTCAGTCCACTGGCTCCTGCCAGCCAGGGTTCTGGCTGCCGGCCTCACTCAGCCCGCTGCCGGTCTGGGATCCCGGCCCTGCCCACTTAGAGTAGGTACCTACCTTCTCCCTGGTTCTAGCCCATTCTCTTCCTCTCTCTCTGCACTGAGCTGAGGGTGGGAGTGCACTGAGCACAGGGCTGGTGGTGAAGGAGCAGGCTGGGGGTTGGGGTGCAGGGTCTGGCCAGGAGCTAGAATGAAAGAGGCGGTTCAGGGTTGGGGCAAGAGGTTTGGGTGTGGAGTACTTACCTGGGCAGCTCCCATTTGGTGCGAGGGGTGCAGGTGGGAATGTGGGAGGGTGCAGGAGTTCCTGTTTGGTGTTCAGGGTGGGAGTGGGAATGTGGGGGGTGCAAGAGTCAGGACATGGGGTGTGGGGGGGCTGGGTATGTGTGGGAGTACTGGAGTCAGGGCTGGGGACGTGGGGGGGTGCAGGGGTCAGGGCAGGAGGCTGGGTGTGTATGAGCAGGGTGAAGGGTTCAAGGCAGGGGCCTGGCGTGTGGGGGCGATGTAAGGTGCAGGGATCAGGGCAGAGGGCTGGGTGTGTGTGAGGAGGGTGTAGGGGTCAGGGCAGAGGGCTGGGGCGTGTGGGGGGGTGCAGGGATCAGGGCAGAGGGCTGGGTGTATGGGCTGGGGTCGTGGGGGTGCTCCCAGCCCCCTGCTCAGAGCAGCTCACAGGAGGGGGCTGGAGGGGATATTGCCTGATTCCACCTCCCTTCCCCAAGGCCCCGTCCCCACCTCGTCTTCGCCTCCTCCCCAGAGCAGCGGGAGCGCTGCAGCTCCTCTTCTCCCCATCCCGGTGCAAGGGCCATCAGCTGATCGGCAGCAGAGAGGGAGAGGAGGAGGGGCAGGAACCCAGCACGCTGGGGGAAGAGGCAGGGGAGGGGGGAGCTTTCCTGCCTTGCAGCAGCAGCCGGCAGGACCAAGCTTCTTCATCCTGCTGGGGGGCGGGGGCGGAGAAGAGCGGGCCGGGGCGGGCAGGATTTTTAATGGCATGCTGCTGCCTGCCAGGGTCCAGGCCTGGGTTCGGCAGCAGGCAGAGCGGGGCCGGCGCCTGGGACCCGACAGGCAGCAGTGTGCCATTAAAAATCGGCTCGCGTGCCGTGCCATAGGTTGCCGACCCCTGCCCTATAGTGACATCTGACACTTCAATTAGCCAGCTCCCTCATTCTTATCTGTAGAAACAACAGCATCGGGCAACATGCTTTGATCATGCAGCTACCACTGATCTTGTGAGAGGTTTTACACTGAGTATCTTGTGTTCTCTGCTGAACTTCCCTTAACATCCCTGAGGTGTAGTCCTTTTATGACAGGTACCCAGGTTTTTTTGTGTGCCCTAGTTTAGAATAAGAGACTTTGGCCTAAGATTATCTCTGAAATGTAACCAGCTGGCTATGGCTGTGAAATATATATTGAATATAGAATCAGATGTACAACATGTAAACAGAACACATTTTGCAGCCATTATTTCTAATCTCATTGACTCATCTCAGTTGTCTAAAGGTTTTGAGGAGAAACATAACCAGCCTTCTCCTAAATGGCTCGGATGAATAATTTGCAGATTACGAGTTTGTGAAATTTCACGATCTATTTGTGCTGGGTGAAATGCACCCTTATGCAGAGAGCTAGCTAAATACCCATGCACTACTTAAGTCCTATTTTGAAGGCTTGTGTGAACTTAAGTATTGCATTGAGGAATGTCACCCGCTGTGTGGCTGGTCAGCTAAATCACATGGTATCCTTCTCCCTGAAATATTTTAAAGAGGAGAATATGAAACATGCTTATCTTGTAAGAAAATTCATAAAACTGCTGAGATTTGTGAGCATTTCCTTTAATACTTGGCAATTGTCTGGATACTTGTAAATAACCCATAGCAAACAACTTGATACTGTTGTACATGAAAATAATATTAAGGCAGAGGTCTTACTAGACTAGGTCTATTCATCTAACAAAAACCTTTTCAAAGTCACAAGTTAAAATGGGTGAAAACAAAGGACAGACAGTGAGAGGGGAAACCAAAGACATTATTTGCCTTCAAATTGTGTATTGCTGCTCTTTAAAACTAGTTTTTAGAGAGAATTAGTAATAGATTTATATGTTCAGTCTAGTAAAAGGGTTACGGGGAGGAGGGAGGATAATTTAAAGGAAGGGGGGGTGACTTACTTGAGAGTCCAACAGATCCTTTGTTGTTGCCTAGGCCAGCGTCCTTTGTTCCTGTGAGGCTAGGCTGGGTTTGTCCCATACATGCCCTGATGAGGCGTGAACTGCCCCTCTACTCTTGGAGAGTTTTTGTCTGAGCTTGCTTTAAGCCATGAGAACACATTCTCTGCCTCATAACTATATACATGAAATTACAACCTATAACATTACTATAACAACAATTACTAAAACATTACCATAACAACAATGCTCAGTACATCATGAGCCTTCCGAAGACACCTGACATGATAAACTTTGCATTAGATACCACACAATCATATTATAAGGATGAACATGGGGGTGTACGGTGTTCCCATGAGGTACAGAATGTCACAGGGCCGCAGTTTGCCATTGCGGTGAGAGGCTGGGTGACGGACTGCTGATTTCCCCCACAAAGGGGAGACAACGGAGTTGGGGCACAGCTAAAGGGCCGTGCCCTGAAGAGGACACTGTGGTCCAGGAGTGACGCAGGTCCCCACAGACAGCAGAGACTGTGGAGAAGCAGCGACTGAAAGTGAGACACCACAAGAGGAGGGTGCCCGGCTGATGGACAAAGTTAATTCCAGGAGCAACCAGCAGTAGGTGCCACAGTGGTGAGCACAACCCGTGTCATAAATATAAAGGGAAGGGTAACCACCTTTCTGTATACAGTGCTATAAAATCCCTCCTGGCCAGAGGCAACAACCTGTTACCTGTGAAGGGTTAAGAAGCTCAGCTAACCTGGCTGGCACCTGACCCAAAGGACCAATAAGGGAACAAGATACTTTCAAATCTTGGGGGGGGAAGGCTTTTGTTTGTGCTCTTTGTTTACGTGGTTGTTCTCTCTTGGGACTGAGAGAGGCCAGACAGAAACCCATCTTTTCCAATCCATCCTAATCCAAGTCTCCAATATTGCAACCAGTATAGATAAGCCAGGCAAGGCGGATTAGTTTATCTTTTGTTTTATGTGAATTTTCCCTGTGTTAAGAGGGAGGTTTATTCCTGTTTTCTGTAACTTTAAGGTTTTGCCCAGAGGGGGATCCTCTGTGTTTTGAATCTGAATACCCTGTAAAGTATTTTCCATCCTGATTTTAAAGAGATGATTTTTACCTTTCTTTTTTTTTTAAATAAAATCCTTCTTTTAAGAACCTGACTGATTTTTCCATTGTTCCAAGATTCAGGGGTTTGGATCTTTGATGATTTTGTAACCAATTGGTTAGGATATTATTCTCAAGCCTCCCCAGGAAAGAGGGTGTGTAGGGCTTGGGGGGATATTTTTGGGGGAAGACATCTCCAAGTGGTCTCTTTCCCTGTTCTTTGTTTAAAACGCTTGGTGATGGCAGCATACTGTTCAAGGACAATGCAAAGTTTGTACCTTGGGGAAGTTTTTAACCTAAGCTAGTAAGAATAAGCTTAGGGGGTCTTTCATGCAGGTCCCCACATCTGTACCCTAGACTTCAGAGTGGGGAAGGAACCCTGACAACCCGTTACACAGGGCCAGCATTAGGGGGTGGCAAGCAGAGGCCCAGCAAAGCTAAGATACATTCTGAAGCTGAAGCCCGAGCCTTGCTGCCCTGGGCTGAAATCAGACTCGTGAAAGGGGTACAATAGTCTGGAAAGGTTGAGAGCCACTGTACTACATCATATGCATCATGTGGTCACTTCACCGGATCAGTTGGTGGCTCTGTGGTCACCTCTTTTAAGGTGGCAGGTGAAATGACTTGTCTCTTCGAAGAAGCTTTCCTTCCATAATGACCTTTATTGTTCCCACTGTCACCTTTAGCTACTGTAATTATTTTGTTCTTTATATTGTCATAAGCACAGACTGCAGTTTAAGTTGGCCGGATCAGCAAGTTCACAGATGAAACACAGTCTGTTCCCACCACTGAGTTAGTAGCGAAACAAAATATGGCCATTTTCCTGAGTCATCCTGGGCTTCTGGTGGAAAACAGCTAGGTTCAATAGAAATGGAGGGAAAGTGGGAAACATCATGGTATCTTGAAAGTGAGAATCTGATATAAAGAAGAGATACAGATGTCCAGGTTAGATATGGGCAAAAATTAGAGTTGATTTTGCAAGTTCATCAGCTGGATTTTGGCTTTCCAAATCAAAATCCAGACATGATTAAAATCTGGATCCCATTTAGCCCAAACCCCCAAAATGTGAGATGGGGAAGGAAGTTAAATCCTTCTGATTTTGGCCCATCTTTAGTATTGTTATGTGTGGAATGAGTCCTGTGGCCCCAAGCATGGTTGCTGGGCACATTCTGGCATTCTAAGAAGTCCCTTTCTGTTTCTTATTGTTGAATGAGAAATGATTGCAATGTACTTTCTGATTTCGCTCTTCTGACAGTGACTCAGAAAGCGCAGCCAGATGAGCTGAAATAATTAGACCCAACCCATGCGTGACAGCTGGCAGATCTGCCCTGTACCAAACTTACACGGAATTCTGCTACACCTACTTATTATATAAGGTGGGAGGTGCCAGCCATATGCTCTTATTGCCATATTTTTCATAAAGGAAACATTGGGTGGAAGAGAATCCCCTGTAAAGATGAACTGAGAAAAGTCATTGAGTGCATCTTTGACATTAACATCAATGATGATACAGGGCTGGGTCAATATAGCCGGACTTGTGCTCATCAGGGCAATAAATACAGCTGGGAAATCAGAATCTATAATCATAGACAATGATGTAAGCTGCTATAAAAGATGAATCTTTGGACCTATTTGGACTGTATGAAAGTAAAGAAAATGTGTATTGACCACCTTTCATCGTGTTCAAGAAACTGAAATACAATAATAAACACGGATGTTCTTGACTCAAAAGCTCAGGGCCCCACATAAGCACACATCTTGTGCTTAAGGACATCCCAGTCCAGCCAAAGAGAATTCCAAAGGTGGTGAATATGTATTGTATTTCTAATGCATGAGGCACTGAAATTCCCCTAACTGGTAACAGGCCATATTACCAAGGAAGATAAATATGTCCTCTTGCTTCATCTAAGCTCCCTAGATCACACCAGTTTGAATGGCACTACAAAGCGATCTATGTCAGATGACAAGGATGTTGACTAGAGAATGATTCCCTTTAATTGCAAGATGTAGCAAGGACGGTAACCCAAAAAGGAATGTTGAGATTCATGAGCTCTAAGGAGCATAAGGAGGTAGAGAGCAGTCATTTCTTGAATGAATAATGGAATATCTGAATTATGCATATCTGAGCTCCCTGCTCGAAACATGGTGGCTCTCTAGTACTGCTAATAGTAGTGTGCTACATAATCCCTAGGGCTTGCTCAGACCTCCATCTTTCCAAGGTACAGAAGCATTGACCTCCATGCAATTTATCCTGTTGTGGCTCTTTTGATAAGACCAGAAAACGCAAGGTCTTGACTGTTCTGCAGGGACATTGCCCTCCCCCTCCATGACATTTAAGTAAAAGCAGAGGCTTGCTTGGGTTCTTTTGACTGACCCTCAGCGGATGCTATTCCCCTCGGTGGATGGCCTAGAAGGCCCTCGTCCTCCATCTGCATGTGTCAGGCCTGTCTTTCCTCAAGGGAATTTGCATCAATGGGGCCTCCTCCTTTCCCTGCAATGGGTGTTGTGGGTAGGGATGAAGGGAGAGGAGGAGGCCCCATTGATATGCACCTACCTCCCCATAGCAGGTGTTGTGAGTGGGGCTGTGTGACTCAGGGACCTCTTGGTGCCAACACAAGGTTACAGGGATCCCCTGGGTCTGGTATGTACATACTAATTCATCAAAGGGTGTCCCGTAAGATTTCTACAGAAAGTCTGTGTCACACTGATCATCATAATCATTGCAAAATGTATGTACAGATAATATATAAGGAGTTAGGTACATATGCTAAAGATTATGCTCTTAAGGTCTGCAAGCTGGGCCTGGTCAGCAAAAGGTAATAAAATTTCTTTCAGGCAGGAAACGCTTGTCTACCTGTCTGCCTATTTGTAAATTGAGTATTGCATACTTCACAATGGATGCCTATTTACAGACTGAGCAAAATGCTAATCAAAAGATTGCAAAGTCTCCAGGGAAAATTCTCCCCTGTTTACAAGTAAAGTCAATGGAATGTTGGAACTATATCCAGAGGTACAGAGGTAAACTGAGACATCCTTCACCTAGGGGACAAGCAGCCAACCTGGTTGTTGAACACTATCAGGGAAGCTTTGGATAAACTAAATGTCATTATGAAAATGTCATCTTAGTTAAATTTAGACTCTAGAAAGTGTGTTATTTTATTTGCTATTTAACCATCTGTTTCCATTCTCCTTGTTTCTTCTTGACTCGCTATTCTTTGTTAAATAAACGCAAGTCTGATTTCACCGTCACCCTAAGTGCTGTGAGTGGAGCCTGAGGTGTAACTGCCAAGCTGGGGTGCGCTGTTCCTGCAGCAGGAGCTGGAGCTGTGAATTTGGTGCATGGCATGTGCAGTGGCCCATCACTGTCCTGCAAAAGGGACAATGGTGCCCACATGCTGGGAGAGGGTCAGGTAGTGTTTTAACCCCAGGAATTGAAAGTAGTGCCAGGGCTCAAGTAACTAGGTGCTGAGGCTCAAGGAATTTTTTTTACATTCATAACTGATGCAGCAAGCCCAGAAGTGCTGGGGCTATGAACTGCCAACCAGAGGTGCAGGGCTGAGCCCTAGCACAAATTAAGCACGGGGGGAAGGGTTGTGCTGCCTGTGGCCGGGGGGGGGGCAGGGAGCTGGCTGGCAGGCTCCCTCTGGCTGGGGGCAAGTGGGAGCATGGACAGTGTGCAGGAGGCGGCCCTGCCGAGCCCCATGGCACGCTGCGCCCCCACAGGAGCGTTCCAGGCTGCCCGGGGTCGGGGTCTGGAAGCTCCTGGAGCTTCGCTCCGGGACCCCACTGCCCCACCCTGGAAAGGGGACTCTACCTGAGCACACAACTCCTCCTCGGCATGAGGCACACGGAGCATGCGCACCAACGGCACGCGCCAAGAGGGTTTACACACGCGCAACCCCGGAGGGCACTCTGCGCAGGCGCATAGCCAGTGAGGCGGGCTCAGTTTGCACGGCGCAGGGCCGCGGGAGGTCCAGTTATCTATGCTCCTAGGGCCGCGGGAGGTCCAGTGGGTAGAGCGTCGCCCTGGCACTGAGGCAAAGAGCAGGCCTCTATGACCGGGAGGCGGGTGAGGCGTGGGCTCCCCCCCACCGAGGCGGAAGTGACGGCAGACGCACAGCGCTGTGGAGGCGGTGGTTCCCGTGTGCGTCGGGGTCGGTGTGCAGAGTAGCTCCAAGAGAGGCGGAGAGCGAGCCGCGGGACTCAGGTGGGGGCGGCTCCCCTGTCCCTCAGGAGTGGGCAGCGCGGGGCGGCCACGGCCTCGGCCTGTGGGGCGCCAGCCGCGCCGGCAAGGAGGGGGGAGGCTCCGGGGGAGGAGCTGGGGCTCCAGCAGGGGCGGTCCGTGGGAGGGGCCCCACTGAGATGCATGGGGGAGGGGGACCCCCACTCCTGGGCAGTTCCCCTTCCCGACTCTGCCCCCGTGCACGGGCGCGATCCCCCTGTCCACGGGCGCAGCCCCCTTCTTTAATTCGTTCTCCTCGTGGCTCTTCTCCCTGTCAAGGAGTCGGACAACCTGGTGCATTTCAGCGGGGCAGCTCTTCTGCCTCCCCTCCCCCCCCCCTCCCTTTCGCCTCAGCAGCCCCAGAGCTGCTGCTCCGGGGGGCGGGGGGGAGTTGAGTCCCTTTTCCTGTTTTTGATGAGCGCCGAAGCTCCTGTATTTCCCCGTGGCCCTTTGAAATCTCCCAGCGTGAGTGATCATAGATCCGGGCCTGGGTGCATTTTTTTGCTTTCAAGGGAGAGTGATTAAAAACAGGCCTGTCTTCTTCTGGATGAAGATGTAAGTGAGCATCCATCCATGGGATCCTAGTCGTCCATGCTCATAACACACACATAATGAGGTATCCTGAAAGCAAACCATCTCCGTTAATGAGAAGCACTGTTCTTTAACCTTTGTAAGCAAACTGGAGCAGAGTTTGTGTCTTGCTATGCACTTGTATAGTGGCTTGTGCAATGAATTCCTGCTCCTGATTGGGCTCTCTTGCCATTACCCCAATAAGAATAATAAATAGAAACTTTGCTGTTTCATCTGGTAGGCTGTTCTCCTGAATGCTAGGAGTAACTGTGTTCCCTTGATGACCACAAGACTGTGTCTACACTGGCACAAATTGCCTTTTGAACATCTTTGGGGAAAAAGGCAGGACATTTCGATGTGAGTTTTGGATGAGGCTAAGAGCGTAACAAGATTAAAAAAGGGATTGGATATTTATAGATATCGGGAATATCCAGAATTATTCTAATTATTACCATGATTTTGGAAGGCATATTAAACTGCATGCTTCAGGGTTTATGCCAGTGCCTAACGATTAGGTCTCATCCTGATCTTTATGTAGGGGACAGGTTATTCCCCACCTACCTACTGTGCAGTTCTTACACCTTCTGTAGCATCTGGTACAGATCGCTGTCAGAGACAGGATATTATACCAGATGGACTTTGAGCCTGATCCAGTATTGCAGTTCCTATAAGCTTAGATTTACAAGTATTCTTGTTCTAAAATAATAGGGTGGAGTAGACCAGTGGTTTTCAGACTGCGGGTCGCAACCCAGTACTGGTTCGCGGAATGGAAGACACTGGGTCTCGGCGGCTCTGGTCAGCACTGCTGACTGGGCTGTTAAAAGTCCCGTTGGCGGTGCAGCCTGGCTAAGGCAGGCTAGTTCCCGCATGTTCTGACACTGCGCTGCGCCCTGGAAGTGGCTAGCAGCAGATCTGGCTCCTATGCAGGGGGGGCAATGGAAGCTGGGGGGATTGGTGCCTGCGGGCGAGAGCCGTGTGAAGCCGCTTGCGTGCTTCTGCCTAAGAGCTGGACTTGCTGCTGGCCACTTCTGGGGCACAGCGTGGTCCATGGTGCCAGGACAGGCAGGAAGCCTGCTTTAGTACCCTCGCGCCGCTGATCGGGAGCTGCCCAAGGTAAGCCCAAGCCCTTTCCTGCACCCCAAACCTCTCATCCCTGGCCTCAGCCCACAGCCTTGACCCCCTCCCACACTCCAACCCCCTGCTCCAGCCCTGAGCCCCCCCAAACCCAGAGCCCTCTTCTGCACCCCAAACCCCTCATCGCCAGCCCAGCGCCCTGAACCCTGCTGCACCCCAACACCCTGGCCCAGCCCATAGCCCCCTCCCACACCCTGAACCACTCATTCCCGGCCCCGCCCCACGCCCCAACCCTCTGCCCCAGACCTGAGCCCGTACCACACCCGGAGCCCCTCATCCCCAGCTCCGTTGGATTGTGGGCATTAACAATTTTCTTCAACTGCGTTGCCAGAAAAAAAGTTTGAAAACCACTGGAGTAGACACTTGAGCCCTACTTATAATGGGAAAATGAGCTGTTGCGGAAAATAACTTTGTGATGGGTCCCCCTGAACTGGTATTGGAAACTGCTTTAGTGCTAGTTTAGAGCACAAAAAAACACTTCCAGATTTATTTTTGAAAGCTGATTGAGGCTTGGAATTTTATCCTAGTATTTAAACTGTTTTCAGTTCCAGTTGAAAGAGAGTTCTTTGCCTAAAATCATTTGTAGCAACAGTTCAACTTCCAACTCTAGACAGGGCAGCGAGTGGCTTTGGTGCATATACACCACACCTGGGAGCGAGCCTCCCAGCCAGGGTCCACAGACTTGTGCTAGCAGTCTAAAAATAGCTGTGTAGACATTGCTTTGACATTGCGGCTTGCGCTGTCAAGCTCATGACCCAGGAGTCAGAGCCCAAGCTGCAGCGTCTACACATCAATTTCTAGAGTGATGGTATGAGCCCCACAAGTACTAGTTTGTAGGCCTGGGCTGTGCGTGTTGCTCCCAGATGCAGTGTAGAAATGCCCTTAGTGGCTCTTTTTCTCAAAAGAGCTCAAAGTGCACAGCAAATATTATTATTTTTTTTCCCCACGTGATAATTTAGCATTTAAAAAATATTTATGTACTAATCGCCTAACGTTTTTTGCCAGCTCAGAGCACTGTATAAACATGAAGTAAACTAATCTGCCAGACCAACCTGATCTCCTTCTTTGAGAAGATAACTGATTTTTTTAGATAGAGGGAATACAGTAGATCTGATCTACCTGGGTTTCAACAAGGAATTTGATACAGGTCCACTTGGGAATTAGTTAAATTGAAGAAGGTGGGGATTAATATGACAATTGAAAGATGGATAAGGAGCTGGTTAAAGGGGAGACTACAATGGGTCGTGCTGAAAGGTGAACTGTCACGCTGGAGGGAGGTTACTAGTTGAGTTCCTCAGAACGGTCTTGGGGCCAATCTTATTTAACATTTTTATTAGGGCTGTCGATTAATCGCAGTTAACTCATGCAATTAACTCAAAAAATTAATCACAATTAATCGCAGTTTTAATCACACTGTTAAACAATAGAGTACCCATTGATATTTATTAAGTATTTTTGGATGTTTTTCTACATTTTCAAATATATTGATTTCAGTTACAACACAGAATACAAAGTGTACACCGCTCACTTTATATTATTATATTTGATTACAAATATTTGCACCGTAAAAATGATAAACAAAAGAAACAGTATTTTTCAGTTCACCTCATCCAAGTACTGTAGTGCAATCTCTTTATGGTGAAAATGCAACTTACAAATGTAGATTTTTTTTTTTTGTTACATAACTGCACTCAACAACAAAACAACTCAAAAGTTTAAAGTCTACACATCTACTCAGTCCTACTTCTCGTTCAGCCAATCACTAAGACAAACAAGTTTGTTTACATTTATGGGAGATCCTGCTGCCCACTTCTTATTTACAGTGTCACCAGAAAGTGAAAACAGGTATTCGCATGGGACTTCTTTAGTCGGTATTGCAAGGTATCTACGTGCCAGATATACTAAACATTCATATGCCCCTTCATGCTTCAGCCACCATTCCAGAGGACATGCTTCCATGCTGATGACGCTCGTTTAAAAAAATAAGGCGTTAATTAAATTTGTGACTGAACTCCTTAGGGGAGAATTGTATGTCTCCAGCTCTATTTTACCCACATTCTGCCATATTTTTCATGTTATGGTCGTCTCAGATGATGACTCGGCACGTTGTTCATTTTAAGAACACATTCGCTGCAGATTTGACAAAATGCAAAGAAGGTATCAGTGTGGGATTTCTAACGATAGCTACAGCACTAGACCCAAGGTTTAAGAATCTGAAGTGCCTTCCAAAATCTGAGAGGGATGAGGTGTGGAGCATGCTTTCAGAAGTCTTAAAAGAGCAACACTCTGATGCAGAAACTACAGAACCCAAACCACCAAGAAAGAAAATCAACCTTCTGCTGGTGGTATCTGACTCAGATGATGAACGTGAACATGCGTCGGTCCTCGCTGCTTTGGATCGTTATTGAGTAGAACCCGTCATCAGCATGGACGCATATCCTCTGGGATGGTGGTTGAAGCATGAAGGGACATATGAATCTTTAGTGCATCTGGCATGTAAATTTCTTGCAACGCTGGCTTCAGCAGTGCCATGCGAACACCTGTTATCACTTTCAGGTGATATTGTGAACAAGAAATAGGACTGAATGGATTTATAGGCTCTAAAGTTTTACATTGTTTTATTTTTGAATGCAGGTTTTTTGTACATAATTCTACATTTATAAGTTGCACTTTCGTGATAAAGAGATTGCACTACCGTACTTAGGTGAATTGAAAAATACTATCTTTTTTTACAGTGCAAATATTTGTAATCATAAGTAAATATAAAGTGAGCACTGTACACTGTGTTCTGTTATAATTGAAATCAATATATTTGAAAATGTGGAAAACATCCAAAATATTTAAATAAATGGTATTCTGTTATTAACAGTGTGATTAATCATGAATAATTTTTTTAATCACTTGACAGCCCTAATTTTTATTGATGATCTTGGAACAAAATGTGGGAGCGCGCTAATAAAATTTATGGGTGACACACAGTTGGGAGGTATTGCCAATACAAAGGAGGACCGGAATATCACACAAGAAAATCTGGATGACTTTGAAAACTGGAGTAATAGAAATGGGATGAAATTTAATAGTCCAAAGTGCATGGTCATGTACTTAAGGACTAACAACAAGAATTTGTGCTATAAGCTGGGGACTTATCAGTTGGAAGCGACAAAGGAGGAGAAAGACCTGAGTGTATTGGTTGATCACAGGATGACTATGAGCGGTTAATGTGTTGCAGGTGTGAAAAAGGCTAATGCAGTCCCAGGTGAGGTATTTTCAGTAGAGACAAAGAAGCGTTAGTACCAATATCCAAAGCACTGGTGAGACCTCATGTGGAATACTATGTGCAGTTCTGGTCTCCCATGTTTAAGAAAGATGAATTGAAAGTGGAACAGCTGCAAAGAAGGGCTACTAGGATGATCCTAGGAATGAAAAACCTACTTTATGAGGGGAGACTCAAAGAGCTTCGCTTGTTTAGCCTAACCAAGAGAAGGCTGAGGGGAGATATGATTGCTCTGTATAAATACGTCAGAGGGATCAATACCAGGGAGGGAGAGGAATTATTTAAGTTAAGCACCAGTGTGGACACAAAAACAAATGGATATAAACTGGCCATCAACAAGTTTAGGCTTGAAATTAGACGAAGGTTTCTAACGATCAGAGGAGTGAAGTTTTGGGACAGTCTTCCAAGGGGAGCACTGGGGGTAAAAAACCTAACTCACTTCAAGACTGAGCATGATAAGTTTATGGGGGGGGGGATGGTATGATGGGACTGCCTACAATGGCATGTAACTGATCTGCAACTGCTAGCAACAAGTATCTCCAATGGCCAGTGATGGGATGCTAGATAGGGCAGGCTCTAAGTTACTTCAGAGAATTCTTTCCCAGGTGTCTGGCTGGTGGGTCTTGCCCAGATGCTCAGGGTCCAACGAATCACCATATTTGGGGTCGGGAAGGAATCTTCCCCCAGGTTAGATTGTCAGAGACCCTGGGGGGTTTTACCTCTGCAGCATTGGGCAGGTCACTTTGCAGGTTTAAACTAGTGTAAATGGCAGATTCTGTTACTTGAAGACTTTAAATCATGATTTAAAGACTTCAGGTAACTCAGCTGGAGGTTAGGGGTCTCACATTTCCACACATGGAAAGGCATGCACAGTTACTTCAATGTGTTGATTGAAAGTTGCACTTCCCTGAGACTCTAGAATTATGAATTGAGGGGAGACTCGTGGATCAAGTGTTTAAATAAACACACCCTATGTATTTATGAGAATGTTTGCCCTTTGAAATATACGCAATAACTGTCAAACAAAGTAACTTACTAGTTACTTTTGAACTTTGTTTTATGTTAAAACTTATCAATTAGCTAATTGTGGGATTGATAATAGTATTTTATGGGTGAAATTCTGGCTTTAGTGAGGTCAGGATTTTACCCTATATAGCTATAGCTCCATCCTTCTGTTCCACTGTCATTACTCAAGTGTTTAGAATGGGAAGTGAAGACAAACTTATGTGACTGAAGCTCCAGGGAGAATGTAGGCTGGCGGAGCTAGATACTTGAACTGGAATTTAACCAGAACACCCCTGGAAAAGTAGTTAGGTTGGAATGCGTTACAGAAAATTACTGGTGTTTTTTAGATTACAGCATTATATGGAATCTGGTTGTGTGAGACTAAGTTTTATCAAGTATTATTTATGTAGCAACAAAACTGTGCTAGGTTCTTTACAAACAAGCCTACAGGCATGGTCTCTTTTAAAGGGTCTTACAATCTAAATAGGATCTTAAAGTATATATATCCCTGTCGCACTATGAAAAGACAGGCCACCAAAGTAAGGGCCTAAGATGTGCTCTAGGACCATGGCATGGGGGGATATAGCTGATCCTAATTAGGTTTGTCAGTCTCCTGATTTTTTTTTTCCACCTAATCCTGTCTTCATTTTACAGTGATCACGTATCAGAAGTATGGCTACAGACTGGCTTGGAAGCATTGTGTCCATTAACTGTGGAGACAGCCTGGGAGTCTATCAGGGACGAGTGTCGGCTGTGGATCAGATCAGCCAGACCATCTCCCTGACGCGGCCTTTCCATAATGGGGTCAAGTGCCTTGTGCCAGAGGTCACCTTCAGGTAAGTGTCTGCTTCTTCCAGGCAAACTTTACATATGACTGAAATTGGAGCATTTTGCTTCAAACCTCATTACTGCTTATTCTTGGCTGAAAAGTGCCTCTATTGTTAGGCTCTATACAGAAAGCAAGAGATGCTATCTTTTGGGCTTTTTTTTGTCTGGGTTACGATGTGAACACAAATGTAGATCACAATTGGAACACATTGGTAGGAGCAAAGAAAATGGTCACTGTGTATTACCTGTCATCCAGTTTACGGTTAGATCAGACATTTGGCAAGAATTTTTGCCAATGGCAAGTTTAATGTTTGTGTTTGCTAAAGCATGATTGAAGTGAAAGTGGAGCTGTTAATCATTTAAATTAGATCTTTGCCCTGAATAAATCCGTTTTATGGCTCCAACTGCATATTTATCTTCAGATCTGTCTTATCTTCTGACACTTTCTTTTCCTCCATCTAGATAGCTCTTGATATTCGTCTGGCAAGATCTCTTTTCTCTTTGGCACACTAATCTTGTTCTATAATTCTGAGGCCAATTGGTGCAGATTGGCCTTGGAGACACATACCAACAGCATCTGAAACTTCCTACACAGCAGTAGGCTTGTTAGTATTGCTGTTCTTGTACTAAATTAGCTGGCCTCCAGCTCTGCCCCCAACTCCGCTGTTACGTTATTGGAGAAGAGTAAAGATTAGTCACCAAATATTTTTTTTCTATTATCAGTGCAAATTGGCAAAGTTAATACACAGATTTAAATGATTTCCACAAATACACAGATTTAACTATTTTATTACTAAACAAAGATTCAATACTACCTTAGGGAGTCTCTCTTCCTTAGGGCTTGTCTACATTATTCGCTGGATCAACGGGCAGCTATCGATCCAGCAGGTGTTGCTTTATCGTGTCTAGTCTAGATTAGATGCAATAAATTGACCACCGAGCGCTCTCCTGTCGACCCTGGTACGCGAGAGGCTCAGGCGGAGTCAACGGGAGAGCATCAGGCATCAACTTACCGCAGTGAAGACGCCGCGGTAAGTAGATCTAAGTACGTCGACTTCAGCTACGTTATTCATGTAGCTGAAGTTGTGTAACTTAGATCGATCCCACCCCCAGTGTAGACCAGGCCTTAGAGAGTTGAAACACGGAGGGGGAGAAATAGAGAAGGAAGAATTCATGTAATGCTGGTAAAGGTATTGAGGTCCATGACACATTCAGTCTTGGTAACAACATTATTTTTGTATCCCAGTATAATAGATTCATTCTGAAGTTTGATTATTCTTCATAAATCTAAAGTCAAAGACTGTATCTTATAACCACTCTTTCCAGAGTGACTAGTTTACAGCTTGCACCCACTCCTTTATTACATGAAAGTGTGGATTATTTCCAGTACTGCACTGTAGTTTTCATGACCTTCAAAGGAGTTTTTAAGTGCCATCTCTCTGAGTTTCGCTGTTTTAACGATTGCTCTCAATAGAAACAGACTATGGTAAAGGGAAGTCACCTGAAAAATAAGATTAGTCATAGCACCTATACTCTTCTAGAATCTGTTAACTCAAGCAGATTTCTACCCAACCATTTCCCCCCCACACTTCTGACTAGGTACAGAGCCAGTGGGATAAATTGCTATTTGGGGTTCAGTTCTTTCCAGGACCAGAAGAGTCAGATGTATTGTCTGAGGAACATAGCCTTTAAGTGTGTGTGTTCCTAATAGGCACTGTAATCCATGTTAGTGGGTTTTTTCCCCCTTGGATTCCAGTGAATTAAGAGAAAAATGTCATTCTGATGCTACTTTAGTCTCTAACATACTAGGGGCTTGATTTCTGTAGAGCTGGGTGCCAGTGTTGAATCCCACTTTGTTTTGTTCTCTTTCCTGTGTTTAGGGCAGGTGATATTACTGAGCTAAAGATTCTGCAGATCCCAGGTCCTGGGGACAGCAAACAGAGTGGGGACCTGCAGCATACCGAACTGGGCATCCCTGGCGTTGGGTGCCAAGTGGGTACCAATCAAAACGGCACTGGCAAATTGCTAAAGAAGCCTACCTCTTCCAGCAGTGCCCCCCAGGCTATCCCAAGGAGAACGGACATGAAAAATCAGGAAGTTGTCATCTCCCCACAACAGCAACAGTGCTCTAAGAGCTACATGGACCGACATTTGGAATCCTTGAATCAGTCCAAAGGTTTCCGTCGTAGACACAACTCCTGTGAGTATATTGCCCATTCAGCAGCTTTCCCTTCTCTTTAGCCTGATGTTCGTGGGCTCTGTCAGTCTGGTCCACTGCTGCATTGACTGCTGTTCTCAAATGGGTATTTAATATAGCAATTAAAATGGTGCTGGAAAGACTTTAAAAAATAGTTTGTTACTGGTATTCTTGTTTCCACACCATTAATTTCTCCACCCTGTTAAGATATTTGGGAAAATGGTACAAGCTGTCAAATATTTTTTTTACCCCAAAAAGTTTGATTAAATGTAGATCTTAAAACTGCCAGCCACTTGTCTTAAATCAAGTGTGATTTAGTGATGGCTTTTAGCTATATCAGGGGTCGGCAAACTTTCAGAAGTGGTGTGTCGAGTCTTCATTTATTCACTTTAATGTAAGGTTTTGCGTGCCAATAATACATTTTAACGTTTTTTAGAGGGTCTCTCTCTCTATAAGTCTCTATATTATATAACTAAACTATTGTCGTATGTAAAGTAAACAAGGTTTTCAAAATGTTTAAGAAGCTTCATTTAAAATTAAATTAAAATGCTGATCTTATGCTGCCAGCCTGGGGTTCCGTTCACCTAGGCCGGCAGCAGGCTGAGCGGGGCCGGTGGCTGGGACTCCAGACGGGCAGCGAGTCCACCGGCTCCTGCCAGCCGGGGTTCTGGCTGCCGGCCTCACTCAGCCCGCTGCTGGTCTGGGATCCCGGCCCTGCCCACTTAGAGTAGGTATCTACCTTCTCTCTGGTTCTAGCCCATTCTCTTCCCATCTCTCTCTCTCTCTCTGCACTGAGCTGAGGGTGGGAGTGCACTGAGCACAGGGCTGGTGGTGAAGGAGCAGGCTGGGGGTTGGGGTGCAGGGTCTGGCCGGGAGCTAGAATGAGGGAGGGGGTTCAGGGTTGGGGCAAGATGTTTGGGTGTGGAGTGCTTACCTGGGCAGCTCCCATTTGGTGTGAGGCGTGCAGGTGGGAACGTGGGAGGGTGCAGGAGTTCCTGTTTGGTGTTCAGGGTGGGGGTGGGAATGTGGGGGGTGCAAGAGTCAGGGCATGGGGTGTGGGGAGTACTGGAGTCAGGGCTGGGGTCGTGCAGGGGTCAGGGCAGAGGGCTGGGTGTGTGTGAGGGGGGTGCAGGGGTCAGGGCAGAGGGCTGGGTGTGTGTGAGGGGGGTGCAGGGGTCAGGGCAGAGGGCTGGGTGTGTGTGAGGGGGGTGCAGGGGTCAGGGCAGAGGGCTGGGTGTGTGTGAGCGGGGTGCAGGGGTCAGGGCAGAGGGCTAGGTGTGTGTGAGCGGGGTGCAGGGGTCAGGGCAGAGGGCTGGGTGTGTGTGAGCGGGGTGCAGGGGTCAGGGCAGAGGGCTGGGTGTGTGTGAGCGGGGTGCAGGGCTCAGGGCAGGGGGCTGAGGTATGGGAGGGATGTAAGGTGCAGGGATCAGGGCAGGGGGCTGGGGTGTGTGTGAGGGGGGTGCAGGGATCAGGGCAGGGGGCTGGGGTGTGTGTGAGGGGGGTGCAGGGATCAGGGCAGGGGGCTGGGGTGTGTGTGAGGGGGGTGCAGGGGTCAGGGCAGGGGGCTGGGGAGTGTGTGAGGGGGGTGCAGGGATCAGGGCAGGGGGCTCGGGAGTGTGTGAGGGGGGTGCAGGGATCAGGGCAGGGGGCTGGGGAGTGTGTGAGGGGGGTGCAGGGATCAGGGCAGGGGGCTGGGGAGTGTGTGAGGGGGGTGCAGGGATCAGGGCAGGGGGCTGGGGAGTGTGTGAGGGGGGTGCAGGGATCAGGGCAGGGGGCTGGGGTGTGTGTGAGGGGGGTGCAGGGATCAGGGCAGGGGGCTGGGGTGTGTGTGAGGGGGGTGCAGGGGGCTGGGGTTGTCGGGCGCTCCCAGCCCACTGCTCAGAGCGGCTCACGGCAGGGGGCTGGAGGGGTTATGCCCTGATTCCACTCCCCGTCCCCACGGCCCCCGTCCCCACCTCGTCTCAGGCTCCTCCCCGGAGCAGTGAGTGCACTGCAGCTCCTCTTCTCCCCCTCCCGCATAAGGGCTATCAGCTGATCGGCAGCAGGGAGGGGAGGAGGATGGGTAGGAAGGAAGCATGCTGGGGGAAGAGGCGGGGGAGGGGGGAGCTTGCCTGCCCAGCAGCAGGCAGGACCAAGCTTCTTCATCCTTCCCCCGGGGTGAGGGGGGAGCAGGCCGGGGCTGGCAGGATTTTTAATGGCACACTGCTGCCTGCCGGGGTCCTGGCCTGGGTTCGGCAGTGGGCTGAGCGGGGCTGGTGGCTGGAACCCAGCAGGCAGCAGTGTGTCATTAAAAATCGGCTCGCGTGCCGTCTTTGGCACGCGTGCCATAGGTTGCCCTGAGCTATATTAATAACAACATGAAAAACTGATGATAAAATCTAAATCCGTAGTTTCTCTGAGTGGACAACTGCTGTTATGGCATATCTAATTCACGATTCATTTTGGTCAATTTCACACTCAGAGGGTTTTAAAAATTGTGAATGATTTCAGATATTTAAATCTGAAATTTCACGGTGTTGTAATTGTAAAGATCCTGCCCCAAAAAGAAGTTGTTGGGGGTTGCCAGGTTATTGTGGGGTGAGTTGCGGTACTGCTACCCTTACTTCTGCGCTGTTGGTTGTGGGGTGCTGCCTTCAGAGCTGGGCACCTGGCCAACATCTGCCACTTTCTGGCTGCCCAGCTCTGAGGGCAGCACAGAAGTAAGGGTGGCAATACCGTGACCCCTCCTTGCGATTCCCCTGCAACTCTCTCAAATTGGGGGTCCTGACCCAAAAGGAACACAGGTCTCCCCCCATGAAATCTGTGGAGCATAGGGTAAAAGCACACAAAAAATCAGATTTCATGGGGGGAGACCATATTTCATGGTCCATGATGCATTTTTCATGGCTGTGAATTTGGTAGGGTCCTTACTGATGGGAGAGATCATGCACATCCCACTCAGGACTGGCTTTGCTCTGAGTATTCTGCACTGGGGCATAAAACGCTCTTACGCTGGCCCTTGGGTTGTTGGGTGGAAGGGACTGGATGACCTAATTTGTCACTTCCATTTCTAACTTTTTCCCCCCTGAAAGTAAGGTTTTATTGCACTTTCTATGAGTGTCTGGGATACACTGGCAAAAAGCCAGGTGCGTAATGTATATTCTGCACAAAATAGCTTCACATTATGATAGCCTCCAACAGCATAGACAAAAAAGTCTGTTTCCATCAAATCAATGCAGGTAACTGGGAACTCTCTCAAATAAATTCCAGGTCCCTTCCATCTCTAACTTCTTTTCAGTGGGCATATTTCTTAGCTACAGTTTAGAATTCCTAACTGTGTCGGATTAGAGCCCTGCAGTAGATCTCTGAGAACCCGCCCCCATAATGGGGGGGGTAAAAATTCAACAAACAATGCGGGTGGAAGTGGGTGTTGCAAGATGCAACAGAAGCAGATTAAAACAATAGTCCTGTGCTAAGTTCTGTGTCAGACTTCTAAGTTCTCCATGTTTGGATCTCTCTTAATTGCTTTTGCTGTGCTGATGATTGTGTATAATGGCTGTCTAATGTAGGTGACTGTGTGTATCTTCGATAGAGATTAGCAAGATCAGGCAGCACCTCTGATTTCAGATTGCTAGATGTAGCCTTTTTATGAGGTCATCTATAACTAAGAAGTGCATTAACGCACTCATATCCAGGTACGACATTTCTGATTGCAGCATAGGGAAAAGTGTGTGTTTATATATGCATAACTGCTTAATTGTGGGTGAATAAATATTTTCTTCAAATCCTCAAAAAAAATCACCTCTAAGCTGAGGGAAAGCTTGGAAAATTTCAACCTGAAAAGAATTAGTTTTATTAAGTAATGAATAACAGAAATAAGTGAATTAGAATGGGTATCTTAAACCAGTGGTTCTTAACCAGGGTACGCAGAGGTCTTCCGGAGGTAATCAACTCATCTAGGTATTTGCCTAGTTTTACAACAGGCTTCGTAAAAAGCACTAGTAAGTCAGTACAAACTAAAATTTTGTACAAACAATGACTTGTTTATACTGCTGTATATACTGTACACTGAAATGTAAGTACACTATTTATATTCCAATTGATTTATTTTATAATTATATGGTAAAAATGAGGAAGCAATTTTTCAGTAATAGTGTGCTGTGACACTTTTTTGTATTTTGTAAGCAAGTAATTTTTAAGTGAGGTGAAATTTGGGTTATGCAAGACAAATCAGACTCTTGGAAGGGGTACAGTAGTCTGGAGAGGTTGAGAGCCACTGTCTTAAACTATAGTATGTGCTACCCTCACATGCTGCTATAAAGCATTAGAGGGAACAATAGGATGCAGACGTTCTTAGAATAAAAATCTGGGGCCTGCTACGTTTAGCAGAGTTCTTAAACACATGCTTAACTTTAAGCATGTGCGTAGCCCTATTGATTTCTGCGGGGCTGCTTATATACTTAAAGGTTAAGCATGTGCTTTGTGAAATCTAGGTCTGAAAGGCTGCTTGTATGGCTATTAGTATTAACACAATGCAACCAACAAAGTTTAAGTCTGCAGGCATCCTTTGAGCTGGCTTCTATGATGTCATTGTTTGACCATAAAGGCTTACTAACACTTACAGGGGTTGTGGGCAGACATTTCTGTTTTCAAAGTGCAACTGCCCAGAGCAGCTTTCAGAATCTACATCGGCATAGATGAGAAGAGGCTAAGTATGACGTTTTATGAACTACATGCTACAGTGCAGGACAACTTCTTATGGAATGGTGGTAGCCTCCCTAGAGTTGAGGTTGAAACTAGCTTCTTGCTATAAATCTGACTTTAAATCTTTTCTCCAAAAGAGTGCAAAAACAAACCAGTGTCTCTAAAACTTTTATATGCTGCATCTCATCTCAAACTTTTCTTGTAGTCTTAGTAGAATTCAGAAAAGTTAAAAATAATTTTCCTGTCATTCACTTGCAATCACCCAAAAGTAGTTAGAGATTTTTTATTTTCAAGATGGTTTGGGCTACATCAAATTCATTTTGATTTTTGTTCACATTGTTGACAAATGCCAATTTTGCGCGGCGGGAGTGTACCACAGGGGGAGCATTTCACTGAAATAGTTATTTTTAAGTGTATATAGAGCAATATTTTAAAAAGTAGACTGACCTCATCCTGGCTTCAGGTTCTGCTGCTGTTGTCACTGACCTTAGCCAGAGGTGAGAGGTAGGACAGGGATGAGAATTTAGGAGGTGGCATGGAGGTGTACCTGCAATGAGTATGGGGAGAAAAGGAGCAGCAAATGGCAAGTTGAAAGCAGGGAAGAGTTATGTAGGGGTACTAAGACACAAGTGTTGTGTGTGTAAGGATCTGGAAGACGTATGAGGGGGCTTGTGCAGGGGACTATGGCGGTGATGGAGAATTCTGGGGAAGATAAAGGGGTATGGAAATGAGTGCAAGGTGTTGGAGGGCATGGAAAGCAGGGTCCACGTATGTGCAGGGGACTGGGTTGAAGTTATTCTGACTGAGCTATAATTCCTCTAGGTTCCACTTTTTAAATATAGGTACTATATTTGCCCTTCTCCAGTACTCTGGATTTCACCCATCCTCCATGAGTTCTTGAAGATAGTAGCTAATGGTTCTGAGATTGCTTCAGTTGGTTCCTTAAGTACCCTAGGATGAATTTCATCAGGCCCTGCCAACTTGAATACATCTCACATATTCTTTAATCTGTTCTTCCCCTATTTTGGCTTGTGTGTTCCTTCCTCTTTTTTGATAATATTAATTGTGTATCTAGTCACCATTAACCTTTTTAGTGAAGACTGAAGCAAAATAGGCGTTAAGCACCTCAGCTTTCTTAAGCAGAGGATCTTTGCTTTCCTTTGTCTTTCCGTTGCTACTAGTGTATTTAAAGAACCTCTTCTTATTGTCTTATATGTCCCTTGCTAGGTGTAACTCATTTTTTCCCTTAGCCTTTCTGATTTTGTCCCTACATGCTTGTGCTATTCTTTTGTACTCCTCCTTAGCAATTTGTCTGTTTCCTTTTGATTTTAAGATAAGTAGAGCACTCCTAATGGAGGCATATTGGCTTCTTACTATTCTTCCTATCTTTCCTTCACTTTGGGATAGTTTGCAGTTGTGCTTTTAATATTGTCTCATAGTGAAACTGCCAGCTCTCCTGAACACCTTTATCCCTTAGATTTTCTTCCTATAGGACCTTACTGTGACGGGTTGGATCCCTGGGATGTCACCTGGTGTGCCGGGCTAGGCACACTGAGGCAGACTATTCTGCCAGCCTGGGCCCCCTTTTATCTGGTGTTGCTCGGCTAGGCTTTCCAGCCAAGCACGCAGTCAGCACAGAGAGACAGAGATCCGCTCTGAGAAGGCTCCGCCTGAGGGGCTTGCCACAGCACCCAGATGTCTACTCCACCTTGGAGTACAAACCCAAAATTATATGAAATGCGCCTTTTCCCTCGATGTGGAGGAGGTTATGCACAACTTCTTCCCCCCCCCATTAGAAATCACATAAACTGGGTTATATTGTAAACCAGAAATAAATGTATTAACTATAACAGGTGTATTTTAAGTAATTAAGGAGGTAGCAGACAGAACAAGGCAGATTAGTAAGAAAATAAAACAGAGCACGCAAACTAAGCTTAATACATACACTAAAGAAACTGGATAAATGTAACTTCTCACCCTAAATGTGGTTCTAATAATCTTCTTCACAGGCCAGATGTGCTTCCAGCATGGGTCCAGTTCTTTCCCCCAGTTCAGTCTTAGTTGTTTCCAGCAGTCGTCTGGGGTGGGGTAGCAGGGGAGAACTGATGACCTGGATTACCTCACTCCCCACCCTTAAATAGGATTTGCATAGGGCGGGAGTCCTTTTTTCCCTAATTTGACCTCCTCCCCGTGCCCCCCCCCCCCCCGTGGAAAAGTACAGAATTCAAGATAAGTTCCAGTATCAGGTGACATGGTCACATGCTTCTGTAGCCCCCCCCATCCCCCCCAGCCATTCTTCACAGGTTAACCAACACATGCACAGGAAGACTAAGCTCTTTTACGCTCCATTGTCTCTAGCTGATGGGCTGTCAGCAGTATCAGGCTTGTTCATTGTTGTCCCTGAAGTGTTAGCAGGGGGGCTTCATCCAAAATAACATAGTTGAAATATAGATACATAGTCAATATTACTAGCTTCAGATACAGAAATGATACATGCATACAAATTGGATTATCTCATTCAGTAAATCATAACCTTTCCAATGACATCTCACATGAGCCATCTTGCATAAATTATATCTGTTATGTCATATTCATATCATAAGCATATTTTCATAAAGAATATGGAGTATAATGTCACACTTACCAGTTCTGAGTTTTAGTCTGCTTTTTTGAAGTCCATTGTCCTTATTCTGTTGTTTTTACTCCTTCCTTTCCTTAGAATAATGAAATCATCATTTCATGATCACTTTAACCCAAATTGCCTTCCACCTTCAGATTCACAACCAATTCCACCCTGTTGATCAGAATCAAGTCTCAAAAGGCTGTCCCCATGGTTTCTTGCTCCACTTTCTGAAACAAAAAGTTGTCCCCAATAATTTCCAGTAAATTCTTGAAATGTACGTGTAAAGTCCCAAATTACAAACAGGTCTTGTGTTTTGGGTATTTGTTGTTTGTTCTAGAAATGCCTCATCTGCCTGTTCTTCCTGACATCACTCTGTCTCTCACCCCCTTTTTTTTCTTTTCTTTCTTGACCCAGAGACTTCCAACTGGTCTGTCTCTTGCCTTCTTTTGGACTTCAGCATGAGTGTATATTTTCTTGGTGTATAATGCAACACCATCTTTCTTTTTTCCCTGCCTGTCCTTCCTGAACAAGCTCTACCCCCTATAGCAATATTCCAGTCATGAGATTTATCCCACCAAGTCTCTGATGTCAGTTAAGTCATAATTTAGCTTGTGTACTAATACTTTCAGTCAGGGTTGGCAATTTCCCAGGAAAAAACTAGTTTAGTTCAGAGTGCTGGTAATCGTGGTTTAATCCGGGAAAGTGAAAAGAATAAAATTATTATTAAAATAAACTAATGAAAATTAGGGACAAATATTGAGCAATTTGATATTAGTTTTGCAGTAATATGGTCCTTTTTATTTTATTTCCTTTAATTAAAATTAAAAGTAGAAGCTGTATGCTGTTGCCTTGGCTACCTCAAACAGAAACTGAAACTTCGGAACTGGGGAATTCCCCTTCTTTGTTCAGCAATGAAAATGAAGTTTGTTTAGCAAACAATGAAGGGGAATTCCCAGATTCAGAAGTTTGTTTCTGTTTGAGGTAAACTGCCAAATAAACTGTCCAGTCCAATACTTGATGTGATTGGCTGGAGTGGCAACTGAACTCAGTGTCTCAAGTCAAAATATTTCAATATGAACAAATGTGAAAAACCACTTGATCCAATTCATGGTTATTTTGAGAAAGTTCATGAAGATGGCAAAGAGAGTCTTAGATGCAGAAGTTGCAAAGAAAAAGTAAGTGGGAAGGCAGACTGTATGAGGAAACATTTTGCAAAATGCTGTGAAAAGAGCAAAGAGACACCGGAACCACTGACTTTGGCTAGATGTATGTGAGCATTAGAATCAGACTGAAGATGAAGGTACTTGCCATTGCCAAGAATGTCAAAAGAAAGCCGCACGCAGGTCAGCCAAAGACAACGAGGAGGAAATGTCACAGTTTTTCATCCACAAATGGATGTGTGTGTAACAAAAGCAACTCCAGAATTGAAACAAAGTGTAGACTTAAAAATTGCAGCATTTTTTTTTATGGATGTAAAATTCCCTTTTCTGTTATCGAGCATCCAGTTTTTCAAGCAATGATCATCTTCCTAAGGCCAGACTAGAAAGCACCCGTCGAAAGCAGGCAGCAGGTGAACAGTTAGATTCAGTTACTAATGGTTTAAAGGTGGAAGCACTCAACAGATTACATGGAAAAGCAGTTACGTTACTTCAGTCATCTAGTATTAATATGCACAATGATCCAGTGATAGCTAACTGTGGTTTCTGTATCAGTGATTGATACTGGAAGCAGTAAGAAAACTGGGAAGTACCATGCTACACTGGAAAGAGAAGCCAAAGCATTAGCAAATGAACTGTCATTGTGTTAAGAGCTACCTGACCGACAATGAGAAAAAGATGTGAAGTATGAGAAGTGATTTGGAACAAGATGGCAACACTTAGATTATATATGTATGGATGTGCATCGCATTTGTCGAGGTAGATTTAGCCAGACCTTTCATGAAGTGCTTTGATGAAACATGCTATAAATTTGCAACGTATTTTCGTAATACTGGTTAAAAGAATGCCAAGTTCTGTTAAGACTCAAATCATGGTGACAGACAATGGAAAAGTCAAATAACATGTCTGGAAACATAGAATTGTAGGACTGGAAGGGACTTCGAGAGGTCATCTATTCCAGTCCCCCGCACTCATGGCAGGACTAAGTATTATCTAGACCAGGGATGGGCAAACTTTTTGGCCCAAGGGCCACATCGGGGTTGCAAAACTGTATGGAGGGCCAGGTAGGGAAGGCTGTGCCTCCCCAAACAGCCTGGCCCATGCCCTCTATCTGCCCCCTCCCACTTCCTGCCCCCTCAGAACCCCCGACCCATCAAACTCCCCCTGCTCCTTGTCCCCTGACCGCCTCCCCCGGGACCCCACCCCCTATCCAACCCCGCTGCCCCCCGCTCCCTGTCCCCATACAGGCCCCCCGGGACTCCCAGGCCTATCCAACCCCCCATCCCCTGACTGACCCCCCCCCCCCCCCCCCACAATCTCTGCCCGATCCAACCCCCGCCCCCTTACCATGCCGCGCAGAGTGGCAGGAGCTCGCAGCTGTCCGGCTGGAGCCAGCCACGCCACCCAGAGCACTGGTGGTGCAGTGAGCTGAGGCTGCGGGGGGACAGCTGCGGGGGGACAGCAGGGGTGGCATTGGGGGCTAGCCTCCCTGGCCAGGAGCTCAGGGGCCGGGCAGTACTGTCCCATGGGCCGGATGTGGGCCGTAGTTTGCCCACCTCTGATCTAGACCATCCCTGACAGGGACGACTGTTTGCTCATATTTAGCTTGTGATCCACTATCACCCGCAGATCCCCTTCTGCAGGACTCCTTCCTAGGCAGTCATATCCCATTTTGTGTATGTGCAACTGATTGTTCCTTCCTAAGGGGAGTATTTTGCATTTGTCCTTATTGAATTTCATTCTATTTACTTCAGACCATTTCTCCAGTTTGTCCAGACCATTTTGAATTTTAATCCTATCCTCCAAAGTGCTTGCAATCCTTCCCAGCTTGGTATCATCTGTAAACTTTAAGTGTACTCTCTATGCCATTATCTAAATCATTGATGAAGATATTGAACAGAACCAGACCCAGAACTGATCCCTGTCGTTCCCCACTTGATATGCCCTTCCAGCTTGACTGTGAATCACTGATAACTATTCTCTGGGAACAGTTTTCCAACCAGTTATGCACCCACCTGATAGTATCTCCATCTAGGTTGTATTTCCTTAGTTTGTTTATGAGAAGGTCGCGCAAGACAGTATCAAAAGTCTTAGGCCCTGTCTACAGTGGCAAGTTTCTGCACAGTAAAGCCAATTTCTGCACAGTAACTCCCAAGGTGTACACACTGCCAAGTTGCAGCGCTTTAAAAAAACCACCCCAACGAGAGGCGTAGAGCTTTCTGCTCCAGGGCTACAGTGCTGCGGTGCCAGTGCAGACACTGTGGTGATTCCAGCACTGCGATTGGCCTCCGGGAGGTGTCCCACAATGCCTGTTCTCGCCTCTCTGGTCATTGGTTTGAACTCTACAGCCCTGCCCTCAGGTGACCAACCATCATCCACATCCTGTAAATTCCTTTGGAAATTTGAAACTCCTCTTCCTGTTTGCTCGGTGACGTGTGCAGTGGTCTCAACGAATCTTTCCAGGTGGCCAGGCCTGCTCCACACACCAGGTGATCCCCCGTTAAGAGCAATGTCGAGCTGCTTGACTTCATCAGGGTTTGAGGAGAGCAGGCTGTCCAGTCCCAGCTGCACTCCAGCTGTAGGAATTATGACACCTACAGACAGATTTCACGACGCATGACCAAAAGGGGCCATGACCGGGGCACACTGCAGCGCAGGGTCAAAGTGAAGGAGCTGTGGAACTCCTACCACAAGGCTCAGGAGGCAGACCGCTGCTCCGGTGCTGCCCCCACGAGCTGCCGGTTCTGCAAAGAGCTGGACGCAATACTCGGTGGTGACTCCACCTCCGCTGCGAAGACCGCTGTGGATACTTCGGTGGCTTGCATGCCACTCGAGAGTGGACTGAGCCAGGAGGAGGAAATCCTGGACAAGGATGTGGAGGGGGAGGGGAACCCAGAGGCAGAGGATGACTCAGAGGCCAGAGATACATGGAGCCAGGAGCTCTTTTCTGCCCCAGAGGAGGCTGGTCAGTCACAGCTGTCAGAGTTTGGCGAAGCGCAAAAAGGAGAGGAGGCCCCTGGTAAGTGGATCTGATTTTGGGAATTGCTGAAGTGAGTTGTTGGGGGCCGGAGGGCTGCAGAAAGCAGGCTTGTCCCCCGCCGCGTGCCTAGTCTGAGCAGCGGAACAGGCTGTTGATTGACTCCCTCACTTCATGGGAATCTCCCTCAGAGATCTCCAGGAGACTCTCATGGAGATACTGGGCAACCTGCTGTTGCATGTTCTTCAGCAGAGCTGCTTTGTTTCTTGCCCCATTAATGGTAACTTTCCCGCGCCACTGTGCTATCACGCGTGGGGGCGGGGCATTGCTGCACAAAGGCGAGCAGCATAGGGACCAGGGCAGAAGCCACAGGTTTGGAGAAGACCCTCCCTTGATTCCCTGCCCACCCTCAGCAGTGAGATATCTTCCAGAAGGATCATATCCTGTGGAAAGTGTGGGGACAGGAATGATTATCAGGCCCCACCTATGGTGCTGGCTCTCCCCAAGAGCCATGTGCCCAGTGTACAGCAGGGTCAGGGAAGAGTGATTTACCCTGCCCCTGCAGCTGCTCACCATTTTGGGGGTCTTGTGGCTCGTGTGCTTGCCTGGGGTCAGCCAGTTCGTAACAGGTATATGAGTACTGGCTGTGTTTTAAATCACTGAATCAGTGTTCTGTGTTGCAAACAATACTGCTTTTTAAAATGTTGCGTTTAAACTTCACAGAGATGATCTTGGGAGCCCAGCCTCCCCCTTTTTTATTGGTGGCCGAACAGTTGCACAGAATTAGAAAGCTGCCATAAAGAACTAGGGAGGACTTTCTGCGTGAGGTTATGATGCACTCAGCCACTGAGAAACAGGAATTGAAGGAGTGGCGGGACAGCGAGAAGAGGGACCGAAAGGAGTATGCAGCACGCCAGAATGAAGCCACGAAGTGGCACTTAAAGATTATGGAGCGCCAAGCAGACACGCTCCAGGCGATACTAGCTCTTCAAACCGAGCAGCTCTGTGCCCACCCTCCCTTGTAGCCACTGTTGCAAAACTGTTTCCCGTGTGCCCCCCAGACGCATCCAACACACTCTTATCGACCTCCTGGCTCCAGTCTATACCAGTGACATTCCACTCCTCCCCCCTCACAGCCCAGCACTGTAGACTCCCACTACTGACTGCACTCAACACCCATCCCTCTGCAGTTTGGCCCTCCTGAAGTACAGTACCCACTGCATTGTACTCCAAAGGAGAAGGTTGGATATAATCCCTGGACATACACAAATCTTTAGCTCTCCTGGAACCCCTCCTCCTCCTGAGACCTTCCCTTCCCCCGTCCCCCTCATTGCTGATGGTTTTTTTATTTGACTCTCTCCTCTGGTTGTTATCTTTTAATGAAAGAATTGTGTTGGTTTGAAAGCAATCTTTATTCTATTAACTGAAAGCAAAAAGAGCCCTGCAAAGCAACATACAACTATGTTAAACCCACTTATTGCATTGTCTGCACCAATCACCTCCTACTATTACAAGCACTGCACTCCCAAGCATAGCAAAAATATTAGTGGCTTTCAGCTTCAGCTTGCTGCCTCAAGGCATTCCTGATCCTTATGGCCCTGCTCTGTGCCCCTCTAGTAGCCCTGATCTGTGGCTGTTCACACTCAGCCTCCAGGTGCTGAACCTCTGAGGTCCAGGCCTGAGCGAAGCTTCACCCTTCCCTTCACAAATATTATGGAGCATGTAGCTCACGGTTATAAGTATAAAAACGTCATCATTGGCCAGGTCCAGCTTCCCATAGAAGCAACGCCAGCGGGCCTTTAAATGGCCAAAAGCACACTCAACAGTTATTCTGCACTTGCTCAGCCTGTTGTTGAACCACTCCTTGCTGCTGTCAAGCTGACCCGTGTATGACTTCATAAGCCACGGCATTAAGGGATAGGCGGGGTCTCACAGGATCACAATGGGCATTTCGACTTCCCCTACGGTCTGGGAAGAAAGTCCCTGCTTGCAGCTTCCTGAACAGGCCAGTGTTCTGAAAGATGCGTGCATCATGCACCTTTACAGACCAACCTGCGTTAATGTCTGTGAAAAGCCCACAGTGATCCACAAGCGCATGGAGAACCATTGAGAAATACCCCTTCCGATTATTGTACTCGGTGGCTAGGTGGCCTGGTGCCAGAATTGGAATATGCATGCCATCTGTCGCCCCTCCGCAGTTAGGGAAGCACATTTGTGCAAAGCCATCCACAGTGTCATGCATGTTGCCCAGAGTCAGGGTCTTTCAGAGCAGGATGCGATTAATGGCCCTGCACACTTCTGTCAACACGAGTCCAATGGTAGTCTTTCCCACTCCGAACTGATTAGCGACCTATCAGTAGCAGTCTGGGGTAGCCAGCTTCCACAGTGCAGTCACCACGCGCTTCTCCAACATCAGGGCAGCTCTCATTCTCATGTCCTTGTGCCGCAGGGCTGGGGCGAGCTCATCACAGAGTCCCATGAATGTGGCTTTCCTCATCCGAAAGTTCTGCAGCCACTGCTCGTCATCCCAGATGTGCATGACTATGTGATCCCACCACTCAGTGCTTGTTTCCTGAGCCCAAAAGCAGCGTTCCACTATGGTCAGCACATCTGTGAATACCACAAGCAATCTCGTGTCGTAGCTGCTACGTGTGGTGAGAACAATGTCACACTCCTCTTGCCTTTGCAGTTTAAGGAATAACTCTGCTGCCACTCATGACGTGTTAGTGAGAGTGAGCAGCATACTGGTCAACCGTTCGGGATCCATTCCTGCAGCCCGAAGAGGCAGGGCACGCAGTACACAAATGGTTGAAAGATGGTGCCAAACGTGGACGGAAGATTGCTGTGATGTGAAGCAATGCATCACGGGGCATTGGGACAGGACCCAGGATGCCCCGCAACCCCCTCTGCTTTCCCACAAGTCAGTGGCAGAAGAGAAAGAGGTGCTCTGTGGGATAGCTGCCCAGAGTGCACCACTCCGAATACCGCTGCAAGTGCCACAAGTGTGAACATGCTATTGCACGGGCAGCTGACAGTGTGAACACACAACAGCGGTTTCTCTTCAATGCTCTCTGAGCGGCGCTGTAACTCCCAGCGCTGTAACTCTGCCAGCGTAGATGTGCCCTTACTAAAGACAAGATATACCACATCTATCACTTCCCCCCATCCACAAGGCTTGTTATCCTGTCAAAGAAAGCTATTAGGTTGGTTTGACAGGATTTGTTCTTGACAAATCTATGCTGACTGTTACTTATCGCCTTATTATCTTCTAAGTATTTGCAAATTGCTTAATTATTTGCTCCATTATCTTTCTGGGTATTGAAGTTAAGCTGACTGGTCTGTAATTCCCCGGATTGTCCTTATTTCCCTTTTTATAGATTGGTGCTATATTTGCCCTTTTCCAGTCCTCTGGAAACTCTCCTGTCTTCCATGACTTTTGAGAGATAATCACTAATGGCTCAGATATCTTTTCAGTCAGTTCCATGAGTATTCTAGGATGTATTTCATCAGGCCCTGGTGACATGGTGATATGTTTAATAATCAGCCGCATTATCTCAGGATTGTGAGTGATCATGAGGCAGAACTTGATGATAGGGTGGTCAGTATAATTGATGATCAAAGTATTTACCAAGAGGGAAATAACTTGATAAGTCAATTGAAACCAGTTGCAGTGGCACTTGACGGACTCCAAAGGAACACATCAGTAATTGCTGCAGTGTGCAAAGTATAGCTGGGTCTCCTGATAAATGAAGATGTTGCACCATGCAAAGTAAAAGTACAAAAGAGATTTCCTGAGGCATGGCCAACCTCCTTCATGCAAAATATGCAGGAAAGAAATTTGTCAGCTGAACAAGAAGAAATTGCAAGACAGTGGTTGCTCAGCAAAAATCCTGACTTTCTGCCATATTTACTTGCATTTAAAATAGAAGAATTGCTGTGTCCAAAATCAATGTTTTCTTCCGCCATCAAGGAAAAAGCTTTCCCTTTAATATAGTGGGAAAAATCTAAAGAATGCTGATTTTCCATCTGACTTCATAAAACTGGTAGTACAATTGCATGTGTCTCAAGTTCAGCAAGCATAGAACAAATCTTTTCAACTTTGGATACATCAATTCAAAACTGAGGAATCGGCTCAGGCTATCTGCTTCATCAAATTTGGTCTTCTGCTACAGAATGCTGTGTGGCCAAATGGACCTGGACTTGTAGTCTACAACTCTGCATGTTTCTGATTGCTTAATGCTTCAAACCTACTGCTGTGGATTATTGTCATTTTCATATAATCGAATGCTTTTGACTTTTGTTTACATAATATTGAAAATATGAAATGAGTCATGATGTGCGACTTCCTTGGAAAAATATCCAACCAAAATGTATACAGACATCCTGACATTCAATATTATAACAACATACATTAGTATTACGCTCACTGCAGTTTTACTTTTTATTTGTACAACCCTGAATTAATCTCTTGATCTATTGCCAGGTAAGCACAACTTGAATATGTAACTAAAACTAAGTGTAATGTGTGTGTGCATTAATGTAACAATTTTTAAACTGGAAAATGTCTTAAACTGGGACTAGCTGGTTTTTCCTGAGGTGGTAAAAGGCGAGATTTTACCTGGTAAAAACCACCTCTGGAAAATACCATGCCACCCTTGTTTTCAGTTCTTCCTGTTTGTTCCCAGTACTCCTTGCATTTGGGTATAAACATTTGTCATCTTAATCCTGTCTAGTTTTTAAATGTTTCGTTTGTTGGTACTTCCATCACGTCCCTTCCATAGTCTCTTAAATCTCACTTAATAAGTTTCCTGAATTTTTCTTAATTACATCCAACCACTCCAAGTTATATCCCCTTGGGCACCTCTCTGAAAGTCCTTCTTTGAACTTCCCAAATGTAGATTTATCCAGCTGTAATCTGAGATCTGCTTTGCTTTGATCTCACTGACTGAAGCCTGTGTGCCAGTTGCACTAGTTTACAGCACTTTGCTAGCCTTTTGGTAGCTCTGTAATTAGCAGAGTGCTTTAAACCCCTCCAATTAGTCTTTAAACACGAGACAGAAAACAGTTATTTTGGTTTTTTTTTTCAGAGTATGTCACATCTTCTCCTACTGATTTGACTTAAAACTGTCTGAAATCTTTGGAAACCAATGAAACATATGGCAGGCTTGAGTTTGAGAAATCTACAGGTATTGGATCTACAACTTTATTCAGTCATCTTCTCAGTCCCCCACAGTTTTGGTGGAGAGGTCTTGGACCCTCTGTATTAAATGTTTGTGAGTCCAGTGTATGACAACTTGGATTGTAAACAGGTCAAAACTCCTAACCTCTCTGAAATGTGTAGGTTTGGGGGATGTGTGAATCTGTCAGCAGTGGGATGCAAGAGATGCAGGGGGTGGGGGGGGCGATTAAGAAGTGGAGGAATGCGCTGAGACGTTATCTGGAGCTTTCTCTCAGAAGGTATAGTGGCTGGGGTTAAAGCAGCTGCAACTGACCTTTCAATGACCTTTAGCGTGTTAAGTCAGGGACATAGTTCTCCCTTTACAGTGCTTGTGTGACAGCAATCAATAAGCAACAAATGGCAGTGTGGGTTACACAACAATGAGTTATGTGCAATGCTGGCACTGTGCTCATGCATGCTAGGGTTGGTAGTAAAAGCTCCCCGAGGGATCTTACAGGAAGGCAGCCAACCCACTGGAGACTTTATACTTGCTTGAGTGTTTATAATTGAAAGGTAAAGAAGTTTGGGAATTATTGTTTATCTTTTCCAAAGGAAGTGCTTTTTTTGTGTGTGTGTGCGCCATGGCAAACTCCCAAGTTGATGCCAAGCCACACATCTTTCACTTTAATAAGCTGAACAGACAGACACAGGAGGCTGGCTAGCAATGACTTTTCTTGTGTATTGGGAGAATGAATGGGCTGGGACGGGAGAATTTGCTTGTGTGTGTGTGTGCGCACGTGTGACAAGAGTGAGAGAATTGTATGCTCATGAATGAGCTGGATTGAAAGCCCTGAACACGCTGCCTTCTGTTTATCCAAAGAACAGGTATAGCAAAGGCAACAGCAGTATATGAACCGCCATCGGTTAGGGATCTCGGGCACTACTGATCTGCATTAGATTCAAGCCAGTGCCCTAGAGGGGAACAGCTCTGCATCCTATTAGTCTTCTGAGTTAACCATTTCCCTCACCTCATCTTTACTTTTTTTTTTCTTATACTCTCTCCTTGTTTTCTTTCTTTTCCCCTAGTCTGTGTGGTTTATTACCCTTTTGCTTTATTCAGGTCACAAACCATCCACAGAAAAGGCTCTGAACAACTCTGTGACTGGAGGTCCTGTAAAGACACAACTCTGATATGCTTTCGCGACCATGAATTATGCAAGTTTTGTTGTTGGGGTTGTAACGGACTCATTACACAAGAGCTAACTCTGGTGGTCAGCAGTATTTCAGAGCTGGTGACCATCAGTGTGGATTAAAGGGCTGCCCTCCACAATTGTGTGTGTTTAATTTTGACGGGGCATGGTCTTGGCTCCCATTCAATATGTCTGCAGGGGAGCCTGGGGAGCTTTCCCATCATTGTTCTCTCTACTTCTCTAATGCAGTTTTCTATTCTGTCAGCATTTACACTCCATTCACTTCAGTACACTCTATCCCCTGGAACCACCACATGGGGATGCTTCTATGTCCATGTTTGTTTTTCAGGGTAACTGAAGAGTAGAATGCCGTTGTTTTCAGAAGAGTCTGGCAATGAGTCTAAAAACACTCATTTGGTAACAGGAACAGACTGGATTGGAGTAACAGCTGACACTGACGTGAAAGGCAGACTTCTCTTGACACTGTTCAGCGTAGGCTCTGTGGCTTATTGAGCTAGGCTCTTCAGGAGTGCTGAAGGGAATCATTTGCCTAATTTTGGGTCTTTGAATGCTTTCCTGGAAGCTCTCTGCAATGTTACTGTATTGATCTAAGCAGAGAGATTGGAAGTGAGGTGTAACTGAAACCTTTCCCTCCCCCACAAAATTATACAGATAAATGACTGCTAAGGGGGTTGGCATGCACATTCTGTATGTTGCAGTTCCAGGTGCTACAGTTCTTCTTGCTTGAATTCCTTATTTATTCCTGTTTCCTAATCTTTTGCATTTGCATGTCATCTGCCAATTTTTTTGATTCCTTTATCAGTGTGAAAAATATATTCCTCCTCTCTGTGTAGCTTCTTTAATGTAGAAAAATCTCTTGGTTCATCTCATTTTCATCTTCCAATTGCAATAAGATGACAGCTTTAAAGGACACTATCAACTCGAAAGTCACACTTGTGTCTGAAAATCAACTGCCTGCTCTAGTTACAGATAACCTTGGATAGCTATACTGGAAAGAAATTGAGTAGAAAAATATCTTTTTTTTTTTTTTTTTTTTTTTTTTGTACAGGTAACACTGTGTATAATCAATTTCAGTGTCCCTAGTGAGCACCTGTATACCATTATGCATCCATGCTGTGTGTTGTGTTTGTACAATTCCATTAAAAAAATCATATCCCTAACCAAAATGTCTATAACTGTACAAGAATTGTGTATAGGTCTGACCTTAGATTTTGCTGGAGCTGCCATATAAGTAATAGTATTATGTAATTAATCCTTTCCCTCTAGTGTGGCATACAATTTTTTACTTGCCCAAGATGAAGAGAACTTTTTTGACAAGTTAATAAATTTCCATTAGTCTCCATCTGGACAGGCAAGTAGATTTTGTGCTTTAGCTGGTAAACTTTCGTGGCAAGTTTCCACAGCTGTGTGGCAGTGTCATGCTAGAAGAAGTCTTGTGGGTGGGGCAAACGTGACTTAAGTGCTCTGATTTTATAGAAACCTTTTAACAATCATGCCGTTTCCACAATCACTTGTTCAGAATGGCTTTTATAATACAAAGAAATAAATACATTTCATTTAAAAACAAAACAGGTTCTTCTCTGACAGTAAAATTCTCTTACATCATTGCCACTTTTGAATTTTTTAAAGACAACTTATAATGGAAAAAAATAGTGCCCTTTTCCCTTGTTTGACTAATGAAGAAAATTCAAGGGTATCTGCTTGTTTTTTTTAATTGTAGAAATACCAGGCCTTGACTTTCCTGTGTTTGCTGGAGAGGTAGTGTGTTCAAAGGGATACTGGAAGTTGAGCAATTGTGGAGAAGAGCCTTTTAGTCAGAATGCTTAAAACTATTTGGTTTAACTCAAACATCTGACACATACTTAAGAGGAAAGTTTTGTGAAAGAGTCAGCATCCCTTTCAGTGGAAGGCTGGGAAAGCACTCTCACTCAGTCATTTAGACTAGTCCTCCAGCAAAAACAAGGAACACACAGATTTCTAAAATAAAAAGTAAGCAAGAACCTGTCTCAGGGTATGTGCCTTTTTACATAAACAAAGGGCAAAATCAAATGACGCCTATCACCACTAGCGCCCCCCAATAAGTCAGACTTGTTATTCAGTGAGCTCTGTTTGTTTTCTAGAGAAAACTGTTTAAGATTGCAAAGCCACAGATGCAGCTGTCTGGCGTGTGTCTCAGCAGAACTTTCTCTATCCAGAAAAGGAGTACGTGTGGCACCTTAGAGACTAACCAATTTATTTGAGCATAAGCTTTCGTGAGCTACAGCTCACTTCATTGGATGCTTATGCTCAAATAAATTGGTTAGTCTCTAAGGTGCCACAAGTACTCCTTTTCTTTTTGTGAATACAGACTAACACGGCTGCTACTCTGAAACCTTTCTCTATCCAGTGAGCCTATTGCCAGGGAGGGAAAGGGGATAGTTTGCTTTATGGCCATCTATCTTACTGGTAAGAAGTGGAGGCTATTCTGGGATTAGCCACTGGAGCTTAAATTGTAAACAGGTTGAGGCACTTACACAGATCTCTCCATAGATATTAACTTCGCCTTCTGAGTTTATGGATTCTGTTCATTGCTAGCTTGGCTAAAAATGGCTGGATGTTCTTAGCTGCTTCTGAGTAAATATAGCAGTTGACAGCTGTAGTGAATTAATGCACATGTAGAATCAGCCTAAAATTTGATGTTCTTCCTCTGCTAAACAGGAACCTGTACTTTTTAACGGAAGTGTTTAGTGCTATGGTAGGGGAGTGGGATTTCTGTGAAGGGAGTAGAGGATCCAACACACAGCACGCACAGAGACTTTAAGAAAGTTCAAACTTTCTGCAGATTGACCTTGTCAGGTAGAGCTTGACAAAGTCTTTGATCCCAGGTGACTAATTTGTCTGTCCAGACAGAAAGAACTTGCCTAGACAAGTCTGGGGACAAGTAGCTTTGCAACAGCTCTCGAAAATTCTGCCAGTTCTGTAAATCCTGTTACCTCTGTAACAGAATCATAGTTATTCGTAGCTTGTCTTGTATTTCCCGCTAGTTGCAAATGGGAATTGGGGTACAATAGGATAATAGCCAACTTTATAATTGGCTATTCAAGGGTTAATATATTGTATATTTTCATAGCACTTCTCGCCCCAAAGATTACAACAGCAGCTTACAAGATACAGTGATGTATACACATACAGCACCCCTGAAATGTGGACACATTTGTCTTGGAAAGCAACAACCACCTCAGCAACTAGTATACTGCACAGCAGTATGCAAGGATGAAAACGGGTTGACTGAGGAAAGCAGGACAAAGCCCTCTTCTCTTAAAATGCCTTGGCATCCTTTGTGTCCACACAGACCAGACTGGAATTCCTGTTTTGTTTTGGGGGTTTTTTTTTTGTAAGTCTTTCTGAAAGCTCCCCTGCACTCGCGTTCTGTCAAGTTTTTAATGTTGCGGCTGGAGCATGTTTAGACTATGAATTTAAAATCCCTTCATTTACAGATTAAACAGTGGAACCATAAATTTCATAACATGATGGAAGAAAATAATTGTGAGAATATGGCATTTTGGAAAGGGTTCCATGGAGTCTGATTGGTACAAGTGTACAATCTGGGGGCTGGACTTTGCCCACAAAGACCAGCACATACAAGTCCTATTAACAGTAATTATGGCACTTTGGGGTTCCAGTGGGTTGCAGTAGTTCTGTGAACTACCATTTCCAAGTGTCTCATACAGTGAATTTTTCTTCATACAAGAGCACATAATGTCAATCAATCTTGTCATCTTGGGTGTGGTTGCAGTGCTACTTCCAAATGGGAAGAGATTCCCAAAGCAGGACAGACAGTCTAGAAGGGAACTGGAATGAGCTACCACTAGCTTACTCAAATAAACACGTAACTCTCCTGTGAGCAAGCCAGGTATGATCTGAGTTTGCCACTTCCCTGCAAAGAAAGCACTGCTTTACAGATTAGTTAACCTCTGTAACTAGTTGGCACTGGTGATGTCAGCATGTCTCTTTGCCAACTTGGAATCCCATCTTGTCCCTATCAATTGATTATTTTCTGTTTCTGTAAGGACTCAGAGGGGTGGTAGCTGTCGCTAATATCACGATTGTGTTGAGCACCGGTAGCATGCTTAGAATTGTCCAAACATAAGATGCTCCTGTCTCATAGAGTGTGCAGTGAAGTAGTCTGTTCAATGAATAAGTGTGAGGCCATTGATGATAGGGGTTTAATGCAAATCTTTTTCCAGATCTGGAACTCTAGCTTCAAATCAGTCTGGTCACAGTGCAGGGGTGCAGTTGAAACTTTTGAGCTGAGGGTCACTGTACTTTCTCTTGCTGGAAACAGTGATAAAAATGAAGGGATGTCTTTTTGTGGGTGGGGCAGCAGGAGATAAAGGGGGAAATGAAATAGCAATCTGAGGTACTGTTTCAAGCTTTACAATGTAAATGCAGAGGATAACATTTTGTCTGCCGTTTTGAATACCTTACATACGACATACGGAAAGCCCCACTGTAAATGCTCTTTATGTGACTCTTGCTGCCCATCAGCAGCTCAGTAATACTACTTAACCCTTAACTTTTTCACTCTGTCCAGGCCAACTTTCCAGTTCAGCCATGTGGAGCCAGAAGCCTTTGATCAGATCAGAGATGAACACCCAAATTCCCTGTATTGGTGGCTACATTGCTTTCAAGGAGGCATGTAGTCACCAGCACAAGGAATTCTGAGGTACTTTTGTGATGGGAAGTCTTGGTGTTGCTCTGTGGGAAAGAATTTCTACCCACAGACATAAGGGATAATGGGGAGGCAACCCAGCTGAGGCTTAAACGATTTTCAAGGGGCCGTACAATAAATGTACGCACACTGCTGCTGCATAGCTTGATTTTTCCTTAGAACTGGGTGAATGGGAGCTTCTGCCTAGTCTCCAGTGGATTTTTGCTTACTGCACAACATGCTATTGTTGGTAGTCTGTTTGTAAGAGGGAGTAGCAGGTCAGCAGGATTTGGAGGTGCACTAAAAGTGCTGTGTGGGAAAGCCAGCACAATGCCTGTCTACACCACCTGGCAACATGCACTTTTGCTAATCATTCAGTATCTTGAACACCCAACTTAGATAATTGTACAAAAGGAGGCATCTGAATGAATGTTTGTGCCACTTGTGACTTGGTTTCAACCTGTTTTATTTTTTGTTTAGGGTCATCCAGCAGCCGCCACCCAAACCAGGTGACTCCAAAGAAGAGTGGCCTGAAGAACGGGCAGATGAAGAGTAAAGACGATGAGTGTTTTGGAGATGACATTGAGGAAATCCCAGACACAGATTTTGATTTTGAAGGGAATCTGGCTCTTTTTGATAAGGCAGCAGTGTTTGAAGAGATTGACACTTATGAGAGGAGGAGTGGCACTCGCTCCAGGGGTACCCCCAACGAGAGGCCAGCTCGCTACCGGCATGACGAGAATATCCTGGAATCAGAGCCCGTCGTCTACAGACGGATCGTCGTACCCCAAAATACTAACAAGGAATTCTGCACTGGTATGCTGGTCCTTTTACTTCTGAGGATGCTTATTCCATGGCTCCTCCAGGAGATAACTGGGAAGTGTTCCCACAGGGGGCATCTGTCACCTTAGTGCAACAAGCATGGCTATTCATTTACAGAGACTTGGATCCATGCACTTTACCACAGTATTTACATTATAACCCTCTTTATCTGCCATGTTTCAGACATCAAAAGCATAAAGGTAAAAGGGGATAAGCTTACAGTAGGGAACAAGGCCAGGATGTGGAGAAAAGGAGTTACAGTGGAACAGAGTTGTCTTGTGAACTATCAGACTAGGTTCATGTGACTTGTGACAATTGGAACCAAGGCTTAGCTTTCAGTAGCGTGGAGAGCCTGTGTGGATTGACCCCTAACTCTCAAGAGGGTTTGTCTCAGGATTCAGTACTTGTGACCATCTTGGCACTCTTGGTATGTTGCTTGTGATATGAGGCAGTACAGTTCATGAGCTTCTGATGTTCTGCCTGGGTTTGAATAGCATCTGCCAGTAAAGCTGCTAACATGCTTTAGTGTTTAAAGTTTGAAATCTAGTCAGTTTAAAATGATGAGTTGAAAGTAGTTTCAGGTACTACATGTATTCCTGAATGTCCATGTCCAAATGTTGTAGTTTTACAGTCATGCTCTTTTTTTAACCACTTTTGCCTGTTGCTGTGTGAAAGGTCCAGACGAACAGGAAACTGCATGTAGTGCTGTTAGGTGCACAAAACACATTTTGATAACTAGGGAGATGGACTAGATGGCCTAACACAAACATTTTCTATATTTAGATTCCACAACTACTAAAATCAAATATAACTCACTGACCCATACATCACTAACCCCTCAGTCTGACAGCTTGCTGTCTGCTAGGAAGGTATTGGTACTGGCATTGCAGGGGTGCATTCACACAGTTGGGGAAAACTTGCACAATAACTGCTTATACTATGCTTTGCACTAAACAGTGCTATTAACCTCTGCACAGGACCAGAAAGCGCAGGAGTGCTGCAGGTAGTATTGAGATGCACTGTTTGGGCCGCTTAAGGAATTAATAGGTTCGTCAACAGGATTTTACATGTTGAAAACTTCAAGTTAAAGGAACAGTCACCGCTTAAAAAAAGTCAAGTTTTACATTCTTGTAACAGCTCAGATTACTTTAAACGGAACGGGGAGGACGTGAGGGGGGAGGGATGTATCTCCCTGAGGCAAGTGTAGGATTGTTCCCTACTGCACAAAGCACTAGTAAGTGTTCAACTGGTTTTAAATACCGCAAGTGACGGTACTTCCAGCACTACCTCTGGGGACCAGTTCCTCAGGCTAAGAGATTTCACTATTGGGAAGCTTTCCTGATAATCTACCCGTATTTAGTGATAATTTCAACCCATTGCCACTCTTAGTTATACCCCCTTTTACTTCTATTAAATAGTTTCTTTCCCTTTTTGAGTGTACACGCTTCAAACATGTGCGGACAGTCTTCTATACCCTTAATTGATGCTTAGCTAAATGATACATAGTTATAAACGTCTTAATCTTATTTCCTCTAACCTCCTAATCATTCTTGTAGTTCTTCCTCTAGTACATTGGTATTTTTCTGGTGACGTGTTTAGCAGAACTGAACACAATATTCAGAGCCACCTAGACTATTACTTTCCTGTTGTTTGCCATGCCTTTGGATTTGTGACCCAAAATTTCATTGGCCTATCTTTGTTTTGCTATCGTGTTACCCTCCAGATAAACTCTGTCCCCCTGAGTCTGAGTATTTGTTTTTAGGGATATTCGGAGCAGGCCACCTTCTGCTTGCATGTAGGGAGTCAGTTGTTGGGGATGGAGAGATTACATGCAAGAGCAGTGTTAGGTGGGAGGTGCCATGGCCTGAATCACTTCTTGCTGCCGGGAATGAGTCTGCCAAACCTTATCTCTTTGTCTGCCTAATATAAACAAGTGGAGGATGGAGAGAATTTTCTCTTTGCCTGATCAAACTGCTGACACATCAGCTAGCCCTCACCTCTAGCATGAAACCAGTTAATCACAGAACTCAGTTTCAATCAACAAACGTGTGGTTTAAAAAAAAAAAAAGCCTGAAATGAATGTGCTGGACCTCAGCCAAGAAATTGGATCAGAGTTTATTTTGGAGCTGTAACCTAATGTGAAAATTAAGCAGGGAGTGTGTATAAGAGACATATAATCTAAAGGCCTGAATTTGAATTTGACAAAGGTTGGATAAACAGTTATTCTAACATACAGAGCATCTAGTACAGGAGGTCCTTGTTTCTTGTTGTGCGGTTTATTTCCTTCCTTATTTCTACTAAGATGTGTACAAACAAGACTTGTATTTATATTTATCCTGGTGACATCTTTTAATTCAACTAATGAGGTAAATCTCCCCATCTTTTCTAAGAATTGCATCTCCTAGAAGGCTATATCTTCATAACCTAATACTCGAGGGAGAAGGGGGGGGGGGCGGGTAAAAAGAGAGCAAAGCCAGAGTTTGGAAATGAAATCCTCTTCTCAACTTGGCACCCTCCTACCTCAGAACTGTTTTTGGCTCGTCAAGTGCTCAGTATATTAAACTAAGTAATGACTGAAAGGGGATCAGAGCAGTAAATTAGCTGCTCTTTTTGTTGCAGTGTGGGGCAGGGGAGAGGATAAGTGATTCTTGTCTGTATAGTTTCCATAACGCCTTAAAGTCTAGGATGAAAAGTAGTGTATAAAGCTAAGGGATGGCTCATTCTGCAGGGTCTTCCTAGCCTATATAGCTAACTTTCTGATGAGTCTTCCAGATGGAATTCTACCTTAGGGTTTTTTTTTTTTTTTTTTTTTGCAAACAGTCATTATACAGTAGGAAATCAATCAGACATTGAATTCCCTGTTTGTGCTTACTAGGGCACATCTGCAGTCCCTTGGGGGGGTGATAGAAAAGTTGCACTTCTCAGGGGTGGCAGGTTTGTAGAAATTTTGGTGGTGCCCAGAACCCACCCCCCACCTGCCTAGGGCTCTGGGAGGGAGTTTGGGTGGGGGGAGGAGGTCTGGGGGGCAGGCCTTGGGCTGGGGCAGGGGATTGGGGTGCAGGCTGTCGGAGGGAGTTTGGGTGCAGAAGGGGTGAGAGGTTGGGCTCTGGGAGGGAGTTTGGGTGGGGGGCGGGGTATGAGATGCAGGCTCTGGGATGGAGTTTGGTTGCTGGGTGCAGGCTCTGGACTGGGGCAGCAGGTGGGGGTGCAGGAGGGGTGAGGGGCGCAGGCTCTGGGGCGGAGTTTGGGTGTAGGCTCCTGGCTGGGGTGAGGGGTGCAGGCTCTGGGAGGGAGTTTGGGTGTGGGAGGGGGTGCAGGGGTGAGGGTTGTGGGGTGGGGCTGGGGATGAGGGGTTCATGATGCAGGAGGGGGCTCAGGGCTGGGGCGGAGGGTTAGGGTGCGGGTGCTGGGGAATGAGGGCTCTGGCTGGGATGAGGGGTTTAGGAGGGGCTCGGGGCTAAGGCAGAGGGTAGGGATGCGGGGGGGGGGGTGAGGGCTCTGTCTGGGGCTGGGGATGAGGGGTTTGGGGTGTTGGAGAGGTTCAGGGCTGGGGCAGAGAGTTGCAGTGCGGGGGGCGGGTGGAGGGCTCTGGCTGGGGTTGCAGGCTCTGGGGTGGGGCAGGGCTGGGGATGAGTTTGGGGTGCAGGCAGGCTGCCCCGGGGATGGGGCCAGAAAGGAGGACTCCCCTCAGCCCTCTCCCCGCTGGCAGCAGTGAGCTCTGCCTACAATCCTACAATTCCCCTTCTCCCCCATCCAGCAGCACACTCACCCCACACTACTGTCACTGCACGTGCTCCTAGGGCCCCTCTCAGGCCCAGGAAGCCCCCTTGCCTCCCCTGTGGTGGGTGCCGGGCAGGGGCGGGGGGGCTGCCATCACATGTGCACCTACTCCCCTGCTGCTGCCCCTCACTGTAGCCTCACTGGGGTGGGGGGTGGGGCTGCCCCTTGCCCAGTGTGGGGCAGGAGCGGTGACTGCGGGCAGGGGGGCGCCCTGTGCTGGTGGAGGGTCCCACTGGAAAAAGGAAGGGTCCGAGGCAGAAGGGCAGGGTCAGGGCAGGGCAGGCTGGAGGGGGGCGCACTAGGACTCTGCAGCGCAGCTTGGAGCTGCAAGGGAGAGGCAGGGATGCTCCGGGACCCGGGGGAGGCATGCGTGAGCAGCAAGTGGGGGCCGGGGGACACTCGGGGGAGGAGCGGGGGGGGGGCGTGGCAGGCAGGGCTGGGGGAGAGACCTGGCCCCAAACATTGGTGGAGCCGGGCCTCCAGGCCCTGAATATTGCTGGAGCCAATAGCATAGCTAGGGGGGGAGCGGGACAGCGGCCGCTCTCCCACAGAGCAGAAGTGGCGCCTTTCAAATTTTTTGGCGCCTTTTTAATTTTTAGTCACCTGGCAGCTCTCCGGGTCTTCGGCGGCGGCTCAGGCGGAGTTGTATGGGCCCTTGGTGCCTGGGCTCCAGCCAGTGGCGTAGCCAGGTGGAGAAAACGGGGGGAGCGGAGATAAAAAAAAAAAGCGCCACCCGCTTGGACTCACCCGGCGGCTCTCTGGGTCCTTCACTCACTCCGGTCTTTGGCGGCATTTCAGTGGCGGTGGGTCCTTCAGTGCCGCTGAAGACAGGAGGGTCAACCCTCTTGATCTTTCTGCAAGGTGGATTTAGTATCTTTGGCCTCTTCCCCTCTCTCTCGGCACAGATACAGAGTGCTCTGTGGGTAATAACTAATTATCTATTTAAACGGTTGTGATTTCCTTTTGTTTAACTTGGTAACTTCCTTCTAACGATTAAAGGGTAGCAGCTGCTGGAGAAACAGGAAGGGAGGGAAGGTTCAGAGTGACAAGCCCCTCATTAGTGTTAATGGGACTGAAATCTATTATTTCTGGATATCTGTAACAAAGAGACCCCGAGTCGTCGTCATTTTCTCTCAGAAAGGCTCTGTCTGAACTCATTAGTGAATCTCTAGTTGGGAAAGCAAACTTTCTAGTTATACAGGAAACCGCTACTTTTTAGTCATTTCTTTAATCTAGTCCTGTCTGTCTTGGATACGGATTGTCTTGTGAGAGCTCAGCATTGACTGACAGTGATTGGTCTGTCTGTCTGAATGTAATAAGAACACAGTCACAGTTGCTGTGTTGATTGACAAGTAGTTAATGTCCAGCTCTTGCCATGCCTGAAGCCGGGAAGCTCAGCCATTTGAGTGTGAATCCCTGCAGGCTCCTGCCTCTTACTCTGACACGTGGCCCAGGAAATAACTTGGAGTTTTTTGAAGTGGTATCATCACCGCAAAGATCAGGGGACTGGACAGCTGTGTGATGGCACTAATTCTTCAGAAGAAACTCTAGGTCTGTCAGTGCATTTTATTGCCCATTAAATAAGTTCATCTATATAATAGGGGTGGTTAAGCACTGGAATAAATTGCCTAGGGAAGTTGTGGAATCTCCATCATTGGAGATCTTTAAGAGCAGGTTAGACAAACACCTGTCAGGAATGGTCTAGAATAGATAATACTTAGTCCTGCCATGAGTGCAGGGGACTGGATTAGATGACCTCTCGAGGTCCCTTTCAGTCCTATGGTTCTGTAATGAACACAAGGCTGGACAAATCCATTTGTAGCAAAGCAACCCAGTGGACTACTAGGAAGTATTGTTTGGTAGCCCAACTATTATTATAGTCAACTGTATGTTTCAGATAAATAGTCTTAAATCGACCCATGACTCCTAGATCTTTTATTGCCTTTGATTCAAAATCCAATACCCCGAAGGCTAGATGAAAGTGGCTGATGTTCCATTGTCAGTCCTGGTCTCTCTTCCACGGTTATGCTCACCTATCTTTTTTAAAAGGTTAATTCTATTAACCTGTCTCACTAAAGGACAGGAGGATGCTCTGAATCTAGCAACCTTCACCCAACAGAGAGGAGCTTTTGAGATTGTTAGGGCCCAGCTCTCCAAACACTCTTAGGGACTTGCAATATTTTATTCACTGGTTGTTCCCTGACCATTCATGTTCTGCTGAGTTACTTCTTCATTTCTGCCCTCTTTGATTAGACAGCAGGTGAAATGAACAGATTGGGTTTTCTCCTTTGTCTCCTAAGTGACCATCTCTGTAGACTTTGGTTAAAGTAATTGTTTTGAAATGCAAAATACCCTGGCAGCTGTTTGCCTCCTGTATCTCATAAATTGTTGAAGTGAGACCTAAAGGCGGTCAGATTGGCATCTGAGGTCAGAGGAGAAGATGATGGACTTCCTGGGTTCTTCCACCTCCACTCCCAAAACAAAGATGGTCAGTCTTGCAGAAAGAACACCAAGCATGGACATGGGTGTCATTTTGTGATCGTTAGCGTGAAAATCTGATTCAGTTCAATTCAAGGGGACTTTTTTGGCATGACAAGCTATACTAATATGACCGAAGTATAAGAAAAACACTGACTGTTAGAGGCGGCTGTGCTGTGTTTTATTATAACTTGTGCTTTTATAGAGGCAGTAGGATTTCTGGGGCGGGGGGGACCAAGAATGATAGTGGTGAACAGGTAGTATATTTTCTTGTAAGCTCTTCAGAAATGTAGGAGGAGCATTAGAGTGGAGAAGGCAGACTGCAAAACTGGGTCTGTTCCAGAGGAAAAACGAACACTGAAGCTAGTACAGTGCTTATCATGTCTTCGATCATCACTTATTTGAATCCATCCCTGGGGCTCTGCATGTGAATTACCCCCCAAATATATAATTAGCATTCACTCCTTCTGGTTGGCTTCTGTTGATCTTCCTCCTTTTGTTCCCCATTATACAATACTTAAAAAGAAAAGTTAAGTGTTGACAACAACAAAAATCTTGACTACCAAGAAAGCCTAGATGCCCTATTTATGAGAACAACAGGGGAGCAATTTGCGTGCTTTCTACCACACCTGCCCATCTGGAGAACTGAAGTGCATCAAGAATTTGAAGACCACTGTCATGTCCCCCCTCCTTAATCTGTTCTTTTCCAAATTTAATGTACCCAGTTCCTTCAGCCTTTGCTCATATGGCTTGAATTCCATCCCTTTGATCATCTTTGTCACTTACTTCTGGATTCTTTCCAGTTTCTCTATATCCTTTGTATACAGCGGCGGCCTAAAATTGGACACAGTACTCCAGCTGAGGCCTAACCAGCACTGAATAGAATGGTACTATCACCTCTGTTAATGCAACCCAAAATTGCATTTGCTTTTTTTTGCAACAGCATCACATTAGCTATCCTCCAGTCACCTGATAAAGAGGCTGATTTGAGTGATAGGTTATATACCACAGTTAGCTCTGCAGTTTCATATCTGAGTTCCTTAAGAACTCTTGGGTGAATACCATCTGGTCCTAGTGACTTATTGCTGTTTAATTTATCAATTTGTTACAAAACCTCCTCTATCAACACCTCAATCTGGCAAAGTTCCTCAGATCTGTCACCTAAAAAGAATGGCTCAGGTGTGGGAATCCCCCTCACATCCTCTGTGAGGATGAAGACAGATGCAAAGAATTCCTTTAGCTTCTCTGCAATGGCCTTGTCTTCCTGAGTGCTCCTTTAGCACCTCAATTGTCTAGTGGTCCCATTGATTTGTTTGTCAGGTGTCCTGCTTCTGATGTAGTTAAAAATGTTTTTGCTGTTAGTTTTTATGTAGAATTTAAGCTTTAATCTGTAGAAGAATTAAGGTGTTTTTTTTTTTAGTTAAGGTTCTGAATCAAGTGTAAACCAATGTAGTACTGTCTTCCTGAGTCTACAGACAGATGTCTTAAGAGCCTCTGTCCCTGTTCATAGCTTTACCAGCAGCAGAATGAAATACAGACTCTGGTCAGTTTCACGTTTGCTACTCACAATCCTTGTGTCCTACATGAAACTGACAAGAATTACACAGATTTGGTAAAGCTGCTCCTGCTTAGGAAAGCTGAGCAGCAACAGAGGTGGAAACTGAAGCTATTCATGGCGGTGGAGGAGCTAAAAGTAGAAACTCTGGAGAAGGAACAGAACAAGACAAAATGCGCTCTCCGTTGCAGTTGTCAGAGGCTCTGGAAAGGGGCAGAGAATTAGAGAATTTCTCTGCGCACCCCTGGCTGCAGCCAAAAGGCTGTGGATTTCGGGGGTGGGGAAGAGACGGCTCGTCTTTTGTTTTCGAAGAGCTAGACTCTAGAGGGTGTGTGTGAAACTTCATATGTCAGACCTCTGCTAGCCAGAGGCCTGTACAAAAGGTAAGGCCCAGGAACAGCACTCTGGTAGCAATCCCATCACCCTCCGCCCTTCTCAGCAGTTGAGTAGTAGAGGTTGGGTAGCAGGACTTCTCATGTGGACATTGCTCCTGGACCTTGCTTTTTAAAGCCACCATCCTCATTTCTTGTATGTACTTCTGATTAGTGAGCTTAGCCCTTTGGGTAGTGGATGTCAGGTTTTTTCCAGCCCTGTGTATCCTTTGCATATGCTGTGTGGTATAGTAATTGATTTGAATGGGTAACTTGTTCATAGGTCTGTGCCCAGTATGGAGTGTACTTTAGAAATTATTTCTACATTCCTTGGGTTAATGAGGATTTAGTGCTGCTGTGCATGTTAAGGAATAGTTAATTATATCTGCCTTTTTTTCATGGGCAGCTATAAAATATACATTAATATTAAGGCCTAAGCTGACCTATTTTATTATCTTGATCGCTGAACAATAAAGATCCACCTTCCAACCCAAACATAATTAAGCTTGGCTGGAGTTCAGTTCTGGTTACAGTAGTGTTATTGTTTGTGGGTTTACACGCTATCTCCTTGATTGCTTTCCTCCAGAGTTTGTTTATCTCCATCAGCTTGTTTTAGATAAACCAGTCTGACTGGTTGGACCTTGCGTGAGTGCTAAGAAGGGAAATTTTCTTGGTGCTTGCACGCTCCGAGAAAGGGCAATTAGGACAAAGTGTTATACTGGTTCAGGCCTTGCTGTTTGCATGCTATGATGCTGTGTAATCTTACCATACCTTTCTGTCAGCTCCAAGTAATGTCCCTTGCATTAACGCATTAAGGGTATGTCTACACAACAATAAAACCCCCAAAGCACTGAGTCTCAGTCCCACTTCAGTTGACTCAGGCTTATGGAGCTCGGGCTGGAGAGCTAAAAATTGCAGTGTAGATGCCAGGCTGGAGCCCAGGCTCTGAGAACTGTCCCCCTTGGAGGATCTCAGAGCCCGCATTCCAGCCCAGGCCTTAATGTCTGTGCTGCAATTTTTAACCCTGTGCGCCTAAGCCCCACTAGCCTGAATCAGCTGACCTGGGCCAGCTGCGGCTGTGTCATAAGTTTTGTATTGCAGTGTAGATGTACCCTAAGTGTTGATGGTTGCCAGAGCTATCAGACTGATGGAGTAGGCACGCATTGTAACTTCCAGCATCTGGAGAGGGTGCTGCTGACTTAGCACCTCTTTGGTTGTAATATGCCAAACTAGGTTGGTGTGAAATGCAGACTTGGTGTCCCAGCCCTCTGGTTAGTGAGAACGTTGTGTAAACAGGGAATCCAAGGACCCCGTCCTCCAGCCTAAAAAGATCTGCATTGTTTAAAAGCAATTTGGGAGTCACAAGCCCCAGGTCAGAGAGGGGAGTGTATGTGAAATAACAAGTTTGGAGAGACCCTGAACTGAGGTCACTCAATCCTACCTCAGGCTAGAGAAACAAGATCTGATGAATGAGCAAAGATATGAATGGGAATGAGCTATGGCTGAACCTTGTATGACTTTGGAGGGAAAGAGGGTGTGTGAACACTGACAGGTGCGTGACTAGTTTGACAGGTTTAAGATCGTTAGTGGCTTAGGACTCTGAACGTTCAGCTTTTTGAAGTTGCTGCTATCAACTGTTTTAAATTACTTCTGATAATACACATGTTTGCATATATGCTGCATATAATAAAAGCTTGATTACAGAAAAGTCTTTTAATCAGCTATTAACATGCAAGGTCAAGTGGTCAAAACTGTTCCACGTCTCTGTAGGAGTAATGTGTCTAGTTTGTTTCAACACATTCCTAGATGTTAAGGCCGGAAAGGACCATTAGATCATCTAGCCTGACCACACAGGCCATTGAATTTCACCAAGTTACTCCAGCATTGAACCCAATAATTTGTTTGACTAAACCATATCTTCCTGAAAGGCATCTGGGCTTGAAGATCTTGAGAGATGGAGAATCCACCTCTTCTGATGGTTTGTTCCAGTGGTCCATGACAAGGGCTCGTGGGTGCTACAGGAATACAAATGATCACCTGCACTGTTAACAAATTGTGCCTTGTTTCTAATTTGAATTTGGCTTTAACATCAAGCCATTGGTTCTTGTTTTTCCCCTCCACTAGATTATAGCCTTTTAGTAGCTGGTGTGTTCTCCCTTTGAGAAGGCACTTATAGACCGTGATCGAGTCACCTCTTGAGCTTCATTTTGAGCTCGATCTGTTTAGGTTAAGTCTCTCACTGTAAGGCATCTTCAACAGCCCTCAAATAGTTTTTGTGGCTCTCTTTGCACCCTGTTTTTCAACTTTTCAACATCCTGTTTATAATGTGGACATCAGAACTGCACATAGTATTCCAGTCCCCTCTCTGTATATCTACGAATTGCATTTGTCAGTTTTGCCATAGTATCGCACTGGGAGTTCATGTTGAGTTGCTTGGCTACTGTGACGCCTACATCCTTTTCAGAGTCACTGCTGTCTAGGAGATAGTTCCCCATTCTGTAGGTATGGCCTGCATTCCTTGTTCCTTGCAGTTGTGGCTATATTAAAACCATTTTATTTGCATGAGCCCAGCCCACCCAGCAATCCAGATGACTCTGTATGATTGCCCCATCGTCATTATTTACCACTCCACCAGTGTTTGTGATCTGCAACTCTTTAAGGGTAGCCAAGGGCAAACCAGGGGGTTTACATTGATTGAGCTAAGGGGAACCTGAACTAGCTCTCTTGGTGCAAACTCTGACTTGCCCTTGTTGGTGCTTGGGAGTCGGCACCAGTGCAGCTGCACCACTAGCTGAATTGACGCTGTTCCTGAGTTCATATGTAGACTGCATCTGTAACTGATACATGTGTGAAAATGAATCAGGATTGATGTTTGTGACTGTTGCAGAAGTAGGACAACATTAATGAAAGTACCAGATTTTTTGGCACTTTAGTCAGGCCCTCTGTCTGGCACTTCATGCCATGCCTAAGCTGTGAAAGAGAGCTTCATCTTCTCGTGAGTGATGTACATTTTTTTTTATCTGTAATGTATCCTCCACATGCTTCCTGTGGCTCTCACCTGCCAGTCCCACAAAGTGACAACAGACAGAATGTTCAACAATAAATCCCAAAGCCTTCACCCATTTGGAGGCTGCTGATTGTTCCTGAATGCCTCTGGGCACTGCTTATTCAGTTCAGAGCAGTGTATCTGAATTAGCCAAACAGAAGTGAGCCAAGAACTTGCTTGCCTGCAGTCATTCCCCCTCAAGCTGTGATTATCAAATATCACGAGCTAAGCAGAATTGAGCTGTGCTGGTATGTGGATAGGAGACCTCTAGGGAAATCCAGGTACTGCAGGGTGGAATATTGAATGAAGAGTATCCTATATCCCTAGAAAAACAACAAAGACTAACAGATTTATTTGGGCATAAGCTTTTGGGGGTAAAACACCACTTCTTCAGATGCATGGAGTGAAAATTACAGATGCAGGCATTATATAATGACACATGAAGGGAAAGAAGTTGCCTCACAAGTGGAGAATCAGTGTTGACAGGGCCAATTTGATCAGGGTTGATGTAGTCCACTGCCAATAATAGATGAGGAGGTGTCAATTCCAGGAGAGGCAAAGCTGCTTTTGTAATGAGCCAGCCACTCCCAGTCCCTATTCAAGCCCAAATTATTGGTGTTAAATTCGCAAATGAATTTTAGTTCTGCTGCTTTGAAGTCTGTTTCTGAAGTGTTTTTGTTCAAGTATAGCTACTTTTAAATTTGTTATAGAATGTCCAGGAAGATGGAAGTGTTCTTCTAGTGGCTTTTGTATGTTACCATTCCTGATGTCCGATTTGTGTCCATTTATTCTTTTATGTAGGGACTGTCCAGTCTGGCCAATGTACATGGCAGAGGGGCATTGCTGGCATATGACGGCATATATACCATTAGTAGACATGCATGTGAATGAACCTCTGATGGTGTCGTTAGAGTAAATATGGGGACAGAGTAGGCAACGAGGTTTGCTACAGGGATTGGTTCCTGGGTTACTGTTTCTGTGGTGTGGTGTGCCGTTGCTGGTGAGTATTTGCTTCAGGTTGGGGGCTATCTGTAAGCGAGGACTGGCCTGCCTCCCAAGCTCTGTGAGAGTGAGGGATCGTTTTCCAGGATAGGTTGTAGATCGTTGATAATGTGCTGGAGATGTTTTAGCTGGGGGCTGTACGTGATGGCCAGTGGTGTTCTGTTGTTTTCCTTGTTGGGCCTGTTCTGTAGTAGGTGATTTCTGGGTACCCATCTCACTCTGTCAATCTGTTTCCTCACTTCCCCAGGTGGGTATTGTAGTTTTAAGAATGCTTGATAAAGATCTTGTAGGTGTTTGTCTCTGTCCGAGGGATTGGAACAAATTCGGTTGTATCTTAGGGCTTGGCTGTAGACAGTGGATCGTGTGATGTGTCCTGGATGGAAGCTGGAGGCATGTAGGTAAGTATAGCGATCAGTAGGTTTCCGGTATAGGGTGGTGTTTATGTGACCATCACTTATTTGCACTGTAGTGTCCAGGAAGTGGATCTCTTGTGTGGACTGGTCCAGGCGGAGGTTGATGGTGGGGTGGAAATTGTTGAAAACCAGGTGGAATTCTTCAAGGGCCTCCTTCCTGTGGGTCCATATGATGAAGATGTCATCAATGTAGCGCAAGTAGAGGAGCGGCGCTAGGGGACGAGAGCTGAGGAAGTGTTGTTCTAAGTTAGCCATAAAAATGTTGGCATTCTGTGGGGCCATGCGGGTACCCATAGCAGTGCCACTGACTTGAAGGTATAAGTCGTCCCCAAATCTGAAATGGTTGTGGGTGAGGGCAAAGTCACAAAGCTCAGCCATGAGGTGTGCCGTGCCCTCATCAGGGATACTGTTCTTAACAGCTTGTAGTCCATCCTCATGTGGAATATTGATGTAAAGAGCTTCTACATCCATGGTGGCCAGGATGGTGTTTTCAGGAAGATCACCAATGAATGCATTGTAGTTTCCTCAGGAAGTCGGTGGTGTCTCGAAGATTGCTAGGAGCGCTGGTAGCATAGGGTCTGAGGAGAGAGTCCAAATAGCCAGATAATCCTGCTGTAAGAGTGTGGATGCCTGAGATGATGGGGCGTCCAGGGTTTCCAGGTTTATGGATCTTGGGTAGCAGATAGAATACCCCTGGTTGGGGCTCTGTGGGTGTGTCCGTGTAGATTTGTTCCCGTGCTGTAGCAGGGAGTTTCTTGAGCAGATGGTGTAGTTTCTTTTGGTGGTACTCAGTGGAATCAGAGGATAGTGGCCTGTAGAATGTGATGTTGGAGAGTTGCCTGGCAGCCTTCTGTTCATAATCTGACCTGTTCATTATGACTACAGCACCTCCTTTCTTAGCCCCTTTGATTATAATGTCAGAGTTGTTTCTGAGGCTGTGGGTGGCGTTGTGTTCTGTACGGCTGAGGTTATGGGGCAAGTGATGCTGTTTGTTCACAATTTCAGCCTGTGCACGTCTGCGGAAGCACTCTATGTAGAAGTCCAGTCTGTCATTTCGACTGTCAGGAGGATACTTGACACCATATATCTCCAGAGTTTGTACTGAGCCATTATTCTAGCACAGCGCTAGAAGGTGCTGTATTATTTGAGAACTTTTGGTTGAGATGTTAAAGGTCTTGACCTGTGTGGTCAAAGATCCAATGATATTTTGCAAGCACCTTCTTCCTACCTGATTATCCATTCCAAACTTCCTGTCCTAAACAGTTATGCATTGCTGTTGTGTGCCATTTTATAGCTGTTGTGTTCCAACTCAGAGGGGTTTGCCTTTCTGTGGCAGGGAAGTGGATTTTCCAAAATTAGTAAAGACTGTAAAATTCTAGGGGTTCACTGCATGAAAGGTGCCTCATTAGTGCAAGATAATTCTTGCTTAGAGTTGGAGTGGGGTAGAGAATTGGGTAGTCATAGCTCCAAATACTTCAAATAAAGAATCTGGCTTGTTTTACCTGTTGACTTCTTGGGATCTCACTGTGGAAGTGAGAAAACATCTCTGCGCTGCCGTCCATCACAGCAGCGTGTTATTTTCAACACTGCAGTCTTGCTGATCCAGTCTTTTTTTCCACTCGAGAGTTGGAGCAAGTCCTGGTGTGTTAGAGAATGGTGTTGCCAAACAACACACAAGTGTCTGAGAAACTCTGAGAAATACATAGAGAAACACTGAGAAATATATATTATTCTTGTGCCCAGGTGATCCTGGCAGAAGTTCTGTCCCTCTGGGATTTTGCTGTGTGGAGAACCAGAGCAGATTCTGTAATGATACAGTTCTTGTTGGGCCTTGGTGTTCTGTGACCAGATTTCTAGAGCCCTGCCTGGATACAAAATTTGTATCCGCATCCAATCCACAAAAATGGTTCTCGGATATCCTCATCTGCGGATATCTGCATATTTGCAGGGCTCTACAGATTTCCCACAAAGGGCATAGCTGAGGTGACTGTGACAGCTATCCTCCATTAGCTCAAAGATATTTGTTTTTATGTGACTTGTGTTAGGGATAATGAACTTTAACAGATAGTGAGGATGGATTGAGCAAAATGTGTAGAGGTTGGTGGTCTCATCCTTTGGAGCCTCAGGATCCTTTAATCTGGCTGGTCATTATTGTCAAGTGAAGGTATAATACCTTACCTCTCCGTGGGGTGCTTCTAGGTCACAGCTTCTGTTCCCTGGCTTCCAGTGCCACTAAAGTCTGTCACAGCCATGTGCACATCCCTTGTAATGAGTTTGGAGGTGATTTCTTTGTGTTCAGTGTGTCATGGAAGCCCCTGGTAAAGAACCCAAGTAATTTAAAGAATAAGAGTGGAGTTTGCAGACTATAAGATCTTTTCCCCGTAAAGGAGTTCTCTCTGGCCAGAGAAACCTAAGGTTTGTATGATCCTTCCCACATTTATGATGATCCTCAAAGCCATGGGCTGCCCTTTGGATGGATGTCTGCAGTATTATTCTAAGCCCAGGTGCCCTGTGGGCTGTCTGGTGCTGTGTAAGTACTTGAAGGATGGCTCTCATGGGCTTGCAGAAGATGAGAGCTGTTAATAAACAGAACTAAAATAAATGCAGAATGCAATTGAACCATTTAAATTTCTCAGCCACACTCTGCAAAGGGCTGGTTCTTAGATTGAGATATGCCATGGTAAAACTGCCAGTCACCAATCAGAAGCCTTTGAGCTGTTTGCTGCCTGATCTATGACTGGATTATTCAAAGGGTCTGGCAGGAGGTAGGTCCCCAAATACCATTGCAAAAACTCTTGAGAATCCCACCCTATACCGTTACAGGGCTTTAGTTGCTATCTTTCTGAGTTTAGAGGTATGGATTCCTGGCCAGGAAGCCAGCACCGCCTGCTGAGTTCAGATCACTTCAGCCAGAGAAGACATTTGGGGTCTTTTGGAGGTTGCATAAAGTCTGAGATGGGGTGGCACAGTAGAGTGGGATTGTGGGAGACACCCTTTCATTTCTTCTGGTGGTGATGTGAAGCCGCTAAGATTTAGGGGATTATAGGTGGTGTGAGTAACATGGTGCCCTTGCCAGCTATATGAATAAGAAGTTAGGTTGATGGAGGAAGAAAGTTTTGTTTTGAGACTTGTGAAGTAGGAAACTGGCTGGCTTTTATACACTATTTGCCCTCACAAATCTATCTATTCGTGTATTCCACTCGCTGCAGGGGGCGATTCCACCCTGGGATTCCAGGGCAGTCTTCAGGCTCTGGGGCAGTTTATCCTAGAGAGTCTGTTTAGAAACAATGGGTTTCAGAGTAGCAGCCGTGTTAGTCTGTATCTGCAAAAAGAAAAGGAGGACTTGTGACACCTTAGAGACTAACCAATTTATTTGAGCATAAGCTTTCGTGAGCTACAGCTCACTTCATGCATCTGATGAAGTGAGCTGTAGCTCACAAAAGCTTATGCTCAAATAAATTTGTTCGTCTCTAAGGTGCCACAAGTCCTCCTTTTCTTTTTTTAGAACCAATGTAACCGCTGTCTCATTAAAGAGGGAAATGCTAGTGCTTGTGGTAGTGGTAATCAGATAGCACTGGGTAGGACATGGAGTAAGTAGGAGTTTGGGGAAACTTCCTTCCCAAAGACTCCTCCATCTAGAATTGCCACGCTCCCCTTGCTATCCTGTTCTTGAACAGAGGCTGCTAGTTGGCGAGGAGAGGGGTCTGCTAAGACGAGGTCACTTCTGCTGTTGAGCTTCCAGGATTAAGCTACTTCCAAAGAAACCTTTTTTTTTTTTTTTTTTCTTTTTCCCCAAGTTCTGGGCATGCTTGCAGTAATAACTAAAGCCAGGAGGCCCCTTTCCCAATTAGTAATTGTGGTTTGTCCTCCAAATTTGTTTCTTAGGAGCCTAGAGGAGAATGCAGGCTGTAGTGCAGCAGCCGTTCTCACACCCCTTAAAGAAATAGTTTCTGTGGCAGCATGTGGAGTAAGTGCCGCAGATGTAGCTAGCTAGTTGAGAGTCAAATGGCTGCCTCTTGAAGGGAGCTGGAGCCTGCTGGGAGCACAGTTGCTGATCCAGCCTTTAGAGATAAGGGGACCTCCTGTAGAGGCCAGTAGCCGCTTCGTTATATTCATTTAGGAGCAGTCTGTCATTTAGTTCAGAACAGATCTTAACCCTCTGGATGTGAATGATTATTCTGTCCTTCCTTCCCCTTCTCTTTGAATTGCAGACTCTGGGCTAGTCGTCCCAAGCGTCTCTTATGAACTGCACAAAAAGGTGCTTTCAGTAGCTGAGAAACACGGCCTGACTCTGGAGCGCAGACTGGAGATGACTGGGGTGTGCGCCAGCCAGATGGCATTGAGTCTGCTCGGAGGACCCAACAGGTAAACAACCCCTGCTGTGAATCTCCCCATTTGCCTTGTGAATGGAGTTTACAGAAACCAGCTTGTTCATCAAAGATGTGGCCAAATTAAGTTGTATAAAATAATCTCCAGTGAAAATCTTTGTAACTGTCACAGTTCAGGACACTGCACCTGTCCAGCAAGGGCACCTGCTCTCAGGTTTCTGGCTCCCAGCCAGTGCCTTTCTTTGGTAGAGCCCTGCATTTCTCCCTTCTGACCCAGGTGTATCCAGGCTGCACTGTTCCCTGCCTTCATTGTTCTCCCCAGCAGAGACAGGCTGCCCAAGCAGACAGTTAACAGGTGTAATTGTTAACAGCTATGAGGGTCCACGCAGCATTTCCTATGCAGGCCTACTTTATTCTTAAGATAAAACTCATTAAAGAGAAAACATTAAATGTAATAGAAGAACCTATACAAATGCTAATAAATTTACCAGAGTTAACCCGAACTCTAACATGGAGTAGTCCTTCAGCCCCCGCTTCCTCCCTCCCCAATCCAAGGATTATAAATTCGTTACAGCTTCAGCTCAGAACAAGCACTCTCATAGCATTTTTAGTCTACCCTCTGTACAGTTCAGGGGTCTTTGATCTGGAGTTTCCAGGAGCAGGTAATTAGCAGACAATGGGTTTTCCCCTCCAGGCATAATTTAAAAAGGGAGGATTTGAAGTGGGTCATTTGCATTCCCCAGGTACTTCCTAGGAAATCCACTTCACACCTATTTTTCCCAAAAGTCCTTTGAAATTCCTAATACCTTTCAGAGATTGCATTGGTCTGTCTCCTAAAGAAGGTACATACATAGGGCTTGTCTACACCGGCAACGTTAAAGCGCTCTAAAAAACCCCACCTCCACGAGGGGCGTAGCTCTCAGTGGTGGGGCACGGTCTATACTGGCACGTTACAGCACTAAAACTTGCAGCGCTCGGGTGTTTTTTCACACCCCTGAGTGAGAAAGTTGCAGCGCTGTAAAGACAAGCTCGTACAGTTCCATGATAACACATACACCATTGCATGTTTAATATAATGGACCCCAATAATGTTAAACTTAATTCTATAAAGTTTCATTTAATTCAGAAAATTCATTCAGGATATTGCAGGGTATTGTCAATTTATCACAGTAACTACTATGTAGTACATATAGGGCCCTGCTAATCCAGATGGCCAGATGTGGCTTTGTCTCGATGCTTGCCCTCCTGCTCTGGACACAGAAGCACTATTCTAGCCTGTTATGCAAACCCCACACTGTATTCATGAGTCAGTCCTCAAATGACCATGAAAATGAGAGAGTAATCCAAATTACCTAAATGCCAACCAAAGGAAGAGTTTTGCATATAGCCTCACTTCCTTATTGTCTCTCCCTCTACATTGTATGTATATAGAGAATCAGGAAACCCTCTTGGAGAGACTATCCTTGTTCCAGTACTCTGGATGTATTGGTTTACTCATGGCTTCGCCTGGGTTTCTATATCCCAGAACCAGTAATGTCCCTCGGTCAAATACAAAATCAACAGAGGAGGGAATAAAGAATAACTCAATTCCTGGTGGAAACTTTTTCAGAGATCTCGGGGAAGATGTAACCCAAGAAAGATGAAAACACTTTATAATTTTGGATTAGCTGATCCTTTGCATGAATAACTAAACCCTTCTTTTGGTATTTATTTTAAATGTAATATTTTTGAAGGCAGATGCCAATAAAAATAAAACTCAAGAACTAAGAGGAATTGCACCATCTAGTCACAATATCACTTAGTTTTTTTTTTTTTTTACACTTAAATCCCGTTTGGAAGTCTTAATCTTTTCCTGGGGCCTGATTTGACAAGAGGTCGGATACACAATTGGTCCTGTCTGCATGTGTGCGCGCACACACCCCTTGTGTGAGCAAAAACCTGCCTTCAGTGTGCAGTCACTAACTAGTCAAGTAGACACACAGTTGCGATACACTTTTAAGCCTGATTTACCTGACCCTAATATTTTAAGGAATCTTCATCCCACTGGAGAGAGGGAGCATTAACTCCCTCTTCTGTTGCGTAGATAGTACTGCACTTCAATCCAATGTCTCACAAAACATTGTCTACACAGCAGCAGCGCTTTCCCTAACAATTTCTTCTGATGCTTGCTTATGCCTTGAGATAATTCATGAGGCTGCCTTGCTGGATAGAAAGTAGATGCATCCACTTAATCTGTTGTTGTACGTGAAACTGGTGGTGCATGGAGGTAATGGGAGGGCTTTAAAAATACAGTAGTATGAATTGTTTTCTACCTTTAAATGTATCTGATCGGTCTGAGGTGAACCCTAAGTTCATGGTGGTATTACTATGCTTTAAAAAGCTCTTATTCATTCATTCCTTTCTTGGGTTCAAAACAAGACCATTGGAGAGGGGCAAAATGACTCTTTTAGAATCATAGACTTTAAGGTCAGAAGGGACCATTATGACCATCTAGTCAGACCTCCTGCACAACGCAGGCCATAGAATCTCAGCCACCCACTCTTGTAACAAACCCCTAACCTATGTCTTAACTACTGAAGTCCTCAAATCGTGGTTTAAAGACTTCAGGGTGCATGGAATCCTCCAGCAAGTGACCTGTGCCCCATGCAGCAGAGGAAGGCGAAAAACCCCCAGGGCCCCTGCCAATCTGCCCTGGAGGAAAATTCCTTCCCGACCCCAAATATGGCGATCAGCTTAACCCTGAGCATGTGGGCAAGACTCACCAGCCAGACACCCAGGAAAGAATTCTCTGTAGTAACTCAGATCCCACCCCATCTAACATCCCATCACAGGCCATTGGGCATATCTACTGCAAATAGTTGAAGATCAATCAATTAATTGCCAAAATTAGGCCATCCCATCATATCATCCACTCCATAAACTTATCAAGCTTAGTCTTGAAGCCAGATATGTCTTTTGCCCCACTGCTTTCCTTGGAAGGCTGTTCCAGAGCTTCACTCCTCTGATGGTTAGAAACCTTCGTCTAATTTCAAGTCTAAACTTCCTGATGGCCAGTTTATATCCATTTGTTCTTGTGTCCACATTGGTACGGAACATAAATAATTCTTCTTCCTCCCTGGTATTTATCCCTCTGATATATTTATAGAGAGCAATCATATCTCCCCTCAACCTTCTTTTAGTTAGGCTGAACAAGCCAAGCTCCCTGAGTCTCCTTTCATAAGACAAGTTTTCCATTCCTTGGATCATCCTAGTAGCCCTTCTCTGTACCTGTTCCAGTTTGAATTCATCCTTCTTAAACATGGGAGACTAGAACTGCACACAGTATTCCAGATGAGGTCTCACCAGTGTCTTTTATAACAGTACTAACACCTCCTTATCTCTACTGGAAATACCTTGCCTGATGCATCCCAAGACTGCATTAGCTTTTTTCATGGCTATATCACATTGGCAGCTCATAGTCCTCCTGTGATCAACCAATACTCCGAGGTCCTTCTCCTCCTCTGTTACTTCCAAGTGATGCGTCCCCAGTTTATAACAAAAATTCTTGTTATTAATTCCTAAACGCATGACCTTGCACTTTTCACTATTAAATTTCATCCTATTACTATTACTCCAGTTTACAAGGTCATCCAGATCTTCCTGTATGATATCCTGGTCATTCTCTGTATTGGCAATACCTCCCAGCTTTGTGTCATCTGCAAACTTTATTAGCACATTCCTGCTTTTTGTGCCAAGGTCAGTAATAAACAGATTAAGATTGGTCCCAAAACCGATCTCTGAGGAACTCCACTAGTAACCTCCTGACAGTTCACCTTTCAGTGTGACCCGTTGCAGTCTCCCCTCTAACCAGTTCCTTATCCATCTTTCAATTTTCATACTGATCCCCATCTTTTCCAATTTAGCTAATTCCCCATGTAGAACCGTATCAAATGTCTTACTGAAATCGAGGTACATTAGATCCACTGCATTTCCTTTGTCTAAAAAATCTGTTACCTTCTCAAAGAAGGAGATCAGGTTGGTTTGACACGATCTACCTTTTGTAAAACCATGTTGTATTTTGTCCCAATTACCATTGACCTCAATGTCCTTAACTCCTTTCTCCTTCAAAATTTTTTCCAAGACCTTGCATACTACAGATGTCAAACTAACCCTGTAGTTACCTGGATCACCCTTTTTTCCCTTTCTTAAAAATAGGAACTATGTTAGCAATTCTCCAGTCATACGGTACAACCCCTGAGTTTACAGATTCATTAACGTTTTTATTCTCGCTGTGTTGCATTGTATGCTACTATAGACCAATGGTCTCACAGCAAAGCCTCAGAAAAAGAGAGCCAAACAAAGGAAAAGGTGAAACCATAGAACTCAAACCTGCTTGAACTGCAACACCTTCTAAGCATCCAGTGGAAGTGCCCCTTGTTTTGAAACAGAGCCCTTGTGGACAGCGTATTGATGAGATGAATAGAATAGTGCTGCAAGGTTCCAGAGTTTTGCTGTCTGTTTTACCTTTTGAGGGAAACCCTGAAGTGGAGCGGGTAGGTCATCAGTAATTTCCCAGTGCTTAAGTGCTGGACAGGTTGAGATGCTGTCACCGCATATGTATGTGTCTTTCCAGAGCAGGAGGACTCTGGGTTCCTCATCTTCAGATTGTTAAACAGCTTAGAGAGATTTCTGGGACCTCCATGCTCTAGATTCCATTGTCATCACCCTCCCGTGGAAAGAATGCAGAAGACACTTGGGTTTTAATGGTTTCCCCATCTCTGTGTTTCAGGTTGAATCCTAAAAATGTTCACCAGCGACCCACGGTGGCTCTGCTGTGCGGCCCCCACGTGAAGGGGGCCCAGGGAATCAGTTGTGGACGGCATCTTTCCAACCATGACGTTCATGTCATTCTCTTCCTGCCCAACTTTGTCAAGATGCTGGAATCCATCACTAATGAGCTGAACCTCTTCAGCAAGACCCAAGGCCAGCAGGTGTCCAGTGTCAAAGGTAAGCAGTGTAAGGCTTTGGTGAAAGCTGGGTCTGAGCTGAGACACTGAGCAACTTGCAGAAGCTCGTGCTGAAAAAGGTCCCACTTATGAGAGCAGCACTGAAGGCCTGCACCATTGTAGCATCAAGTTTTCCTTCGAGTGATTGTGCACAGAAATGTTCCGCTGTAGGTGTGTGCACACAATGCACTCGCGTCTCAGTGGAAAGTATATGTGCACAACACATCCCAAAGAACAATGGTAACTGTACAGGTGAGTAACCCATTTTTCTTGTCTGTCTAATTGAGCGTGTTTATTCTAACACTGTCGTGTATTCTTAGTCCAGTGGCACCACTTGGTGGTCACCAGTGGCATTCCCTCCTTTTACATACCTATGGATTATTTGTAGGGCTGTTGATTAATCGCAATTAACTCACGCGATTAACACACAAAAATTAACTGTGATTAAAAAAATTAATTGCAATAAATCGCACTGTTAAACAATAGAATACCAATTGAAATTTATTAAATATTTTTGAATGTTTTTCTACATTTTCAAATATATTGATTTCTATTACAACACAGAATACAAAGTGTACACTGCTGACTTTATATTATTTTTATTACAAATATTTGCACTGTAAAAATGATTAAAAAAATAGTATTTTTCCATTCACCTCATACAAGTATTGTAGTGCAATCTCTATCATGAACGTGTAATTTACAAATGTAGATATTTTTGTTTGTTACAGAACTGCACTCAAAAACAAAACAATGTAAAACTTTAGAGCCTACAAGTCCACTCAGTCCTTACTTCTTGTTCAGTCAATCGCTAAGACTAACAAGTTTGTTTACATTTATGGGAGATACTGCTGCCTGTTTCTTATTTACAACGTCACCTGAAAACGAGAACAGGTGTTTGCATGGCAGTTTTGTACCTGACGTTGCAAGGTATTTACCTGCCAGATATGCTACACATTCGTATGCCCCTTCATGCTTCAGCCATCATTCCGGAGGACGTGCTTCCATGTTGATGATGTTTATTAAGAAAATAATGTGTTTATTAAATTTGTGACTGAACTCCTTGGGGGAGAATTGTATGTCCCCTGCTCTGTTTTACCTGCATTGTGCCATCTATTTCGTGTTACAGCAGTTTCAGAGGATGACCCAGCACATTTGATTTACGAACACTGCCACTGCAGATTTCACAAAATGCAAAGAAGGTACCAATGTGAGATTTCTAATAATAGCCACAGCACTAGACCCAAGGTTTAAGAATCTGAAGTGCCGTCCAAAATCTGAGAGGGACGAGGTGTGGAGCGTGCTTTCATTAATCTTAAAAGAGCAACACTCTGATGCGGAAACTACATAACCCGAACCACCACCAAAAAAAAAAAAATCAACCTTCTGCTGGTGGCATCTGACTCAGATGATGAAAATGAACATGCGTCGGTCCGTTCTGCTTTGGATCGTTATTGAGCAGAACCAGTCATCAGCACGGACACGTCCTCTGGGATGGTGGTTGAAGCATGAAGGGATGCATGAATCTTTAATGCATCTGGCATGTAAATATCTTGCAACGCCGGTTCTCACTTTCAGGTGACGTTGTAAACAAGAAGCGGGCACTATCATTTCCTGCAAATGTAACCAAACTTGTTTGTCTGAGCGATAGGCTGAGGTAGAACTGAGTGGACTTGTAGGCGCTAAAGTTTTACATTGTTTTATTTTTGAATGCAGTTATTTTTTTATTCATAATTCTACATTTGTAAATTGCACTTTCACGATAGAGTTGCATTACAGTACTTGTATGAGGTGCATTGAAATATACTACTACTTTTGTTTTTTACAGTGCAAATATTTGTATTAAAAATAAAGTGAGCACTGTACACTATATTTTGTGTTGAAATTGAAATCAAAGTATTTGAAAATGTAGAAAACATTCAAAAATATTTAAATAAATGGTATTCTGTTATTATTTAACTGCACAATTAATCGCGTGATTCATTTTTTTGATTATTTGCCTTAGAGCCTGTCCTGTTGATATTGGACTGATGCATCTATGTCAGCGTAACTATGCTGGTACAAATATCACCAGTATAGACATGCCCTTACTAGAGAGTCATTGTGAATCTGCATCAAATCTTTAGTTCACTTCAGATCATCATCATCATCTTTTTCTTATTCATTACACCAAAGTTGCAAATAACTGAAAATAAAGTTAGCCTGAGTGTTAGTCATAACAACTGGAAGCTGAATGGTCTCAATCATCTTACCCCTGATGTCAGCTAAGTGCAGGCCTTTTAGTTTCCTCTAATATTAACTAGGGCTGTCAAGCGATTAAAAAATTAACGGTGATTAATCGCGCAGTTAACAAAATTAATTGCAATAAATCACATTGTTAAACAATAATAGAATACCATTTATTTAAATATTTTTGGATGTTTTCTACATTTTCAAATATATTGATTTCAATTACAACACAATACAAAGTGTAAAGTACTTACTTTGTATTTATTTTTTATTACAAGTATTTGCACTGTAAAAAACAAAAAAAAATAGCATTTTTCAATTCACCTAATACAAGTACTGTAGTGCAATCTCTTTATCATGGAAGTTGAACTTACAAAAAACTGCATTCAAAATAAAACTGTAAAATTTTAGAGCCTGCAAGTCCACTCAGTCTTATTTCTTGTTCAGCCAATCACTCAGACAAACAAGTTTGGTTACACTTGAAGGAGATAATGTTGCCCGCTTCTTGTTTACAATGTCACCTGAAAGTGAGAAAAGGCATTCGCATGGCACTGTTGTAGCTGGCGTAGCAAGATATTTACATGCCAGATGCGCTAAAGATTCATATGTCCCTTCATGCTTCTACCACCATTCCAGGGGACATGCGTCCATGCTTTTGACGGGTTCTGCTTGATAACGATCCAAAGCAGAGCAGACTGATGCATGTTCATTTTCATCATCTGAGTCACCAGCAAAAAGTTTTTTTGTTTTGTTTTGTTTTTTTTGGGGGTGGGGGTTAGGTGGTGGTTCGGGTTCTGTGGTTTCCGCATCAGAGTGTTGCTCTTTTAAGATTACTGAAAGCATGCTCCACACCTCATCCCTCTCAGATTTTGGATGGCACTTCAGATTCTTAAATCTTGGGTTGAGTGCTGTAGCTATTGTTAGAAATCTCACATTGGTACCTTCTTTGCGTTTTGTCAAATCTGCAGTGACAGTGTTCGTAAATCAAACAACCATGTGCTGGGTCATCCTCCGAGACTGCTGTAACATGAAATAGATTGCATAATGCAGGTAAAACAGAGCAGGGGACATACAATTCTCCCTCAAGGAGTTCAGTCACAAATTTAATTAACACATTTATTTAATGATCATCATCGGCATGGAAGCATGTCCTCTGGAATGGTGGCTGAAGCGTGAAGGTGCATACAAATATTTAGCATATCTGGCATGTAAATACCTTGCAATGCTGGCTACGAAAGTGGCATGCAAATCTCACTTTCTGGTGACATTGTAAATAAGAAACAGGCAGCAGTATCTCCCGTAAATGTGAACAAACTTGTTTATCTTAGCAATTGGCTGAACAAGAAGTAGGACTGAGTGGATTTATAGGCTCTATAAAGTTTTACATTGTTTTGTTGTTGACATGTTATGTAACAAAAAAAAATCTACATCTGTAAATTGCACTTTCAGGACAGAGATTGCACTACAGTACTTGTATGAGGTGAATCGAAAAATACTATTTCTTTTGTTTATCATTTTTACAGTGCAAATATATGTAATACAAATAATATACACTTTGATTTCAGTTACAGCATGGAATACAATATATGAAAAAATGTAGAAAAACATCCAAAATATTTAATAAATTTCAATTGGTATTCTGTTTAACAGGGTGATTAAAACTGCGATTAATCACGATTTAATTATTTTTAGTTAATCGCATGAGTTAACTGCGATTAATCGACAGCCCTAATATTAACTGCTTCAACATATTGTTTCAGGGATCTGCTCGAATCTAGTGGGGGGAAATTGGATTTTCAGTGGTATTGGCTCTAAGGACACAAGTTTTTAAAATTTATTGTGTGGTGGTTTTTTTCCTCTTCTGGAAGAAACAAACCCTAGAACGAAAACCATCTGTGAAATTATTTATATTACTGTAGCACCTAGGGACCCCTGCCATGGATCAGGTCTCCACTGGGTGCGTGCAGCACCTAACGCACACATGTAACAAAGAGCTTGCAATCCAAGTTTTAGATGAGACAACAGATCAATACAACAGACAGATGATGTGGGAGGAGTACAAGAAAACGACGAGGCAGTACTGATCAGCATGACAAGTAGCAGTTGCAGCATACCCGCTGCCTAACCAATGGCAGATTCTCCAAAATGCCCTCCCCTTCCCTGTTTTCTTCTTCTCTGGCTGGTAAACCCCCCCCGTTTTTTAATGGATCGTTAGTGACAATGACATACCACTGATACCTACAGAACTGTGGTGGCTCAGCTGAGTAAATCATATTTTTGGGGTAGGGTTTACAAAAGCGTTGGTGGTTTTATAAGATTTCCTGGCAGTAGTTTCAATTAGAATCCAGGGGACTTTCCTCACCAAATTAAAGCATGTTTAAAGCTAAAACTCATTATGTAGGGCCCTAGTGGGCAGGAGGAGAGGAATAGTGGCACACCAGTCCCCAGGCCAGGCTTTACGCAAGAAGACACTCCACATTAGAACCTGGTGTTACACTGCAGGTACTACCACAGAATCAGACGTTCAGTGATAGAGCTGTTCTGGAAGGTGGTCTCTTCAGAGGGCCAGATGGTTCATTGAAGTGATGTCTCTCCAGAGGCCTGGGTTCAAAACTGATCAGTCTCAACCACGTCCATCCCAAAAGTGCCACACTTCAGCATGATGAGCAGAAATTGCCAACCTGCAACTCAAGCCTTTGAGTTCCATTGGCAGACGGCTGTGGGAGAGTCTGTATCTAACTGGCAAAGTCTGTTGTTACAGTGCTGCTTCTGAGTGCTAAAATGGGCCACCTCTAGGCCTCTTGCTCTGTAGGGAGACTGGAAGAATTCTCCTGGAGATGCAGGGCGGGAGGTGGGAGTACGGTTCTTTGTAGGCCGCTGTGGAGGGGAGGTTCTCTCTTATGCTGATCCTGGATGCACATTAAAACACGCATGTTTCTTTCAGATCTCCCAGATACTCCTGTTGACCTGGTGATAAACTGCCTGGATTGTCATGAAAATGCTTTCCTGAGAGATCAGCCTTGGTACAAAGCAGCTGTGGACTGGGCCAACCAGAACCGAGCCCCTGTCCTCAGCATAGACCCTCCTATGAGTGAAATGGAGCAGGGCATTGATGCCAAGTGGTCACTGGCCTTGGGCCTGCCCCTGCCACTGGGTGAGAGGGCAGGGCGAGTATATCTGTGCGACATTGGCATTCCGCAGAAAGTCTTTCAGGAAGTGGGAATAAACTACCACTCACCCTTTGGCTGCAAATTCGTCATTCCATTGCATTCAACATAGAGCAGACCCTGCAGTGTATCAGCCCTGGAGGGGGAGATGGGGCGGAGTCCTGCCTAGCAAGCTGTATAAAGGATCCTGACAAGTAAACTCTTGACGCCTTAAGGATGTGAAGTGCTGGAGTTTTCTTCCAGAAGAAATATGCGTATTAAAAACAAAAAAATTAAGGGAGCAAATGTTACTGCAAGATGCTTTCTCTCTCTCCCTCATGCCATTGGATGAAGGAATGTGGAAGAAGCTGGTATCTAACACTGGGAAAGGCAGCACCTGCTGCCCAGCACCTAGTCACCAGGCAGAGAATGGTTAAAGTGGGTGAGAGGGTTTGTTTACAGATGCAAGTGACTGTCAGACAGCTTGGAGGTTTACAAGATGATGCTCTGTTTTTTTTAGTACTTCTGGGGGGGGGGAGGGGGGAGAATTTGTGCCCAGCAGGGGGCCCCTTTCAGGAGCAGTACCCCTCAATGATAATGTAGAAATGTCTTTGTTGCAGTTTTACTGTTTTGATTTTGTTCTTTGTTTTCTTTTATGTTCATGAGAGCAATTATAGTTAAATCTCTTCCTGGAGCTGCCAGGCCCTTGTGGATGGGGCTCCCTATTTAGAAAGCGGGTGTAAAGCTTTTGTTCCTTGACTGCTTGCTGAGTGAATGCTGCCCGGAGTGAGGTGTTTACCATGGTGTCCTTCCACCAGACAGTGCTTTGGGAAAGGCATTTTCCTAAGGTGGGTTTTATTTCTCCAGTGAGCTGAGTAACCTCAGTGATTCGGAGAAGATGCGAGGGGAACAGGCAGATGTTACCCTCTTTTCTTTAATACCTTGTGCTCAGCACAGGTAGTGTTTGGATATATTATTGTAGAGCCTCAGTAGCCACCCGCAGCACACCCTGCACCTGAATGCTATGCTTCACAAGATATATAATGTTCCAGTCCCTTTGGGAGCAACAGCCACGTCTGGGGGAGGATTCTCCCTCTGAAAAAGCATATGTGCTTTGTTCTAATGCACTGTTCCACATGGATCTCAATGGAGTCAGTGGAAATCATAGGGCACTTGCCTCCCCTGGTTATGCAAACTGTAAAGATGAGTCAAATGCTGTTTGTCTTAGTATGCAAAGACAGCTGCGTGTGTGCTCTCCTCTCCGTTAGGGGGGTGTTATGGAAGGCTTAGTTAACTCTTTCCTGGAGGAATCTTCCTCCAGGCCTGCTTGTCCGCTCCGTGTAGCATTACTAACTGTATGGCCTCCTGGGCACAGATGATGTTGGTAGGGCTACAGCGAATGCTATTGTGCTTGGCAAGCTGATGTGTTTAGGCTGCCTTCAGAAGCATTGGCAGTATTGCTCCTGCATGCACTAGTGCACTGAAATCTGGTCCCCTATGCCCCCGGCATCACCACTGGTAGTGACCACTGTTATATCATGCGGCTTTCAGAAAGCTTTGAGCTTTCCAGTGACATCACACTTGAGGGGAAGGTCAGAAAACTCTGACCTGAATTACTGTAGGTAGTCTCACCCTGTTTATTTTGCTAGCTGGTTTTAGGCTGCCGATTTTTTTTCCTATATGCTGCAAGGAAAGCATTTGTCTTCATGACACTGCCTCGAGTAAGAAGTGATTTGATGAATCTTTGGGTGGCTCTGTAGATTTATCATGCTGGACCTTTTATTGTCTCTAAAAGTGCCAAACTATCAGTGGCTAGTGATGAGAAATATTAAACTTGGACCAAAACAGTGCTCTCTGCCTGAGGGGTTCTGAGCTTTCCAAATTTCCTGTAGAGGCAGAGAAGAGAGAGGTGAGGAATCCTTGAGTCCTGTCCTAGCAAAACAGAGCTAAGTTCCTCTGCTACTGTTTGCTGGGAGCATAGGCTGTGCTTAAAGTTCAAAGTTCTGCCTTCAGCATGGGGCTCTACTGGCCTGGTAGGTCTGTCTGGCACTGACGGACTTCAAAGCTTCTGCTGGTGCCTTTCCCAGGGGAGCAAGATCTTCTTTTGCTGAAGTGTAGAGCAGCTGTTCTGTGTGAAACAATTGCAGCTACTGCTTGGGTATTCAGTAACTGAACTCATGAAGAAACTGCATGCAGAGCACCCTATTCAACCAGCTGGGTTATGGGGGGATACAAGTCTGGCACTTGAATAGTGACAGGATTTTTAACATAAATCATAGAAGAGCTGAGTGCACCAAGCAAGGTAAAAAAAGAGGGTGGCTGGGAAGAGACTTCCAGTGTCAAAAGGAAATAAGATTGTTTACCTGAGCAGTGTTCCAAGTTACTGAAGTATGAGAAAATACACCAGCCTAATCTGCAGAGCACTATTGAATGGACCCTGCGGGAGGTGGCAAGCTTTCATTTCATCCCACAGGGTTTGGGCAGGGGCCTTGGAGAATAGCCCTGCTCTTATTCCATGGTACATTTGGTATCTAGGCAGCTGTATAAGGTCTTGTTAAAGGACTTCCCATGCCAAACAGCACAGAACTCATCTACCTCATGAGGATAAAGGGCCTGTGGTTCAGCACATTTCTCAATGTGGAGGGTTAGACTACTAAACTGTGTCCACTGGTTTATGCTTAATGGCCTTAGTGCTAACACAGATGCTCAATGACTAAACTCTTCCCTAACGTAATGGGGTGTAACAGGCTGTAGTTGTGTGGGTTTCTCTGCAAGGCTAGAGCACCTATGCCTTAGGTAAAACACTAGTTTCAGCTTAATGCAACAGCATTTAATAAGGGATAGCACTTGCCTAGCAAGCAGTGCTGGTTAGTGACAGCATGGTAAGGGGTTATCCTTTTAAAATAAACACAACCCAAGGTTTTTCTTTGCCTTTCTCCTGTAGATCAAAGAGCCTCTGCAGCCAGCTTTAGTTTAAGGTACTGAGGAGGTAGCAACTGCCTAATCCCTGTACCTGTAACTAACTGCCTTGTTTTCACCTTCTTTTATAAAAGCAGAGCTATCACCTGTAAGAAAACAGCCTGCTGTTTGTCTCCTCTCCTATATTGCTTCTTAAACTTGTCCAGCTTGAAGGTTGGTTATTCAACTCTGTCCTTTGTGAGCAGGGTATAAGTTTTGAAGGGGGTAAGAAGCACTTAATTTTTTCTTTGAAGTGTGCATCAGTGGCTGAGGTCCTACCAGCCATATTAGAAGGGGTAGCAAGAATTGCTCAAAGGTTATTTTTTAAATAAAGAATTAAAGTAGTCACTGTTATTGCTGCCACAGCACTTGATGCCTCTGGGCAAGCGACAGGATTTTAAGTAAGGGTGTGGGCATTGACAGATTCTAGATTGACTCATCTCAAGCACAACTAAGCAGCTTTGGGACAAATTTTGTGTGTTACTATGTTAAACTTAATAATACATTCTCCCTTCTAAGTAGCACAAGGGTAAGGGTGCTTGCTTTTCTTCTGACAAGCAGAGTTGTATTCTTGCCAGAGGAATGAAATCACTGGCCTTGTCCTAGACCAGATGCATTTTGTTGCACATCCATGTGATCAAGTCTTTAGGATTCTTGGTCCTTTTATTGTCATACAGCTACTGCAGACCTGGATGCAATAGACAACAGCAGGAAGGGATACAGCCTCCCCCTGCCTCATTTGTCAGAGCTCTTCGTTAAGATGCAGGCTTTAAGGGATGTTAACTTTTAGTGTTTGTCAAGATGTGACCATTTCCACCAGTGTGTCAGGACTCAGTGGAGTAAATACTCAGGAGCTGACTTCCCAGGGCCCAGGAAAAGCAGCTGCCTGTAAATAAGCACTGGAATGGACTTTGCTTCTCCAGAAAGCAGAAATGCAACTTTCACTGCTCTGTAGTAACCAGCAGTAGATTTAAGTTCTGCATCATTCCCTCACAGCTTGTCATAAGAAAACATGCACCCTCTTTTAGCAGCCATGGAAAAAGCCCTGGCTTCAGGCACCCAGTTCAAAGACAACTGCACCCTAACTCTGTGTAATCAAGTCAATGCTTCAGTCATATCATCATTACAAACACTGTTGTTCCAGAATTCATGCAGCAGCTGGGGTAATACCAGCCTTGAAATAAAGTGCAACTATTCACATGTGTTCAGTGACTTATGTATATGGGAAAGGTTTGCCCCACCTGTAAGAAAGAGCCATTCTGCACAATTATGCCAAACCCAACATGCATTCTACTAGTTACTTCTGAGTAAGGTGCTTCAGGACTCCAGCCAAGCACAATAGAAGCAGTTACAAGTGTTTTGAAAAGGGATTTATATTTCCCTGGCAGTTACTGAAGGGGACTAGCAAACCACCAAGAAGTTGCCCAAATCCTCCCCTCCAATACCACAGCCAGACGTGAGATTAACAGTGCAGTACCTCTTTCCTACAACCTGCTACACACTTGCTAATGGAGAAGACAAAGCAAGGTTAGTCCAATCCATGCTTGGAAATGAAGGACTACCTAGAGCCAGCAAAGCAGTAATGTCTCACATTCATAACAATGCCGTTTTGTGGAGAAATATAAAACCACTTTTTATTTAACAGAAAAAATCTGGCAGGGTGGGATCAAAAAAATAGCTGGACACATTCATACAAGTAAATTATCAAACAATAAGAAACACTTTATTTTAACTTTACAACATATAAATATGAGACATCTGTGCTTTCCTTGTAGCTTTCTCCTCCCCCCTCCCATGCCCAGGGTCCATATCACATTGCACCAGTACCTCTGAACCCTCCACTACAGGAGGGCTGCGTGGTGCCTCTACAGCAGAGGTCAAACTGATCCAGGAATATGTTCAAATCCAGCAGGCATCACCACCCACCCATCTGTCATCTGCTCAGGTCACGGTTTGAGACTCGACTACACAGCAGCCTTTCCTCTGGAGACAGGCCGCTAAAGAACGGATGCAGCAGAGCATCAGAGAATGTGATCCTCTTGGAAGGATCAAACTCTAACATCCTTCTCATCAAGTCAAACAGCTGCACGTGGTCCGGTGAATCATACAGCATGTAGCTCTGAAACAGAATAGTACAGATTCAGCTGTGGAAAAATGCAGGCAAACATCTGGCAAAAACTAGACACGACCCTCCACACTGTGTATCTTGAGAGCTGGCAACACTGCTACAGATAGGGCAGGGTGCTACACCATCATACCTTTATTCCTGAGAAAGCCAAGGGAAGTTAAGAGATTTTGGGCATTTGAAGAAAGTTTCAAAGGTTGTCCTTTACTTCCTCCACAAGCAGACAAAGCTAGGGATGGTAGAACCCTGTGGCAGTGGCGAGCGTCTCCTCTATTGGCTACAGCAGCAGCTCGAAGAGAATGCTGAGGGAAGTGTCACTGCTCCCCAATCAACAGTTCCACATTTTTTACAGGGCGAAGGGAACAAACTCATGTGATTGTCTGCCAAACTGCAGGCCCTCATTGCAACATCTGTTGAGGTGAGAGCCACCTCTGGCCTGATGTGGCCCATCTTGAAGCCCCTTCCATCTCTCCCACATTCCTGCTGCATCCTTGTCTATTAGATTAATTGTTATCCAGTAAAACACCAGGCAAATCTCTGATGGTCTCCACTGGGTGAGAAGTCATAGGATGCCCACTCCCGCCTACATACTACTTCCCCCTTGTAGGGAGAAATCCTTGGAGTGGAGGCTCCATGTAAGGGTACACATGATGGCTCCCATCACCACAGTATCTGAGCATCTCACAATCTGTACTGTATTTATCATCACACCTCTTGGGAGGTAGGGCAGAGCTATCACCCTCACTGGGCAGAGGAGGAACTGGGGCACAGTGAGGCTAAGTGACTTCTCCATGTCACATAGGAAGTCAATAGCTGAGCAGGGAATGGAATCCAGCTCTCCTGGTTCCATAGACAGGGACTCAATCTTCCTCTGCCCTGTGATGGAAGGTTGGGGTCCATCTTGTGCCCACAACAGACAAAGCCAAAGCTGCCATGCCCAGATGCAGTCCTGCACGGATCCCCTCAGCCTTCCCTGCCTGGAACAGTTTGGAAGATTAGATTCCCTGTAAGCTGAGGGTTCTCCCCAAGTCCTTTCAGTGAGCAGCAGCCACATGAGAGGGTTTCCTGTCCTGCCTCAAAGGATAAAACTAACCAGACATGAGACAGACATGTCCTCAGCTTCCTTTAAGAATAAAGGCAGAGTAAAAGTAACCAGCACATCTTTCTATGGTGATTTTCACCACCACAGTCCCTATTTCACAGCTGGGGAATTGGAGGCACCCAAAGAGACTTGCCCCAGGCCACAGCAATCCAGTCACAGATCCAGTACAGAACCCAGGGCCCGAGTTTCAGAAGCGAAGTGCATCCACAGCTCACACTGAAGTCAACTGAAGCTGGAGTGCTCAGCACTGTTAGAGATCAGGCTCCCACTCCTCATCCCATCTATGGGACCGTGCTACCACCATGGAATTCTAGGGGCTTGCTCATCTATAGAACACAGCGTATGGAGCAGTGCTGAACTAGCTGGAGGAGGAGCTACATGGCCTAACAATTCCATCCCTAATTTCTGATTCTTACCACACCACAGTGACACAAAGTGAAGTCTTTACTAACTGCGACTACAGCGGATTTGGGAACAGGATCTGGAGTGATTGTAAAGCATTGGTTAATAGGCTCTGTAAAAGCTAATACAGCTTAAAACAGTTCTGTTGGGACAGACCAGTCACTCTAGTCTCAGCAAGGTTTTGTTTTTGTGCCAAGGTGCTCCCTGCATATACGGAATGAAGCTATATGTGTGTCTCCCATGTCATTTAGATACTGACAGCAGCACCCCCATTTCCATCCAGTGTCATCTCACTCCAAGAACATGCCAGGTGACACTGTGGAAGCTAGGAATCTCAGCATCCACTGCAGAGCTACCTAAGCTTTCTATATAAATCAGAGCAGCGTCTCATACCCGCAGTGGTTTGCAGTTCTCTTGGACGTATCTTCCATCTGATGTGTTCTCATCCCATACCAGTCCCCCCTTGTGGAAGTACTTCTGTTTCCTGTACAATAAAAGGAACTATTCAAGAGTCCTATCTGCAAGAGACATCTGGGGGCACACACGTATGGGGTACGCGTAGCTGCACTGCAAGGCAAGACATTGGTACTAGGACTCAACTACATTACATATAAGCCAGCCAGTGCTATCAGAGGACGCTGTACCTCTTTTCCAAAGCACTTCAGAAAACTATATGCTGGGTATTCTACCAGCCCAACCAGCGATCAAGGTGGTCTTTAAAAGCTGAGCCTGGTTAAAGCCAAGCTAGATGATTTCTAGTAGCCAATACTTGGGGTTTGAATATAAATCTCGTATAGCACTTTTCATCCACGGAATTTCAAAGCACTTTACAAAGATACTGAAGTATCATTCCCATTTCACAGATGGGAAAACCAGGCACAGCGAGGAGAAGTGACTTGCCCAAGGTGAAATATTAGGGTCAACGGCAGAGCAGGGAACAGAACCCAGGTCACTTGACTCCCACTGTAGTGCCTTAGCCACTGAACCATGCTGCCAGAAAACGACAGACGTTTCAGATTTTGATGCTGTTTGCATGAAAGTTCACTGTCAGGAACGGTGGTCCTGTCTCTGCAAAAGCATGGAAGAAATCCTAGGCAAGGCCCTCTTAGTGGTATAGAACAATAGGGTTCCATTATCTGTAGGCTGCTTGGCCATTTTTCCCAGCACCTGTACTCAACATTACTTTTATTTCAAGTTCAAGTCTCTTCTTGACCCTATGACCTCCACCCAGAACTACAACCCTAGCGTTAGGATTCTGATGCGTGGCCTCTCTGCATCAGAAATGGTATCCCGCCTACTCCACCATCTCCAGAACAATGCAACAGCCAAGTCAGCTGCTCAGAGCTCAGAAGCTGGTTCTTACCGGGTTTTGTGGATCATCTGAGATGGGATTGGCCCAAGGATTTTTTCCATCATTACAAGGTGCTCACGATTCTCATGAGTCTGCAGAGGAAGAGCGACTAGGTTATTTTCTTAGCCTTGAAACAGTTACACAATGAAGACAGGAAGGTCTAAACCCACCCTTCCAAGGATGGACTAGTAGGGTAGTCTCCTCATGGGACCCAGAAAAATGTAGGCCCAAATCTACAAAGGTATTTGGGCTCCTAACTTCCACTGAGTTCAATGGAAATTAGGAGCATAAATTCCATTGTCGATTTGGGCTTCACAATTTAAAAAGGAAGGCTAAAGCTTACACAGTTCAGTCAAGGGCATAAAGGCCTTACAAAAGTGTACCTGAAAGAGTGTGAAGCCACGGTAATACTCAAATAGAATGCAGCCAATACTCCAGACATCACACGGCTGTGCCCAGCCCAGCTCTGCAATGAAGAGGAGAAAAAATGACTGAGCTTCCAGTGACAAACGTGGAGCTTGCACAAATTCCTTGCTGGTGGCCTCTAGTTTCCTTTAAAACTGGAGAGACCTAAAACTCAACTACACGCCCAGTGGATTTCTCTGGTGAGATGACTGCTTAGTCCTCTGGGAGTCAGAGTCCCGGAACAGAGAGATGCCCCCTTTTCAGTCTGTGCACTGAAGTGGTTATTCTCTGATTAACTCAATTGCGATACCTCACACAAGCATCTCAGATCTCTGCCATCCCACATCTCTGGGCTGAGCACTCCCCCAAAGTTCTGGGCACATATTTACGGACAATATTTTGCATATAAGAAAGCGTCGTCTTTGTTCCAGGCTTTGGACGTGATGCAGACCAGGTGTGCTGCCTCAACAGTCCTAATGCCCCATCTGCAGCACCACCCAAACCTTTGCTCCCAAGAGACCCATCACAGCAGCAGGTTTAACTTTTTGTCTAAATAGGCCAGTGTAGATTGTCCCCTTTCTCCACTCCAGAATCAGAGATTTTCCAGTCTGTTCTCTCTTGTGAAGCCCAATTCTTACCCTAATGCATCCCGTGGCCCACGCCCCAGAAAGCCATAAGTAAAGACAGAAACGTAACTCCACTCACCCAGAATCACCTCTGGCGGGCGGTAATGCCGAGTAGCAACAATAGTAGTGTGATGCTCATGGTCAAAAGTGGCACTTCCAAAGTCGGCCACACGGATGTTTGTGTTCCTAATAGATTTCTCCTCACAGTTCTGCAACACAAGAAATAGCTATAAGGAACCTGGAGAGGGGGTTTCAGAATAGAGAGGGGTTCCAACAGGATCCCTCTATCCCAATAAGAGCTCCTTGCCCATGTCATTAGCAGTAAAAATGGCCACAAAATACAGAAACATTGCACTTGTATAGCACCTTCCATCACAGATCTCAAAGCTCTTTAACTCAGGTAGCCAAGTACTCTTCGTTTTATAGATTGGAAAGGTCAGGAATAGAATGCAGGCCTCCTGACTTTGTCCAAGCCACTGGAGATGATGGCCCTCATGCTCAACCAGAGAATGGGAAAAAGGAAAATTTTTTTCTTGCAGAAAGATGCAAGGCGTTCAATCATTTCACCCTCTTTCTCAGAGGCACAACCTACCTTGGTCTCATTGTACACGGTGTCGAAATCAGAATTCACAAAGAGGATGTTTTCAGGTTTGAGGTCAGTGTGAGTCAGCTGGTTGTCATGTAAAACTGCGGAGAGGGGTGGGGAGAGAAGAGAGAAAAGTTTAAGAATCCACCGCTGGACCTTCCGTACAGCTATGTCTGTTACATAGGCCCCCTGCGAACACATGCTCCCTTGCCCCAAAGGACGGTACTTTGAACCAGAGTGCAAGGTGCTGCACCATGGCCCATGTCAACTGTGTATCAAACAGCTTCATTAAGCTACATAGAATTATCTTATTTGAAGCCAGGTTCCTCACTATATGTCATCACATTTTAACTGTTAAATATACATTTCAGTCACCCCATCGCGTTCGCCACATACAGGCAGTAAGTCTCGTCTGTGTGAAGCTTACAAGGTTTAGTTTCCCCCCTCTTTCAGGAGGAAACTGAGGTGAATCTAGAAGCCATGTCCTCAATCCACCTCCCTTCACTGTTCTCCAAAAACATCGGAATCGCTCACCTGATTTTAAACTCTTCAGACTGTGAAAAGTGAGACTAGCCAAAATGTTCAGACACTATTAACATGCATGTAAAAACAAACTGACATTTCTCAAAGAAAACACTAGCTGGCGAGTAGAACTCACCTCATTGCTGCAGACAACCGTGGCAAAGGAATCTGGGTAACTTACATCTCAAGGCATGGCAGAGCTGGTATGCCATGTGCCGGATCTGGGGGAGGGGATATGGCTGAAAGTTATTCTCCTTCAGGAATTCAAAAGTGTTCTTGCCCAGAAGCTCAAAGGCGATGCACATGTGGCCATGGAAATTGAACCAGTCGGACATCAGGACACACAAACTGGACAGAATGGATAATAAGAATGTTATTGGCCACACAACAATCTTCCAAGGAAGTAGTATTCCCATCCCTCCTTCTCCCCAAGTGACTAGCACACAAACACTCAGTTTTCAGACAGCCCAGCCATGCTTCTCCTTAAGCGACCTGGAATTCACCTGCTCAATCATCCAGAGATGCCAAGGACATAGATATCCTAGTGTAAGCAGCAAAATTCTTACACTGAAGGGGGTGAGAAGGGGGGGAATGTTTCACTATAAAGAACTGTGTTTAGTTAATAGGGAAAGATAAATTAACCCAATTCCCAGATATTTATGGTCAATAATTACATATTCAGGGACCTAGGAATAAGTCACAATTCATACTAAAAAAGCTCTTCTATATTCCCAATCCCAGAGGGTGGACGAGGGAGAAGACAACACCATTTTCTAGGTAGACGGAAAAGACAGGCATTAAGTTTTCATGCTCTTATCTCAGGCTCTCCCTCACACTACCTTGCACCGACCACCCTCCTCTCCGAGTAGATACGTTGACAGCACTAAGCAGCAGCAGCTTCTATGCAAGATATCAAACTTACTATTTGTTGTCCTTGTCTCTCTCTCTAATTTTCTTTAGGACATTAATTTCCAGTCTGGCTGCTTCTCGGTACTTTCCCACATTTCTAATGATTTTCAGCGCCACCTGGGATTTACCTCTGCAGAGGGGAAGATGACACAGGAATGGGTCAGAGGTGGAGTGGCCCAGACCACCTCAACAAATAATTGTCCCTAGGCAAAAAACAATTCCCAGTTTCTGAGATTCTTAACCCAATTTCTTTTTGGATGGAGAATGAGAAAATGTCTCTACAATAAATCCTGGGATGAGGTAGGAGACACTGGCCATTTTTCATCCCCTCCCCAAATTGGTTCTCAGGGCCATGCAGTGGGAGCAAACCACAGCTGCCTGTCACTGTATTAGTAAGCTATGCCCTGCTGTTGACTGCAGCATGAAACTGGGAAATGCAGCTTGGGAAAAGCCAGGATCAAGGAGAATCCATCACCCTCGCTTCATCTGCATATTCTTCCACCAGAGGCAACTAAAACCACTTTGTAGGAATGGTCCCCAGTCACCATCCCAAGGCTTGCTGGGGGCTAATGCACTTATCCAAGTGACACCTTACTCCGCAAGTACTAAGGACTGGGGAGCCCCTCATATATCCACAGGATGGGAGAGGTGGAAATAACCCCCATATGTACTGCTGGCCACACCCCTTTGCTTTCCTCATCCTCCTCACTGGCCTCTGAGGGATTATCTCCAGTGCACCTCCAAAGGACTTAAGGAGTGGGATTTCCCTTCTCCATATTTTACAGTGCACGAGAGAGAGGGACTCCACCGCCGCAGACCTCAGGAAGGGGAAGAATGCTTTCCTCCTAAAGTCCTGTGCTCTCTTCAGCCCCATTTATGACTAAGCTCTTTGAGGCAAGGGCTGTAGTTCAGAGAAGTTTCTAAGTAAACACAGGGCAGTCATATAGCAGAAACACTGACAGAAAGAGGATAAGATCACTTTGGCAAACCCAGGATGGGCATATAATTGAGTGGAAAACAAGGCCAGCAAAGTAACAGCTTGGAATTTGATGATCTGCCCATTCTTGTCTATAGCAAAAGATGATACTGAGTGGAATCCAAGCTGAGGCAAACTAATACTGAATAACTGTTTCTAACAGAACTGCAGAAAGTTACAGAATACAATGGCCTCATGTTGTAACCAAGAAGGTCACTCAAGCATATATCTCTTCTCTCCCCTCCCACTTTGCTAGGGACTTTTTTTTGAAGGGATAGGAAGAGCACCGGGTAGCGATCAATGGCTCCATGTCTAGTTGGCAGCCGGTATCAAGTGGAGTGCCCCAAGGGTCGGTCCTGGGGCCGGTTTTGTTCAATATCTTCATTAATGATCTGGAGGATGGAGTGGACTGCACCCTCAGCAAGTTCGAAGACAACACTAAACTGGGATGAGTGGTAGATACGCTGGAGGGTAGGGATAGGATACAGAGGGCCCTAGACAAATTAGAGGATTGGGCCAAAAGAAATCTGATGAGGTTCAACAAGGACAAGTGCAGAGTCCTGCACTTAGGACGGAAGAATCCCATGTACCGTTACAGACTAGGTACCAAATGGCTAGGCAGCAGTTCTGCAGAAAAGGACCTAGGGGTTACAGTGGACGAGAAGCTGGATCTGAGTCAGTGTGCCCTTGTTGCCAAGAAGGCCAATGGCATTTTGGGCTGTATAAGTAGGGGCACTGCCACCAGATCGAGGGACGTGATCGTTCCCCACTATTCAACATTGGTGAGGCCTCATCTGGAGGCCTGTGTCCAGGTTTGGGCCCCACAGTACAAGAAGGATGTGAAAAAATTGGAAAGCGTCCAGCGGAGGGCAACAAAAATGATTAGGGGACTGGAACACACGACTTATGAGGAGAGGCTGAGGGAACTGGGATTGTTTAGTCTGCGACGGAGAATGAGGGGGGATTTGATAGCTGCTTTCAACTACCTGAAAGGGGGTACCAAGGAGAATGGATCTAGACTGTTCTCGGTGGTAGCAGATGACAGAACGAGGAGTAATAGTCTCAAGTTGCAGTGGGGGAAGGTTAGGTTGGATATTATGAAAAACTTTTTCACTAGGAGGGTGGTGAAGCACTGGAATGCGTTACCTAGGGAGGTGGTGGAATCTCCTCCCTTTGAAGTTTTTAAGATCAGGCGTGACAAAGCCCTGGCTGGGATGATTTAATTGGGGATAGGTCCTGCTTTGAGCAGGGAGCTGAACTAGACGACCTCCTGAGGTCCCTTCCAACCCTGATATTCTATGATTCTACCTAGACTAAAGAGGCCCACAGGCTCAGCACCAGATGCTGAGTGTGAAAGAGCTGGGGAATGTGTATCAGCATCTAAGAGAACAGGACAAATCCACCCCACCTCATCCATGTCTGAACTGACTGGTACATGATAGGTAAGTCACTTGGAGACCAAGGATAGCATACCTGGCATGGTCCACACACTCCACAACTTTGCCAAAAGTGCCTTCACCTAGGCTGCCGACAATCTCATCTAGGAGAGAAAACAAGAGCTGATGTGAGCTTTGAGAACCTGAAGGGCATGAGGTCCTGCAATTTCACAGCATTCACATCTCAAAAAGGTATCTCCCTGCTACACTCTTTAAAACAGAAGTGTCTATTGTCTGCTTCAGGCAATTACTGGTCAGCCCATTTATAAGCAATAAACACTAGAGACCCCTCCAGTACAATAAGAGAGATCTTGTCTAACATGGGGATAGAAAGTAGAGAGGTAAAGTTTTACGAAAGGTGGCTGTACATCGCTCTTGGAGCCAATCGCCGATTCTGCACACCAGGTGACCTTCCTTGTCATCTTCCACGCTCCTGCTGCGTTTACTGCTCTGTTGGCTTCTCTGCACACACCGCCCCCCGAAACGCCATCCGACCAATCGCACACAGCGGGCAGTTCCGATTGGCAGATTGAGTTGTCATTCAAAGGTGGAGACGACGATGCGTCGGTGGTTGGATTTTCCAGATCCCCGCATTTCATAAGGCACACAGCATATATAACGATAGGGATATTGCAAGGGACACGTCAAGACACAAACTAACTTCAAAACAGAAAAGTAAAAACAGCTACAGGTATGTAAAGAACTGTCTCATTAGCTACAGTGTCTGATGAAGCTGCCTCTTAGCGGGAAGTGTCACCCTCTTCTCTGGCAGGGAGCAGCAGCTGGGATGCTCCAGTCACTGGGTTCGTACAAGCATTCCCCCCATGTTTTGCCACAGAGGAGCAGATTCCTCTATGTGAATAGAGGATGCTGCCAGTAGCGCAAGAAGAGCGAGTGCTTTGCCAGTCACGTCACTTTCTCCAGTGGCAAGTGTGCCGATGGGTAGAGTACACAAGTCAGGTTGGTCAGGCTGTCTAGTAGAAGCCAGATTAGCAGTTCCCCCTTTGTGGAGTCTGTCCCGCTTTCCTTTGTATGTTTATTAATAAACATCTCCAGCTATCCCAGGGACTTGTCCCACCCTTGACTCGATACTACTCAGCCCTTCCCATCCTGATGGAACCAACAACAGAATTGATCCTATATCTGCAAGCCTGATTGGACCCATATAGGGCCAGTGTCCTCGTCCTTCCTCTGCACAGATTTAAAACTTGAAAGAATTCTAGGAGCAGGAGAGTTAAGTCCCTCGAGAGCCTTATAGCTCATAGCTCCAGGTGTGCTATAGGTAAGAGCTCACAATCAAGCCCATTGCTACTAGCTTCTACTGGAAAACCAGCCAAACATTCCTGGAGGTTCCTTCCCGCCAGCAGAAACACCCCCACCAAAGCCAACAACTCTTCTGTCCAGTGACTGAACTTTTCTATTTAGTCCCTCAAACAAAACAAAGTGTAAAATTAGTTACATTCTATCTAGTGAGAGATTCCGTAACAGGGCTCTACACTTCCATGTCTGAACTTCCTAATATGTGCTCCGCCATATTCCTTTCCCCAACAAGTCAAGAAGAATGAACTACAGACAAAGTTTAAGAGATCGTCTGAACGGAGAAAAAGTTTCAGAGAGCACTTGAGATAGCTGCTGTGAGACTTCACAACACAGAGCAGAGATCACAACAACCGAAACCTGCACAGTACCACCACACACGCACAGCTGTTATTGGAGCATTTCAATCATTTAACCTTGGCATTAAAACTCAGATAAATTCGGCTGGAAAAAAAAGAAGGAAAGTGATGGGCCATTAAGAGTTCCAAACCATGCAAGTATCCAGTATAACCACAGGGGTTAGGAATCAATCACTTTGTTTAAACTATATGAAAGCAACAAACTTGAGAACTGTGAATAGTAACGGATCCTACTAGGGTATGACAGAGGCGGTAAAGTTAAGACATTTGGATGAGTACCTCACAACACTTCCAAGTCACTCCATTGTCCTGGGATAACCCACCTCCCCTTTGCCACAAGTTGATTATTAATCATCACTAACTAGGAGAGGGAGGTTGTAGTTCATTCCAGTCAGAGAGAGAACAATGACATTCTCAAACAAAACTTCAGTCCAAGGAAACTAGTGACAACAGGGCACCTCTCCCGAGTATTGTGGGGAAGTGGTTGATAACCAGAGTGCTAACAGTTCTGAAGAATGGATTTGACACAGCTGACTCGTCCTAAGGGGTACAAGATTCTGACACAACAAACATGGAGTATCTACACTGGAGTATCTTATGCTGTCACAATGTAGCAGTAACAACTCAGGCAGAAGTTTCAATATGTAGCAGAAGTGGAACCTTCAAGCGAATAAAAGAGGAGGACACACAACCATAGTGGATGCTGCAACAGTGCAGGCCTGCATCCAGGAGTTCCCCTTGTAATTGTGCAGACAAGCATTCCATCTGGTTTCGCTGCACTCCCCCTGCCCCCCCATGCCTTGGGAAGCTAGGCTTTATTTCCAGGTGCTAGGAATGGTCTGTCAAAATTAACAACTATTAATGCTTCCAGTTTAAAGACACAGTGAAGTGGAACAAAATCAAGAACAAAACAGAAGAGGGATTAGAGGTACTCACCCAGTGTATTCAGAGCTACAGAAGATAAAAAGTTAAAACCTGAACAATCCTGAACTCATCTGGATGCTACTCACCGATGAGGCACTGCTACAAGACCTGGTCTTGCGCTTCCGGCAGCGATGCTGGTGCTTCCTCGTTCGGTGGTGCTCTCTGTCCCGTGATCTCCGGCAGTGGTGTGAGCGGGTAGAGTAATAATCCTCTCCAAAAGAAGGGCTTCGGTCTTCAAACCTGTAGTTATCACTCTCCCGTCTGTCTCTATACCTCCTTTGGTAAGGCATCCTCTCGTGGCTGCATTACAAATAAGAACCCACTTATAAACCTGGGAGGGCAGAGCACACTGCACAAACAACGGAGCACTGCTGCATGCAAAGGCAGCCTGACTACACGTGTTCTTGTGCCCTCTGCAGGGTAGTGAGGAACAATGGTAGCGGATCTAGTTCTGACCTGAATCCCGATCTGGGAGTTTGCACCATATCACAGGACTTTTGGACAAGTAGTTCACACGGATCAAATGGAAGGGATGTCAAAATATGTGGTATTCTCTCCTTTATGGGAAAGGAGGCTTAACGTGCAAATTTAGATCTGGGAAGGACTAGATTCTATCTTTGTGCCTCATCACCACAGTATGTGAGTACTTTCCTCACAACCCCTCACTTCCCCTATGCAGCACGGAAGCTTTTTTGTTGTGTTTTTTTAAACAGATGGGGAATTAAGGCCCAGAGAGACTAAATGATTTGCCCAGGTGAACAGAGAATCCCAGGGTAGCACAATGGGAACTTAAGTCCACCACTGCCTTAACAACCACACCATTCTTCCTCTCATTGACAGCCCTGAAGATTAGAGTCCTTCATTTAATTACAAAGCAGGTGCTGCATGTTCAACACAAGCATCCTCCATGTTACTGCACATCTTGACCAGAAAGGATTACCTCTGTGGGCCAAAAGGACCATTCAGTCTCTATAGTCAGTCCCTGGTCTCTGATGACTGGTCAATAACACCAAAGTTATACCTAAAGAAGAGCTGTGTGTGGCTCAAAAGCTTGTCTCTCTTACTAACAGAAGTTGGTCCAACAAGAGAGATTACCTCACCTACCTTGTCTCTCTAGTCTGGGACTGACCAGTTATAACATTACATAAAGTTATACAATGTTTAGAGTAAATTTTAGGCCAATTTAGTAACATAAGCAGATTTTTATACTAAGTGCCAAAGGATGCTAGACCTTCCACCTTTATCAGCTACAAACTTCTCTTCCACAATTATTTATAAATTGAAGCCTCAACCTCAATACCAAGTGCTTCTGTTTTTAAATATAAATGATGTTACTACTTTAAAAAAAAAAAAAAAAAGGGGGGGGGGGGGGGGGAGGGTCCACAAATCTGGTCAAGCTTCTCCTGTTAGATCAGACCACTGTGATCCGAACAGTGAATCCCACTGTGACCCGGGGCCAGAAAGGATTAAGGAACTTGCAGGCTACTTGACCCAGATTCAACCTTTAGAAATACTGATAGATAATGTTTGTGTTTTTGTGTGTTTACTAGGGCCGTCGATTAATCGCAGTTAACTCATACGATTAACAAAAAAATTAACTGATTAAACAAATTAATCACAATCGCATTGTTAAACAATACTAACTGAAATTAAATATTTTTGGATGTTTATCTACATTTTCAGATATATTGATTTCTATTACAACACAGAATACGAAGTGTACCGTGCTCACTTTATATTTTTTATTACAAATATTTACACTGTAAAAATGATAACAGTATTTTTTAATTCACCTCATACAAGTACTGTAGTGCAATCTCTTTATCGTGAAAGTGTAACTTACAAATGTAGATTTTTTTGTTACATAACTGCACTCAAAAAACAAAACAATGTAAAACTTTACAGCCCACAAATCCTACTCAGTCCTACTTCTTGTTCACCCAATTGCTAAGACAAACAAGTTTGTTTACATTTACGAGAGATACTGCTGCCTGCTTCTTATTTACAATGTCACCTGAAAGCGAGAACAGGCGTTTGCATGGCACTTTTGTAGCTGGGGTTGCAAGGTATTTACGTGCCAGATATGCTAAACATTTGTATGCGCCTTCATGCTTCAGCCACCATTCCAGAGGACATGCTTCCATGCTGATGATGCTCGTTAAAAAAATGCATTAATTAAATTTGTGACTGAACTCCTTGGGGGAGAATTGTATGTCTCCTGCTCCAGTTTACCCGCATTCTGCCACATATTTCATGTTACAGCAGCCTCGGATGATGATGCAGCACATGTTCGTTTTAAGAACACTTTCACAGGAGATTTGACAAAACACAAAGAAGGTACCAGTGTGAGATTTCCAAGGACAGATACAGCACTCAACCCAAGGTTTAAGAATCTGAAGTGCCCTCCAAAATCTGAGAAGGATGAGGTTTGGAGCATGCTTTCAGATGTCTTAAAAGAGCAACGCTCTGATGTAGAAACTACAGAACCCGAACCACTGAAAAAGAAAATCAGCCTTCTGCTGATGGCATCTGACTCTCATGTTGAAAATGAACATACGTCGGTTCGCTCTGCTTTGGATCGTTATCGAGCAAAACCTGTTATCAGCATGGACACATGTCTTCTGGAATGGTGGTTGAAGCATGAAGGGACATATGAATCTTTAACGCATCAGGCACGTAAACATCTTGCGATGCCGGCTACAACAGTGGCATGCAAATGTCTGTTCTCACTTTCAGGTGACATTGTAAACAAGAAGCGGGCAGCATTATCTCCTGCAAATTGTAACCAAACTTGTTTGTCTGAGCAATTGGCTGAAGTAGGGCTGAGTGGACTTGTAGGTTCTAAAGTTTTACATTGTTTTATTTTGAATGCAGTTACTTTTTGTACATAATTCTACCTTTGTAAGTTCAACTTTCATGATAAAGAGATTGCACTACAGTACTTGCATTAGATGAATTAAAATATACTATTTCTTCTGTTTTTTACAGTGCAAATATTTATAATAAAAATATAAAGTGAGCAGTACACTTCGTATTCTGTGTTGTAACTGAAATCAAAATATTTGAAAATGTAGAAAACAAAAATATTTAAATAAATGGTATTCTATTATTGTTTAACAGCGCAATCAATCGTGATTAATTTTTTTAATCGCTTGACAGCCCTAGTGTTTACCTATATACTGTTAGACAAGAACTGTTTGATTACATTCTATCGCTGGATTCTCTTAATTCAGAGATTAAAAAACAGTTACCTACCTTTTGTAACTGTTGTTCTTTGAGATGTGTTGCTCATGTTCATTCCAAGTAGGTGTGAGCGCGCCGCATGCACAATCGTCGGAAGGTTTTTCCCCTAGTGGTACCTGTCGGGTCGGCTGTGGAGCCCCCTGGAGTGGCGCCCTTATGGCCATGTATATAGGTCCCTGCCGACCTGCTGCCTCTTCAGTTCCTTCTTGCCAGATACTCCTGGGTGGGTCTTGGAATGGACATGAGAACATCTCGAAGAACAACAGTGACAAAAGGTAGGTAACCGTTTTTTTCTTCTTCGAGTGATTGCTCATGTCAATTCCAAGTAGGTGACTCCCAATAAGTACCCCAGAGGAGGGGTCGGAGTTCACCGAGTTTCAGACTGAAACACTGCTCTACCAAACGCAGCATCATCTCTAGCCTGCTGAGTGATGGCATAGTGCGACAAAGGTGTGAACCAATTACCACATCGCCACCTTGCAGACGTCCTGAATAGGGACCTGAGCCAGAAACGCTGCAGAGGAAGCTTGAGCTCTTGTGGAGTGCGTCATCAACGGTGTAGCCAGAATCTTTGTCAAGTGATAGCACGTCCTGATACAGGTCGTGATCCAAGAAGAGATTCTTTGGGATGAGACAGGAAGACCTTTCATCCTCTCGGTAATGGCCATGAATAGCTGCATCGACCTTCTAAACAGCTTTGTCCACTCAATGTAAAAAACTAGCATGCATCTAACATCCAGGAAATGGAGTGTGAGTTCCCTGCTGTTAGTATGTGGTTTGTGGCAGAATACCAGCAGAAAGATGTCCTGATTCACATGAAATTGCGAGACTACCTTTGGGAGGAAAGCCAGGTGTGGTCGTAACTGCACCGTGTCCTTATAAAACACGGTACAAGGGGGCTCAGATATCAGAACTTTGAGCTCAGACACTCTTCTGGCCGATGCTATAGCCACTAGGAATGTTACTTTCCATGAAAAGTACAGGAAAGAGCAAATTGCCAGGGGCTCGAAGGGAAGGCCCATCAGCCTAGAGAGCACCAAATTGAGAGCCGGGGGGGGGGGGGGGAGGACACCAGTTGTCGTACTTGAGAGTACAGTCTGCCTAGACCAGAGGTGGGCAAACTATGGCCCGCAGGCCACATCCGGCCCATGGGACCGTCCTGCCCGGCCCCTGAGCTCCTGGTCCAGGAGGCTCAGCCCTGGCCCCTCTCCTGCACAGCGCAATGCTCTGGGCAGTGGGTCTGCAGAGCCCGGCCTGCCAGTCACTGGTGCTCCAGGCAGCACAAGGGGGCAGGGAGTGGGGGGGCTGGATAGAGGGCAGGGGAGTTCAGGAGGTGGTCAGGGGTATGGATGGGGTCAGGGCGGTCAGAGGGCTGGGAACAGGGGGGTTGAATGCGGGAAGGGGTCCTGTTGGGGGACAGTAAGAAAGAAGAGGGGTTGGATGGGGCGGCAGGGGATAAGGAGCAGGGGGGTGGATGAGGAAGGGGTCCTGGGGGAGGGCAGTTGGGAAGGGGCGGGTTGGATGAGGCCGTGGGGGCAGTTAGGGGCAGGGGTTCCGGGGGCAGTCAGGGGACCGAGAGCAGGAGCGGTGGATGGGGCAGGGGTCCCCAGGGGGCTGCCAGGAACATGGGGGGTTGGATAGGGCAGGAGTCCCGGGGGGCAGTCAGGGAGCGAGAAGCAGGGGGCGTCAGAAAGGGGGTGGAGGCAGGGTCATGCCTGGCTGTTTGGGGAGGAACAGCCGCCCCTAACCAGCCGTCCATACAATTTCAGAAACCCGATGTGGTCCTCAGGCCAAAAAGTTTGCCTGCCCCTGGTCTAGAGCTTTGAGAAAATGGCCTATGCTAGGGTTAGGAAACACTGAGTGGCCCACTGACCCGGGGTGGAGAGCCAAAATGGCAGTCAGGTGAACCTTTATTGACGATACTGTCAACCCCTGCAATTTTAACTGGCGTAAATAGCCCAGGGTGAAGGGAATCGACGTCTGCAATGGAGGAGTGCCCTTCTGAAGCAACCAAATTGTAAACCTCTTCCACTTAGCCAGGAAGTGGCATGAGTGGAAGGTTTTCTGCTGCTGAGGAGAACCTTCCTAACTGAGTCTGAGCATGCAAGCGCCAACGGATTTAGGCACAGAATTTCCATGCCGTGAGGTGGAGAGATTCCAGCTTAGGTTGCTGGAGGCGGCTGTGGTCCTGGGTGATCAAGTCCAGAACCAGGGGCAGAGTTAGAGGTGTGTCCACGGAAGGTCCAGCAGCATGGTGAACCAGTGTTGATGTGGCCACGCTGGAGCTACCAAGATTAACGACGCTTTGTCCTGTCAGACCTTGAGAAGGACTTTGTGGATGAGAGGGAATAGTAGGAATGCATACAGCAGGCACCCTTTCCGGGAAAGGAGGAATGCATCTGCAAGCGAGCCCTGGCAGTGATTCAGGAAGAAGCGAACTGCTGACACTTCCTGTTGTGTTGTGTCACAAACAGGTCTACCTGGGGAGAGCTCCAACTTTGGAAAATACTGACTGGGACAGCCAGGCAAAGAGACCACTCGTTGCCATGATAGGACCTGCTGAGGCGGTCGGCCAGTTCGTTCTGCGAACCTGGAAGGTACGAGGCCTCCAATTGTATTGAGTGGGCGATGCAAAACTCCCACAGCTTGAGGGCTTTCTGACACGGGAGAGGAGCAAGCACCACCCGGTTTGTTTATATAAAACATGACTGTGGTGTTGTCTGTCAATACTGACACACATCTGCCCTGAAGATAGGTTTGAATTGTCTGGCAAGCAATGCGCACTGCACGCAGCTCCTTGATGTTGATGTGCAGCAAAAGTTCTGCCTAGGACCACAGACCTTGAGTCCTGAAGTCGCCTAAGTGTGCTCCCCATCCCATTGCCAATGCATCTGTGACTAGTGACCGTGTCATTTGAGGTTTGGAGAAGGGTATTCCCGCACATACTGTTTGTGGGTCCAGCCACCACTGGAGGGACTTGAGAATCGGAAAGGTAAGAGCGACCAGTTTGTGCAGGTGGTCTCGGTTTGGCCTGTAGACCAGGGCCAGCCAAGCCTGCAGGGGATGAAGCCGCAGTCTGGCATGCTGTACCACTTACGTGCAAGCAGCCATTGGTCCAAGTCATTTTAGGTTGTGGTGGGGAATCTGCTGAGATAATTTATGATAGCACTCATGGCAAGGAAACGAACTTCCAGAAGAAAAGCCCTGCCTGGGTGGAGTTTAGGGCTCCGATAAACTCTATCCTCTGAGTGAGGGCTATAGTTGACTTTGCCACATTCAGAATGAGGCCAAGCTTGAGGAATGTCATACGCACCAGGCTCACATGGTTCTCCACTTGGGCCCGAGACTGACCCTAGATTAGCTAGTCATCCAGGTAGGGAAATACCTGCACCTGCTGTTTCCATAGGAAGGCTGCCATAACCGCCATGCACTTGGTGAACACCTGAGGAGCTGCTGAGAGATCAAAGGGGAAGACTGTGAACTGATGATGGATGCTGTTTATCATGAATCAAAATCTTCTGTGGGACAGAATTATGGAGACTTGAAGCACGCATCCTTCAAGTCGAGGGCGGCATACCAGTCCCCCAGATCCAGAGAGGGGATGATGGAAGCCAGGGAGACCTTGCGGAACTTCAACTTCTTCATGAATCTGTTGAGGTTTCGCAGGTCTAAAATAGGCCTGAGCCCACCCTCAGCCTTGGGAATTAGGAAATATCATGAGTAGACCACCTTGCCCCTGAACTCCAGAGGGACCTCCTTTACCGCCCCGAGAAGTAGGAGCATTTGCACCTCCTGCACTAGAAGTTGCTCATGAAAAGGGTCCCTAAAGAGGGACGGGGAGGGAAAAGAATATCCCAGTTGTATCGTGCTCAGGTTATTTGGGCCCAAGCACAGTAGAAATGGGACAGACAGTTCACAAAAGGTGGGGAAGGATCCAGGATGAGGACTGGTGTGCCACCCACGAGGTGTGCCTTTTAAAAAAAAGTTCTCTTAGAAGCTGGAGACTGCCTCATTGAGCCATGGCTCTGATTCAAGGAGTACTGCGGAGGCCTTTGCCTATTACTCCTACCTCGTTTCCAGCTATAGTTCTATCTCTGCGGAGAGGGGTAGAAGTGAGGCGCGGGCTGAGGCTTAAAATTCTTCTTCTGCAGGGCTGGCATGTGGAGGCCCAGTGACTTTAAGGTTTCCCTAGAGACTTTTAGGCTATGAAGCCTAGAGTCCATCTGTTCTGTGAACGGACCCGAGCCGTCAAACGGCGAGTCTTGAATGGTTTGCTATACCTCTGGTGGGAGGCCCAAGACTTGCAGCCACCAGCTTCAGCGCATAACAATGGCAGTGGACATTGTGCGGGTGGCCAAGTCCACCGCGTCCAACGCGGCCTGCAAGGAAGTCCCTGCAATCGCCTTACCCTCCTCGATAACAGCTCCAAAATCGAAACGGGAGTCTGTTGGAAGGAGCTCCTTAACCTTGGACAGAGGGAGCAACTGAGCACCGCTTGCTGATTACCATTTGGAAGCTGAAGCCCCCTGGTGGAATAGACCTTATGGCTGAAGAGGTCCAACTTCTTTGGATTTTGACACAGGGCCTTGCTGCCCTTGCCTTTCCTTGGCATTGGCCACATCCACTACCAACATGCCCAGTTGAGGGCACGTGAAGAGGTATTCATACCTCTTGGAAGGTACAAAGTATTTCCTTTCCACCCCCTTTGCCATGGGAGGAATGGAGGCAGGAGTTTGCCAGAGGATCTTTGTGGTATTATGAATGGTCTTGATCAAGGGACAGGCCACACTTGACAGCCCTTCTGGCGTCAGAATATCCACCATGGGATCTGTGTCTGACACTTCCGCTGCCTGAAGACCTAGGTTTTGAGCTACTCTTCTGAACAGCTCTTGATGGGCCCTATTGTCCACGGCTGGCAAAGAGGTAGACACTACTGCCTCGTCTGAGGAGGAAGATGAAGAAGCCCCCATGGGCACAGGTTCCTCCTGACCCTCCAATTCACAAGGTTCCTCCCCCCAGTGATGCCATCTGCGTGGTGGCTGGCACGATACCAGCTGTGGTGCCGGGCTCCGATCCTTTAGGGGGTTCCCTTACCATCGAGGCAGATGGGGGGTTCTGCCTGTCTGAGGCAATGGACAGGGACCTGGAGCTCAGCCCCTGGGCTTGATGATATGCTCAGGGGGTCCAGAATGGCCATTGCGTTGGAGCTTGCCATTGAGGAGGCCAGGGCATCATAGGGACCTGGTGCGCCTCCTCCCGCCGGGAACGATGAGAATGGTGCCGGCTCTGCCTGGAGATATATGACTCCAGCTTCAAGGCTGAGTCTGACGTTGGGGACCACAAGGGTGCTGGAGAGCAATGCCCCAGTGAGGGGGACTGCTGCTGAAGCATGGCCGGTTTGCCCTCAGAGAGAACTGGCCCCTTGTACGGTGCCAGTTCCAGAAACTGCTGTGCCATCATCTCCATAAGGTCCCTTGTGGCCTCAAAATGTATCTGGGGTAGATGGCTTGTCCAGCTCTCCCATCTGGCTCTCTTGTGCTGGGGAGTCCAACAGGACCAGACTCAACGGTTCCACCTGTTTGGCCGGAGTCAACGGTGCCGGTGTCGCTTGAGAAGGAACTGAGTGTCTCCGTGAGCCCCATCACGCTCCACTGCTCTGTTGGCAAACGCCACCTCTCGGCTCTTCTTTGCTTCTTATGTGGCACCGGCAAGCGTGATCAGTGCCAAGAGGCCGCTGAAGTTGTCTTCAGTGCCGGAGAGTGTCGGTGCCGTGAGTCCCTGGGTGCGAGGTCCTTTGCCAGCACCGCAGCATCCCTTACGGGGGCCAGTGTGCTCCGCACCAAAGTGCTGGATTTCGGCGCTGACACAGCCTGTGCCAGCTGTGGGCAAAGGGCCAACTGCATAAGAAGAAGTTTGAAGTCCCTCTCCTTCTTTGTTCTTGGGTGGAAGCTCCTGCAGATTCTACACTCTGATGGGCTTCCCCCATGTACTTTAAGCAGGAGTTGTGAGGATCTCCCCTGGGCGTAGGCTTTTGACAAGATCCACAGGATCTGAAGCCTTGACACCGAGGCATGCCCCTGTCCCCAAAGGTGAGAGTGGGGGGAATGGGGGGAAAGGCCCTACAAAGTCTTAAATAACTAAACTAAAAACTATAAATACTATGCTAATAAAAACTATTTACAAAACAAAGGAAGGGAATCGCTTGCCCGAGGCAAGAGAGAAAGAGAAGCTTACTGACACTGACAGTAAGAAGGAACTGAAGAGGCTGCAGGTCGGCAGGGACCTATATACACTGCCATAAAGGCACCACTCCAAGGTCCACAGCCAACCTGATGGGTACCACTAAGGGAAAAACCTTCTGACAACTGTGGATGCAGCGCGCGCACACACCTACTTGGAATGGACATGAGCAATCACTCGAAGAATAAAAAGATATTAACATTTAAATGAACTATAAATATAGGGATATCACTGTCTCAACTTCTCTTTGAAGTATGTAGCAAATCACCTGCAAATGGTGGGAGATAGGCAACTGCCTTATGTTAAACCATGTAGCTAATTACCAGTGAGAAAACAGACGGTTACTTCACAAGCCTATTGTTCACCCAAGGACTGGTGCTGTCAACAGGCTGCAAAAAATCTCTATACAAAAACTCTTAGGACCAGATCCTTTCATCTCAGATCTACTTAAGCTTCATTCAGGGGAAGTTTGAGGTGTAAGACTGAGGTCTCCAGTCCCATCTGGACCACCCAGATATTGAATATTTGGACACTGAACTATAATATTTGATTCTGAAAAGGACTCTTTGCAACTCTGAAGCTCACCATCTCTGCTATAAAACTGACCTAAAAACTATTTATACCTGTATGTATAATGATCTTTTAACCAATACATTGTTTTCTTTTTTAATAAATTTTAGCTTAGTTGATAAGAATTGGCTGTAAGCATATATTTGGGTAAGATCTGAAATATTCATTAACCTGGTAGGTAATGTGTCCAATCTGTTGGGACTGGCAGAACTTTTTATATGATGAACAAGATTTTCAGTAAGCCCCATCATATTTGACTTGGCTGTCTGGGTGGGAGCCAAAGGCTGGGTTGCTTTAAGGGAACTGTGTTTTTGGTGTCTGGGTAACCAGTACAGCATTATGGAAGCTGTTTTGTTGCTGGCTTGGTAAATCTAAGTATCAGAATAACCACCAGTTTTGTCTGTCACATTCTTTACAGTTTGCCCAAATTGAGCAATCTCAGTGTGGCTCCCCTAGGACCCTGGTCAAACCCACATTCCCTTAGCTAGCTGGGGCTGGGCAGAGTTTAGGCACTGACCCAGGCTCTACGCACATACTCACGATGCAGACCTCATGTTTGATATCCCTTTTGGCAGAGGCGATGCCATGGTCCAAATGCCTGCTAACCCCCACTCCCACAACAAAAGCAAGCCCATCTCTTCTCTGGCCCTTGTGTCTGAGTCCTGAGTTTAAGTCCCCTACCAACACCTGTTCTGCTGGTGATGATTTTGCACCCTCCACTTCATCAGCCCCCCTGAAGAGAAATTTGGTCAAACTGGTTTTCCTGCTCAGGCAACCTCCTTAGCACACCTATTGTCAGATTAGAGCACAATTGTGAAGGTTAACAACTCCATTTATTAGGTCTAGGAAAGACCTGCTATAGTACTGTCAGCAAATGTTTGCTTCCATATCCACACAGAGGCATTCCATGATAACAATTTCATATCAACCAGAATTCATAAGTTGTACATACAGATTCCCCATATGGTCACAGTGGTGTATGATACTGAATGAGAAGGCAGTGTTTATGTAGCAAAGCTTGTAGTTCATAAAGACAAAGGTCAGTTTATTGCCCTTTCACATTCAAAGTGAGCGTCTTATATTTTAAGATTAACTGCACATCAAAAATAAATGTATAAAGTAAACCTCAGACAACCACAACTTGACGCCTTTCAATAGTTACATAAGAGCAACCAATCATATCTTTAATCAAAATTTTGGGAGCTGCTAATGTTCCAGTTTGTCAAGTCTCGATTTTCTTCATTTTTCTCCCTCTTTGCCAACCAAGGGGCCAATTGTTGCCAAGCAGGATAGTGATTTCACTTGATCCATTAGATGCTGGGCCAAGACCAACTAATTTAACACAGGCTGCCAAACAGATAGCAGCAACTGTAGGTCACTACTGACCTTGGTTGAAACTGAAATATAGATCTCAGATTCCTAGACTTTAAGGCCAGAAGGGACCATCATGTTCATCTAGTCTGACCTCCTGCACATCGCAGGCCAGTAGGCCCATTATCTCTGGCTGAACTACTGAAGTCTTCAAAACTTGATATAAAGACTTCAAGAACAACAAAAAATAAAAACCAACAATGGAAAGGTTAAAGAACGTAAGGGTCAGCTGGATACACTTTTTATTGCCTTTGCACTAGCAAACTGCAGTTGCAAGTTGAACCACGCAGACAACACCTGTGCAAGCTGCTATGCTGACTAGCTATCCTGTTTCAGATGCACAGTGTACCACATCGGCATGCAGCACTACTTGCAAACGTTACAGTTCCCATCCCCACAGTTCTCAGCACAGTTCCCTGAAGCAGATGCTTAGTGCCTATGCTAAATTTACTTGCACCTATGCATTATCTGGTTTGTTCCAATGGATGCTTTGAACAAGGCTGGAATTTAAGCAGGGTCAAATTAGGAAGGATCACATATAGCTGAACTAAAAACAGCTCTCTTTTTTAAAATTTTAGGGTAACACTTTCACTCTACCCTAACTAACTAAATCTGGGCAGCAATTTCAGAAGACAACTTGGTTTGACATTAGAGATTTAATTCACTCCTTGATATCAGTACTGAGAAACACTGACTCCAGGGCAGGGTATTTCATCAATACTTAACGTATCTCAGTATTTTAGAAAGGAGTCGTAGCCGGATATGGAGTCAGAGATTTAACAAGAGGCTCAGAAACAAACCCATTTACTTCCAATTTTGAAGCTATTAGCCATGATCAGGAAATGCTGATAATGTTATCACCACCCAATTCTATCCCTGAAATCTGATTAGAATCTTAGAGGAGAATCCCAGCCTCCGATTAAACCAGCTCTCACCTTCTAGACCGTGATCTCCTTGGAAGATCCCTTTGAGGCTGGTATCGCAATCTTCCTTCATATTCTCTGCTGTGAGACCTCCTTCTCTTCCATTTGTGACTCATGTAGGTCTCCTGCTCAGGGGATTGATATCTCTTGCAGTGATGCATCTAGGGACATAAGAAAGGCACTTCAAGTAAAAACTGTCATTTCCTCTAGGGGCAAACATTTCTAGTTTCCTACACCCAGGTCCCCACCAACTTCTACACAGAGTTCAGGAGCTCCAATATTCTCTGAAACTTATTGTTCACATTTTACCGACTTTTTGAAAGCCTCACACAGCTCACTGCATAGTAAGCAAAAAGCATGAAAACAGAAACCATGCCCAAAGAGTTGGAGGAAATTCCCATAAAAGCCATCCATCACCAGCAATATTAATAATTAGAAGTTATAATTTTAAAAAGGCTTCACAAAGCAAGCAATGCATGTAACCAAACCCCAAAAAACATTACAGGGACACCATCAACATAAAAACCATTTTTTTTCTAAAAAGTTTTATACCCTCTTTTGTTACAAACACCTAAAATTACTGTAACTGAAAGAGGCTAGGAAAAACTTTTCCCTGTATTTTTTTTTCCAGTTTATTTGCTTTACAATAAACTGGAATCTGTTTCACTGTTTCCTCTGTATACCAGTTAGTTTACCCTGTTTCACAAAAGCAATAGGGATGAGAACACACTGTTAAACAGGAAAAGTGATTGTAAAACTACAGAAACTGGCAGGGAGACTCAGGAGCAGACGTAAGACTTGATACTATTTTAACTTTTTAAAAACTGACTACATTAAAGTGTCCCTTTAATACAAAAGAGCACTGATGCTCTGTTTAAAAAAAAAAGATAAATGACACCTAAATAATCAGACACAAAAGAGACGTGGATGGCTCAGAGTATCTGTAAGTAGAGACAGAGCCTTTCACGTCTTGATCATAGTTAGAATCCAGACTATATTAATATGGTGTGAAAAAAATCAGTGCTTCCAAACAGCTTTTCACTGACATACAAAATGGTGTTCTTGGGCCAGTTTCTAGTGGACTGGAGTCCTTATTTGCAGAAAAAACAGATTTCAACGGTATCTGTTAGGGAATCTTACACACACACATATTCAAAAGACAAGTGAGATTTAAGAATGCAGTGGCCAGAGTAGAGATTGATTATCCAGTTTCCTCTCTCACTGCTTTGCCCTGCTCCAGTGCAAAGCAGCCATAAATCCTGGTTTAAATGGCCTCAGGAGGATTTCCTGGCATAAGGAAAGCCTCTAGTGGCATAAAGCAGTCATAGCAGTTCTTACGCCCCTCGGAAAGAGGCCCGGACAACCTGCACAATGACACTAAGCTCCTCAAAAATCCTTGTTGGTACTTCATGTAAGACAGTAGCCTGAAGGCTACTCTAGCTTGGATCACCCTGGGTGCCAGCTCCAGGATCAGGGAGCATCTGAGGACAGCTTGGCCAGTTTAGAGAACACGGGCCAGATCATCTTTTAAGTTAACAATGAAATCAACTATCACTGTTACACTGGAAGCTGGAACAAACTATAAGCCTCTTAAAAGGCCACCATCAGATCAATTTAGGGCCAAAGTGTAAGTTATAACATTTTACTGTTTTTAAAAAAGCAAGACCAACCATTTCCATTTCCCATTTAATCAAAGAGATTTAAGTCATCAATTTTAATCTTGTTTTGCATTTGTATTTTTTAGTTATTTTCCTAAAGAAAGGTTCATTCACATCAATTGGTATAATCATGAAAATGAGCTGATTCGCGACCAAATATAAAAATTTAGTGTAAAGGCAATACTACTTTTTGCTATCCAGGGAGATATGCTATATCTATTCACATTTATTTAACCAATTAGACATCTTAACATACATTTATTCAGATTCTTAACTTCTACACTTTCCTCTTGGTTCTGCATATAATTTAAAAAAAAAAAAAGCACCATTTAATGCATTAAAATTTGAGGAGGGCTCATTGATGCAGCATTTGGGTTTATTTACATGATTTTAATAGATTAGAATAAGTTTAAGCATTACCATGGTTAGTAATTTCTAATTTAATTTCAACCATATTTTAAAAGAAAATGTATTTTAAATAAAATCTGATTTAAATAAAAACAATTTTTTAAAAATTAAAAATTGATTTTTATCCTCTCAGTATCCCTTGCCATATTCACAACTCAAACGCCACAGAATTGGACTAATTCATGAGAGCTAGAAGAGAAAATTAAGTCTATTTTCTTTAGTAGAGAAATGCAAAATGTAGACATAAATGTGGAAAGCCTGTCAGATTTTGAAAGCCCTCAAGCCTGGTTAAAAAAAAATAAATCAAGTTTAAAAAAAAAAAAAGCTGATCTTGAACTAATAATGCCCTAAAACAAAGCAGTCATTCCTGGTGTCTCCCTCATCTTGTATGGATTTTCTAGATCTCGTCTGCTGCCTTATTTCTACTTTATCTCCGTCTACTGTCTGAGATACCTTAAGTCCCATTCTTTTGAAGTGGAAAGCCTTAACCAGCGGCGTCAATGGTTCCTCCTACCATATTCTACCATCCCATCACGGTGACCTCACATCTACCTGAAGAGATCTAGACAAAACTTCTATTGGACCCATCAGCTTGTTTCTTCAGACAGTGAAAATGGTGGCTAGGGAACAATGCAAAACACTACTTCCCTGAAGGTGTCAGCCTCGTGATTGAGACACTAAAGTAGAACCCACAAAGTATTCAGCCTCTAAGACCACAGGTGAACATTTCCCCTCCCTTCACCCGCTTGACTCCCCAATCTGTGTATCCACTTCTCTCATCTGCCAATCCAGCTAGACACAGAAACAAAACATCTCCCAAACCACTCTGTGACAAAGGGGTTTCCAGTTTCTGCTTTAACAAAACCCAGTAAGAAACACACTGTTGTTCCTCAATGCAGCATATTTCACAGAAGTGCACTTGGTCATTATCTGAGAGTTGCAAAAAAGGACTTTGGCCCCTTTGCATCCTTCATGCGATCATAGTAATGAAGATTTTTAAATGGACATAGAAGGGTTTTAATTTTGGATTGTCAGCTATCTCACCCAATACAATTATATTATTTCTACATCATCTTCATCAGCAGACGTTCCAAAACCGGGGCTCAGCTGTGAAAACATTTGTAAATTTCAAACCCCCCTCCCATCTCACAGGTGCCAGCAGAGGAACTGGTTCCAGACACACACCCTACAGCATAAACAAAGCAGGCCCAGAGGCGGGGGCAGGGAAGGGGGGCGCCCCGGGACCCTCGGGGGGGGTCAGCCCCAGGGGCGGGGGGCAGGCGCCCCGGGACCCTCGGGGGCTGGGGAGGGGTCAGCCCCAGGAGCGGGGGGCAGGGAAGGGGCGCCCCGGGACCCTCGCGGGGAGGGGTTCAGCCCCAGAGGCGGGGAAGGCCCGCCGAGGGAGGCGCTCAAACCTGGCGTTGGCGAAGCGCGTCTCGGCCCTCAGGCCAAGCCAAGTCAAGTCAAGCCAAGCCAGGCCAGGCCCGTCCCGTGCCCCATCCGGGTCTCCCCCCTCCCCCACTCCGAGTTCCCGGATGTGCTGGCCCCGCTCGCGCTCCCCGCCTCCGGGGCCGTCGCCGCCGGGCGCCCCGCACTCACCGTCCCGCACCCCCTCAGAGCTGCGCTCGGCGGCTCCGCTCAGGCCCTGCGCCGCCGCCACTGCTTCCGCTTCCGGCTAGACCTGCGGCGCGAGCGGGCACCCTGCGGCCACCTCCTCCAACCACGACACGAGCTGCGCGCGCAGCGCCTTCCTACTGACAACCCGTCACGCCGGCAAGAAGGGCTCCTCCGAGCTCTACCTACGCTCCTGGTTCCTCTAGCCACCCGCTCTATGCTCTTGGAGGACTCCTGTGCGGAAAACCCGCTTCTTCCCGGGGCACGTGGCGGCCGCGCGGGGGAGGCAGGGGCTTGGCGTACAACAGGGCACCTGTGCAGCGTGCCCGCGCAGAGAGCGCAGAGCCCCGGGGTATTGCATTTGCTTTCCTTGGTTAACAGCCATGAATGAATTGTATTTGTTGCCAGGGGGTCGCTTGGCCCCAGCCCAGCCCCTGCCATGTCCCCTGCATTCGCACCCCGCCTTCTGGAGCGCTCCACCTGCCTTTAGCCGCAGCCCTGCTGCAGGTTTTAACTGCAGCGTCCAGGCCGTGCCTCGCTGCAGAGCTGCGGAGTCGCATCTCTTAGGGAAAAGCCATGAAGCGCTTCGGCCCTTAAGGGTCTCACCTGCAGGGAGCCGGATCATCTCTGTGGAATTTTTAAGAGATCCTCTAGAATTAATTAATAGGTCACCTTACCTGATCACTCTCGTTACAGTGTGTATGGTAACACCCTTTGTTTCCTGTTTTCTGTGTATATAAATCTCCCCACTGTATTTTCCACTGAATGCATCCGATGAAGTGGGCTGTAGCCCACGAAAGCTTATGCTCAAATAAATTTGTTAGTCTCTAAGGTGCCACGAGTCCTCCTGTTCTTTTTCCTCTAGAATTGTGTATCAGGGATAGAATTCTCTCTTAAACGCCTTAAGGAGGTTTAAAATTCCATGCAAAGGATCTCATGTATACTAAAGGGACTCTATTAACCCCAATCTAGCCTATTGAAAAAACAAAACAAGAAATTTCAAGTTGCTACACTTGCCCCTGAGACCATTTTTTGGTCTAGATCTTTTCGTCCCAAGGGATTCAACAAGGATTCCCTTGCCTTGTCCTGTCAAGTGGGTCAGGGTTTCCCTCACCCCATATACAGGCAAGGATGGTGGGTCCCCAGGATTCAAAGCATCTGCAGGCTGCTGGCTGTCTTGACAACTGCTATGCCCCCAACTTCTGCTTTTGTCAAGACCTTCTTCTAGCAATTGTTCCCCTGATCTGTGAGTGGGATCAGGAAAGAACCCTAAGTGTGTATAGTGCAGTATCTAATGCTTGAGACAGGAACTTCAATTTAAAGGGCCTGGGGCTCCGGCCACCGCTACTGCCCTGGGGTAGTGTCGGTAGCCGGGGCTCTGGCGGTGATTTAAAGGGCCCGGGACTCCCAGCTGCCGCTACCACAATGGAGCCCTGGACCCTTTAAATCACCGTCCGAGCCCCGGGGCTCCCGGCCGCCTCCGCTACATGGGGGCTCCGGCAGCGGGGCTGTGGTGTCCATTTAAAGGGCCTGGGGCTCTAGATGCTGCTGGGAGCCCCAGGCCCTTTAAATCGCCAGCCTGGGGGAGCCAGTCCGGACGGCGCACCGGCTCTTGCCGGTACGCCATACCAGACCAGACCAGCTTACTTTCACCTCTGCCCCAGGGATACTGCCAGTGTTAGCTGGGCTGTGTTATCTGTCCTAGCGTGTCTGCAATGAAGAGCTGTTCAGTGAAGTCATGTTGTCACTCCCTGGGAGTTGTTCTGCTGAGTTATCTAAAAACAGTCACAGTTTGCTTTTTCTGTGAAAGGAACCCTTGATCGGGCTGTTATGGGGCGCGTGTGTATGTGCATGTGTGGTCACTGAGCCAGATTCATCCCTGGTCCAGGGACAGAGAAGGGGCTAGTGTCTTCCTTATTCAGGACCTGCTGAGGGCAGGTTTGGCTCCTGGTGCAGGCTAAGGTAGCTCTAAGCTGCTCTAACTTGCCTGCTGCACGGTTACAAAATCATTGGGGTGCAGCACTGCCACCCACCTGCTATGAAGTGCTCTAGCACACTCCCCCCCATTCTAAAATGCTCCCTTCACTGGGGCCAACTGCGGTGCATGTAGGTGAACCGCCCACCTCACCTGCTCTGAAATGCCCCAGCCCCCACGGCCCTCAAAATGCCTCCTGTGCTGGGGCTTCCTGCAGCATGGGGGAGAAGGGGCGGGAGAGTTAGTTCTACAGCTCTGTCAGAGAGCCTCCTGTGCCATGGGTATGCCTTGGGTGGGGGCTTACAGCCTGTGTGCTCGCTTACCTCTGGTTACTCAGTATTGCCAACCCTCGTGATCTGATCACGAGTCTCACAATATTTGGTGTTTTCCTAAAGCCCCAGCTCCTGGAGTCATGTGAGTATGTGAGACGCTCAGCTTTCTTTTTTATATAAAGCGTATTGCCCTCATGGTTGCAGAGAAATGCTTGAAAAGTCTTGAAGAAAAATACAAAGAACCCAACATGTATTTTAAAAAAAATCTTATATTTTTGCGGCCTGACTCATGAGTTTGAATGTGGAGGGTTGGCAGGCTTTATCCCTGGATCTGGGAATCCCTGGCATGGCTAGTTTGCCAGCATTCAGAGAGGGGTTGGATTCCCAGCCCCCTTTCCCCCTTTGAGTGCAAACATGAGTGTCAATGAAAAGCTAATAAAGGGATCAGTGGTTGCTGCTATTAATAGCCGGTGAGTCACGTACAGTATGTGAAAGAGACTTGATGGACGTTTTGGGAGGTAATTGTTGTTGGAAGGCTTGTGCAGGCAGTGGGGAATGTGGAGTGCTAGGTAAATGGTGTCTGTAAAGGGATGTATAGAATAAGTGGCAGGTGGAAAGGCAGCGCACCTGTAACTGCAAATGAACTAAGAGGGGATTGAAAGAAAACTGCCACATAACAGATACGATTTGCTACCTGTTGCATTTCGTTATTGAGAAAAGTAAATTACTCAACGGAGATTTTAAGCTACTTAAATAGAATCTTTAAAATAATTAAAAACCAAATACGAAGTTGCCATCTTTCCTTGCTTCACCACTGTGCTGTCGTGTGGCCTTGGGCAAGTCACTTAATGTCTCTCTGCCTGTTTTCCCTCTAATTAGATTGGAAGTATCTTATTTTTGTATATCTGTGCACTTTACCAGTCATGAGTTCAAGGCTAGATCAGATTTCTTTGTTTTAACCAGACAGTTACTGCAGGAAGGCAGAGCCAGAGAAATGAGGTTTGCTTTTTGTTCTGAAAGCAGAGAGTTTAGTTGTGGAGGAGGGTTTTGGCTGGGGGATCTGGTTAGTTACAAATTCACTGTATGTGGCGACCCTCACCCCCCACTGCTACCAGGGATGGAGACCCTCAATCGCCCAGCTCCCTCACATGGGATCGCAGCTCCATCACCACGATTGCACTATCCCCGGGGCCCAGGATGGAAGTGGGGGAGGCAGGTTTGGGGCAGTTTTACTTTCATTCCCAGGGAAGTGCTGAGCACAGAGAGAGAGGGAGAGTGGCAGGAGAGGGGCCCAGGGTGTGTGGGGAAGCGTGGGCCTGCTGCGGCTGGTGAGTAACTCTGCCGGGCGCCCCTGCCGCTCCCCCATCATAGCCGCCTACGCTTCACAATCGGAGCCAGTTTATCAGGAGAGGGGGAACAGGCACTTTGAAGCTTGTTGCCATCTCGGTTGCCGTGGCAGCAGCAGTCCTGTGTTTCCTGACATGGGGAGAGGTGGTGAGTACAGCAGCTGAGCTGAACGAAGAGACGCCCTGGAGATTCAGTCGGACGGGGTCCCCGAGGGCCTGCGGGGAGACTCGCGGAGGGGTAAGTCACTTACCAGTGCTCTGCTTGCACTCTCCCCAGTGCCTGCGTTTCTCCTGGCCAGAGCTTGGAGCAGTGGGCGCGGCCACTTCACGTTCCCCGGGACTTGGTCTTTTGTGATCACACACCCTGTGTTGGCAAATGCAGGGCATTGTGAATAGAGATGGGGTCCAGTTTGGAGCTATAGGGCCAGCTGGGGGAAAAGGTTTCTCCTTCGGACTCTCCCCATGCTGGAGCTGACGTTGCCAAGGAACCACCGAGCCTTATCTGCCCACTCATGTTCTTCTTCCAAGTCCACGGTCAGAGCCTCCCGCCTCCCTCTGCAGCATTGTTGCCTGTGTCACTCACCTCCACAGGGATGTTTGTTTGGGATTGACCAGGTGGGCTCTGTGACTGGGAGGGGAGAGTGGCCTTCAGCCTTGCAACTGAGGTGGGATACGGGCGTTCCTGGTTTTGAGCTCGTTCGGGGAGTCACCTCCACGAGAGGAGATGCAGCCATCTGTCTGTGGGTTTATGCCATGCTCAGCACTGTGACATCTGAGAGAAAACACAAACGGTTCTCAATGGCCTTCACCTCCAGTGCGGCTACCAGCACAGTCCAGGGGAGAGGTTGGGGTTGCAAGCCTCCTCCTGTTCCCTCTCTTCAGTGTCCTGACCATACAGATCTGCCCAGCCGATTGCAGCCAGAGGATCTGCCCCATAGCGCAGTGTGCCGATTCGCATGGCACCCTGGGAAATGGAACAGAGGATTCTGGGATGTGCTTGGAGGTGGCGCAGTAGTGAGTGACATTGCAGGGTGAGGTATCCCATATGAATTCCCTTGTTGGGTATCCACTGATTCTTCCTTTTGCTGTCCTTGGTGACAGGCCTCTGGCACTCAACGCCACAGCTGGATTGCATCTCCTCCATGTACCATAGATCTGGATCTGTGAGATTCCCCTTGGAAGCTCCAGGGAAAGTGCCGTACGTGAAGCAAATGTCAGTACCTGAGACTCAGCTGCACTGATGACCCTTCGAGGGAGGGCACCCCCCCCCCATACCACTGGGCAATAAATGTCCCACCAGAAGCAGAGCAGCTTTCCTGGCCTGCCGTCCCGATACAGCGGTGATGGATGCTTCCAGCATGGCACTGACAGGGGGGTCTCAGGTTGGGGTTGCCAGGATCCTGAGAACAGTAAAAGAAGCCCACGGGCATCTCGACCCTGTTCTGTGTTGGAGCTGGAGAGGAGCTACACAAACAGCTACCCCTCGTCAGGGGTCCCCTTCCAAGGAGAGGTAAAAGGACCAGCCTGACCGTCGTGCTGGGGGACCAGGCACCTTTCCGGGGCTTCACGGGATTCCTGCAAAGGGGTCATGTTCCACCCCTGGCCTTCTGCTTATCATACCATGTGGCTCCTAAGATAAAGCAGGCTGATGTCCTGCTGGTCATGGGTCTGGGACTCGATTCCTTGGCACACTCAAACTGCTCAGAGGGCAATATGCCAGCAATCCCCCGTGATCTCACCTCTGGCACAGAGGCCATGGGCATTACCTCTGCCACACCCCAGATTCCCTCTCCCTCACAAGCTGAACTGCGTTGCCATGAGCGTTCATGAGGTGGCTGGGTGGCAGGGGTTGTTAGTGACTGCTCCCATGATTCACTGCCTTTGTTCAGGCAACATCCCTGACATTGATGGGGAGTGATTCCAGTGGGGGACGGGTAGAGTGAAAAGGAGAGAGTGTGAGTGTGTGTATCAAGGGGGGATCAAGATGGAAGTGGCACATCCCTGTCCTCTGCATCAGACTTTTCTTCCTCACCTCATTCAGAACCCTCTGAACGGGACGCCAGGACCCCGGGAGCCCGGCCACGCAAACAGCGCATGGAGAGAGTCCAGCAGGGGCTCTCTTAGCCCCAAGCACATCGAAAGAGCCAGGTCCATGAGCCCCTTGCGAGGGATCCACTCCATAGATAGTGGGATGTAAGTTCAGTTTTAAAAGAGCTTGGGATGGGAGGGATCCCGTGGGAATCGAGTGGAATTGTCTGTGATTGAGGGGTGCAGAAAACTTGCTTGTTGGGAAGATTTGCAAGGAATCTTTCTTATATAAGTACGGTTTAGGTGGATGGATGGAAGGACAGAAAGAAATACTTACAGAGCAAGTCAGATCCTTTTCTTAAGCAATAAGTTACAACCGGAACTCCCTGCTGCTGTGTGTTATTGGATCATCTTGCTTAATACATTTCAAAATGGATCAGACACTCACAGCCAGACAAATAGCATCTGCAGTCACACTAGGTAAGACAAAACAAGGGCTGTTCATCCTCATGCTTCAGGCCAGAAATTGATCACCTCTTGCAGCCAGGAAGAAATTTCCCTGCTGGGTATAGCCCTGCACAACTAGGTGCCTGAAGAGGTTTTCTCCTTCCTTGAAAGCATCCCGCATGCAGGGGACTGGATTAGATTTATCATTGGTGGGTTTCAGGCAGGCAATTGCTATGTTCTTACATCACATATCTGGGGTTGTGAATTACTGGGCAGTAAGTTGTTTCAATCACATGAGTTTAATTGCATCAGCTGTGGAATAGTGCAGCATAATTCATACTCTGGAGTGACTGTTTTTGGTTAATTTCCTTTTAAAATAAGAAATGTGTTCTTCCCCTGAGAACTATAATGGGAAAAATGTCCCTAAGATTGATTGATCTATCAGTTGATCTGTTCATCCCCATACGTATCCATCGATACAGTCATCCAAACTGAAATGGTGGATTCACTAGCATTCCTATAACTCTGATTTTACCAAACAAAGCCCCTGAGCAAAGAGCAGAGGGGAAACAGAGTCCGGGCCTTTAAATTTCCACTTGCCCTGCAGAAGCAGTGGGTTTTTTTAAGTAGGATCTCAGTGTAATTCAATGGAATTCACCTGTAGGACACCAGCAGGACTGGGGGTATTTTCAGGTGTCAGGACTGCAGGTGGCTGCCTAGGGTACTGCCTCTCAGGAGTCACTGGAATAGCACGGGGACCATAATGATCACTCAGCAATACTTTTGTCCCCTGCTGCTCTTCCCAAGGGGCCTGATCCTCACATGGGCTAAAGTATCAGCAATTCCCACTAACATCAGAGGGAGTTAAAGGTGCTTGGTAGCTCTCGGAATTAAGCTTTGGCAGTGAAGTTTATGCCTGCTCTAGTCCTGCTCACTCCCACCAGAAAGGAAGGCCATGTTTCTGCTCAGCCATGTGTAGTGGCTGCATTTGGCTCTCAGATTCCACCTCTCCCTCCCACCATGCCTCCTTTGAAGCAATGCTGCACCTAGCGTGGTGGTTTCTGGGACACATTTGGTAACAGACATCTGGTCTTTCCTGGATTTGCCTGAGGACTCCCTGGAGGTATCAGGTGTTTACTGTTAGCTTTCTCAGCCATTCATTGAAGGAACTGGGGTGGGTATTGAATCTTTAACAAAGAGAGGTTTTCTTCCAGCTGTTTATAGGGCATCTGAGTTACATAGGAGTTATCCCTTCTCCTTTCAGTCATTCGGGTTTCATTTACCTGATACTTGGGATGACATCATCCTACTAGTTCTCCATAGAGTCTTCTAGAATATAGAGGTTGGACAAGACATTTTTCCTAATTATGCCCCAGAATCCATTGCACCAGGTAACCTTTAAAGACAAGTGGTATGACTAATGAGTTGTGAACAATGGTTTAAGGATCATTGTCATCATTGAGGTCTCCTGTTAGCTATCCTCGTTGCTCTGCCTTCCCAGGCCTTTCAATCAGTCGTTAAAATTAAAAAGGATGGATCTCTTTCTTGGCAGAGTTTTAACCAGTGACATGGAATGTGCCAGGAGGCATTCCAGCCCACCACTCAGAAGGAGGCATTCTTTATCTCGTCTCCCGGACTGGGGCACAGAAGAATATGGTCCCATGCGGCCATTGGCTCGAAGGGTGTGGAGTGGATTGGAGCTGGACCTGCGGGGATCTTTACCAGAGAATGTGCAGAGGACAGCAGCGCTGGGGCCCTCTCTGCGGGACACTCCTGGGGTGCTAGAGGGACAGGCAGAAGCGCTGCAAAAGCTGGAACTCAACAGGGTGAAGTTTGAGCTACTTTCCATTAAGCAGAAGGTAAACTGGAGTCTCTCCAAAGCCTGGGGAGTTTGTGAGGACCTGTCTAATTGGGACACAGGAGTATCTGCTGGTTCTAGTCCTTCTTCTAGACACTCACCTGACTTTGGGGCTAACCCTGAGACATGCTGAGCACCTGCACCCTCCATTGGTTTCAATAGGAGCTACATGTGCTCAGGACCCCTCAGGGTCAAGCCTGATGAGTCTAACCAACTCCAAGCTTCTCAGATGCAGCACATTACATCTCAATGGTCTGGGCAGGCTGCTCACTTGTTTCCATTGGGATGACTCGAGCCAGTGTGTGCCCATCCTTCAGAGGGTGAATGCAGTACAGTGGAGCGGGGTGGTGCTGTTCACACTCTCTGTGCCTGCATGCTCAGTGCTTGCTGAGATCAATGGAAAGATCCCACTGACTTCTGTGGGCTTTGCACTAGCTAGGTTGTGTCCCCTAGCATGTGCTCTCATTTGAGGAACTAGAAGCTTATGATCCTGGAGGTTAGAGATGCCTATCTGGAGACTGGAGCAGCTTCTGGCTTATCTCTGTTGGGAATAGTCTGGCCTCTGTCATGGAGAATAGAGAGTGGCACTCCTCTGGCATTGTTCTCTTCAAGGTTTAGTATAAAATTAAGCTGCTTGCCTTTGAATTCTCTCCTGACCTCGCCTTTCCCACAGCAGATGGAGAGCTCCCTCACCCAATTAGAGAAAGAAAAGAGCTGGCTGGACCTGTCCCGCTATGAAGACCAGAAACAGAGAGGGGACTTGCAAGAGAAGTACGTGAATTGGGGGCGGGTGGTAGGAAGGCTTTGGGTTAAGAAGTCTAGGCAAGGAGTACGTAGGATGCAGGCAGCTGGGACAGCGTCAGAGGTACCGTACAGAGAGAGACGAGGGTGCAGAGTGGGCTGGCGAAGACGGCAGCTTAAGGAGCTTCTTGTTTAGCATGTGAAATCATTGAGCTAGCGTGGAGGTTTTAGGCATACCTAAGGGAGTTAGGCACCTACCTGCCTTAGGTGCCCCTGGAAATCCTAGTCTAAATCTTTCGGTCAGCACCATATTACCCTCCCTCAGCAGCCTGCATTCTCAGTGGGGCAGCTGCCCCAACCCAGGAGACTAGGTGGCTCGGGACTGGAGGTGGAGAGTGCCCCTAGGCATCCACGTCCACTCCAGCCCTGCCAGTGGGGAGTGAGTGAAAGTTCTTCTCACTTGAGAGCTGTTTAGTGGCTTGTGTGTGATGAGTTTCTCTGTAGAAGGTCTCAGTCCAGTCCTAGTGGACTAGTGTCCACACCAGAAATGCAGACCCCAGATTTGGCAGTTGCTGTCTCCCTGGCTGGCATGCTCAGCAGAGAGGCCAGGGTTTGAATGAACTCCCCTCAGGTCAGGTTTGGTGTGTGCCCTGTTCTGTCCCTTGTATCTGTTCTCTGGATAAGCAAAGGACTTCAGTGTATAAGTCAGCCTGGCACCTTTCACCAGCACTGAACTCACCAACATAACCTACTCTTCTTCCTTAGGGAAAGGGGTTGTGGTGGGGACGGGGGACAGTGGCTGACAGTGGTTGGCCCAGAGGTTGGGAGCGAGCATGGGGGTTGGAGCAACCTCTCAGTTTGGGTCTGGGGCATCTCTAGAGGGGGCACAGGGAGCAGCTGTTGGACAAGGGGTCCATTTGGAGCGTGGGGGTGGGGACAGCTATCAGATAGTGCCCAGCCAGTGGACATGGTGGTTGGAAAGAGGGCAGGGGGAGGGGCAGTTGGGAAAGTGACAGAGAGATTGGGATGTGACGAATGGAAGCAGGGTGGAGCTGCTGTCTGTCTGTCTGTTTTTTAGGATCCTTAATTTGGAGATGGAGGTGGTGAAGGCCAAATCCTGCTTGAGCAGAATGAGCTGCCGCTCAGTCTCCCCAAGTCCCAGCCAGAGGTTGTCTGTGGTAAGGAAGGCCTTGCAAACCCCAGTGGCTATTACCTGGGGCTGGGCCCAAACATTTCAGAGAAAGCATTGCACATAGTAGGGGATGGAGCCCTGGCATTGGGCAGTAGCACCATCAACTGCCCGCAATAACGATTGTAGCACTGGAACAGGACCGGGGCGCTTGCAATTGCATGCACTAGGATGCTGCACCGGTCCAAGGCTGCAGCCCTTGGAATTGCACAGCGGAGGTTGCAAGATTTTGGGGCAGTGGGAAGACCAAAGGGTTAATATTATGTGTCCTGATTCCTAAAGTCCCTGCAGGCTTTTTCAGGCCTGCTCTGGAGCCTCATTCCCCTGCACATACTCAGGGTAAATCTTTGGGGGATGAGTGCAGGAGTTGCCATCCCGTGTGCTCTGTGTTGGGCTCTGCTGTGTGATTCTCCCTGTTTGCTCCTGGACTCGGGACACTTGGAAATGTGCAGCTCCCAGCCAGCAAACCCACAAGGACAGATCTAATTAGAGGACTCTCAGGAGCTAAATATAGCACAGGGCTGGGGGAGGAGGGGAGCAGTGACCTTCAGGCTCCCTGCTGTCAGTGGCCTGCGAAGTTTGGGCAGACTTTGAAAAGCCTTGCTCCCATGGAGCAGTGGGACTGGCACTGTGATCAGAGCGCAGAGGTTAAGGGGAGGCTGACCCTGGGTCTTCCATGGGAAGGCAAAAAGATCTGCTTGCCCTTTTCTTCCCCGCCAAGCCTGCTCTGCACACAGGCTAGGTACAATCCTAATCTCTGAACTCAGTGTGTGTGCAGGGAGCAATCTTCTTGAAAGGAGGCAGAGAGGGGACGGTGCTACAGCTCTGCTCCTGTCCACGCTGACTGGCTGGCTACCAAAAGGAGAACACTTTGCAGAGGTGGGGAATCAGGTGAACCCCTCCCCTCCTCCTTGTATCTCAGGTATTGTGCCCCCTTCCCCCAGTAATCTTGCCCTGGAGAGTACAGCTCCACACTGCCCCCAAGGCCAGGAGTAATTGGCACAGTCTGTCCCTTAAAGTGACAGGCACAACAGTAATACTTCCAGCAGACAGACATGCTCGTTCTTTCTCCCTTGGGCACAGGCTAGAAGCTAGAGCTGGTCGTATTAGCCATTACAGGCAGCACTTGTTAGGGACTGAGCCCCGTTCTGGTTAGCAGATCGCAGTATGGCCAACCCCATGTGTTCCAAAATCATGAGGCTGACTTAATATTCATGGCTTTTTTAAAGAAAACCCAACAGTACCTGAGTTCTTTACCTTCACCTCCTGATTACAGAGCCTTTGAATAACACCTGGGTCAAGTATTCCAGCTTTTTTCTGCAACTATGAGTGGCAGAAACATACTTTTTTTAACAAAGGAAAGGTGGAATTCTCCTATAATAACATGAATCCAACAGCTGGGGCTTTACGAAAAGCACCGGGTATTGCAAGACTCGAGGTCTAATTGTGAGTTGGTCACACTAGGATTGTTCATGAGCCGAACCCGAATCCTGCGAACAAACGTTTACTCAATCACTTCCAGCCTGGGAGAAGGTTCGCAATCTGTTTGCGCTGAATAGGCAGTGCTAGCTATTTGTGAGGCGTTACTGGTCACCATACTTGCGTGGTATTTCTGCTGCCTGATTGGTTGACTGATTCTTTTTCAAATAGCAGAATGATGACCAGGGAATGTTTGTGACACTCTTGCTAATGTTTGCGAAACAGTCAGGATTTGTGAATATTTTCACCAACGCCTGGCAGTCCTGTGGAGACTTGTGAAACAGTCAGTCATGTTCATCAGAAGGGATGGGTTGGAAGCAGGATTCACTGGGTGAGATTCTCTGGCCTGTGCTGTACAGGAAGTCAAATAAGATGATCATTATGGTCCCTGCTGGTCTTAAAAATCTCTCTCTTTTGTGATTGCAGCGAACCAAACTGGGTGGCTTTTATTCCCAGATCAAGCTGTTTACTATTCACCCAGCTCTGTGCATGCTACGGGGTGGTTCGTGACTTTGGTGCCTCATCATAGCTGGCTGATGTATCCATTGTGTTGATTTGTAGGAGAAGGAGGAGCTGAACCGAGAAATGACAGCTCTTCAGGAAACCCTGAGTGGTTACAAGGAGCACATGAAGGTTCTGGAAGCAGAACGGGATGAAATGACCCAGCAGCTGAACTCAGCGAAAGAGGTTAGTTCCTTGGTCCAATGGGCACAATCCCCCTGTCACTGTCTAGGGATATGTCTACACTGCAATAAAAAACCTGTGGCATTGGGTCTCAGAGTCCGGCTCAACTGACTCACGAGGCTCGAGCTGTGGGGTTAAAAATTGTGGTATAGACATTCGGGCTCGTGTTGGAGCCTGGGCTTTGAGACCCTCCCCCCTCATGGGTTTCAGAGCCCGGGCTCCATCCCAAGCCCGAATGTCTACACTGCAATTTTTAGCCCCACAGCCCAAGCCCCACGAGCCTGAATCAGCTGACCCGGGCCAGCCGTGGCCGTGCTGCAGGTCTTCCATTGCAGAGTAAGTGTACCCAAGGGGGCTGGAAAAGGATTCACTGCACTATTTAGGCACCAATGAGTCCATGAGGTCCAGAAAATAGACACAATTAGAAACATCACATGTTGGAGATGAGACTGGACTCCCTCACTCCTTCCGCTCCAAAACCACACTTGCTACTGCCTGGACTCAAAGCAATCGCGTTTAAATTGCGTCTTGTCAGCAGGCCTGCAATGTATCAATTCTCTCCGACACTCCAAGCCTGTACGTTACAATCTATACTCTCACATGCTTCCTGTCCTGTCCACTCGCCTCTGTATCCTCACTGCACCCCACGCTCCTTAGGGACGGGTGAACCTCAAACCATAAACACACCAAAATTTGGATGCTTGTTCTCAGTCTACAAATGAGGCTGCTTGAGCAGCTGCCCCACCCAATCACTGCAGAGTTCCTGGAAGATGTACAAATAGTTGCTCCCACCCCTACCTGGGTGTCCACACATTTGCTCCTCCCTTCTTCCAGCTTCTCTCCAGAGGAGAGATGGGGCTTAGCTACCCCAGAAGTTCAGGCGTTTAGGTTCCCTACTTCAGAGGTTCCCTTGTTCCTTTTGCTTCCCAGGGGCAACAGCTGGCTTTCAGCCAGACCAACGAGGCCAACCAGAGAGTGACGGATTCGCTCCAGGCGACAAAAGCACTGCACAAGGAAATTGGCAGACTCCAAGGGGCTTACAACAGCACCAGCCGGGTATGGGGATGGAGGAAATGTGTGGGTCTGAGTAACGAACAGCCTGTGATTGAGCTCCCATTGGTTGCATGTAGAACAAGGTCTCCCCTTGTAGTACTGGCTGATGCACCATGAGTACAAGAAGGACAAGCTGTTCTCTACGTGTGCGAGTACGGGTGTGATGCGTATCTGTCTCTGATGGGGGTGTCATGCAATGAAGTGACTAGTGTACACATGCGCTAGGGGGCTCCTTACTGGCTGGAAAGTCAGACACGTTTAGGCATTCGTGGGCTCTCTCTCCCTCTTGTGGCTGACCCAAGAAGAGGCTAAACTGTTGAGTGCTCCAGGAGTGCACTTGTGGAGCAGAAGGCCCAGATTTCGGTTACCAGCGCTGCAGTGCTGTGGTCTGGCTGGCAATCAGGATGGCTGCGTTTTCTATTCTGCTCTGTTCTGTGTAGGCTTTTATTCTGTGCTCATCACTGTAGTATCTGAGCACCTTGCAGTAATGCAATGTGACTGCACATCTGACACATGCTGGTTATTCGCTCATCCTCTCCCCAGAGGGAGAAGGGATTGGAGGGTCTTGTTTTGGTAGGGTTTTTATTTATTTGTTTGTTTGTTTGTTTTTTGGGGGTCTTTTGTTAAACAAACCTGTGCTCTGTGTTTGTATTAGAGAAGGCAGGTCAAAGAAATGTGCCCGCACTTGGAGCGGGAAGCGGTGAGGTTTGGGATGGTCCTCAGTTCCTGGGGGAATTCATTCCCCTGTCTTGGATCACCCCCAGAGAAGGTTCTGTTTCCTGCACAGTTGAGCTTGACCCATGCTGCTGAAAGTTCCACTGTGCCAGAGGAGCGAATCAGGAGTCTTCGGCCGGGAGCTTTAAAAGGTCTTTTCAATACCCTGGGCGCAGGCCATGGAACGCTTTGAAGATAAGGACTGAGACCTTCAACTTGCTTTGAAATGCTACAGATTGCCAGGGAAGAGAGCATGTGCCAGGCGTGATGTGCTTATGGTAGCCTGTGTTGCTGAGGTGACATGCTACAGCATTCTGTATTAGTTGGAGTTTCCTAAGTGCTGAAGGTTTCACATCTAGGGATATCGCAGTGCTGTAGGCCAGCTGAGAGGTGATGAAGGCATGAGTAACTGAGGCCAGGATGGGACAGAGTCTCCTAGCCAGCCAGAGATGGTAGAATGCATTACTCATGGCAGTTGCAATGTGAGAGCTCAGCATCAGCAAGGAATCCAAGAGTACTCCTAGAATATGCACTGAATTGATCAACTGTGGGCGTGAATCTTCAATCAAAGGAGACTGCTCCATGACTGCAAACTCCTCAAAATACTCTCTTCTGTTTTGCTTGGCTCAGCATCAGCTAGCGGTTCTTCATCCATGAGATGATTTCATCCAAGCACTGGGCCATCTTTGTGGTGGTTGTGTGGTCATATGCGGTGAAGGGTGGGTAGAGCTGTGTGTCATCTGCATGTTGCTGGCACTTGAGTCCATGTCATTGGGCCAATTCACCTACTGGCTGCATGCAGATATTGACAAGGACCAGAGAGAACTGATCCTCATGGAGGCTCAGAAGTGGTGGAGATGCAGTTTGCCATCACTACTCTCTGGGTGCATCCCTCCAGGAAGAGCTCAAACCATTTTAGTGTGTTACTCTGGACTCCAGCCAACTCTGTCAGGCTAGACAGCAGCATCTCATGGTCAGCAGTGTCAAACACTGCAGAGAGGTCCAGGAGAATGAGAATAGATGTCTGGCTTCTATCCGTTGACAGGAGGAGATCATCTATCTGTGCTACTAAAGCAGTTTCAGTTCTGTGTCCTGGCCTGAATCCAGATTGTGCCGTGTCTAGAACATTAGCTTCAGTTAGATGTGCTTGTAGCTGGCCTTTAGCTAGCTTCTCTATGAGCTTCCTCAGGAATGGGGGGTTTGACACTTGGGTGGTATTGGCTAGAACTGAAGTTTCCAGGGTAAGTTGGCTGGACTGTTGAGTGTTAGAAGGAGGACAAAAGAGTCCTTCCTGAATGAGGCCTTAGCTATTTGGCTAAGGGTATTTGCCCCAGTTGTTCATGGCTTTCTGTCACATGCCAGGAAGGATTCACAGATCAGTTACAGTCTATAAATATGATTTGTTTTTTCTCATCCTGATGTGTAATGTTCCTGGGCAGGAGAAGGAGCTGCTGTCTTCCAAGGTGGCCAGGCTGGAGGAGAGAGTATCTGAGCTCACCATGAAGCTGAAGCCTGCCCTGTCCGACAGGGAGAGGTTCCTAAAGGTATTGAGTAGGCTCAGGCAAATGAGAGAGAGAGAGAGGATGGGGAGTAGTGGGGAAGAGAGGCAATGGGGAGTGGTGGGAAGAGAGGCAATGGGGAGTGGTGGGGAAGAGAGGCAATGACACAAGAGGAGGAACAGAGTGGGAGAAAGGAGAATGTTCGGGAATCCAGATCAGCCCTGGGTGCAGAGAGGCCATTGGGAAAGGTGACTGTCAGGGCCAGCTCCAGGCACCAGCTTTCCAAGCAGATGCTTGGGGCGGCATGCAGAATGGGGCTGCAGTCCGTGTCCCGCGGCGGCAATTCGGCGGCAGCTCCGCTTGCTCTTCCCGCCACGGTGGCTTTTCGGCAGCAGCTCCGCTGCTCTTCCGGGCTCGGTGGCAATTTGGCAGCAGCTCTGTCGGCAGCGACTGCTTGGGGTGGCAAAATTGGCAGAGCCGCCCCTGGTGACTGTGCTGCTTGGCTTTCAGGAGAAAGTGGAGCTGCACCAGCAGGTGCAGGATCTCACCCTGCAGCTGGAACATGCGCAGCGGAGCCAAGAGGGCTTCAACGGCCAAGTATCAGACCTTCACCTGGAGCTGGTGAATGCCAAGGCCCAGGCCAACCGCCAGGACCAGGAGAAGGTCCTGATGAAGGAGGAGCTGGTGACCCTCAGACAGGTGACTCCTTGAGTGACTCTCTGAGCTGGGTGGGGGAGCCACGAGTGGACTCTGCGGGCATCACCCGCCAACCCCGCTCTGTGAGCACTGCTTCCAAACCCCACCCTTCTCAGTGAAATGAGGGCCCTGGGGCCCCTGCCCCCTAAGAGCCAGTAATAAGCTGCTTTACTAAAGTGGGTTTCCAAGATGCTCCCTCCATTCCCATATTCCCAACCACTTGCCCTACCCCACCACCCACCCTAGTCTCAGGTACAGTGTTAGCTTGTGTTCGTGCCCACCACCACCCTCTGCTGGAGGACTGTAGACCTTCTGCTCTCCAACAATCCCCTCTACTATCTGAACTAGCACTGAGGTGCTTGGATCCAGATGCCTTCAGCTCCTGTCTCCTTGTCGCCTCATGACATTCTTGTCATCTATCCACTGCAGTTTGGTGCCCAGGCTAGACTTTCCAGGAACTGGGGTGAAGCCCTGAGGCTCTGTTTTGAGCTTATGGAAAAGATCTAGAATTTGTAGGGCTGTCAAGCAATTAAAAAAATTAATCATGATGAATAGTTCAATTAAAAAAATTAATCACGATTAATTGCACTGTTAAACAATAATAGAACACCATTTATTTAAATATTTTTGGATGTTTTCTACATTTTCAAATATATTGATTTCAGTTACAACACAGAATACAAAGTATACAGTGCTCACTTTATATTATTATTTTTGATTCCAAATATTTGCACTGTAAACATGATAAAAGAAATAGTATTTTTCAATGCACCTCATACAAGTACTGTAGTGCAATCTCTTTATCGTGAAAGTGCAATTTACAAATGTAGAATTATATACAAAAAAATAACTGCATTCAGAAATAAAACAATGTAAAACTTTAGCACCTACAAGTCCACTCAGTCCTACTTCAGCCGATCGCTCAGACAAATAAGTTTGGTTAAATTTGCAGGAGATAATGCTGCCCGCTTCTTGTTTACAATGTCACCTGAAAGTGAGAACAGGCGTTCGCATGGCACTGTTGTAGCTGGTGTCACAAGGTAATTACATGCTAGATGCGCTACAGATTCATATGTTCCTTCATCTTCAACCACCATTCCAGAGGACATGCATCCACGCTGATGATGGGTTCTACTCGATAACGATCCAAAGCAGTGCGGACTGACGCATGTTCACTTTCATCATCTGAGTCAGATGCCACCAGCAGAAGGTTGATTTTCTTTTTTGGTGGTTCGGGTTCTGTAGTTTCTGCATCAGAGTGTTGCTTTTTTAAGACTTCTGAAAGCACGCTCCACACTCGTCCCTCTCAGATTTTGGAAGGCACTTCAGACTGTTAAACCTTGGGTCGAGTGCTGTAGCTATCTTTAGAAATCTCACATTGTCAAATCTGCAGTGAAAGTGTTCTTAAAACGAACAACATATGCTGGGTCATCATCCGAGACTGCTATAATGTGAAATACATGGCAGAATGCAGGTAAAACAGAGCAGGAGACATACTATTCTCCCCCAGGAGTACAGTCAAAACTTAATTAATGCATTATATTTTTAACGGCGTCATCAGCCTGGAAGCATGTTCTCTGGAATGGTGACCGAAGCATGAAGGGGCATACGAATGTTTAGCATATCTAGCATATAAATACCTTGCAATGCCAGCTACAGAAGTGTCATGCGAACGCCTGATCTCACTTTCAGGTGATATTGTAAATAAGAAGCCAGCAGCATTATCTCCTGTAAATGTAAACAAACTTATTTGTCTTACCGATTGGCTGAATAAGAAGTAGGACTGAGTGGACTTGTAGGCTCTAAAGTTTTACATTGCTTGTTTTTGAGTGCAATTCTGTAACAAAAAAAAATCTACATCTGTAACTTGCACATTCACAATAAAAAGATTGCATTACGGTACTTGTATGAGGTGAATTGAAAAACACTATTTCTTTTGTTTATCATTTTTACAGTGCAAATATTTGTAATTGTGTTGTAATTTAAATCAATATATTTGAAAATGTAGAAAAACATCCAAAAATATTTAATAAATTTCAATTGGTATTCTATTGTTTAACAGTGCGATTAAAACTGCCATTAATCGTGATTAATTTTTTTGAGTTAATCGCGTGAGTTAACTGCGATTAATCAACAGCCCTAAGAATTTGTAACCTGAACAGAATCATTTCACGGGTGGGACATGCCTGAACTCCTCATGTCTCTGAGCTGAGTTGGTCTATTTCTGTAGGTCATTTGGTGTCAGTTGGATCTCATGGACCAGAATCTAAGATCCTTGCCATCTCGTCATACACAGCTTCTAGATTTCACTTGCTGCTGTCCTGTGCATGGACATCACTGCAGTGAATTAGGCCAAGTCTCAGCTATGCACATGGGTTCCCACTGCAGGTAAATGAGAAGCTCTCCTCTGAATTGGGTCAGAGCCACCAGAGACTGGAGACCTCCCTGGGTCAGCTCCACCATCTGGAGGCTGAGAAGAAGATCCTGACCAATAGGATCCAGGCCCTGGAGACTGAGCGCATGCAGCTGCTGGGTGAACAGGAGGCGCTGAAGTCAGAGATGCAGAGGGATGCTGGAGGCCAGGGAAATGATGTGGCAGCTCTTCAAACAACCTGCGAAGGGCTCAGGTACCCGAATATTGGGAGCAAGAAAGGTAGGAGACAGGGATAGAGAGGCACAAGGAAAGAGAATGAATCCCCTAGCTGAGCTCTTCATGCTGCTTCTCTGCTTCTGTGTCTAGAGTGGGAGCATTAAGGGTCAGGGCCAAGATGGGAAGCATCCTTCAGTCCAGCTGCCGCACAGCTCATCCTGGCTGTTAAATAATCTGTAATCTGATGAACTGGCTTCTCTTTGCTGCAGTCCAGCCCAAAGTCGCTGGGTGCCGTCTAGCACCTTTCACACAGTGTGTATCCCATAGGCTGCCCAGAGCGAAATGATTCCAGGTGGCAGCACATGGTACAGATGGCAGAAAGGATGCTGGAGTGGGAGGTCCATTGGCCCCTTGGGTCACTGGGGAGGGGGCAGTGGAGAGGTGAGAGAGGTTTCTCACTGGATTTGGTGACGGAGGTGGAGGGAGGGAGGCTGTTCCAGGCAGCTGCAGAGGGGAAGGCTCTCTCACCAACCACGCTGAGCTGATACGGAGGGCCAAGGAGATTGCAGAGGTGGGAGTGGGGAGCAGTCTGTGTGAAAGACTGGGTAGGAGAAGCCCATGCAGCATCACTGGGTGCATTAGCCAGGCTCGGCGCTTTGCAGCACTCGTGCTGTTTTGCAGGGCATCGCAGTCCCTGTTGCAGGCGGAGAAGAAAGCCCTGCAGGCTCGCTGCATGGAGCTGGAGGCTGTCCTGCGGCACAAACAGGAGGAGTTGTGTGGCCAGCTCGCAGAGCAGCAGCAGGTCTCCCAGCACTGGAAGGACAGATGGAACCAGGTGGCCGTGGCTCTAAAAACCAAAGAGGAGGAACTGGAGCAAGCACATGTGGCGCATCAGAGCTTGTCTGCCAAGGTGGGTCATGGCCAGTGAGCCCCAGGCCAGTTGCTGCCTCTCTGTCCCACCTGGCAGCCTTGGGATTGCACCATCTTTCCACTCCTGCCCCAGCTCTGCACTCAGCCACTCGAGTCTCCTTTCTTGTACTCTCATCTACGCCCCAGCTAGTGGGTCACTGAGCTCAGGAGCTGGGAGCCGCAAGCTCCCTGGTTCTAATTCCACAGCTGCCACCAAGTCAGCGTGTGACTTTGGGCAAGTCACCTCCCTTCCATCTGCCTCAGTTTCCCCATCTGAAGAACAGCGAGAAGGACACCTCCCTCATAGATCCACATACTCTTTGCACCAGTTTAACTACTGTGATTTTAATTTGATCTAGCTAAACCAGTGCAAGTTTTCTATTCTAGACAAGACATTTGAAGCGAGAGGCTCAGAACCCCATGGTCAATACCCCCACCCAGCCCACCACCAAAACCACTGATTATATGTCAGCTTTGTACTGAGCTTCATCCTGATGTGCCCTGGAATGTAGCTAGCAAGGTGGCCAGCTCCTGGATCCCAAGGTGAGGAGACCCTTTGACATACCTAGAACCGGACGGAAGAGGAACACAAAAATCACATGACTTTCTTTTTCTGGTTTCTTGAAATTTCTGAATTTTTCCAACCAGCTCTAGAAATACCTGGGATTGACAGGGAGGTGGGGAATGGGGTGGTTCCTTTGTCTGTCTTCTGAAGGCTAGTTATGTGCTAACATTGTGTCTGTGGCAGTGGATTTCAAGGCTTGCTCCTTCATTGGGGATTCCTGGCATATCCCTGGGCTCTCCTGTACCCATTCCTCCTGAGGTGTCCCCAGGCACTGGCAGGGGGTCCTGGCACTGCTTAGTCAGGCCTAACCATCCTTCCCGTGTGCCTTTCAGCACACTGAGCTCCTGGAGGACTGCGAGCTGCTCCAGGTGGATGCGGAGGAGCTGGCCGAGCTGAGAGGCACCGTGCGCAGGTAGGGGATGAATGGTCTCGCTCTCCAGCTGTTATTTCCATAGGTCCTTTTGTCTCGCTGCTCTGATCCCTGCATTTATCCCCTTTCCTTTCCAGCTAGGGCCACCCTGCAGTGTGGTTTCCTCTCTCTTATCAGGAGGTTTTCTTTCAGACACACCATCCTGGATGCCTTGGCACAGGGCAGCCACCTTAAAAATGAACTGGAGCATTCCTTGCATGCTTCCCTCCCCACTCGCCTTCAGGCTGCAGCTTCCTCTGGGCTCCAAGGACATACAGAGAGAGGCAGGCAGACGACAGTGGGCAGAACTCCTTAGGAAACCCTTTTTCTCTGGATCCATTGCAGAGGAATCCTGGACTCCTTGTGGCAAATGCAGGCGCAGTGTAAGCAGGCACAGCTCGCTGGCATAAATGGAGTTGTGCCCGCTTACATGACACTGCGGCTGCATTTGGCCAGTGGAGTTCTCTCCCTGACGTGGCACCAGCACAGACTTGGCACTTGATTCTGCTCCCATGGATTTCAATACTGGGGTAGCCGTAGTCGAGTGAATCTCTCCCTGCCTAGGCTCTAGTGCAGACTGTTCCGCTCCTGGGTGAACTGCAGTCTCCTGACCGCGTGACACGGCCTAGCAAAGGCTTCACCCTGTGTCCCTGGTTTTGCATTAGCAGAGTCACAGCTGCATCGACCCAGGGACACAGCTGCTGGTGCCAGGAAGTCTCTGGTGAGGCTGGCATGCTGTGTCCCCACGTACACACCCAGGGTCCAGTTTCAGACTTGAGTGCCCAGGTCTGGGATTGGTAGCTCAGATTGGCACCGAGGTGCTGAAAATGGACATGGGTATATGTGCCAGCCTGAGGTCCCAGATACCCAAACTTGGGCGCAGGGAGGATGGAAAGGTAGTGAAAAGCTTGCTGGGTCTGAGCCCAGCTGCCCCACTCTACGAAGGGTTGCCCGTGCTTCCGGCCCATAATGCTGTCATCTTCCATTCATTAGAGGGCAGTGGGGTCCCTACCCCTAGGGGGATGATCCACTGCTGCCTGGCACTATGGTGTGGGTGTGCTGCACCATTCTGATCGGGCAGTGTTTGACCCTTTGCCCTCACTTTGCACAGGAGTGAACGACTCCCCAAGGCTCAGGACAATGGAGATTTGGGCCCCTGCAAGCCACTGAACCCAGCTGAGTCCAGGCTCCGAGAGGAGAGCCGTGGTGCTCTTTGTGGGACTTTCCAAAGCCCCTAAGTGACTTAGGAGCACACATCACGGGCAAAGTCAATGGGATTTGTGCTCCTGAGTCCTGTCAGGCATTTTGAAAGTCTCACCCCTAGTGTAAATTTACAACCCTTTTTATCCCCTAGCCTGAAGGAAGAAAATGGAGACTTAATGAGACAGCTGAGGGAGCAGCAACAGGCCACCCAGCTGCTGCAGCTACAGCAAGAGCTGGCTACAAACACAGTAAGCAACAGAGAGATGTATGCGCCCTTTTCCTCCTCCGGGGAGAACTCCTAGACACATTGATCTGAAGGCCAGAAGGGATCATTCTGATCATCCAGTCTGACTCCCTGCATAGCCCAGCCCAGAGACCCTCACCTAATGGCCAGTTGCTCTGCTCCTCTCTCTCCCTCTCATCTCCCCTGTCCTGAACACAGTGTCCAGTGGTACACCTGGGTGCCCACAGTGCTGCAGAGACACCAGTCAACCCCTGCCTCCCTTTTATTTTCATCTCCCTGCTGTAAGCTGCATACAGTATCATATCTCACCACTTGATCCGGGGATGTAAATCACAGCCATTATCAGAGCAGGCTGGAATGAGTGAGCAGAGTTCTGGCTGAAGCCCTGGCACGTCCCGGTTCATACTTTCTTTAGCATCTGACTCAATCATAGCAAAACAGGTCAATGGCTGTTCAGGGCAGCTCCACAAGCCAGGGTTCAGCCTCAGTACCACTGGAGGGAATGAAAGAGGTCTTTGGTTAAATACAAGCTGCTGTTCTGGCCAGTTTCAAGCCTGGGGGCTGGTGGGTTCTGGGGAGGTGAATGATTGGTTGATAACAAAGATGGAACCAAGCAAAGGACATTATGGACTCACTGTGATAGATCCTAGCTCTCCATGTGCCACCCACCCCCCAAACACACACAAGGGAGGCAGTTCCTATGGGGGTAGGTGGGTTTGTTAAGGTGGGGAAGGTGCCAGATCGGGGATGAGGGAAGCCAACACCTCAAGTTACTTGAAAAACCTCTTATATTTGTTCCTTCCAGTCTCTACCGGGATCAGGCTCAGAGAGGACTTCAGAACAAGAGGCCCTTTACAAAGAGATCCAGGAAACCCAGTGAGTTCTTGCTTCTCCTGTCATGCTACAGAACTACTAGATTGACTGGCTGGGAAGTCACTGGCAGGTGACAGGAGGGAGATTTCTTGCCTGGAAGACAGTAGGGAACAGCTGTTCTTGTTAATTGAATGGCTCATCCGCCATCCAGTTGGAGGCAGTTACAAGCCAGGACTTCCCTGTTGTATAAAACCATAGGAAGACTCTAACAATGAGAGATCTTGGGTCCCTCAATATTACCCACCAGGCCCGAAGTAGTGTAGGGTGATGATGGGCTGTCTAGTCAATGTAGGCATCTGCCTCTTTTCCAGGCTCCTGCAGACCTAATTCATTCCCTATGTAACTCTGCTGATCATGGAGTTGCTGACTTTGGATCCTGGTGCTCACAGAGTTGACCAGACTTTCTTTTAAGGATCCTGTGCCATGGTTTAGGACAGTCTCTTATTAATTGGCACACAAGTAGCAATCTATCCCCAGCTGTAATGTGTGAAATGTTGACTCTCCTGAACCACTGAATTCAGCAGCAAAATTCCATTGGGTTGCTATTGACAAATCAAAAAAACTGGGGCTAAGATCCTGTTTATGACACTGGAGATTTATTGGTTTACTTCTTGGTTTCGTCCGTCCTTTTCTCAGATTGGCTTCCAGGGAGCCAGGCCCCATTGTGGAAATCTCTGGTTTCTCTGGAAAATAACTGGGTTCCCTGCATTTGTTTCTTGTTAGCGACAGGATAAAGAGGCTGGAGAATGAAAAAGCTGAGATGAAGTCCGAGATCAGGAAGCTGAAGGTAGGAATGGCTTTGTTCCTATCTCCATGTGCCCGATTTGCGGCAGGGATGTATGATGGTTTCAGTTACAGTCTTGGGAGCCTGGTGGAAATCTTTTCTGCTCCCTAGAAACCCAGGGAAATATCTCCTTCTGGGATCTGACTCTGCTACAGGGATACATTACAATTAGGCCATGCATTCACATGTTATTTCTACCCTCAGTCCACCTGGAGCACCCTCTCTTAGTGCTGGCTCTCATGATACCCTGGCATGATGGATGGACTTTCAGGTGATTCTTTAGTGGACTAGGTCTTCCCCTCCAGGAATGGCATCCTTGTGGATACTCAGGCTCCTGTACTCTCCGCAACATCTGCCCTTTAGGGGTCCCACTGTCACATCTTAAGAGCAGATGGAGGTGGTGCTTTTGTTATGGTGTGGAACCCCCTTGGCCTCCATCTTAGCTCATTCCTCCCCCACCTTGACTTTCCTTTTCCAAAGGTATTTTGAGTGAGATTCTGCCTTGGGTTGGATTTCTCTACAGTCTGCCAGTCTCTAAACTACAGCAAAGTATTTCCATTTATTATTAAATTGGGGTGCCAAGGAGCCCCAGCCATGGCCCAGGACCCCATTGGGATAGGCACTGTACTAACACAGAACCAAAGAGATCCTGCCCCCAAAGAGCTTATGACCTAAATAACCAGTGACTGAAATGTTTGTGTAAACTTCTGTATCATAATTCTACTCCCCAGCCCTCAGAGCACACTGGCAGTGGGGAATGCGGTGGACACAAAAGGGTGAGTTCCTTCCTTGGCTCTGGTCCCCCATCTATTCTTTTCCAGCCTTGAGATCTGCCTGGTGTGTTGTAACAATTGCCCGTTATCCAGGGGCCAGCCATGCTGCTGTGATCCGCGCGCACTGGTGTCCCACCAAGCATGGCTTTCAGGGCGGGCGGGCATCGGGAAGGTTCATACACATCTTGCTTTCTTCCCCCTCTGGCAGCTGGACGGCGCTTCCGTTCTGCGGATTGAACTGGACGCCTGTAAGCAGGAGCTGGAGCTGGAAAAGAGCCGCAGTCAGGCTCTGAATGGCAAAGTGCAGCTGCTGCAGTCCAGGCGCTGGGACAGTGCTACTCCCCCACATGAGGTCGGTACCGTTCTAGGTGTCTCCAGAGCAGGGCTGCGTGTTGTACCCACATCTGTGCCATGATCTCTACTGAGCTATTTTCTATTGCTTGGTGCTGCAACTTCCCTAATGCTCAAGCGACATGATGGTGACTCCATAGCGATTTCATTGTACATTTAAATACCCTGCATTTTAATTGTGCTCCTCAGCCCTTACAGCATCCAGCCCACATGGGGCTGATCCGGCTTTGTCTCTGATCTGGCCTAGAACCTTAGTATCTCGTGACCACGGTTGCTTTTCCACCTGTTCTGTTCAGTGTTTGTATTGGAGCCGTGCAGAGTGTGTACACATCTGTGCTTTGAATTTTGGCTGCACCCTGGTAGAACTCTCTGCTTAGCTACCAGCCAGGTGACAGTAACAGGATTCAAACTCAGTCCTTGCCACTCTGACTACAGAAGCCTCTGTCTGTTAAGCTAAAGAGATAACACTGTTCATTCAGTTGGTAGAAAGGACTGTTACAGATGTGCCAACCCTTCCTTCCCCGGTAGAGGGCAATGGTACACGTGCTAGTATATCAGACCCTGTCTGACTTAGGCCCCAATCCTGCAATAGACTCCATAGTTGCAGATCTTCATGCCCCCGCTGACTGCACAGGCCTGTGATAGCAGATCCTGATGCAAGATCAGGGCTTTAACCACTTCCTGGGAGTGATTGTCTGGAATAGAAATGCAATGGAAATTGGACCCTGCAGTGTCCCTGTCCAGTCTGGCTCTAGCTGTGAGCTGCAAATAACCTCAGAACACACCTGAAGAATTAACAGATACTGAACAATAGTAGCCAAGAAGCCAGGGCTTGTGGCTAAAACACAACCCCAACAGGCAGGAGACCTGGGTTCTGTTCCTGGCTCATTTGCTGACTTGCTCTGTGACTGTGGCCAAGTTGCGGCACCTCTTTGTGCCTCAGTTTCCTTTTCGGTAAACTGGGGTTAGTGATACTGACCAACCCCACTGGGGAGCAGTGGGGCATTGGCATCACTGTCTGGGAGGTGATGATGATGTACTTCTGCTGCAGCAGGAGTCCAGATTCAGCCACCTCTTTGCAGAGGACAAGGTGCGAGCTGTGTGCCAGGGAGCAACAGGTCTGAGCTGCTGTTGCCTAGATGACATCTCTGTGTGTATTTTCCAGCAGATCAAGTTCCCAGCAACCTCCAATACCACAGCAACATCTGGCTTAGAGATGGATTGTCCCGTGTCCTCTCCAGGAAGGTGAGTGTCCGTCTGTCTCCTGAAAGTCCATCAGTCCCATCCTGCATGCTGCCCTGACATACCCATATTCACTATGCCACATATCCAGCAGCATGTCTGACTGTCTCTGTGCTATCCACCTTACTCACCCCATTCTCCAGGCTGTATGTTACCAATGGCCAGCCTTGCAGGATGGCCATCCTGCTGCTTGAAAAGGGGAACAGGAAAAGGGAGACCTGGAAGGAAAGTGAACATGGATCAGACTTTTATCTGCATGTGGGCTCTTAAAGTGATGATCGCAGCCCCTGGGGGCGTTGGAGGACACCCTAGACAATGCTGTAGAGCAGAGTGAAGGTCCTTCCAGGGACTCTGCTGAAATGCAGATCATGTCCACTGATGGTGAACGGCATCTGCTTTGTATCTCAGTTCTCAGATTTCTAGTCCTCAAGGAGAACCGTTGGCCATGGAGAGCCCTCAGGGCTTGATGGCCTCAGGGGACCTGTCTGAGGTGGAGAGCCTGAAGCGGAAGCTCCAGAGGGAGACTGCATCCCAACAGGAAAAGGAGGAGCTGATCTGGACTCTGAGAGAGGTGCAGGCTGGATGTGTACTTTACAGCTGTTGTGTGTAGAGACATAGGAGGTGAAGGAGGGGGAGGGTAGGAATCCCAGAGTGCTCTCCAGAGGACAGGATGGGTATCATGGAGTGTGATACCTTCTCTTTGGTCCCTTCCTGCTGATGAGTGCCTCCTTGGGAAGAGTCTGTGGGCCAGATTCTACTGTTATGCCAGGGTGAATCCACGGATAGTGGAGTTGCTCTGGGCTCATACTGGCTAATGGAGAGCACACTCTGTTCCCATGCGGCTAAGGAACTTCTCCTAACTATGGGGTTCAGGGGGTTCTGCAGAGCCCAATGACAGGAAACCAGGACTGAGACACTTGGCAGATGATAGTTACACAAAGGAAATACAGAGATCCCCCCACTGTGGGGATGTACCAGGAGGGGGCCAGCCTCAGGGCATGGTGGGAATGAATATGTGCATTTCTGCGGGGGATGCCAAGAGATGAGGACACATGAAAACCAACCACCCATCTTCCTGGAGAAGAAAGACTCTGCAGGCAGGCCTGGGAACAGCATGAGGAGGGTGCCTAGGAAGAGAATGGGCAGGGAGGCTAAATCTCCTTTCTTTTACTGCTAGGAATTAGAAGAACTGAAACTAAAGCAGCCAGGAGACATCAAGGTGAGAGGATACACCCTGACGTCTTTACACTGTTAGAGTGACTTGGTACAAGGTACAACTGCAGCCGTGCCAGTGGCGTTCAGTAACCCATCTTGGCAGGGGTGGCCTGCAGCCTCTCAGAGCAGCCAGTTCTAGGGGTCTGATGCCACAGCTGAACGAAGCACTTATGCACATGCTTGATTTAAAGCCAGCGGAGTTGCGTAGATTTACACCAGCTGAGGATCTGGCCCTGGAGCGCTTTGTCCTTGGTTTGTTGTTTTCCTTAGTCTGAAATAAACAAGCCCCTGTTTTGCTCTGTGAGTCTGGCAGAAATGTGGTGCACGGCTTGAGGTTCTTATCTGCTCCTCAGTACTGTGGTCTCTGAGCACCTTGTCATCTTCAAGGTATTGCTCTTCCCAGCCCCCCCCATGTGGTAGGGCAGTGCTATTACCCCGTTGTACAGCTGGGGCGCAGAGAGGCTGAGTGATGTGCCCAGGGTCACACCAGAAGGTCTATGCTAGAATAAGGAATTTAACCCAACTCTTTCAAGTCCTGGGCTAGTGCCCTAACTACTGGGCGACCCTTCCTCTCCAATGGGGAAGAATGGCAGGGTCCTGGGGAATGGAAGGTGTTGAAATAAATGGAAATTATTATTAAATGAATATAGTTGCTGCTAAGCCAAGAACATGGTGACACTGGCCATAATAATCACACGCAGTGTAGAGCCCTTCTGTGTTTCCCAAACAAGCCAGGAAACATGCAGAAAGCCTTGATAGTGGGGCTCGATCAGAGAACACGCTGCATCCACTTCTCTCTGTAAGGAATACGCTGCATTTCAAGGGTCTGAGTGTTATTCCATGTGGCACACAGCTTCCTTCCCACCTGACCAACTTTTAGGCCACTATTTGGTTGAGCATTTTGGACTCTGACCTTCCAAGAGAGCGGCATGCAGGCCCAGGAGATCTCATTGTACGATCAAGGCCTTGGAGCTATCCAGTACATTTGGGCAGGTCTCTGACTCAGTCCTGGGAACTTTTGGAAGAGTTCTAAGAGGGTCAAAGGTTTTGCTTGGACATGAATTCCATGGCTGGTCTATGCCTGGCACTGTGTCAGGACCCATGGACAGGGAGTGGGTGAGATACCCACCCTCATCTTCCACTGGCATCACTTCTCCTCGGTGTTGCCATATAATGAGTATTGTTGAGAACTGAGGTGACGCATTCAAACTGTCACTCGGCCATGGATTAGCCCCGGCATGGCTGTGGAGTTTGACAATACTCCATAGGCTCACGCTGGCTTATGTGGACATCTGTAGGCTAACACCTGAAGCTGGTTGCATCCCATAGCTGGGGCTGGTGTAGGATCTGCTGATCTGGTGTGCTGCGTGACCTTGGCTAGAACAGCCTGTATCTTGAGATCAGGGAATGCGGCTGGTTTTATATTACATCCATTTCTAAAGCACCCATCACTGTCGTATCTGGAAGCGCTTTCATAAATGTGCTTGGAAATGGAATACCCCCTAATGGCGTCTGACTCTCTGCTCCTCCTGCACAGCTTATTGGCAGAGGAGACTCATGCCGATTTTTCTCTCTCATGCTTCAGGCCTCCCTGGAGGAAGTAGACACAGAGTTAGCGCTGGTCCGAGAAGAGCTGCAGAAGGTTTGGGACATGCTGAAAACACGTGATACGGCGCTGGAAGAACAACACCTGGAGTTAGAATCGGCCAGGAGCCAGGTACCAAACTTGTCTGAACATCCTGCAGAGACATGCCGGGTTATTACACTATTATTTGATTCCAGGAGCACTTAGAGGCCCCAGCTGAGATCAAGGCCCAGTAGTGCTAGGCACTGTACCAACACAGAGGATATGTCTACCCTGCAATCAGCAGGTGTGATTGCAGCATACCTGCTCTAGCTTGGATGGAGCCACTCACTAAAAATAGCAGTGTACCCTTGGCAGCATGGGTGATGGCACAGGCTGCCCTAGTTCTTAACTGATCAGGATTGTACACAGGCTGCAATTACACCTCCCCATTGCAGTGTAGACACAGCCAGAGTGAGACTTCCCCTGATCTAAAGAGCACCCAGTCAGAATAGACAAACCAAAGGATGGCATGGGAAGGGAAGTGATTTGCACGTGGTCACTCCATTGACCAGCGTGGTCTCTCGAGTCCCAGGCCAATTCCCTGTCAGTGGAACCAGGCTGCCTCTCCCCTCAGACGGACTCATCTCAAAGCGGTGTGTGTTTCTGTGCCAGTATGTGTCCGTTGGTTGGATCAGCTCCCTTAGTGGTTCCCCAGAGTTCACTGCACATGCCTGGCAGGTGGCTGGATTAGTCCCTGGCTGTTTCTGGAGATCTACCTCAACCCCAGTCTGAGCTGCCTACCCCCCTCTCTTGAACATCAGCAAATTAGATTGACCAGCAAAGAGCCCTTCCTACTCTGGTGTCAGGCAGGGGGTGACTCCCTGGGATAAGAATACAGCCCAGAACCAGCCATTGTACTGTCTGTGAATAAGGAACACCAGCGACAATATCAGAGGGCTTGTCTGGGCTAGCTGCTCATCTGGGGTAACTCAAATAGCCCTTGCGTAAGTAGCTAGCAGAGAGCAGGTGTGGCTGATGATGAACTAGGTGACTTCACTGAGTAATGCTAACCTGCATCCTCTGTCTATTGCCAGTACACTGAATGCAGCTCAGAGAAGCTGAGACTGGAACAACTTGTCGCCTCTCTGGAGCACCAGCTGGCGGAGAGGTACGGAGCTAGCAGGGATTCAGTCCTAGGGCAGTACTGAGCTCTGGGTGCTTCATATGCCGCCCCCACCAGGGAAATCCCAGGGGAGGCTGCGCTGTCTCCACTGCATGGCACAACTCCCCCGCCATGTAACTTTAAAAGGTATGCGCCAGAATCATCCCTGGTGTAACTCCGGAGACTCCAGTGGAGTTGCACCGGGAATGAGCCTGCCCCTGTGTCTGTGAATAGAACAGCCATTGACCTGCAATGTGATGAGGTGGTGAGTGCAAATCCAGTAGACCTGTCCCTTCTAACATGTCTCCAGGTAGACCAAAGCTCTGCTCCACTAGCCTTTGGGAAGTTCCCAGGGGACACACCACCCCCATGTGGAAACTGGAGATGCACGTGGGAAAGAAACAGTTTATTGCTTTTCAGGGGGGCATTTCTGTGCCTCTGCCTGGCTGCTGTAGTCACCTCATTTATAGCAGCAGCAGCAGAGGGGGCCCAGTGCCAGAGATGGTGACGTACAGAGAGATCTGGGTCCAGCATTCTGGAAGAGGGGGGCAGTTTGGGTCGAGAGTTTTGGTTCAGACCCATCTCTAGCAAACGGTTGTCTCAGCTGCGTCGAACCCCGCTCCAGCCACCAGAGAGAGGGATTGCACTAGTTATTAAAGGGAAACGTTCCTCTTGGGCATGTGCCAGAAACTTCCTAGATGCCGCAATGTGTGGCAGCCAGCATTGAGGCCAGGACAGCCTGCCCCACAGTCAGCCCTGGGAACGCCAAGCATCAGGAGCATGAGAGGCACTCCTGGCTCAGGAGGCAAGTTCTCTCTAGACCCACCAGCCAAAAGCTGGAGCTGGGCCATATCCCTAAGGTGTTCACCAGCTGGGGTCAGCACAGCGGGATCCCGAGCCATCTGTAGTACAGCGATAACATAGGTAGCTGCGGATGAGTCATCTATCCAGGCCCAGGAGCCCATCCTGTGCCAGGAGAGTGGTTTGTTAAAAACCTAGTTATAAAGCAAGCCCTTCCACCATGGCGTGAAGGCTGCCACAGGCGGGTTCTGGCAGGCTCCCCACATGGAAGCCCTATGCTGGGAGAGCAACTGAGAGCCAGTGTGTCCCTGCAGAGCTTAACTGCTGCGCTGGGGTGGAGCTGGGCCCCAGGTCTTCCAGAGCAGAAGGGAACTGATGGGAGCCCTTGGAACTAGACTGATAGGGCCCCTTTCAGCCAGAAGAGCCAGGCTGAGGGCTGGATGGCATGGAGCTACGGCCCCATGTTGGGAGTGGGATCGGCCAGGGAGAGGGGGAGGAGCAAACTAGGCTCTGCCACTTTGGGAGAGGATAGTGTCGGCCATGGCGCTAGCTCCTTGTACTGGCCTGGGTCATGCCGTGCAGTGGGGAAAACCATGGGAGATGGGCAGGGATGGGCTTTCCCTGCAAGCTGCCCCTCACAATGAAGTGAGCTGTATTCTTTTGGATGAACACATCCGATGAAGTGAGCTGTAGCTCACAAAAGCTTATGCTCAAATAAATTGGTTAGTCTCTAAGGTGCCACAGGGACTCCTTTTCTTTTTGCGAATACAGACTAACATGGCTGCTACTCTGAAACCTCACAAAGTGTTATCCTGACTTTTCCATCAGGCTTCTCTCTCCACCCTTAGTGGGGGTGGGGCTCCTTAGGGATCTGCTAAAGGCCCTTATGTCTCTCCACTGGCTCCAGGACACTTCAGCTTTCTCTGCTCCTGGGAGAGCTGCACTGCCAGCACTTCCCTATAATGGAGACCCCCTCTAGCCTGGGGGGCCTCAGGCTGGACTACCTCTCCTGCATAATCCCTGTAGGTTTCCAAGGGGAGCACCAGTTCCACCCCTGTCCGCCCATCCCTCTCCACATGCCCTGCCTGGGTTGAGGGATAGAGCAGGGATGCTGCTGCAAGGAGTGGCTGATGTTTTCCCGTTGCTCACAGGACCTGTGCATGGAGAGTCCTTCTGTGCACTGATCTCTGGGGCACAATCTGACCCCGCGAGCACAGTCTCGTGTGTGCTTCCTCATCCTCCCTCGCTACCTACACAGTAGTCTGGCCCTGCATGTGCATGGGCTCATGTCACCCACCTCTGTTTAACAGGGAGCAGGTTGGTTACCAATGGGAGGAGCCCACCCCTTATAGCATCTTGAACTCCCTGCTTGGGGCTCTGCTCAATGCTCTTGAGCCATGAAGCCTTATGGGACCGTGTGGAGCTGCGACAAGAGCAGCATGAGTTACATGCGGCTGGAGCCTCTCGAGATCGGACAGACCTCCAGGCCCCTGGTTACAGACTCTGCAACATAAAAGATGCTGCAACAGTGGGTGGACCGGGGGGTGGAGGCTATTCCAGAAAACAGGCAGTTTCACTAAAGCAGGGACTTGTGTCCACAGAGAGCAGGCGTTGAGGCACCTTCGACAAGCAAGTGAGATGGAAAAAAACAAGCTGGAGATTCAAGCCTCTTCATTAGAGCTGAAGGTAACGCCTGAGAAAGCTGTGCATCCGTGTCCCCGCTCCATGCAAGGGCACTCCAAGGAAAGGCTCGTATGATTTTTGTGTGGGGGGTGTCACTAAATTCGTACTGTGATCGTAACACAGATAGGGCCAGATCTTCCTTTCCAGCTCCATCTTGCCCCATCTGCACAACAGCGTCACACTATGGCTAGGACTTTCCAGAGGACTCCGTGGCAGGTCGGATTTTCGAGTGCTTGGCCCCCACAGGTGGGGCCAGATTTCCAAAAGAATCCAGCAGCCAATGTGCACCCAAGAACACGTGGCTGATTCTGAACAGCACACTCGAGAAATCTGTTCATAACCTCAATCCTCTGAAACATTGTGGCCATTGCGTGAAGCTCTTGGGATGATCAGAGAGGACAGGGCAGGAGAGAACCTCTTGTGCCAGAGACTATCCTTTGTGCAGCTGCACAGGTGTGTCCTAGGCCTATGTCTCCTCTAGTCTGCCCCTATCTCCATGACATCCCTGGGCAAGTTAATCCAAATTGTCTAGCTGCCCTAATTTACATTTTCCCCTCACACGCTCCGGCTGCTACTACTTGTTACATGGAGAGGATGGACAGGGGAGGATACCCAGGCAGGCTGGGGAGTGGTTGGGGGGAGGATACTAGGACAGGCTGGGGAGTGGTTGGTAGTGTGAAGCAAGAGAGCTAATTAGCACTGACGGTGGCTATGAAGCCATGGAAATGCTCTCTGCACTCACCATCCCCTCCCAACATCTAGCAGGCTGGAGTGAATGCTGCCGATGAAGAGCGAGGATGATGTGGGATGTTATCGCGGGGGTCTGGATGGCTCAGGAGACTGAGGCTGAGCTGTGGAGCCACTGGTTCAAATCCAGCCCCGCTCCTTGGGCTCTTAAAAGCTGGTGGCAGGTTGGCAGCCACCATGAAAGGAGATTGGGGTTTTGGCCTGGCTCCTAGGGGATGGAGGTGTCTGCATTTAAAACCGCACCCCCACAGCCAGCATTAGTGCAATCCCTGCTGGCAGTCGCAGGACAGAGGACAAGGATCAAATGGGCCACGGGAACTGAACTCCACACTCCTCCTTGTGGGGCTTCCACTAGGTCAAGAGAGAGGCACATTTGCAGTGTGGTGGAGGAAAGCTGGTGCGGCTGCTGCCTGTGCTATACCTATGGACAGAGGCCGTCGCTCTCCCGTCCCAATAGGCTATGCTATCCCTTAGGTCAGAGCCTCTGTCCCACTGGAAATCCTGGACAGTCTGTGGCTGTCTCAGTGATTGGCCCATGCGCAGGTCACACATTTAAATGCTCCTGTCTGACCTCCCCTTTGCATCCTGACTAGCTGGCAGAAGTGGAGGTCCTGAGAGACGACGCCCACCGACGCCACCAGGCATCCGGCCCCACAGAAGTACAGAGCTGGGGCCTCAGGCAGAGCCGTGACAGTCACTCCCAGGGAAAGTGCTCCCGGTGTGATGCCTTTCTAGCCCAGCTGAACAAGATGATTCAAAGTAAGGGCTTCTCCCTGTAAATGAAAGCTGCTCTGACTCACGGAGGTTAGGAGGCTCAGTTCGTCAGCATTTGCAGAGGGCCTGGAGATCCCTGATGGCAGGTGCTGGAGAATCACTAACTGGACTCTGAGTTCCTTCTTACACAAGTGTGGTGACCGTCACCTGCTGATCCATTCTTTCTGCCTTCCCTACATGGTCACCCCGAGTCTAATGTCCTCTGCTGGTTTGACTTGCTCAGCTGCTCTCTGCAGGGGCAGTGGTGGCATCTTGGTCCCTCCTGTTCTCTCCCTTTGGCCCAACAGTTCAGTTTCCAGAGGACTGAAATACTTTTGACTGAAGTCTTGGGCTTAATCTAGGGGGAGCTGGGTGAAATTCTCTGGCCTGGCCCATGCAGGAGGTCAGACTAGATGATAGCTCAGACTAGATGTTAGCACTGGCCTGCTAAACCCAGGGTTGTGAGCTCAATCCTTGAGGGGGCCATTTAGGGATGTGGGGCAAAAATTGGGGGTTGGTGCTGCTTTGAGCAGGGGTTTGGACTAGATGACCTCCTGAGGTCCCTTCTAACCCTGATATTCTATGATCTGATGGTCCCTCCTGGCTGTTAATTCTATTGGCACCCTGGACCTGAACATGATGGTTAACAGGAAGACTCTTTTGGGGCGGGGGGTGGGGTGGGGTTGGAAAAGGCACTTGCTGGCTGAGGAGTGCTGGACTCAATGTTTGCAGCTGCTGTTATAACATTTTCCTCACCCCGTCTCTCCTTCACTGTTTGCTTTGGCTCCAGGCTGTACAGAGAAAGGGGCTGTGGTGCAGGAGGACCAGGCCTTGACCTACCTGTGTGACCTGCAGGGGCTCCTCAAGGTGAGTGACAGCAGAGGCCCCCTGTGGGACAGCACAGCTCATGCAGGGGTTTTAACATCCCCTGAAGGAACCCCAGTCCATTTCTGGGTCCGTTTCTGTCCCGGTTCTGCCTCCAAAGGGCTCCCACCGGGAATGCAGGGTTGCCGGATGATGCTGCAGGGATGTGGAGAGCTGCTCTGTGTGCCGTCTCAGTTGTGACCCTCAAATCTGCACCGTGTGTCTCACTGTAACAAAGTCGGGGAGTTAGGGGCGTGTTCAACAACCCCAGTGCCCATCGGTGGCACCCTCTGGGCACAAAGACCTCAGACATAGCCTTGCCTAGGACTTTGTATCCAACCACCTAGCTGCTCCTTTAGTATTTTTAGTATGGTTGTGAGGTCCCATTGTGCTAGGCGCTGGACAGAGACTAGAAAACAGTCCCTGCCCTGAAGAGCTCACTTCACTTTGCTTCCTCACTTCTTGTCCCGTTTACACAGGGGTGGAGGGCCCACAGTTCTCCTTCGGATCCATGGCACTGGGGCATAGGTCTTGGAGTTCCAGCCCTTTTCTTTCCATCGTATTGTCAGTCTCCCATGCCCTTTCTTGCCATCCTCTTACTCCCAGGCGTTCTTTGCTGTTCTTCTCCCGTTCCTATCACATGTCCAGCCCACCACAAACATGCACTTTCCAATCTATCTATCGCTCACAGTCCCAAGTTCATCTTCCCCCTAATTTCTTCCATGTGCACACTGTCTACCTGCCACCTGCCTGCCATCCTCCTCAGTATATTATTTTCTACTGCCTGTATCTTCTTTTCTCCCATCTCCGTAAGACCCATCGTTTCAAACCAGAGAGCAGGCAGGGACAAACACACACAGCGTACGCTTCTCATTTCAATTTGTGCCTTAATTGCTGATCCCACAGTACTCCTGCCACCCATGCACATTGCTCTTTTAATTCTCCAGCCCTCTCCCCAGTGGCACTAATGTAAGTAGGGGAATGGTCCCGCTATTGTGGGGAACTTTCCTGGCTTATACACTACACTGGTGAAATGAGCTAGCAAAAGGATGAGTCCTCACTCCCACTCCTTTTACCCAGAGACCTGCCTGACCTAGAGGGGTCCCCTTCCACGCTCCTGTGTGGCAGAGTCCTCATAACCCCAACAAGGCTGGGCCCAGGATTCCTGGCAGGCTTTACCCCCAGTCTTATCATGATCACTTAGGGTAGGGGGCTAAGGTGTCCCCACTCCGGGGTGCTCTCTCTGCACTGGACACTTTCCTGACCCACTGATCATTGCCTAGAGTTCAAAGCAAATACAATTTATTAAACAGCAATCAATTTTTAAAAAATAAGGAAAAAATGGGAAAGGTTAAAGGAAAACACATCACCCCGTTCTGCAGCACGGGGACATCACAACCAGCCGTGGCTGGAATGTCAGGGCAGTTCACAACCTGTTCCTCTCGTCCTAGGCCTCATGCCCAGGCCCTGGCTGTGCTGCAGGGATGCTGCGGGTCGGACGCTTGCTCTGGCAGGGGCCACACACCTTCAGGCTCTAGGTGGCAGGACCCTTCTTCCCAGCATCAGTCCCCCGTCAGGGTTACGATCCCTCTCCAAGTCTGGCCAGCAGGGCCTCTTGGCTGGGGGCATCTCCCTGCACTGGGCCCGCTGCCCAGCATCCCCCTCGCTCTCCCCAGCTGCTCACCGCACCCAGCACCAGACTGCCTGAGCTCCAGCTCCAGCCCCACTCTGCCTCGACATCCCTAGAGCTTTGCCTCCTGGGCTGCTCCTCCGGCCCCTCAAGCTCCTGCTCTCTCCTTAGCTCTGCCCCTCTGGGCAGGCAGCTCCAGCTCACATGGAGGACGGGACCCCACACTCCCAATTCCCTTATTGGCTTCCATATGTTGTCAATCAGGCTGACCTAGAGCATTGGCCTCTCCCCATTGGCCCTGGGGACTGTCAGTCTCAGGGTCTTGATTTCTCATCAGCCCATCTCCTTTCTAAAAGGCCCCACTAAGTTCCAGTGAGGGGCCAGCAGTCCCCTTACACTCAGCGTACTTCCCAAGTACACAAATTCTTTCTTCCAATTCAGCTTCTCTCCTAAAACATCAACCAACAGCGCTTCTTCCACTGTCCCTGCTTGCATAACTCCAGTTCCCTCTGTGTTTCCGTTCAGACCATGGGCTTCAAACACAGATGCCTGCTCTGCTACTGTATTACCAAGCTAAAAGACAAGGCAGACAAAGAGAAATAGACCCATTGTTGCCCTGTCTCCCATGAGACCTATCTCCGCTCTGGTTGGAGTAAATGCTGCAAATTAGGCTCCACACCCCCTTGAGTTGGTCCTAAACAAACCAACATTTTACTGGCTATGGTCCAGAAACAGAGAGAAAAGCAGAGAGGCTGGGTAGTGGTTAGAGCACCAGCCTGGGGCTTGGACGAGATGGGTACATTTCTGCCCTCTGCCTCCGTCTCCCTGTGGGACCATGGGCAAGTCACTTAGGGCCAGTTTTCCAGAAGGATCTAGGTGCCCGATGCAGCTAGGGGCCCAGTGGGATTTTCAAAAGCCTATTGGCATTGTTAGGTGCCTAAATCCCTTTGAAAACCTGCCCTTAATTTCTCTAGTCCAGCTCTCCAAAGGGAGTTAGGTGCCTAAATACCTTTGAGGATCTGGGCCTTTGAGCCTCAGCTACCCATCTGTATAATGGGGTTGGTAGCTCTGTGCTGCCCCCCAGGGGTGTGTGAGGATAATACATGAAGGCTCTGGAGGCACTCAGCTCCTGTGGTGCGGGGAGCCAGGTGAGTCCTAAGACAGTCAGATACAACAGCAAGACATACAAACACCATGGACTGCATCACTCAACTGGCCCTAAGCGTGGTAACAAAGCATCGCAGGGCACATCCCCTTATCAGAATGTCACTCAGTCAGGTTGCTCCTGGCCAGCTCGCAAAGTTGCACCCTCTTTAAGACACCTGCTCCCCAGCCTCAGCCTGGGTCAGTCTTGCCTACTGCTTAGCCCATGAGATATCCAGATGTAGCAATGCTCCAGGCTGTAAAGGCACAACCTGCCTTTCTGGGCCTCAGTTCCCCATGGGTACAACATAGCTAATGCCACTCCTTTTCTCCTGCACTTTAGCTGGCTGGTCTGTAACATCTTTGGGGCAGGGACCAGTTCTAGTACAGTGCCAGGCACAGTGGGGCTCTGATTGCGCATGGAGCATCTCAGCAGAACCATGATACAATAGTCGTTAAGTTAGTAACACCATGGTGATGGGACAGTTCTGAGACCTTCTTGGAGATCTAGAGAAACTGCCCTTTCCAGGGAGACATGGGACAGCCCCTAATGGGCTAAGCTCTGACCACTCGTCCATTCAGAATCCCTGCATTGTAGATGGTTCGGCTTCCCTGAACAGTCTCCAGGGTGCCTTTTTGACCCCTCCACCCACTGGGGCGAGGAGATGGAACTGAAATAGAACAGAGCGAGAGATCCGAGTCCATTCATTGCTCTGCCCTGCTTATGTGGGTCTGTTTCTCCGCAGAGGCTGAGTCACTGCGCGGCCGACCAAGTCACAAGGAGCCCCCAGGAAAAGAGCCAAACCCTGGAACAGCAGCATCGGCTGGTGACCGAGCAGGTAACAAGCCATGCATTTGGCTTTGTCTCGGGCTCTCTGACTCATCATAGTCTTTACACTTCTCTGAAGCGGGCAGGTGGTCTCCGGGGCAAGGGAACCATCACAGGCAGAATTCTGCTGTCAGAGCAGCTGTGTGAGCATGGGCTCTGGCATGTGGCTGCGTGAACATGTTCACATTGAGGGGAGGTAGCCAAAAGCCCTGACTGAAGTTGCATGGGGCATTTGAGATTACAGGGATGGATGGAATATCCCAGCTAGCTGGAGCAAGGCACAGGAAGGCAGGGGTGGCTACAAGGAGCTTGGGAAAGTGTGGGGGTATCCCAAGGACCCAGAATGGATGGAAAGTAGAACAGGCTTCCTAGTTACTGTCCAGAGCCTCTTGCACCTGGAGATTTAGGCCAGTGCCAGTGGGGGCTCGTAGAGCCCCTGAAATTCACTCTCTGCTGCTCCAACAGCTCAAGGGCTTGTTCAGACAGAGGCAGCAGCTGCAGTCAGGGCATAGGAAGCTGTCGAGAGACCAGAAGGACAAGCGCTCAGTGGAGCAATGGGTGAAGAAATCTTAAGTGGTAAGAACTGCCTACCCCTGTCCCCGCCCCACATTAGTCCAGCTCCATGCAGCCCATCTTCACACCCAGGAGGCGACTGCAGTAAGGCTGGTGCTGGTTTGGGGTGTTGGGACACAGGCAGCAATTGGGAATGTGGGAGTCGGTTGACTGAAGGGCTGTCAGGTATGAGCCACGAACCCAGCAGGTACTCCTGGTATCTGCCATGAACCCACTATCGTCTTTGGTCTCATGTGGTTTCTGCAGAACACAAGAGGAGCCATCAAGCCGCATGGGAAACCTCCGCAGGAGCTAAAAGAAAAGCAGCAGCCTATGCCAGGAGATCTGGGCTTCTCCAACAGCACCGATGAAGCGCAGAGCCTCAGGCTGCAACTGCAAGAGAAAACAGAAATGGTATGGCCCTGCCCTGCCCCAGGGAACGCACCACAGCTCAAGGGCAAGCCCGGTACTGAGTGGGAAGCTGTAGATCTGGCTCTCCTGAGGCAGCATCAAGCGGGCCAGAGGCTGCAAATCAGTTTGAGCATCAGTGCAAACTCCTCCTCTGCCATCCACCATTATGGAAGGATCCCCAGGCCCATGTGCTGCAAGAGCCCACCACGCTCTGTGCATCCTACTCCACACCTTTATCCCTCTGCATCAGATTCTCTGTCTGCCTGTTATGGAATCTGCCATTTTCATGGCCTCCCACTAAAATATGTAGATGTGCAAGGGGCCATCCAGGCAGCATACCCACCGCAAGGTTTCTAACAGAGCTGCTCTGCGTTGTTTCCAGATTTCAGCCATGGCCTCTGAGATCCAGGGACTGCAGCAAAAGAACGAACACCTGATGAAAGGTAGGGTGGCGGCATTGCCACGGCACCAGGCTGCTGCTTGCAGCTGTACTGCAGGGCAGCGGGAATGGGGTGCTGGGCCAGCGGAGACCGAGGGAGGCTGCTCATTTAAAAACAAACAGTAAAAAGTGAAAGCTCAAGGCCTTTCTGCAGACTAGGGCCTGATCCTGGGAGATGCCACGCGCTCTCAATCCCACCTGGTTTTAATGGGAATTGAGGTCGCTCAGAACTAGATCCTCAAAGATGTTTAAGGGCCTAACTCCCATTGAAATCCATGAGAGTTAGGAGCCTAAATATCTTTGAGGATCTGGGCCCCAACGCCTACATGAAGAGAGACAATCTCTCTCCAGATTGAGGCCTATGTTAGGAATCACCATGTCTCTGAACAATCCAACAATCCTCCATGTCTAGGATCCTGCATCTAGTTTCTGGATGCGTCAGAGGAAGGCAGGACAGCCTCCAGGGCACACAGCGCAAGCGCAATATCATGCCATGATGGGAAGGCGTGTTTGAGCTGGGACATTAATAGCCTTTGATATTTTTACCCTAACATACGTGACCTCAGCTGCTGCTATTTTATAGACTAGATTTCAGCATTTACCCAGCCGTTTGCCTTAGTAACATCCTGTGGCAGTGAGTTCTGCAGCTTAACGCATATTCTGCAATTTCAACCTTACCTTTGGCAGCTGTAACTGGTTTGCTTTATAATTCCATTGAGTTCCCCGCTCCCTTTCCTGCTCTTTGATTGGAAAAGGTGACTGGGGGTCTCTGCTTGACCATTCATGGTGTTCCACTGGGAGAGCACAGTCCATCCTTGCGAGAACCCATGACTGCAGCGGAATTGCAACAGGAGTTAGTCCCAGTGGTCTAGCACTCCTTGCTGAGGCCATTGAAAGGAACTGCCACCTAGAGCTTTGCAGTGGAATTGATCATCTGATGCCCGGTGACAATCTCCTTCCTCTTCTCCTAACAGCAAAACTGCGGTTTCAGCAGCAAATCCAGGACATCCGCAGCCTCCAGCAGCAGCGACAGGAAAGGAGCGACTCAGACCTGCTGGTTCCTAGGCTCTCCAGCCGGCAGGAGCTGGAGTTGGGGCTGAGCCAGTGGAGTGAAGGCTCTGCACCTCCGTCTGGCGGTGATCCCCATGCTTCCTCCCTCTGCCCCCTATACAGCAGAGCGGCTCTGTACCTAGCCAAGCTGCCTGAGGCAGGAGACGAGCTGCGTTGCTTCAGTTCTGAAAGCAGTGGCAGTCAGTCCCCCAGGTCCCAGGCAGGGTCAGAACTGCCAGTGCTACCGCTGAGCAAGCTCCCTGCTGATCCTGTGACCGGGAAGCTGCCTCCCCCTTCCACGCTGCCCCTCCCAGCCTCCAATTCTGCATCTGGCAAATCCTCCCCTGAGGCCCGCTCCTCCCCAGTGAGCCCCCGGAGTCAGCCTGGCAGCCAGGAGTCCTCGTACACTCCCAAGGGAGCAGTGCTGCTCTCGCCGAGACCCTTTCGGGCACAACGACTGGGCTCGCCCTTTAAATTCAGAATGTGCCCGGAGCCCCCAGGGGAAAGCTGTGGCAGCTGAAGCACCCTGTCCGTTGAGGTCAGACTAGATGATCACAACGGCCCCCTTCTGGCCTTGGAATCTATGAATCCTGCATGGCTGGGTACACGTGGCTTTGAATGATCTGCTCTGTGCCCTCTCCTTATCCTCTGAGCTGTTTGCCGTAGAGCCTGGCTGGTAAATGAATGAACATAGCATGTTCTCTTGGAACTGGCTGTTTCCCCCTGGCAGCGGGGAAAGGTGGTCTCCTGACCCTTTGGGTTGGAATTCAGATTGGGGGCATTACAGGGGAGGGGCTGTTCTTGCACTAGTTGGGCAACTAAGTCCAACGGTCCTCAGTGCCCCGCACACCTGGGCCTCCTGGAGCAGGGAGCCACCAGCGTGGTCTGTGAGCAGCAAATGGTTCGATGTACGCTACAGGTTCTTCCCCTGCCCTCCTTGCCCGAGCATCTGAGCACCTGCAGCTCATGCGTTAAGGGATTTGACTCACTTTTGCCATGCATAGTTCATGCTTTCGCTCGTCTTCTCCCCAGGGGAAGAACTGTGTGCCGTGGAGTGTTGGCAAACATACCCCCTGCTCTGTGTTTATATGGGCAAGGGCCAGTCAGAGGGGTGCGCCTGGCACCTAGACCATGAGGTGGGGAGGGTTGTGACGGTCCTTAGGTTCATCCCACAGTCTGAGGCTGGCCCCCAAGACAGCTCTGCCTCCTGCACAGCCGAGCTTTACCCTGAAGTTAGGAAGTGCCTTGGTGCCACAGGAGCAGAGCCCAACCAGGTCCCAGCCCAGAGCTTTAGGTGATCTTCTACATAGGCTGGGCCTCTTCTATTCCCCTGAGATGGGAAGCTTGCTTTTCCTTCCCTGGACAGCTCAACCTCCAGAGGGAGAGGCGGCTGTAGACAGAGTACCCCAAGCTAAGCAGGCTCAGCTGCTGCATTGAGGAACAGGCAGCAGAGCGGGCCCATGTAGCTCACTGCCTCCAGTTCCCTTCTCCCTAGCAGCCCTGCCTTCAGAGCCATCAGGCAATGATCACTCGGTGGGCCCACCTTTTACATTGTAAGCAAGATCTCCCTTACTGCTCACTGCTGTGCTGCCACAGCCCTTCCAAAGCGCCAGAAGAGTTGGTGGAGGGGGCAGGTTCCCCACTGGCAGTGTTTGGGTTTCCCGGGGAGGTGGGTTTCAGTGGTGGGCAGCTAAGGATTGTCAGCATAGTCACAGATGGATCTGATTTTTGTGAAGGCCTGATGCCCTCTAGAGCAGGCCTTGATCCTCTCCCCCAGCCCTCCATGCAGCCCTGTGCTTGCTGTGAAATCCCCTTGGCATCGGACACCGATCGCTGTCCCCGCAGCTGATTTCTGGGGTGGGAGCGAATCCCCACCCTCATTATTCTGCTTCCTGTGTGGATAATGTGTCTGTCTTCCATAAAGGACTGGAATGTGCTCTGCTGCCTCAGACTGTTCTTCTGCTGCGCCCCCAGGGACAGGAGGCTGGGCATCAAGGCTGACTGGAAGATGGCCAAGAAGCTAATAGCAAGGAAGCCTTTTTACTTGAGTCGGGCCGGAGTTCTAGATCTAGGGGGAAGAGAGCCAAGTTCTAGTTCAGCCCATTGCTGTGCTAAGGGTGCAAGTAGGCTCCCCAGTGTTTGGCGTATGGGGGGGGGGGTTGGCTTCCTTTTCCAGATGGGGACACGCTGCCGATGAACATCTCACACTTAGCGCCCTGTGATTCGCTCACTGTTAGGGGTTTATCCTGCCACCCGTCACCGCCGCATCTCAGCCCCTTCGGTGTAAAATCAACAGCAACTGGAAGGAAATTAAACACCTTGTTCCTCCTCAGCTTCAATATCGCCCGCATTCTGCCCTTCTCACGAGGTCGCCAACATGGGCCTGTGTCAGGCAGGCCAGATGTGACACAAGAACACCATCTCCACCAGCCCAGGGACCATGGCCGTTTGAACCCGCACAGCGACGGCAGGGCTGGAACGCCCACGCCGTGCACAGGCCACAGGAGTTAAAGGCGACTCATAATAATAGAGGGCCTATGACACACAGGTGAGCAGTTCTAAATCCAGTAAGGAGAGAGCAGTGCTGTAGCTACACAACAGCAGTTCCTCCGTGTGTACATACACACCTACAGTCCATGTACATATACGTCCCCTCAACACAACCAACAACCCAGATTATTTAACAGCACCATTCACCACCGAGACTTGGGAGTTTAATAACAAAAGCCCAAGGAAACCCCCTTAATATTGTTCTGACATCAATACAGTTGCATGGCAGGAAATGACATCATGGAGGCAGTGATACACTTTCAGAACAAATTCCTTTTATTTATTTAAAGGGGAAAAGTGGATGGAAAACACAAAGGTCTGAGCCAGCAACAGCTGTGGGGCTGCAGGCCTGGGCCCTGCACGATAGTGATGGCTCCCTTCCCAATGATGTCACTTCCTGTCTGGCATCTTGGGAGCCTAACAAGCCTCTGTGGAAAGCTGCTGTGTTTTAAAAATAAGTTTCCAGGCTAGTACCTTATCATGTCCCTGGGGGGGTGTATTATTCATTGACTGGGGACTGTGTGAAGTATCTGACTGCTATGGTTGCAGCTTGGTTTGGTAAGTCTCCATGAATGAAGAGATGCTGGGGTGATGGGTTGGCCATTGGAATAGGCATAAAACTACAACTGCATTTGGCAGTAACAGCCCAGCAAGCTGCAGCTGCTCTATGCCAAGCTGGCACTGCCAGCATTACCTCAGTGTTGTATCGGAAGGGGACTACGGCTTAATAAGGGATTCCCTCTGAAGATTCAGTAACATCAGCGGAATCACAGGAAGATGGGCTCTCCTGGATCCACCTGCAGAAGCTCGTCCCTGCAACCTTCGTTTTTTCACGTTGTAGCCCGGCTCCTCCAGCAGCAGCTCTGAACTCCAGAACTGTAGTTCCAAGTAAAGTGGGGAGGATTATGCACCAGAGGAAAGCATCCAAGGGCAGGTCCAAGGTGAGATGTGCAAGAGTTCGGCACTCCATTTTGAAACAATGAGGTGGGAGAACGGGATGGAATCTTGTTTTTTATGCAGGAAGTTGGGGATAGGGAAAATGGCCTTCCAGCCCTTCTGTGACCTCTTCCCTGCCCATGCTCAGGGCACATGGGTTCCTCCTTCACAGTGACCCCACAGATCAGTGCTCTACACAGTACAGCTAGCTTGGGCTTTCTTACACAGAGATCTAGAAATCAAGGCTGACATTTCATCCATGTGTGGTCCGGCCATTCCCTATGAGTGGACTGGAACAGACTGGAGGTTGTTCTGACTGTAGCACTGATTGTACCACCTATTACGCTGAGCAGAATTCACATAAATGCAGCAGGGGCCACACCCAGCCCAAAGGAGGTGTAATTCTACTGACTTCGTAAGAGCATCAAGCATGGGGTGAGTGGTCATCATAACTACAGTGAAGTCAATGGAGTTGTGCCTGGTTATCCTCAGGCTGGATGTGGGTCAGGGCCTCCAAGACTGTCTTAAATTTGATCACTGGTTACTGTCTTGGTTTGGGGAGAGGGGACAACTAGCTTTGTTGGTGTGCCAGCCTGGAATCCTGAGCAAGCCTGGAACATGTGAAGCTTGCTCCTTCCATCTGTCAATGCTCTTTCCTCTCCTCTCCACGCTCTGACTTCCCTCTGCTCCTTTCCCTGTGCCCATCTCCTGCCCTCCTTTTGATGCTACTGCTGCCAGTGCTCCCTTCCCCTGGGCCAATATCCCAACAGCAGCCAGGAGCTGACAGTGGGGCTCTTTCCCTTTAATTTCAGACATATGCTCTCTATCAAAGATACTTAACAAGGAAAGTCTCTGGCTTTGCTTCGAGTTCCTTGCTGCTCCAAGTCTTGGTGGCCTCGGGGCCATCCAGGGCAGCACAGAGAAGACTCGCACCACGTAGGAGACGAGACTTCTGACACGACTGCAGTTCTTAACCCAGCTGCACAGCCAGCAGGAATCACCCGCTCACACATTGGCACTGACTTCCCCATCCTGCTCCGACTGAGGAGCTCCAATGAGACACCTGTCGACTGGCCGGAGGGAACGTCAAGGGGAGAGACTGAAAGCATTTGGCTGAATTACATGCCACCGTGCGGATTCCATGTGTCCTCGGCGGCACATCTCCTTCCAGTGGAGCAGCCCTGCCTCTGGGACGTGGGGTCCAATCAGCACTCTGCCCAGGGTACAGCTGCGCGTATAGAGACGAGTCTTTGGGGAGGAAGGGGAAAGGCAGCATGAGGCAGGGAGGAGTCAATGGGAGAAGCAGCCAGAAGGCTCGGCAAACAGCCCTTCCCCTGGAAATGCCATCGCATTCCGACAGCCCCTTGTAGACAGCAACAAGTCCCAGCATCTCCTCCGCAAATACCACCTGTGCCAACACCCCCCCATAGTCCCTTCCAAATGCCACCATGTGCCAACCCCCTACAAGTGCCAGCTGCCTTGACAAATCCCTTAACATTCCACTGAGGAGCCAACCTTACCACACCAAAAACACTTCCCTGGGGCACTGAGTGCCTACTGTACCAATCCCCCTGAAAATGCCCCTGAGCATGAACCTGCCCTAACAAACCACCCGGCTCCAACAAACCTCCCTGCATATGTCACCACCCACTTGCCAGCCTGTCCCTGCAAATGCCCCACTATCACCTGCCCGCTCTGGAATTGGTGCCTGCACTGATAAATACCCGCCCCCCTCCTTTATGCCCTGCAGCATGCTAATGCACCATCTGATACACACTGGTCCCCACTCCCGCTCCTGTCCCTCCGACCTGCATGATGGTGAACTCCAGGCACAGCTGCTGCTCCTGGATGTCTCCTTCAGGGATGTTGAAGAGGAAGGGCGTGTTCCACACAGGGTTGTAGCCGGCTATGGACTTGGTCTCCTTCGTGTCCATGACTCGCCCATTGTGGTAAAGGTGAATGACAACGTAGTGGTCTGGGAATGGAATTGGAGAATAAGGAGACTGCCGACAGCGCGGGATCTGCTGTGAACAGACACAGGTTTGTTCTTGGACGCAGTGAGGCTCAGGAGGAGTTAAGTTGGGGCAGCTGAATAGGTGTGTCCCGTCTCCCAGAAGCTCTGTCTCAGACCCTGTGGAGCTATCAGGATAGAATGGAGAGAGCTTTGAAGCACTGGACACTCCCATCAGTGCTGGTCAGAGGGCCCCGGACCTCGGAAGGTCATTTAAACAACAGTAGGCCTCTGAGCCAACTACTCTCTTCACTAGCGGCCTGCAACATTGGCCTGGCTAGAGGATTCACAGCCCTTGGGCTTGGGAAAGTGGGATGCAAAGGAGGGTTAGAACAAAGGGGCAGACAGGACCCGTGCCTGCCAATAAGGGGGTGGGGGAGAGGGAGGGCAGCCGGCTTCAGCAGTGTTACGGAGCATGCTCAGTATAAGCCAAGGAGCAAATGGGGGGGCACATGTCAGCTCATGCCCCCCCGCCCCCCCCCCTCCGCCATGTGTCACCTCTGCAAGGGAAATTGGAAATCCCACAACTGTGATCCCCCCCATTCTGGATCCCTCACTTTAGCCCCCATCTCCCCTGTACCGAAAATATCTTCATTCTAACCATGGTCCCAGGGGTGTCACCATGGGCATGCTCCTCATAGGGTTAAGTGTGTCCTGTACAGGACATTGGGTGAGGGGCTGATAGGGCCTATAGCAGAGATGCCCAGACTCCATGGTCCAACGGGTCTGTAACTGAGAGGGGCATGTGCCATAGCAGATCCTGGGGACTTTTAAATGACACAACTGTATGTTCTACAACAGGAATATTATTACTGGTCCCTCCAAAGTCCTTCCTGCTGCCAAGGCCTATTGAACCTGGTCTGCCCCTCAGCCTTTTAGAGGGGTTCCCTTTGCACCTCCCTACCTGGTGCCCCTGGCATGCGGGTGAGCCGACCCAGATTCTCTGCCTTGCGGACCAGCACCTTGATACGATTGGCCAGAGCCTGGTACTGGAGGAGAATGAAGAGCTGGCCCAGAGACGTGGATTGGGAGCACACAGCGCCATAGCTCATGTCCTGGGTGCTGAGACACTGAAACAACATGGACAGCAGGGGACAATGAAATACCCTCCAATCTCACCTCCTCCCCCCAGCCTCCAGGGCACCTAGCAGCCACTGAGACAGAAACAAAGGTCAGGCCCATCCAGGAGCTTCAGGATGGCAAGTCCTTCACATTCTTACCACAGCCAAAGGATTCCCCACCCGCTTTCCCCTATCACATATGCCCTCCCGCCCAGCTGCTCTCCTTCCAGCTAAGGGGACTTAGCTTCACCTTGAGCTAAAGGAGGAACTCTTTGGACCTGCGGCCCCTACAGGATGCATGATCAGACATGAGCTGGCCTAGTATCCCATCTAGCAGAGGGAAGTGGTGATACACCCAGTCCTCACTTGCCCCGCAAGGGGAATTCCACTGAATGACAGAGAGGTTGTGTAATGAAAAAGTCCTCCCCTTGCATCCGTACGGGTGGACCTTTAAGTCTCTGGGGCCCTGGAGACCTCAGCCAGCACTATCCCCACTGGGTGCTAGTAGTTCAGTGACCCAGTCCTGACCTTTTTGAGTTTGGTTTTGGTGGTTGACAGCTCCCGGGTGTAGCTGGAGGCCACCTCGGGGTTCCAAGTAACCTGAGCACATGGGAACATCACTTCCCCGACGAAGGAGTCCCTGAAGCTGCGAAACTCCTTCATGTAGACAGCAAAGCGCAGGGTGAAGCCCCTCAGCTCCTCCAGGTGGTAGCGGCCGAACTGGAACTGCTCTCGGAACTCGGGGTTGAGGCTCTTCCTGCGCACGGCCGTGCGCTGGGGCTCGATGAACTTGGGGAGCAGGTACACCTTGACGTAAGAGTCCCGGCTGCTCCGAAAGCCCTTGGGCAGGTGGGACACGCTGATCACCGTCACAGTGAGTGTGGCCTCGGGCTGGGAATAGAACAGGATGAAGTGGAGCTGGGGCCGCTGCTTGCGGCCAGCGCTGGAGAGCCTCCCTGGCATGGTGGACGACTGGCGGACGCTGGCTCCCAGAACAGGAAGGGTCAGCAGGCTGCTCTCGTCAGTCTCCCCAGAGATGGTGAACCGGCGCTCCCAGCCTGGCTCTGTCTGGGAGAACAGGCCAAGCTTCTGGGAGAAAGGGATGCTGGGTAAAGAGGCCCTCCCACGCAACATGTTCCGTGGCGGACTGCCAGCCCCAGGAGAACCCTGCGAGTCATTCCCTGCACATTCCAGCACCTCTCCCTCTAGCTCCACGTACTGTTGCTGGATGGGCACGGCGGTGGTCTGGGAAGGCAGAGCAGGCCCCAGCTCCACCAGGGTGTGTGTCGGTGCCTGCTCTTTCCTGTTGCTCTGGTTGTGCCTCTCGCTTCGACGCCAGCACATGGCACAGCTCAGGAGAAGGCAGAAGCACAGAAGAGCCAGCCCCACTCCGAGGAGCACCTGCAAATGCACTGAATGGAGCAGAGAGGAATTACAGCATGAGCATATGAAAGGGGCTGCAGGTAGCAGAGCTCCTGCATGAGCAGAGGCATTTGGCAGAAGGTGCCTGGCCAGTGGGTGGGAAATGTGATTAAGATGTAGCGGTTTGCACCTGTGTTCTACAGCGATGGGCCTATTACAAATGCCATAGCTAGACTGATTGGGCAGATACCTCCCTCAGCTCTTCAGAAATCAGCAGTTCACATCACTACGCCAAGGATGAAGTGAGCAGAATCATCCTTTATAATAATAATACCCAGCTCTTTCCAAAGGAGGTCAGTATCAGGATCACCATTTTACAGATTGGTCAACTGAGGCACAGGGTGGTGAAGAGCCCAAAGTCACCAGCAAGCCAGTGTCAGAGCCAGGTATAATGATCTTAAGATCTATCTCACACACACACACACACACACACCCACACACACACACCCCGGAACAGTCAGAGCCAGCGGTCCAACTCTGTGCTGTTACTAAACCAAACCTGTCAGCCCCTCTCCCATCACCGCACAGGACGTGCCTGGAAAGATTAGTGCGTAATGGTGAGCGATAGAGGAAGGAGCGGGGTCAGAGAGCTGTGCTGGGGGCATCAGCATCTGCAGTGCTCCATTCTCTCCAAGCACCATTCCCGAGCGGAGCTGGACTTATTACATCAAATCATCACATCAGTCGCAAGACTAAAATAAACCCAGCCTCACCCTAAACAAGATAATGGCCATGGAAAAAAACCTCCTCTTATCAGCCCCACAGCCGAGTTGACGCACTGTTTGTGTAAGACACATGATTGACGCCAGTCAAACGTCCAGGGGAAAAAAACCAGAATCCTCTCTTCGGCCTTCTTTCCAAGTCAGTGGGTCTGGGGCTTCGTTGACAGCCGTGGGGTGACCCCACATGTGCTAGAGGAAGGGCAAACAGCCTGGAAGTGGAGGTGCCCTGACGCAGACAGCAGCCAGTTCTGTGTGGTGTGGCACGTGGCACTGCTAACACAGCATGCATGGTAGGATCATGAAGGTAAACTCAGCCTTGACATTGTCCCCTGACTCACAGAGGACTCTCAAGGTTCCCGCAGTGCCCCAGCGATTTCCCTCCTGCACTCACCCCCCCATCGTGCTGTCCATGCCAGCCTAGGAGAGCTACATGTGGCTCCCCTCACTACCCATCCACACTTGTCTTACTGTACGTCACCACATGAGACACCTCCTCCCACCCCCAGTATTTGAGCATGATGGCCCTAACCTCCTCACTATGGCTGCGGGGCCAAGAGTGAAGGAACGTGCTGACATCCTGACCTCAAAGCCTGGCGCGGGAAGCAGGTTGCAGTACCCCTGGCGTGGGAAGCAAGTTGTCGGAGCTGCAGTACCAGCCTGTAGCAGAGCCAGAGCTGATCCACCTTGGATGCCATGGTAGATCTGGATCAATAGGTTCAATAGGTCAACCCGGGTGTCAAAAGTCACCAAGCTTCCAATCCCCTATGTGGAATAAGCAGGACAGGGGACAATCTGCCCTAAATATTTAAAAAACAACAAGGAGACGGTGGCACCTTAAAGACTAACAGATTTATTTGGGCATAAACTTTTAAGGTGCCACTGGGCTCCTGGTTGTTTTTGTGGATACAGACTAACATGGCTACCTCCTGATACTAAATATTTAAGGTAGTTCCCATACTCTTGATCTTCGGATGGAAACTTGGATCTTTAGTCCTTTAGTTCTAGTACATTCTTTGTTTCTTTAACAGCACTAAATGAGACTGAAATTTTGAATCAGAGAACAAAACCGATGTCAGGATGCAAGAATAAGGAGACTGCTGCCCTGCCAGTCTGAGAAGGCCTTGGGGAGGAGACCGAACGTAGTCCATCCAGGCCATTCTCTCATGCCCCTTCCCAGCAATGGACTCAGACTGAGGACTATCTAAGGGGTTTGTGTAGCATCCCAGGGTGCCTAGAGCAAGGCCTATAGTTTCAAACTTGAGTGGCTAAAATCTGATTCAGATAAAAGGCCTGATCTGAAGAAGCGCCGCGTACCCAGAGCCCTTGTAAACTTCAGCGGGAGCTGCAGGTGCACTACACCGCTGAAAAATCAGCCCAGACTTGTATCTAAGAGCCTATGCATGGTTTTAGGAGCCCTACCTTCAGGCTCCCAAATTGGAAAATTTTGGCCTGAGTCCATCAGAGAATCTATTCAGCTCAGTCGACAATGTTCCCTGGGCTCAGTGCCAACAAGCCCCGGTCTAAGTGACAGAGGAGGTGTCAGTCCATGGCGTTCCATCTGCAGCATGACTCAGAGCAGCTGCATTATGGCTGGTTTGCATCTCAGCAGCCTGCAGGAGCGACCGATGACTTTCCCCTCACTACTGGGACGATGGCAGCGGATTAGGGAGTGAGAAGGAAGGGGAAAAACTGGGATTGTGCAAACACCTCTGTCTAGCTCTAGGTCACAAGGAACAAAGGTCCATTCCCCCATACAAACAGATCTACCAGGCTGGAGAGCGACGTGGCAAGAGACAAGATACAAAATCCATTTACCCAGGGAAGGGAGGGGTGGGGGATGGAAAGAGACGAACCTTGCTGATGTTTGTTGAGCAGGACTTGGATGAACAGCCAGAGGAAGAGGATAGCCACCACCCCTTCTATCATTCCTTTGCAGAAGAAGATGGACTGGCAAAGGGTGAGAGCTGGGTGCTCGGGATCCACATACGCCATCCTGTTGGCTGCAGAGAGAGCAGGAGCGGAGCAGGAGCTCCAGCTGGTTGTCGGAGCTGCAGTACCAGCCTGCAGCAGAGCCATCAGGCAGAGAGTAGATCCCAAAGGCTAAGGGAGAAGATCTGTAGACTGGGTTCCCATTCAGGGGAATTGCTTTCCTCCTGCTGAAGATTTCTGCCCTAGTAAAGCGTCCTCAGGGCCTTGGCTGGGAGGAGGACACAGTCCAGCCTGCCTGTGTGCTAAGCAAGAGCCAGAGCAGCATTGTTCACCAGCAGAGCCTATGCTTTGCCAGCTCCTGGTGGGACCCAGCAGGCAGATGGCGTGAAAGCACAGCCCCAATCCCCCAGCAGGCTGCTAGCTATCCAGCAGCCCCCAAGACCACCTGCCAGTGCAGACGTCAGTGGCCCTCTTTAAATAGTTCCAGGGACAGATGCAGAACGCAGGGAGTCATCTCAGTTGCCGTTAATAAGGACTGTGGCTTCTGCTCCAGTCAGTCCAATCCAGAGCCCTCCTCCTTGCCAAGGCCCTGCCACTTCACATCAGCAGCGACAGGCTAGCCAAGCAGAACACAGCTGCTTTTCAGTTGAATTACTGATACAACATGAGCAGCCAGAGGATTGGTGCCCCGTCGTGCTAGGTGCTGCACATACACAGAGCAGGGTGCAGTCCCTGCCCCGGAGACCTTCTGAGCCAATTTAAGACTGGGGGGAGGGGGGGGAGGGAAGGAGCATGCACTGCGTGGAACAGGAAGGACAGTGAGGGCAAGAGACATTGGTATAAGGTCACAGATTAGTTACATTCATGTTTGTACTACATGTAACTTGTTACATACATGTAACTAGTCTATGATTTACTGCTGCTATCTTTGAGTCCCCCATTCCCTCCACTCCCCCACACTCGTCACATCTGTACTTGTTACACTCACGCACCTTTGTTTATTAATGGTATCAGTATTCTGACTGGCCCGGCCATTCCCTGTTGGTAATTTACCAGACTTCACCACCTGGACTCCATCCTCTCTGCTGCTCACTTCGGGAGCCCTGCGGGGTGCAGCCCCTTCCTTTCTTGCTCTAATATTTCTGAGATACTTGCCTGAAAACCCTACCTATTTCTGAGACTTACTGACCCAGCTTTTCCTCTTTCTGTCATCACATGCCCCAAACCCATCCTGAACCTTTTATAGATCTGAGACCGGACCATTGTGATCCTCTAGTCTGACCTCCTAAATAACACAGTTTACAGGACCTTCCGGGATTCATTCCTGTTTGAACCAAAGCAGATCTTTTAGAAAAACATCCAGCCTTGATTGAAAAATTGCCAGCGATGGAGAATCCACCACAGCCCTTAGTACGTTGTTCCAACGGATCGTTACCCTCACTGTTAAAAATGTGCATCTTATTTCCAGTCTGAATTTGTCTAGCTTCATCTTCCAGCCACTAGATTTGTTATGCTTTTGTCTGCTAGATTGAAGAGCCTTTTATCAAAGTTTTGTTCCCCATGTAAGTACTTATAAACTGTGATCAAGTCACCTCTTAACCTTCTCTTGGTTATAGACTGAGCTCCTTGACTGTATCACTATAAGGCAGATTTTCCAATCCTTTAATCATTCTTAAAAAGAAAAGGCGGACTTGTGGCACCTTAGAGACTAACAAATTTATTTGAGCATAAGCTTTTGTGAGCTACCGCTCACTTCAGCGGATGCATGCAGTGGAAAATACAGTAGGGGGATTTTATATACACAGAGAACATGAAACAATAGGTGTTATCATACACACTGTAACAATAGTGATCAGGTAAGGTGAGCTATTACCAGCAGGAGAGGGGGAAAAAAAAAACACAAAAAAACCCTTTTGTAGTGATAATCAAGGTGGGCCATTTCCAGCAGTTGACAAGAACGTGTGAGGAACAGTGGGGGTGGGTGGAGGGAATAAACATGGGGAAATAGTTTTACTTTGTGTAATGACACATCGACTCCCAGTCTTTATTCAAGCCTAATTTAATTGTGTCCAGTTTGCAAATTAATTCCAATTCAGCAGTCTCTCGTTGGAGTCTGTTTCTGAAGTTTTGTTGTTGTAATATTGCCACTTTTAGGTCTGTAATCGAGTGACCAGAGAGATTGAAGTGTCCTCTGACTGGTTTTTGAATGTTATAATTCTTGACGTCTGATTTGTGTCCATTTATTCTTTTACGTAGAGACTGTCCGGTTTGGCTAATGTACATGGCAGAGGGGCACTGCTGGCACATGATGGCATATATCACATTGGTAGATGTGAAGGTGAACGAGCCTCTGATAGTGTGGCTGATGTGATTAGGCCCTATGATGGTGTCCCCTGAATAGATATTTGGACACAGTTGACAACGGGCTTTGTTGCAAGGATAGGTTCCTGGGTTAGTGGTTCTGTTGTGTGATGTGTGGTTGCTGGTGAGTATTTGGGGGGCTGTCTGTAAGCAAGGACTGGCCTGTCTCCCAAGATCTGAGAGAGTGATGGGTCGTCCTTCAGGATAGGTTGTAGATCCTTGATGATGCATTGGAGAGGTTTTAGTTGGGGGCTGAAGGTGACGGCTAGTGGTGTTCTGTTATTTTCTTCTTTGGGCCTGTCCTGTAGTAGGTAACTTCTGGCTACTCTTCTGGCTCTGTCAATCTGTTTCTTCACTTCAGCAGGTGGGTATTGTAGTGGGTAATGTAATTAATCATTTTTGTGGCTCTTCTCTGAAGCCTCCCCAATTTATTAACTCCCTTCTTGAATTGTGGACACCAGAACTGGACAAAGTATTCCAACAGTGGATCTTTCCTAGGGATCTGCATCCCTCTCCCCCCACCCAATATCCCAGACTTAACCCTATGTTATAAATATAAAGGGAAGGTGAACCACTTTTAAATCCCTCCTGGCCAGAGGAAAAAACCCTTTCACCTGTAAAGGGTTAAGAAGCTAAAGATAACTTCGCTGGCACCTGACCAAAATGACCAATGAGGAGATAAGATACTTTCAAAGCTGGAAGGGAGGGGGGAAACAAAGGGTTCTATCTGTGTGTTGTTTTTGCCCGGACCAGAGCAGGAATGCAGGTCAGAACTCCTGTAAAGGGCTAATAAGCAATCTAGTAAGATATGCGTTAGATTATGTTTTGTTTAAATGGCTGATAAAATAAGTTGTGCTGAATAGAATGTATATTCCTGTTTTTGTGTCTTTTTGTAACTTAAGGTTTTGCCTAGAGGGATTCTCTATGTTTTGAATCTGATTACCCTGTAAGGTATTTACCATACTGATTTTACAGAGGTGATTCTTTTACTTTTTCTTCAATTAAAATTCTGCTTTTAAGAACCTGATTGCTTTTTCATTGTTCTTAAGATCCAAGGGTTTGGGTCTGTGTTCACCTATGCAAATTGGTGAGGATTTTTATCAAGCCTTCTCCAGGAAAGGGGGTGTAGGGTTTGGGAGGATTTTGGGGGCAGGGGTGGAAGACGTTTCCAAGCGGGCTCTTTCCCTGTTATATATTTGTTAGACGCTTGGGGTGGCAGCAATAAAGTCCAAGGGCAAAAGGTAAAATAGTTTGTACCTTGGGGAAGTTTTAACCTAAGCTGGTAAGAATAAGCTTAGGGGGGTTTTAATGCAGGTCCCCACATCTGTACCCTAGAGTTCAGAGTGGGGAAGGAACCTTGACACCCTATCTCTTTCTTAACCATGCACACACATTGTTCCCAGATCCCCACAACACTATCCATATCCCTGACCTCAAAAAGATCAACCCAGACCTCCACTGGTTCTGCATTTGCTCTCCCTCCCTACACACATGCCAAAAACCCCGCTGTCTTCACCGTTGAGCCACATTATTTTTGAGCTCAGAGCAGATGGATTCCACCTTATCAAATGTCTTACTGGAACAGTTACACACCTAATCATACCGAAGTTCAGAAGTGTCCAAGACAAGGTTGCATGTGGAATCTTAACTCTGCCCCCTTGGGCGTATGTATTCTTGCAGTAGCATTAAACCATGTGATCGTGCAGTTCTCAACACAATACAGTACAACAGTTTTCACAACACATGCTGTGTCTTGCAAAGTTTTAATTCCTTGCATTATCATAATGGCCCAGCGTACTTTTATCGTTTAATTCTTTTTTACATACATCTTTATGGTCTCTATTCTAACAACTTTGTCAGCACCCATCTGCTGTACATTTTATTTTCAACAATTAATTATGAAGCTAACTTAGCAGTGAATTTAATTACCCTATCTATATTCCAGCAAGATGGCAGTATTATGCTAGCTAGGTACTTACACAGACCCATTACTGATGTAGCTCAGAATATCTGTGCTATGATGTGCTATGGTATTCTGGGTATGTATGATTTTGTGTGTATTCTTCATATATGTGAATTTCATGGACTCCAAGTGGCACACACAGAACACTACACAGCACTACAACATGCTACACTTGTGGATCTAACGTATCAGGAAAAATTAGGTATAACATGTGATCATGTAATTGAAAGGTGGTATCATAGAAGCATGGGCACAAGGGGGCAGAGTTAAGTTACACATGCATTTCCTCAATCATTTCCTGACTTTTAAATCCTTACCTATGCAACTTTAATGTTCTATTAACAACCTTTTTGGGTTTTTTTTAATAGCGTTTCCTAGGTTTTTTCTTCTTGAAAAGAAAATGCACAGGATGCACTCCAGGACTTCAAAGCTGCATTGCAATGCAAATAGCACAGGTAAATTCCATAACCAGGAACCCTGGCTACATGCCCCCTCTGATATATCTCCCACTGCAACTCCCATTGACTTCACTGATGCAGAATCAGGTCCCTTCAGTGCTCTGAATTTGGGTAAGACTCCCGGTAAATGGATTTCTCAAGCGCCACCAAAGCAGAGGCCTCTCTGATTCAGAATAGGGTTGCCAGGTGTCCGGTTTTCTACTGGAACCCCTAGTCGAAAAGGGACCCTGGCGGCTCCAGTCAGCACTGCTGACGGGGCCGTTAAAAGTCCGGTTGGCGGCGCAGCAGGACTGCCTTGGCTGTGCACAGCTCCCTGGAAGCGGCCGGTATATCTAGCCTCTAGGTGCAGGGGCAGCCAGGGAAGCTCCGTGTGCTGCCCCCACCCCAAGTGCTGGCTCCACAGCTCCTATTGGCCGGGAACCACAACCAATGGGAGCTGTGGGGGCAGTGCCTGCGGGCGCAGGCAGCGTGCACCGTACAGTGCCGCCTGGCCATGCCTCCGTCTAGTGGCCGGACATGCCATCTGCTTTAGGAAGCAGCAGGGAGCCTGCCTCAGCCCCCCTGACCGGTAGCTGCCTGAGGCAAGTGCTGCCTGGCCAGAGCCCGCACCCTGAACCCCCTGCCCCAGGTCGGAACCCCCTCCTGCACTCCAAACCCCTCTGCCCAGCCCAGAACCCCCTGCTGCACCCCAAATCCCTCACCCCTGGCCCCACCCCAGAGCCTACACTCCCAGATGGAGTCTACACCCCCTCCCGCACCCCAACTCCCACCCACAGCCCCCTCCTGCACCCTGAACCCCTCATTTCTGGCCCTATCCTGGAGCCCTCACCCCTTCCTGCACCCCCATTCCCTGCCCCAGCCCAGTGAAAGTGAGTGAGGGTAGGGGAGAGCGAGCGACGGAAGGAGGGTGTAGTGAGTGGGGGGCAGGGCCTCAGAGAAGGGGCAGGGCAGGGCCTTGGGGCAGGAGTCGGGGCCAGGGTGTTCGGTTTTGTGCAATTAGAAAGTCGGCAACCCTAATTCAGAGCCCTTCTTCAGCAACTATGAACCTTACGAGTCTGGCTAGAATCCTCCATCAGACCCACTTCTCCCTACCAATTTGTGGCAGATTAGCCATTTCACAGCAAAGCTACTTGTCAGCTGCACATGGACAGAAAACTGAAGTTTTACCCAATGGGACACTGATGCAGAGTGATTAGGTGACTCAGCCAAAGTCACTCAGCGCGTCAGGGACAAGAGCCAGGACTAGGGCTCAGGAGCGCCTGGTTCCCAGGCTCCAGCTATAACCTCAAGATCAAGGGCAGATCATGTACAGAGCTGAAAGCACGCTGAGTGCTGTGTACCTGCTATCTGAAGCAGTGCTAACGCAGTTAAGCAGAGCTGGCAATACCCATAGACCTGCACTGGTTTATTTTTGTTTCACTGAGACTTGACGATAATGCCCTGGATAGCTCACGAAAGCTTATGCTCAAATAAATTTGTTAGTCTCTGAGGTGCCACAAGTCCTCCTGTTCTTTTTGCGAATACAGACTAACACGGCCACTACTCTGAGCCCTGGATACTGATTGACATGCTTTGTTCGTTATTAATTCTTGTTCCACCTGCCCTGATATGGGGAACTGGAACTGCTCCAGTAAATGGGCTGGGAGGTTTGCCTCATTTCCCTGTGATCTCTCAGCTGCCTTATTAGCCATGTCCTCAGCTAAATCACTGTTTTCAAAGCACTGAAGAATCACAGCAGATATGCCTACGTCACCTTCGTCAGAGCAAGATGGGCGGCAGCAGCAATCCACTCATGGCACTACAGCCTCTCATCTCAGGACACCACTAACCTCTGTGAGACAGATACCAAAAGGTCCTGCACTTAAAGCACAGACAAAAGAATTATGCCTCTGACTTTTATCTTGCCCTGGAGGTTGGAACAAATGGCTCCAGAAATCGCAGTCACTGGAAACAAATGCACAATGGGTGCTAACAGATTCCAAGTACTCTGGGCCAGATCCCTAGCTGGTGTAAAGTGGCAGAGGCTGCTGCTGATTTACACTAGCTGAGGATCTGGCCCTCTCGTTCTACAATCCTAAGTCACGGAGCCAAACCCTTCGCAATCAGCCTTGGTCCTTGTTCTTCGTAGTGCCGCTTTCCCATTTTACTCCCTCACAGGTCGCTAGATGGCAGGGAGAGAAAATAAGGGGACCAATATTTGCTTAGGCTACAGAGTTGTAGCTATAATAAACATTTGATATTCTTCACCTGACACTGCCAATATAACTTCCTCGTCTCCTTGCCCAAAGTCAGCTTGGAGGCCCTCCCAGGTTTTACACAGCAGGAAGCACTGGTAGTTAAAGCCATGCAGCGAGTGTCAGGACACAGGGGTTCTATTCCCAGGTCTGCCCCAAATCACTCGGAGAGTTACTTTGTTTCTCTATGCCTCAGTTTCTTCCCCCTGTGGGTAATGTCTGCCTACCTCACGGGGATTTGAAGGGGCTTAATTTTTAATGACGTGATTGAGACCCTCAGATGGAAGGCCATACATGGCAGTATGAAACAGGACCTTTAATAAGGCAGCAACCACCTTTGCCAAATCACGCTGTAGATAACTAGCCAGGGCAGGGGATGGGCCCATCTACACTCTAACTGTGATTCAAGCAGTCATCTTCCAACCCAGACACAACGTGGTTCCTCAGGGTAATAGCTGTGATCCTGAATGATATTAAACCCTTGACCATTCAATTCCTTAGCGTACCTTGAGGGTGCAGTTAAAGTCCTTTCTGTAGCTCAAAATGGAGCCACATTCAATAAATGGCCAAGCCTAGTACCTAGATAGCACTTCATAGAATCACAGAATCATAGAATATCAGGGTTGGAAGGGACCTCAGGAGGTCATCTAGTCCAACCCCCTGCTCAAAGCAGGACCAATCCCCAATTAAATCATCCCAGCCAGGGCTTTGTCAAGCCTGACCTTAAAAACTTCTAAGGAAGGAGATTCTACCACCTCCCTAGGTAACGCATTCCAGTGTTTCACCACCCTCCTAGTGAAAAAGTTTTTCCTAATATCCAACCTAAACCTCCCCCACTGCAACTTGAGACCATTACTCCTTGTCCTGTCCTCTTCTCTTCTAGTCTGTAGATCTCAAAGCATTAGCCCTATTTTACAGATAGAGAAACCAAGGCATTAAATAGAACCCAGGTGTCCGGACTCCCTGCCCGATACTCTGTGCACTGGACAATGCTGGTCACAGCCCTCCAGCAAAGCTGTTCTAATGAGACCCAAAGGCTGGCTTTATACCACACATCACAAGTGAGAAAAAATATCCCTGTCTGCAAATGTCTGGGAATTACACCTGCCTCCTGCCCTGTTAGTAGCAATAGTTTATTCTTCCGCGTAAGGATCTTAACGCACACATAAATGAACTGAGCCTCCCTGAGGTAGAAATTACCCACGAAAAGCGCGCTAGCCAGACACCTTCTTTAAACATGGCTGCTGGCAGGACAAGTCTCTACCTCTGCCTGATTCCCCCCCACAACAATCCCAGCTCTGGGGCATGAGGCTCCAAGCCCTTAGGAATGGGTGCTGGTTTTGTCTTTCTGGGGCACCATCCTGGAGCTGATCTTCCCAAACGCTGCTGGGAGCTCTGGCCTAGATCCTCAGAAGTATTCAGGCTCCTAATTCCCATTGATTTCAGTGGGCATTAGGAGCCTAAATATCTTTGAGGATCTGGGCCTCTCGTCATTCTAGTGCAAAGTGCTAGAAAGCAAAGCATTCCCCTCCCCCACTACTCCTGCCACCCCCTAGAGCTCGCAATGAGCTAAAACGAAGCTGAAAGAGGCTGAGAGCTGAGGGAGCAGCAAGCAGGATTAGAAGAGGTGGCAGAAAGCCCGCTCGTTTAGGAAGGACTTTGGTTGCTGGCATCAGCCCCCACCCAGACATGATCTCTGGGTCCACAGCATGGACGCGATCAGCAAAAGCAGCATTTCCTGAGAGGGGTCGAATTAGATCACACAGATTGTTCATGCTCTTTATTTGCAATGGAGCTGTCAGTATTGGTTATCAGCTATCAGAGTTGGTATGGCAACCCCCATTTTTTCATGTTCTCTGTATATATATATATATATCTATATATATATCATCTTCCTACTGTATTTTCCACTGCATGCATCCGATGAAGTGGGTTTTAGCCCACGACAGCTTATGCCCAAATAAATATGTTAGTCTCTAAGGTGCCACAAGTACTCCTCGTTCTTTTAGTATTGGTCTGTCACTCATCTTGGGCTTGGATTTGAAACACTCTGCTGAGGATTTTGGGGGAGGCTTTAACTGTGAATACTATTGCAGAGAGCTGCAAGCCTAAGTGTGTCACAATGAATGTAGGAATGAACACAAATCTGGGAGTCAGGAACTCCTTCAATCTAGCCATGGCTCTGCCCCAGGCTTGTGACACCTTGGACAATCATGCAAGTTTTGTGCCTCCGTTTCCCCCTCTGTAGAATCAAGATAGCACTTGCCGTATAGAAAGCGCTGCTGAATGATGAAAGGAAAATCAGAAGGAAGGAAACTGCACCACTCATTGCTTAAAAGCACTCCCACTTCCATCTGTACCTGGTCAGGAGATCGCACGCCATCCCATCAGACATACATCTGGCCACCATTATCCATACATTGGTGACTGACACTCACTTCTGGGAAATGTGGCCATGCACTCTTGAAAATACAACACCCAGGGGCCCATCCAGCTAGCGACAGGTCAACTTTGGGGTTCCTCTTTCTGTGCAGACTCCCTTTTGTTGGATACAGAGCCCTTTGTCTTGACAGTCCAAGCCCTCCCTGGGATCAGCTCTTGGAAACTGCCCCTCCATTCGTGGCCACAGACCTCCCACAAAGCAACATTCTAGCAGAGCAACCAGCCCAGAAAAGGTAGGCTTGCGTGTGCACAAGACAGATCTGTCCCAGGAGCTGGACCTAGGCTATGAAACTCACTCCTGCAAGCGGGAAGAGTGACCATGGACTCAATGTCTTTTCACACACACACACACACCCAGCCCCCACCCCGAGTCTCATTTAAAGTGCCCTGAACATGAGGACCGACCTGGTAGGACGCAGGTGGAAAAGTGTCCGATTATTATAGACCTCATTGGCCAATGCGAGAGAAGCTGCGGAGGAGAAAGGATGGCAATGAACTAGTTAATTCAAGATGGGACTGGCACTCAAATGACTCCATCTGGCATAAGCTTTCCACCGATTTGTTTTGGTCATGTAGGGTATAATAATGACATCATCACGATGCTGAATCCCATTGTTTGCTTCTTCACTCAATCCTGGATTAATAGCCCTGGAAACTGAAGTTCTCTAGGTTTATACCAGGCATCAGCTGTGCAAGATTCCCCCACAACGGCCTGTCAACATGCTTCAACCCTGAGAGGGGACATCTAGCACCAGGATCCAGTGAATCTCCCTGATTCTTGGCTGAGATGCCTAACAAGGGAGACAGTGCTAATTGTGGTGCATTTCGAGAAGTGGACACTCCACTGGGCTGATCATCAGATGATGACAGTAAACAGAGCTCTGTATATAATGTGATCACTTGGCCATGCAAATTCCATGCATGCATGGCTGCCTGCCTTTCTAAAGCTGCTACAGAATTTTCCTCCAGAATCCAAGTCTCATTTAAAGAAGAGAGTAACTATGGGTAAAGTTTTGACCTAAGTGATTTTGGAGGCCAAATTCCATTGAAAGACAATGAGAGTTAGGCTCCTAAGTGTCCACATCACCTTTGAAAATGAAACTTCAGCTCCTAACTCACCTAGGAGTTTTAGAACATTTTATATGAAAAAGCCCTCAGAACATAAACGAATGCAGCAAGATCTGCCTGAGTTTGCAGACAGCCTGAAACAAAAGCTCTGAAAAAGGTGTGAGCTGCACCATTCAACTCAGTATCTTGATCATCAATTTTGTAAGGTACCCAAGTCCCCATTTAGTAAACTTAGTTGGGCTGCCTGGGGAAGGCCAGCTGCAGTGGAGCCATCAACTGAGAGAGGCCAGAGAAAGTCCAAACTACAGGAGAAATGGTGGATACAGTAAGTGCGCTAAACACCTTGATCCAAAACCCCACTGAAGTCAATGCAAAGACTCCCACTGACTTTTATAAACTTTGAATTAGGCCCTAAGTGAGGAGCTAAGCAAAGTCTGATTCTGGACAGAGCATTGTTAGAGGCTGAGATTGGTCTAAGACCGATACAGGGGATCTTAATGTTAGGAGGGGGGAAAAAAGCAGCGTCTTATACTGTGGGACTGTGCTGAGTCGGGGTTTTAACATGCAGGCCTTTTCATCTGCACTGAGCTATCTTTAGCTCCTTTGTTATTTGTGAGGAGACCAAGCAGCTTTTGAAGACTGGGTTCCTGCTTGGCTGAACAGTGAATGGCCTGTATTAAGAAGGCGAAGGGGGTGGAGGGGGGATCAGTGATGTGCAAGGTTTTATATTGCAGTGGAGACCACAGAAGTTAATACCCAGGGCTTTCAAGCTCTGGGAATGCGAGTCAGGAGAGCCAGAATATGCGAGGTTGGATTCCCTTGCTGTTTGTGCTGTATATCAGTGCTGATACACTGGAGATAATGGGAAAGGTGCATCAGTGGCATAGGGGTTAGAATCTGCTCCCATTCTAATAGCTTTCCAGCTATACTAAGTAACCACCAAAGCCACCTCTCCTGCCCAACCACAGTATGCTGTGCTGCTAGTGGAGAGATTCTCTATAGGTTGAGTGGACTGAGGGCTAAATTCAGCCCTTGCGTAAGTAAGTACAATTCTTTCCAGGGCTGATTTTGGTCCCCAGGGGATACTAGAGTAAGGCGTTGGCTTCGTGGGGAAATTGACCAGAATAGCTATTGCCAAGTAAACTATTCCAGAATAGTTCTCTGTATAGACAAGGCCTCCGAGCAGTATATGACCTGTCTTCCCAAAGCTACCAAGATGGAGAGGAAGAAGAACTGAATACACCAAGCAGGTCAGGTACAGGATTGTGTACACCACATGTGTAACATTTCACATTGCAACACCCCATGTGCATTGACAGGGCAGAAAGTGGCATCCTGCACTCAGTGCAGTAGAGCAGAGTGTCTGGGAGATGCTTACGTGCATTAAAACTTTACCCAACACTGAATCAAAGAGTTGAGCACAGTGTGTAAAACAAGCCAAGGAAATGGCCAGTTGAACTGCAGAGGGATGTGCCAGATAGCCCAGATTCCACTGAGTTGTTGCTAAAAGATGCAGACGGATGAGTGCAGTGGGATAAGGAAAAAATGAAATGCCCTTTTGCACCTCTACACACTAGGGGATCTGGGGGGGAAGGAGATTAAAAACCACACAGAGTACAGTGCGACCCTGAGAAAGGACTATAAAAACGGTCCCTTTCTACTCAGCAAATCTGCTGTCTTAGAAAATAAGCTCCTGCTCCTTTTTCTTCCCATTAACCCTGCAGAGCCAGGAAGTCTATAAAGAAGGGACCTGGATTCTATCCCGGCTCCTGTATCATCATACATTTGTTAAGCAAGGCCCAGTTGCAGAACTGATGTTGCTAGCGATGCGCGAGCCAGAAAACAACCCAACTCAGATGCAGAGCTTTTATGGCCAGGAGGGACCATTCTGATCATCTGCATAGCACAGGCCAGAGACCCTCGCCCAATCGTTAACGCATTAAGCCCACTACTCAATGTTTAGACTCCCATTTGCAGAAAAACTGTCCCTTTACTGGTAAACAAAGCACTGTTGACTTGAAATTAACAAGAAACACTAAACACAGAAGCCCATGATGCCATTAGAGTCTTCTTTTTCCAGCAGAACCACCCCAAACAAACGAACATTTAAAAGCAGCAGTCAAAGAACTGGTAGGATGTCCCAGATTCCTATGACAGGCCAGGTGGCACAAGGATGAAGTTAGTGATAGACCAAGCTGCCATTGTTGAAGTTCTCAGTGGTTTCTTTAGCTCAGTCTGATCCTGCACCGCCCTTACCATGGATTCCAAGGTGAGGTTTTACCTGACTGAGGAGGCCAGGGCCCCAAACTAGCAGGTTATAACTTGTGTCCACAGACAGAAGGGTTAAAAAATGTTACACTTCAGTCATCCAGCCTGACTTCTTACATCAGAGGTGGGCAAACTACAGCCTGCGGGCCACATCTGCAGGACCCTCCTACCCGGCCCCTGAGCTTCTGGCCCAGGAGACGAGCCCCTGGCCCCTCCCCCGCAGCCTCAGCTCACTGCGCCGCTGGCATAATGCTCTGGGTGGCGGGACTGCAGAGCTGCAGCTGCCTGTCCTGGTGCTCTGGGCAGCGTGGTAAGGGGGCAGGGAGCAGGGGGGTTGGATAGAGGGCAGGGGAGTTTGGGGAGGGTCGTCAGGGGGCGGGGGTGTCGATAGGGGGTGGGGTGGTTAGAGGGCGGGGAACAGGGGGATTGAATGGAGGCAGGGGTTGGGGGGTAGTCAGAAAGGAGATGGGGGTTGGATGGGGCAGTCGGGGCAGCGGTTCCGGGGGCGGTCAGGAGACAGGGAGAAGGGGTGGTTGGATGGGGCAGGGGTCCCGGGGCGGCAGTCAGAAAGGAGAGGGGGGTTGGATGGAGTAGCGGGGGGCAGTCAGGGGCAGGGGTTCTGGGGACGGTCAGAGGGTGGGGAACAGGGGGGTTGAATGGGGGCAGGGGAGCAGTCAGGAAGGAGGGGGGGGTTGGATGGGTTGGCAGGAGGCAGTCAGGGGCAGGGGTTCCGGGGGCGGCCAGGGCAGGGAGGAAGGGGTGGTTGGATGGGGCAGAGGTCCCAGGGGGGCAGTCAGGAATGAGAGGAGGGGTTGGATGGGGTGGCGGGGGGGCAGTCAGGGGTGGGCGTTCCGAGGGCTGTCAGGGGACAGGGAGCAGGGTGGGGGTGGATGGAGCAGGAGTCCTGGGGGGGCCATCAGGGAACGGGGGGGTTGGATGGGGCAGGAATCTTTGGGGGGCTGTCAGGAGGCGAGAAGCAGGGGGAGGGGTTGGATAGGGGGGCAGGGGCCGGGGCACACCTGGCTGTTTGGGGAGGCTCAGCCTCTCCTAACTGACCCTCCGTACAATTTCAGAAATCCGATGTGGCCCTGAGGCCAAAAAGTTTGCCTGCCCCGTCCTACATCATCCCCACCTCTCCCTTATCTCCCGCAAGCTGCTGCTTTAACCCTTTGTCCCACAGCTTGCAGGGTATAGATGAGAGGGCGCCAGACCTGTGTTCTGTTCCCAGCTCTGACACTGACTCGCTTTGTGCCCTCAGAAGAGTCCCTTAGGCTGGGATTTTCAAAGGCGCCTGAGGGAGTTGGGCACCTAATTCTCCTTAGATCCTTTGAAAATCCCAGCTTTAACCCCTCTGTACCTCAATATCCCCATCTGTAAAACAGGGAGACCGAAGTCCAGCCCAGCTCTGTAACGTGCATTGAGTTCTACAGTGGAAAAGCAGCTAAAGACTATTACTAATGGCTCTGTTAAACAACACTGACTTTTGTTCCACCTCCAGCTCCTGACCCTAGCCCTGGCATCTTGAGTTACTGTAACACCCCTTCCTTTCTATTGTAACCTCGAAAGTATTGATTCGGATTAAAAACCTGCCAGACACTAGTTGGCACATTGTCAGTCCTAGAGATGGTAAGATTGCAATCCTGTTCCCCCCGCCACTTTGTCTCCTCTGAAGAGCTAAACCAAGCTGTCCCAGGCCTGTATCCCGTCACCTGTATAGCACTTGTACTGCCCTTTTTTTCTAGGCTCTTTTCTTACACAGCAGGGCCCAGACCACAAAACATCCAAAGGCCTATGTAACGCAGCACTATTGCACCGTATACATTACACACAAACAACAAACTACCTTAGAAAAACAAGACTGAGACTGCAAAGTCAAGCCCTCAAAAATTAGTAAATGCAGAATTAAGGTTGCCTGTGCCTGTACCTGTACCTTAATTCCCCACCCCCCTTGTGCATTATAATAATCTATAATATATATGATCACACGCTTTTTCCCCCAGCCTCCTTCAGTACCCAGAATGGACGGTGCTAATTGAATGAGCAACTTTCCAATATTTTGTTTTATCCTTACTGCACCTGTGTGGCACCAGGCCTTATTTATTGTCCACTATTTATTGCACGCTGCTCTGAAGGCAAAATTATTAATTTCCTCATGGGCTTTTCTGTGGCACTCATTGCTATAGTACCTGAGTGCTTCACACACATCAATTAATTTAGCCTCACAACACCCCTGTGAGGTGAGGGGCGGTTGTTATGGGGAATGCAGGCCCAGAGAAATTAAAGTCAGAAGTTTCCACTAATTTTGGGTGCCCAATTTGAGACACCTATGCCCTGATTTTCAGAGTCCTTAACTTTCTATAGTACTTTATATGTTCACCACACAGTCCCACTGACTTCAGCTGTGGCCAAGAGTGCCCAGCACTTCTGCAAATCAGACCCCGGGGTAGCAAGTCAAGTACCCAGAAAATGAGGAATACACAATGAGTGACCACCACCTGTGAAGTATGGTTTAAATGACTTGCCCAAGAATCACACAGGAACTCTGTGGCAGAGACAGGGACAGAATCCAGTCTCCAAGGCAGCATTCAACTCCCTTAACCATAAGACCATCTTTTCTCTTCCTGCAGCCCCCTGCCTCATTCACTATGCAGAAGTCGGCAGGGGCAACAGACGAGACAGGTTCTTGTAGTCAACAGCCTCCTTCGCTACATAACCCTGATGCATCCCTGAAGCAGGTACCCACCCTGTGCACTAAATGAGGCAGGGGGCCTGTGGAAAAACAGTATATGGTCATGCAATTAAAGACTGCATGATAATGCACATGCACAAGGGGGCTGGATTAAGATTGCACAGACAACCTTAATTTTGGCATTTCCTAACTTGTCAGTGCTTTTCTTTGCAGCCTTAATAGTGTTCTTTTAACAGAGGAAATTACACCCATGCAAAACCCTGCTTTTATAAAAAAACAAAGCAAAACACCGTATTTTTCCCTAGCCTCATCCTTGGAAATGGTGGACCCATTTTCACTGAAATTTCCCACAGAAAATCAGCCAGACACCCAACATGAAAAATTTCAGCCCAAATGGTGAACCTTTAGCAAAATAATAAGCAACTCAAAACAGGGTTTTATAATGGAAAATGTCAGGTATCCTTAATAATATACAGCAGCCCCATCTATAATCTCTGAAGACAACACAGCAGCTTCACATTACAATATCCTAGTTCTTTAATCCTGTCTTCTCAGGGATGCCACTGATTCTGCTTTCTAGATGGCTATCCACACCCCAGCTACAGTTGCCAACAATAAGCGCCTCTTCTAAGATACTAGGACTCCTCTATGTTGGTTAGCTAGGGTTCCAATGGGCTCCTCTCCAAACCCTGCTGCCGCACCAGCACGCTGGCTCCTACTTCGGATCCAAGCACAGGCAATCATCCCTGCTCATATGCAGAGGCTGCGGCCAGCCGAACGCCAGCCCTTTGCACAGGAGGTTGTTCACTCTTGCTTCCCGAGTCCGCCTTACCTGCTTCATCGCTCAGGCTTCTGAGGTGAGCGGTAAGAACTGACGAGTCCTGAGGTGACCCCAGCAGGGCTGACATGGGGAAGTCTGTATGCAGTGTTGTCACCACGTTGGTCCCAGGATATTGGAGAGACAAGTGGGGGGGAGGGGAGGAGGGAGAGGTAATCTCTTTTATTGGACCAGTTTCTGTTGGTGAACGAGACAAAGCTTTCGAAGTTTGAAAGGAACGAAATGAAGCCACCGAAGGACACTCCTGTGCAGGGCAGGGAGGGGGGGAAAGAAGGGAGAGGACTCTGCTTTCAGTCGCTCAAAGCCTGGAGAGGCTGGGATAGCAGAAAGCAGGTGAGTCTGGCAGCAGCGGAGAGCTCTGGCAATCTGCGCTTGTCTGATACGCAGAGGCCAGGAACTGCTCTAGGCTGGCAGAGCTGAGCAAACAGATGGAAAATTCCACCTGTTTACTCCCCTCTGATTCCAGGGGAGGACAGGCTGCTCTGTCCTAAGGGCAGCAGGGGAGATGCAGGGATAGTCTCCAGCACAGGAGAGAGGAAAACTGGCCTGAAGCACTTTGCTGCGGGGTGCTTCAGAGCCCATCTGAACTCTGCCAGGATTCTTGGTGGGAGGGGACAGGAGGGCGAAGCTTGTTGGGATGAAGCCAGGAGAGCCATTCTAGGCTGGGGTAGGGCAGAGCATCCACTGACACCTTGGGCTCCTGCTGAAACGGGTACTGGTGGAACCAGAAGCCCACCTCCCCAACAATCCTCATGCCTTTACTAGTTACCAAGCTGCAAATGCTTCCCCAGCCTCATAAATGGGCAGTCTGAGCCCTTCAGCCATCGGGTGGGTTTACCACAACTGGACTGGAACTCAGGAGAGATCCAGGTTCAAGTCTTGGCTCTGACACAGGTTTCCTGTGTGATCTCAGGCAAGCCACTTACTATCTCTGTGCGACAGTTCCCCAGCTGTAAAATGGAGCGAATGCTTCTTTTCTCCCACAATTTGGTGATACTAGAGACCTTGACAGAGACTCTTGGGTTTGACAGTCACTATGATGGGCCTGGTATCAGAACCTACATAGATAATTTTAGTTCAAGGATGCAGAATTTGAGCTCATTGTGCACCTGCCCTAACACTGGTGGGGGAGGAGTGACCTTTACATAGTATCTTCCATTCACAGATCCCAAAACACTCGACAACCTTCTATTGACAGTCACTTCACGCGCCACTTGGAGCAGCAGACATCGAACGGCAATGCTATGCAACAACTCAGGTCAGAAAGCGAATGCCACTGCCCCAGCCAAATACTCACAGAGCCTCCTTTCTCTTGAAATATATCCATCCTGCCTTAATTAAAAGGGGAGGAAAAGGAGCAGATCTGAGGAAAACGAGGAACAGGTCAGTTGCCTGACACTGCACCATCCGAACCAGGAGATTTAGCTTGGGTGCAGCAAGATGCTGCCCTGTAATGAGACTGTCCTGAAAGACATGAGAGAGGAGTATTATAAGTATGCTTGAAGGGGTGTCTGGTGTGCGCAGGGCACTGCTTCAAGTGGTCAGCAGACTGCCTTGTCTCACATACACACTTCACTATTACTAACAATAAAGCAAGATTTTTTGAGAATTCTTCTGGGCTAAAGAGAGAGAGGTGGATTGGTTGCATTGACATCAGCCAGGGCAAGAAAGAAGGGTCTTCTTGTTCCATTACCATTAAGATGGTCCTATCCAACGGCCAGAGGGCCCCCACATAGTGTAACTCACCTCAGGCCTGACACATTGACCCAAGACGCTGTTGGCATAACATGTACCTCAAAGGTGTCGGGTAAGGGATCATAGGTAAACCAGTGACACGCTGGTCCTGAAAATCATTGCGTGATGTGTGTAGAGTTACAGATGCGTGCTGAAAATATATTCTTAAAATGTGTCTGGGAGGCAGTGTGTAAAGTCAGTCCCCCCTAGACAAGGGAATGTGGATTTATTTACCTGTCTGACTGGCTTCATTGCAGGCAGAGAACAATGAAAGTACGTTTACATCTAAGGTAAACAAAGCCATTAAGCTAAACAATTGGGGAAGAAAACCCTTCAACGATCACATCAGCAGATAAAATCTGCACCCCAGGAAGCCTTCCTGGCTCTTCAGGAAGAGATAACAGACTTGAGTAATATAAGGGGAGCAAAACATTTTAGTTCCCCATGGATGTGGAGACAAAGGGAACAGCCCCTAGTCTGAAGGGCCAGGGATATTGGTAACTTCATGTAAGAAAACTGCTTAGGCAAAGATTGTAACTTGCTAAAATAAAGTGTTAATTACTAGAAAGTGAGTTTTGTTTTGTTTGTAACCAGACCTGCCTCTTTTATTCTTGCTTAGTATCACTTAAATCTCTGTTCTTTGTTAATAAAAAATTTTTTCTTAGTTTTTCTACAAATCTCACTGTTATTATACTGAAGTGTGCATCTCCAGCTGGTGTGTGCACTGTCTTTTTGGAGGCAACAAACTTCATAATGTCTGTGATTGTCCAGTGAATGGAACTGGATATTGCAGGGAAATATCTCTGGGGAACTCAGGAACTGGGGTTCACAGATTGTTACCTGCAAGGCAAGTTTCAGACTGGCAGAGTCTTGACAAGCTGGCAGGCCAGAGAACTGACATATAGCTTAGAAGCAGCAAAGCTCTCGTTCTTGGCTAAGGCAGAGGGATACCACAGTGGCTCACAGTTCTGGGTGTCCTAAGCAGGATGTCACACCACCCTTCTCCTTATTTCCCATATTCAGTAACACTTGTCCAACCAGGAAGCACAGCAGTGCCCATATTTCAACAGCAGGTCGCTGACATTGCATCCATCTAGTGGTAACACATGAGAACTGAAAGCAATTGGAACTTCTGCTAGGCCCAGATGCTCAGAGTCTGGAGGGAGATCCAGGAAAGAGCTACTCAGCTCTTCCCACTAAGTGCAGCAATGGGGTTCACATGGCAGGAAGTGTCTTGGAGCATGCCTGCTCCAAGATGGATTCTGTATCTAAAGTTCCCAAGGAGGGGGAGGGAGCCTGCAGAGTGGTCTAAGAGGGTTGTAACTAGGAGTAATGAAATGAAACTGATCAAGGGGGAACTTGAGCTGGATGGTGGGAAAATATTTCCCAACTCTAATATCTATTTGCCATAGAATAGTATCCCAAAGGGAAATGGAAACCTAGTGCTAGACATTTAAAAGTGGACTAGAAAAAGCACTCCAGATAGGGCTTCCTTCTGCAGTGTTCTGAGTGCCCTCAACTCCCATTGGCTTAAATACAAGGAGCTCATTGCTTTGCAGGACTGGGCTTCTTGTGAAAGGAACAGTCCCACACTGAACTTAGGCTGACCAGACAGCAAGTGTGAAAAATCGGGGCAGGGGTGGGGGGGTAATAGGAGCCTATATAAGAAAAAGCCCCAAATATTGTGACTGTCCCTATAAAATCGAGACATCTGGTTGCCCTAACTGAACCAGAGGGGGGTGGGTAGGGGAGATCAGATGGCACCCAAGAGGTATTTTCCTTCTCTGGTTTCTATTATGGAAGTTATGTATTTGTGCCAAGTGCCAGAATGAGCCAACTTCCAAAGCAAGGCCATCACTGGTGACAGGTAAACTCTGATGTGAAGGAATCGGAACTAGTTTCCATCCAACTGCCAAACTGGTTCAACAACTGGAAGAACAACTCTGCGGTCTCCTGAGTAACCAGAAAATAGTTGAAGTATTACAAGTTCTTATAATCACTGAATAGTACAGTTGGCGGGATTTGGAAACCAGTTCCTGCCACCTACAGCTAGTTCCCACACTACATGTGTCACAAATTGATACTTTTCCGGCTCACTGCCCCCCAGGAGACTCTAGGGCTGATCTAAGAATACCTTGCAGATCATCCAAGGATCTCCAAGCACTTGACAAATCTAAGCCTCCCAACCCTGCCACAGAAGTAAAGGAGGATACCCAGAAATCACAGAATTCTGCATCACACTAAAGCCCAATTCTGAAACAGCAAACGTCAAGTTGTGGCCCAGCAACATGCCACTTAAGTCATCTCGTAAAATTCCACTCAGAAGTGAGTATGAGCGAAACACATTTAAAGTTACCCCAATAAATTAAAAATTAACAAAACAAATTTTTGTTCATTAATTTACTGGGATAATTTTGTGTTAATTTTCAATTTACTGGGGTAGTTTTAAAATATTGCTCAATTCATCCTCAAGTGCCCTACTATCATGACATGGGCTAGGCTGCATCCTCTCTCAATCCACATACTCCACTGTCAACAGCAGAGACTTTTCAAAACCAGACCCATCATTCCTGACAGGTGTGTGAGTCTGAGACAAGAGGACCATCACAAAGAGGATCTCCCAAAGGACTGGATGGAACGTATATATGACAAGCTCCAACCCTGAACTGTAACAAGATAAAAGAACCCTTCACAAAACCTAGGGACCATCAGACAAAGAAAATGAAAAAGAACTTGGCAGATTGGTTCAGGGATCAGCCTTGACACTTACAGATCCATATCTGTAAGTGTTAGTTTAGTTCCATTTTAGTCTTTGGGGGTACTTCCCCCACACTAACAGGTGCAGAGGGATAATATGATTTTCATTAGTGTACATCTAGGACCTGGAATCCACCCAGGATTAAATTCCTAGCACTTTATGTTAAAAAAAAATCAAATTCGTTTTAGCTCTCTAAAATTCTCTAAAACTGGATAGAAAAAGGGCTAAGAACCCCATACACAGCTTTGGCATATATTGCTGGAGGTAGTTAGGGGTGGGTGGGTGGTTGTGTGCATATGTCCTTCTTTCTCTCTCTCAGAAGGGGCCATCTCACACTGGGATGGAGTGCGTCTACTGGTCAGAGGTGGGAATCGAGTGGCAGGACTCAAGTTCTATTCCTGGCTTTACACTGATGTATGTGTGGCTTATGGCATGTCACCTTGTCTGTGCATATTCATTTAGCCATCTGTAAAATGCAGATAATACTCATTTGGCTCAAGGCTCCAACGCTTAATGTCTGCCAAGTGCTTGGAAATCCTCTGATGAAAGGGCATTATAGAAGTACAAACTGTTACTGGTATCTGGCCCCTTACCATGCACAGATCTGTAATGGGAGGCTGTTAGCTGCAAGGTCATAGGCATAGTGGCCCATAAAACTACTGCACCTTCCATTTGTGTTTAAAAAGTCAGCTTGAGTCCAGAAACCTGGAGTGGCAAGTTTGATTCCCAGCCCAGTCAATGGAACAAAACATATTTGCAGGGTCATCATATGAAGAGGTAGAAGTTTATTGGAATATAAACATTCAGATAACATGTAAGATAGAAAAACCCAACAACAACATATACAGACACTTGTTGGAAGCAGACGTCTGAGGTATTTATCCACTGCCTAGGCTATCACATTTTTTTTTAAATAGGTAACAAAACTAGTAGCAAGGCTGCTGCTGTTCAGTTAAAATGTCTTCTTGTTTGAATCCATTTGGAGATCAATCATACGCAGCAACCAAAGGACTGTGTGACACATTCACATTTGTTCCAGGAGCTGATTGCTAACAGCTCCGCCTGTGCAGTTTGAGGCTTGTTTCTGAGCTGGACTCCATCCTTTCCATCTTCATGTACTACCAGAAAACACTAGTATCGAATGTAAGAGGACAGGAGGTGGCTCTCTGTGTGGACCTGGTTTGGAAACCAGACAGCACGTCTGCACCCACTTCATTCTGAAAACAGCGCTTGGCTGCTGCTGCTGGCCCACTGCACCTTTGCCTCCAGATGGCCCCTTTTGGCTGCTTGTTGCGAAACCCTAATTGCTCTGGAGTTTCAAGGTGATTAGACAAACTGCAAAACGGAACACTTCACACCAGGAACAGTCCTTCCTGCAATATCAAAACCCCTGAGTGCCATACAATCTTCAACATTCTGAGTTAAATGGATTGGAGCTGAGGAGACACGCCCCCACTCCCAGCCCTCCACCCTGTATCTGCTGCTGGTTTCTATACCTCTGTCCCTAAAACCTGGCAGCTCAGCAGGAATATCTGGATCTAAGCAAAATGTGCATCAAGCCAAGTGCTAGTATCAAGCTCAGGCTAGGGAAAGGGTTAGTATTCACAGTCTGAATGGCTGATCCTTGTAGCCAGCTAATGAGAGAATAGTTTATTGTTGCAGCTTATTTTACTGAGGTATCTGTTACACGTCCCAACTTTATTCTTTCCCTGAATTTGATAAAAAACAATCTGTTAGTTCCTGTCTATTTCCAGACTAGCTGTGTAAAGCTTATAAACATTAATACTCTAGTAGTGTCAAAGCAGTTTATCGGTTCAGTGATTCGAGTAGCTTTCTGTGCAAGAAAACACAATGGTAGCACGTGATACGCAAGCAAAACACCCAATATTAACCTCTGCTCCCCAGGACAAGAGAATAAAGCATAAGGAAAAATAGGTATCCCCTAGCCCTATCCTTGGGAAATAATCCCCACCCCCACCCCCAAAAAAGAAACAGGACAATTATAAAGATCCCCCGACTCTGGAAAAAATCTCAGAGTTTGAGACAATGAAATGCCCTGGAGGTCTGCAAAATTCACAAATGCATCAGGGCCAAAGTCTGGTCCCCACAAATGCGTGGGTGCATACAGCTTCCACTGAAGGCAATAGGAGAGAGGACGCCCCAAGGCAGAACCTGCCTCAGGACAGGTGCATTATAAATAATTTGACTGCCTGTTAAAAAGAAGTCACAGTGTCTGCTAATGAGACCAGCTAAGCCGTATAATATAAACTAATACACACGGGCAGGGGAGCGTCCTACAGCAGGTGCCTCCTGAGGCCTAAAACGCCACCACAGGCCAGATCCACTCTTACTGGAGCATCAAGTTGGGGGAAAAGCTTGTCCATTGCAGGGCTTTATTGCTGATGAACTCAACCAGCAAGTGATTCTTGTTCACCATCAAGCCTGACTGACTGTGAGGGATGGGTGTACTTAGTTTTAAATTGAAATTATTCGAAGCACATTCATTAAATTTGTATATGCAAATCAGACCTGGCCCTTGGGCTTCTAAGTCTCCAGCCTGGCCTTTACTGTTCAGTGTCTGGTCACCTGTTCTATGGTACATGCTCCTTCCATGAGTGGTAATGGATCATATCACAAAGAAGCAGAGAATTCTGGGACTAAGGGGATGTGCCGGTGCCCACAAAGGCACTGCTGCTGCTGCTTCTGGGGGACAGGGCTCCCTTTCTGAAGCTGTGATACGTTACACAGTAGATATAAAGATGGAGCATCACGGTTCTCTTGCAATATTTCACCAGGAGAGAAATTACCATTTCACCAGCCAGTTAGGACACCCTTCCTCTTGGAGCCATCCGCAGTGATTGTTACACTGGCGTTATTTATTGGTTAGCCACCTATCATTGGGAAAATATTCTTTTAAACAATTTGTTATAAAGTTACCTCCAGTTTTTTATAATGGGCCTGATCCAAAGTCTACTGAAGTCAGTGGAAAAACTCCCTATTAATCATAGAATATCAGGGTTGGAAGGGACCTCAGGAGGTCATCTAGTCCAACCCCCTACTCAAAGCAGGACCAATCCCCAATTTTTGCCCCCGATCCCTAAATGGCCCCCTCAAGGATTGAACTCACAATCCTGGGTTTAGCAGGCCAATGCTCAAACCACTGAGCTATCCCTCCCCCTGGAGGGATTAGCTTCAGTGGGCTTTGGATCAGGCCCAGTGTGCATCCCCCACTCTGAGGTTAAATGCTGTTGACATTAGAAGGTGCTTTGTTCACAGTTCGGAGCTTGCTCCAACAGCCTGACCCGAGACTGGCTCCCAAAGCGGTACCTTACAATTTCAGTACAGAGAACCTCGGATCAGTTTATAAGCTCTTACTTAAATGCACTTTCGGACTACGGGGAGGCATCTGTGACACTTATGGGCTGGAGAGGGGGTAAAATGTGCAATGGCTTAATTTCCAGCTGTGCAGGCAAGCTGACTTAAGGTAAGTTATCCTAGTATTACAGTCCATCAAACCTCTTAATGCAGTTTGATCTTGCCACAAGGTGTTGGGTGTTCTAACAATGTCACTAAGCTGTTCGGTTGCCCCTGGGCTGAATTTTCATCTCAAACTAATTTTACACTGGCTTCAATTGAGTTAACTCATAATTTACATCCAGATTTTAAATCCTTGCCTTCAGAGGGCTGTAATACCAATCTGATAAGATGGTTCTGTCCCATCTACACAGGCAAGAGCCAACTGAGTGATAACATGGCTAGGTGACTGTTAGGCCATCCCCCAACACTGACTGCTTGCCTGTAGAGCAGAGAACCCCTTAGACTCTTTAGACACCGAGAGCAGAACTGGGCTAGTTATGACCATGTGATGCGTGGCTGTTGCTAACAGGGACTGTTGCCTTAGAACTATGATAGAAAACTGTCCAATAGATTGCTGAGGGGGATCAGTCTGCAGCAGGACTCTCTGAAAAACCACTGCCCAAAGAAACTGTGCTAGAACCCTGCGAGCAATAACCTTTCACACACATGGTGGGAGCTAGCACGGCTCTGTTCCAAGTACAGACAGATCTGAAAGGGCACTGCACGCTGCGTGTTTCAGTGGGTAACATGACAGCCCAACAGACCATGCTATAACAAACTAATTTCAAGCCAGCTGATCATCTTGCCTGTGAAGAGAGTTACAGTGTCGATTAGACTTATGTTACCAAATTGTATTTCAACCCCCTAAATATGGGGATGGTTGCAGAGTTTGGTAACACAGGCCTTTACAACATAAGTGAAAGCAGAACCCAGAACACATTCCAGTATTTAGGTCCTGTCTGCTCCATGAAAAGCTACCACAATGCACCATTTGGGTACAATACAGTAGCACACAACATGGTTTGGTCTCATCGCATAAATGGGACTCAGGTGTATTTTTATCTGTGTGACCGAATCCTACCGGTAAAATCCAAAGCTGCAGCACAATTCAGGTGTTTGGTCCTGCCCACACTGGAAGAGTGAACTGTACTTTAACACATCAGGAGGCCTAGCAAAATCTGTAGTGTAGACAGGATTGTTATCTTCAAAGCTGTTCTAATAAAACTTGCTAAAGATAAGCCCAGTACTAGATCACAGAGTTCTGTAACACACATTGGGACCACTTGAACCCCACTGGGGACACCCCACCGTTCACTCTGAGGGGAAATCCTGAAACTCAAGCCAGCCTGAGAAATAAATCTGCCCTGTTTTCCTTCTCTACCTGCATCTGTCCTCCTCTATTGCCCTGTCCGCATGCCCAGCTCCTGGGTCAATGCTGCTGGAACTGTCTCCAGGCTATGCTAAGGACAGGGAAGCCACCTGCTCCTTCACTCAGCTTTGTTGTCTTTGGTGCTACAATAAAAAATAAAAATTAAAAACAAAGTCAGCAAAACACATATAAAAACAAGCTTTAAGATATGCCAATACTTCCTGAAGAGGTAACGCAATAACAAGTCCATATCTGAGGTATTTCATCTGCTCAAAAGAACCTGACTCAGGCCTGCACGATGGAAGAGACATCACCAGGGCGGGGGCGGGAGCGGGAAGGCTCAGATCCACAGACTGTGAGAACATCACCAGGGCAGGGAAGAACCTGACCTATGTGCTGCGGGAGGGGAGAGGACAGCACGGGCGCCTGTGTGCGGGGAGTGCAAAAGCAAGGAGCTGGGTCAATGGAAGTGAGCCGAGGAACTAACTTGGCTGACAAAGGAGGAATGATGGACTAAAGCAGCCCTAGCTCCCCACATCGGGAATTTACTGGGAATGGGGGGAGATTTTCTTCCCTCTCTCTGCAACTAGAGGCCCATGTCCTCATTCAACTGGGATGCACCCATGGGGAGCTGTCTCAGGTCCGGCTCTTCTGTCCCTTTAGCCCAGGTGAGCCTCGTGATCGATGGCTGTGATTTGGAGTATGCTGCAAGATACCTGGCAAGAGCCCAACTGAAAAAAGTGTGTATTACATGAATAGACACACACACAGAGCTCAGCAGATTGCCAGCATCACCTCGTATCTCCTTTGGGTGACAGTGGCCCGCAGCTGATGTGTCTGTGTGGGGACAGGATGGAGAGGCTAATGAAACACACAGGAGAGGAAGCGCTGCACGAAATCACCATTTGGTGCAAACCCAGTTCTATCAAGGGCCAAGGAGCTAGAACTAGGAGCAAAGGGATGACATCAAGCAACAGAAAAGTCAGGATGACTATCAAGATAAAGGCTGCAGTGGTGAGTTTATTTAGCCTGTCCAATGCTCCCCCAAGGGAAGCAGTGCAAGGGCCATTGGTGGGGCATTTAAAACTAGGCGGGGCAAAGGCCTGGAAAAAACAGTAGGGTCCAGGTTTGCACTGGCCATGGGAGACGACTAGCTGGACTAAAGACCGTACCCATCTCGGTGTATCAGATACAGAGGTGGGAGAGTCCTCCGTGTGCTGCCAGGACCGTAGAGAGGTAGATGCCAAAGGAGGAAGAAGTCATGCAAGTCTCCTGTGAATCCAGCATTAGTGACCATTTGTCCTTCAGCCTAGTCTAACACACAGGAGACAGCATCAGGAGGCTGATCACAGTGGAGACAGAATGGACGACTAGATGAGACTTGCTCGCTATCAACCTGCACAACTCCTCTGCAAGCGACCGCAAGAGGGAACAAATACAAGGTGAAAAGAGACCAAAGTTGCTCTGGGCGTAGGATTGTCAATACACTATGTTATATTAGGGAAGTCCACGCAGCTGTTGATTAGAGAATAGGAACCCTTCCCTCACCCCAATTACTACCTCCTTGCTCCTTCCGCCTGCCATGATGATGTCTCAGTCATCTGCAAACCCACAGCCTCTAGAGACAATCCCTGATTGAAAAATGCCGCATGCCCCCTTCCCTTCGCCCCAACCCCCCAGCAGGAACACAGTCAAACCTGAAAAAATAATAAAAAAAAGCTGGACAAACAGGCAATGCAAACTCGCCAGCACAGAAGGTTTCATCGTCTGGCCATTGACCAACCGCAGAGCAGGTTCCTTGAGATGAGGTAATCTGTGCGACTCCTTCCTGGCTCGCTCTCTGCCTTGAACGGAGAGGGCAAAGCTGCCTGAGGCTAATGAGAGAGAGAGCCCGCTCCCCCATCCGTCAGAGAGACCAGCTGGTTGAGGGCTCTGCGCTGGGGGTGCCCCTGGACGAGGTTGGGCTAGGAGAGCAGTGGGAGCTGCTGCTGCTACTGCAGGTGCTTTGGGTGCTGGATCCTGCAATTAGATGGACGACGGGCTTCTGGGCAAACAGAACTCCTGCAGGACAGAGATGGATTTGGAACCGGGTTACTGGGACACCAGAATAACATAGTGCTTAAGGAGAAGCAACTGGCTAGCCCAGACCTATGTACATGGCTGGAGAGGAGAAGAGTCTACCAACCCCAGAGATTTTAGAACAGGGCTCAGGGAATTCTACCAGCGAGAGTTAGCCCAATCCAATCAAGCAGGTTCAGGATGCTGCAGCAACAGTGCAACTGGAACGAATACAGCAGAACTTGCTTAGAACAAAGGCTGGTAGAGTGATGCTTTGCTTGAAAATCCCCAACAGCTTCGATGCCGTTTTCAATGCACTTTCGCTCCGCTAGAACTGAGTTCCACTGAGCTACGCCACTGGGAATGCAGCACTCTGCACCCACCTAGAGAAGTGTTAAATGTGGCCTTCAGAGGGGATCACCACCCAGCTGAGCAGGAGTGAGGAATGTAAAGAGAAATTGACACTCCTCAGAAGGGGGCGAAGAGAAGCTAGTCTGGTTAAAGCTGCTTCTCAGCAGGAGGAAAGAGAGATTCCAAAAGTTCCCCTTCACTCAGGGCTGGCGGTATCTCCTATAGCAGCAAGGGATGAAAGGCAGCCCTGGTACCACACTCAGGGTGAAGGTAGGGAGGGATGTCTTGCCAGATAGTTCTTTCTCGCATTACAGTGAAAATGCTGCTTGTACAGAAGCTCTGCAATCAAAACTACTTCACTCTATGGGTGTGTCTAACCTGCAATCAGGAGATGCGGTTGCAGCACACGTAGACAGACTTGAACTAGCTTTGATCTAGCTAGCTCGAACAACAATATAGTGAAAGCGTGGCTGCATGGGCTAACCCCACCCACCCAGAACCCTGCGTATGCACTTGAGCCGCCACAGCCTCGGCTGCCATGGCTTCATGGATATCGTTACTCAAGCTTGCTTTGGCCTCGCTAGACCCAATATAGCTCAGGTATGTCTACACAGGCTGCAATCACATCTCCTGACTGAAGTGCAGATGTACCCTCAGGCAGAGGGCCAGTGTACACAGAGATCATATCCGAAAACTGGGCAAAGTGATCAGAATATCTATAAACAGCACACACAAAGGCGGAATCGCCAAGCAGTAGCATTTAGAAGGATCTCGAATATATTAAAAAAAACATAAGAAGGGGCCATCTTGACAGAGCGATGCAGAGGACTGTGGAAAAGCAGCTCCTGTGTCAACTCAAGGCTCTCTCAAAGCAACGAAAGTTTTGGGTTTTGTGTTTGGCAAATTTATATCCATTAAAAGTATCCTGCATTCAAACAAGAGCTGCTTTCCCCTGCTGCACCACTGCTCTGGGCAGCTGTTGCTTTCTCACCAGCATAGATTGTGCCGTTAATCTCCACAGACATGTTAATACTCCCAATGCCGCTGGGTGACAAATGCAACGCTGCCGCCGCCGCCGCAGCATCTGGTTTATCTTCTGTTGGGGAAAGGAGAGTTGTGAGTTAGGTTGCGCTGGGTCTCCACTGCACTACCCAGGGACAATCTAGTGCTTAGAGGGTCCTTCTTTCACCTCCCCTCTGCAGTGAAAACTGAACCAAGCCCTCCCTGCCCCCCAGTCCCACAAGGCTGACTCATGAACGGGTGGCCTGCTTTGTGGGGGGAAGGACTCTGAAATTTGGAAGTACATCGCTCCCGCCTGCCGGCCGTGAAGTACACTGGACTGCTTACAATCAGCTTCTATTAAATGACAGGATTTCAAGAAAAGCAGAATGCAGGAAAGTGTTATGTAAGGTTTCCCCATACAGCTCTGTCAGTACACCCCCTCACGCCCAGAGCAGCGAGTCAGAGGGTGCTGAATGGAGAAAAAGGCTTTTGTAAATGTGAAGAGCTGTCTGACGTTTGACAATACTAAACTTGTTTCGCTTGTGACCACTGCCAGATCCCAACCCTGGCCCTTCAGAGGTAACTGGTTAGAAACCCACTGATTATTTGATACATAGGTAGCATGTAGCTTTATTCAGCTTCATTCTGAAACCTCCACTGCTCTCTCGGCTCTCGCCTGAGCCTGAATATCTACACTGCAGTTGTACAGCCCCGCAGTTCAAGCCTGAGTCAGCTGCCACAGGCCAGCTGTGGGTGTGTGCCAGTGTTTTATTGCAATGTAGACATACCCTCAGTTAGCAATGGCTAGGCTGAAGTACCGCTGCCTGCCAGCTGAGGGAGCAAAATCTTCTGAAATACCAGACTCAGGAGAGGAATAAGAGACAGAAAGAGACATTGGTCACCTTTAGAACAGGTCACACCTCGTCCTCCCTTGATGAACATACCTGGGGACCCCTTTTTAAGCTGCTGCACTAGAAACTAGATACATTACAATTTTGTGATATCTGTGGAAAAAGACATGGGATTGTTCCCCCATCACCCGGCTTTGTGGGACATTCCCTGGCCCTAAAATCCTGATCAGGGTTTGTGAAGCAGCAGCATCACATCACAATGACCTCTCACAACGAGGTGCTGGCTTTGTGTCAGTGTGCAAATGCCAGGTAAGGACAGAAGAGCTTTTCCTGTGGAAATGCACAAGGGTGACACCTCAGACTGAAATCTTCTGTGAAAATCTTACACGTTTTTCCAGTTCCCATCTGATGTTGCATTCCTTCTGGGATATCATGGCTGCTGTCTCAGCAAGGACTGCTATTGACATAACTAGTATTTAACCCAAGAGTGGTTCTTAAGATAATAGTAACAATCCCTAGCTCTTCTATAATGTTTTTCATCAGTAGATTTCAAATCACTTTACAAAGGAGGTCAGTATAATTATTTCCATTTTACAGATGGGGAAACTGAGACAAAGAAAGAAAAAGTGAATTTGCTCAAGGTCATCCAGTGGCAGAGCCAGAAATAGAAACCGTCTCCCTTGAATCCAGTCCAGTGGTCTATCTACTAGGCCACATTGCCTCCATCAGCGTGTTTTTAGGTGTAGAGGCTACAACTGCATCTTAATGCCAGAAGCAGTGCGAGGAGAGATAAGGGAAGGACATTAGCAAGGTGGAGAGGATTTAAGGCATACCACAAAGTTTGCCCTTCCTCTCACACACTATTCCTTTTTAAGGAAGTTTAAGTGTGAAATTTAAGTAGGTCCACAGTCTTAGGGAAGCAAAATCTTGGTCCAACTGAAGCTAGTGACAACGCTTCCATCAGCTTCAGTAGGACCAAGATCTGACCTCATGCCACATGTATTTCCCTCAACCAGAGCTTCACACTGCAGCACTGCTCCTGTTGAATAAAGCGCAATGGCCAGCAGAACAACCCTTTCCCTTCCCCCACTCAACGTCAACCCTTTGTGGCCTAGTGTCTGCCTCAGAAGGTGCAATTAGATGGAGTTTGAGCTCTTTAATTTAAATGGATCAAAACGTTTGAAGAAGAGAAAACAGCTGTTGGACTGAAATCTTCTGAGACACTGCTGGCTTCACTCTCCATCTAACTGCAGCCCCCAGGGCAGATAGGTGGAAGTGCTGTGCTGTTTAATCAGCTTTGGAAGTCACATTAAAATTACATTGATTCTGACAAGTGACCTTTAAGGATGGAATCTCCACTTACCCAGTACTTTCAGTGGTAGTTTCCCCGGCCATGAGTGTGGCTTACACTCAAACCTCTAACTCAGCCTGCAGGGGCCTGGAGGCTATGATTTGGGGCAGTCACCTCCCAACAGAATGCCAGGGGCTTTTCCCTGGAGGCTGGGAGCAAGGCAGTGGCATATTAATCTATACTAAGGAGAAGCAGGGTCCTCTCTCCTTGGAAGCAGTTACTGGCAATACCATTGCTAGCCCCAACCTTATCTGAGATGTCATGTGACCCTTTAAAAAACCCCAGACTCAACTCTGGATAATAAGTAGGGCCCTCAAGCAACAAATGCAGATCTTCATCCAGCTTACTCCCCACCTATGACCTGGGCTTCCTACACACTGTATACCCATGACATCCTAGCTGCCTTCTCCAATCTGTATATGAAAAGCTGCTGCCTTTAGTGACAGGGAAGCTAAGAGGTGGTGCCACACCTTAGTCTCCAAGACAGGTGCAGCAAAGGGAAGTTAGGGAATTCATGCCCTGCGGCAGCACATTGGCACTAGAATCAGAACAGACCAGGGTAAGGTACTCTGGCTGATGGGCTGGGTGGGCGCACCCAAAAGAGTGGGATAGGTTGCATAAGTGCAAGGGTGCCACTGCCTAAAGTCCTGCACTGAGGTGAAGCCCACATACCCAGGGTTTAAAGAAAGACTTCCTCTCTTTGGGGTGCTCACTCCAGCACACAAACCCCCCCTCATTTAGCATGGGAGCCTCCTCACCCCTGCCATTGATTTTGATCTTCATGGGGATCTGCCGTGCCACGCTGAACAGGTTGCGCTGAAGTGCCTGCTGGACAAGCCGCTGCTCCTCCTCTGTCATCCGTGAGAGTTTCTTCTCCGGCGGCTCTCCAGCCTCCAGCCTCTCCCGCAGCTGTTCCAAAGTGGCCGTCCTTGCTGCTACAGTTGCCTGTTGGTTAGCCAAGGTCATTGGCATGGCAATGCGATTTGGCATGGACACAGTCAGAGGGATGCCATCGCCTAGAAAAGCAATCAGTCACTCAAGCTCTGCACAGAGTTTCCCAGTGCAAGCATTTAGCTTTTGAAGCCCAGTGTGGAAGGGGGACAATGGGACAACAATGCTGCTCTGAGGAACCAAACACTACTAGTCCATTTCATGGCAGCCTGTGGCCTGTTCCCACTGTACGGGACTGTTTCTACCAACATCAGCTCACACTTCCAGGGCACTGAAATCCCCCCACCATTCCCAAATGGAACTGCTACCCCTCAAACAGAATTACCTTCCTTGCTCTCTTTGCTGGAGTAATCTTAACTCCATTTTGGTGTAGTCTGCCTGGCCTAGATCCTCAAAGGTATTTAGGCTCCTAATAGCCACTGAAACCAATGAACATCAGGAGCCTGAATCCTTTGAGGATCTGGGCTTCTGAAACTCCTTCGGAGACTCGCACTAAAGTGAGCAGATGAGACACCCCCTGCCCTTTCTTTTTTCCTCTGAAATTTACCAGAATATTTCCGATCCGCCCCCAAGATGGGGTGGCTGCTTATTTTCACAACCTCTAATAACATCACTCACACTTCCTAACAGGATTTAGCACTTCTATCACAGTTTTGACCTTCACACAACTAACAAAGATTAGCTAATTAATCTCCACCACATTGCTGGGAATTACCCACCATTTTACAGATGGGGAACTAGGGATGCAGACAGGTTAAGTAACTTGCCTACGGCAGCAGAGGAAGTCAGACCTGGAGCTGGGTCTAGATCCCCAGTAACTCCTGGTTGATCCCAGTCCTGTCCTCATTCCTCTGTCCTTCCCTCTCTCATCCTGCTTTGCAGTCCTGGGTGATTAGTCAGTATCAGTGACAATGCTGCCGCTACTGACGCAGCGCATACGTAAACTGGTTAACCTGGAGCTTGATGGCTCTGTATCCCTGAGCCATCCAAGTCCTCTCACTGTCCCCAGACTTTCTTTTACCCAAGTTTGGCCGGACATTGAAACTGAATTTCACCCACTGCCTACTCCCCCCACAGACATTCTCTGTCCTGCACAGAGGTCAATAGCAGACCTTTCCTGAGAGCTGCCGCTGGAGAGAGACGGGAGTTGCTGGTTCCACTGCCTGGGGTCAGGCCGATGATCGGGAAGCGGATCTTTGGAGGAGACAGGAGGGAAGGAGGCCCTGTGGTGGTGGGTGAATAACTAAACAAGGAGGAGCTGTAGCTGGGCCGTCTGCCTTCCCGCCTGTTGCCATCAATCGCAGCCTGCAGCTCAGCAGGAGAGCTAAGGGACTTCTTCTCACATTCGTAGGCATATAAGTACTTCATATACCTGAGAGAAACACATGGAGAGGGGAGATCAAAGCAAGTGTACTCAGCAGCACCTGAAAAAAGTAGATTATGGGAATTCTCATGGTACTAAGCATTGCTCAGGAGTGCTTGCAGGACTGGGCCCTTTGAAGACCTAACTCTGCCAACCACTATTCATTTTTGCTTTGCGGTCTTATGCTTAGTCTGCCGCCAGCTGTGTAGTTTGGGTGTCAGGTGTCGTTTTCAAACAGATGACTTTCATGGACTCATAGTCCAGCCTTTGCAGAGGACAGCACCGTACTACATGATGCTACACGTGTAACTTTAAGGAAGTTGAAAGAAAGTGTGTGACATAATATTGTCTTTAAGAAATTATGCATGGTCATACAATTAAAGACCATAATTTGAATGCTTATGCACAAAGGGAAGAGTTAAGGGATCAATTCTAACTTTCAAATTGCTTGACTCGAGTGATAAGCTGTACAACCATAATTGTCTCTTGGTTTTGCCCCCCTCTCCTGGAATTTCTTTGGTGGGTTTTAGGGTTTGTTCTAAGTAAATTATGTAGAAAAAAAAATAAAATAGAGCAGGCACCTCACTCTCTGAGACAGCAAAGCTCTTCTGATTGGAAGAAAATTGACATAAGCAACGTGAATTCCCTTATCTGAACTTACGTGACTAGATTACTGGTACCTCCTTGGCCCAAGCAACTGAGGAGGGAGATGCTTTCCTGAATGGCCATAGGGAGGGTCACCGGAGAAATTCTCCTTTCTCTGAGCCCAAAGAATTGCCAAGCTCCCAAGGTGCATCAGAGGAGGGCTCCCACCTAGGCAACTGATCTAGTGCACATTAGGGGTCCCTAGCCCTTTTGCGCCTTCAGAAGGATAGGGGCCAAAGCTCCCATGCAGCCCTTGCCAGAAGCCAATTTATTTAGTCACAGACCTAGTTATAGATTTAAGGGATGACTTGATTACAGTCTCTAAATATCTACATGGGGAACAAATATTTATCAGCAGGCTCTTCAGTCTAGCAGAACACAATCTAATGGCTGGGAGATGAAGCTGAACAAATTCAGGATAGAAATAAGGTGTTCTTTTTTAGCAATGAGAGTCATTAACCACTGGAACAACTTACCAAAGGCTGTGGTGGATTCTCCATCACTGACAATTTTTAAATCATGACCTAAAAGCTCAGCTCTAGGAATTATTTGGGGCAGTTCTCTGGCCTGTGTTATACAGGGGGTTAGACCAGATGATTACAGTGATCCCTTCTGGCCTTGGAATCTATGAATCTACACCTTCAGTATATTTTTCACTATGTTCCTAAATTAGTTGCACAGGGTCCAGCAGCACCTTCTTTCTCTGTGTGCTTTAAGAACATGGTGAAAAATCCCATATTAACTGTACTAGGCATGAGATTTTTAAACCTGGGCACAACTAAATTTGACTGAACACTCACAAGTACTTATCCTCACTGAGAGCTGTTTTCATGCCACATTTCAACTTTCTATACCCAGCTGTTTTGACTGTTTGAAAAAACGTAATAAAACCCCCAAACTCTCCTTGTATTCAAAAGAGGCCAAACACGTTTTGTCCAAGCTTTAAAAAAAAAAAAAAAATCACTTTGGGAAGAGGCCACACCTGGAAAAGTGTAGTGAAAAGGCACATTCCACGAACTCCCAAGCTATGGAGAAGCAGTTTAGAATGAAAAGACTTTACTACTCTCCTGCTCCAGTGATAAGACCACCACACAGCTCTTATACAGCACTTTTCATGAGTAGATCTCAAAGCACACTCCAAAGGAGGTCAGTATCACTATTTTCATTTTACAGATGGGGAATTGTTTTTTACCCTTCTATAGAGCCTTTTCCAAGGCTCTCAAAGCACTTTAGGAACATCAGTGAAATATGTGAGTATCTCCATTTTACAGAATGAGAAACTGAGGGATGGACAGGTCACATAATGAATTTGGGACAGAGCTGGGAATCCCCGAGTCCTGATTCCCAGTGCCCTGCTCAAGTCACTGAACCACACTGTCTCTTAGCCTGAACAAAAATGTTAGGAGCCACCTCTGCCTGCCTCCATGTTGCCAGTTCTATTCCTCTCTCCCCAGGTTTAGTGCTATCCTATCTAATCTATATTAAGTATTTATGGGGCTGGGAGCAATTACCACAATATCTAGGTGTTAAAACACAAGTTGGAAACTCAGAAGACTATTTGATTATTATTATTTATAATGTTTATTGCACTAGTATCTTAGGCCAACCATGAATGGGCCCTCATCATGCTAGGCACTGCACAAACACAAAGCAGTAGATGCTCCATGCCCCAAAGCTTACAATCTACCAGACCAGACACAGGGTGGGGGAAAGGGTAACCATGTGATTGCAACAAATGGCATGGTCGTTCCATGATTATTACTTTTGGAGGGGTGGAGGTTGATTTAGTTTGGAAGGGATCAGCTAAAGAGAAAGACAATTGAAGAGAGAGGGATCACTGAAGAGAAAGGAGGTGAGGGGGCAGAGCAGGGGGAAAGAAGGTAAGAGGGGTTGGTGTGGCACGAAGCTGAGGTGAAGAGACTGTGGGGAACAAGGTGGAGGAAGGTCGAAACAAACAACCAATCAGGTCCATTCTTGCCATAGAAGGGGACAATTTGCTTATTTCTTTCCCCTCATCCCCCCTCTTCTTTCTCCTCTCTACTTTTCCCCCTCCCCACTTCCTACTGTTGCATGCAGGAGGGCTCTATACTTACTGGGTCCGAAGTGTAAACGCTGCACTGGTGATGGAGGTGGGCAGGTTAAGGCCTTTGGTGATCTCCCGCCATATCTTCTTGTTTATGATTTCCACCAGCCCCCCTTTCTCAGTCACCAGTTTGTAGAGCATATAGAGATCCAGGATCTGCTTCGCCATGATGGGGATCCGATTGATGGGAGTTCCTGCAATATCACAACAGGATGGCAGGGAGGGGATCATGGAGACAGAAAATGAGGACAAGAAAACAGTCAGGCAGGTTGGAGCTATTGATCTTCCCGCTAATGAGAAATGAAGGCAATCTTGTTTGTAACCTGACCAGAATGCGCTCTGTAGGCAAGAAAATGAGAGCGACTTAGCTACACACCAAGTCCTGTTCATGGAAAATCCTTTCCTGCAGGCAAAAGCAATTACCAGACAAATCAAAACATGCAGCTAGGCAGCAACTTGTGGAATAGGCAAACTCAGGGGAGGGGAAGTAGAGGGCTTTTCAAGTCAGGACCGGAGATGCGAAAGACAGCAGAGGAGCAGCACAGAGGTTTGATCTATGTGAGCTTCCCAGTGTACTACTAGACACAACAATTTGTTTCATTCATGCTCATGAGGGAGCTGAAGAACCCACGAAACAGCTCCTGGCAAAGAACAAGACCTGCTTATGCATCAGGATTCTCTGAGTGGTTGTCAGAATGTTCTCTTCCTCTTTTATATTTTCTGTACTTAATATGAGAGAGCAGATGTGGAAGGGAATGATGATATTTTGGCTAAGATCTACTCTCCCCCTAGCCACACTCCCCTTTTGCAGTTGCTTCTGCTCACGCTCTTAGTACAGTACTTTTGGTCTTACTCCTGTTTCCCCTCCCTTGAGTGATCCTAACCCCCTTCTCCCATTTTAAGCTCTTCTCTCTTATTCCTTATTTGGTGCTGACACTCTCCCTGGCAGAGGGAAGCCAGATTAGAGCTGCCTCCAGAGTCCATCAGAACTGTTCCTGCATAAGCCAGAGAGGGTCAGTGGATGATCCCCCCGCTCTAAGGGGTAGGATGCTGTCGCTACACTGCTTCCAGCCTCCCCACCACCACCACTACAAGCATGGGGAAGCTGAATTCTGATACTCTGTATTACTATGTCACTGCTGCCCCCTCTCTTTTTTGGGGGGAGAGGGGTGATTAGGGAGCGAGAGGAGTTTGGACGCTTACTCCAGCACTCTGTCTCCTTCACCTCCAACCACAATTTGGCTATTTTATGCATTTTGAGCACATTTGCAAATGTTAAGTCCCCCCACTCCCTCCCGCAGCTTGTGTTTAAAGGGACGTTGTTGCCCAGTTGATTTAGAGTCAACATCTAGGCTTTCTAAAATTAGGTTTAACAGAAATTGAAGATCAACTGAAATCTGATTTCTTTTAAAAAATTCCATTTAAGTGGGTTTTCTGGAAAACGTTGCAGATCTTCCCTTGCTGCATTTGCAACCCAAATACAATAGCAAGAAACTAGTGCCTGAGAGCCAGAAAGTGAAACTAACTAATCCATTTTCATTGTCCAAACTGAGTAAACAATCAGCATACAGAGTGAAATGTACATTAGATTTCAGACTCTAGGCTTCCTTTTGCAGAGTGCTGCGGGACAAACTTCTGTTCAGTTTTAGTAAACTCACAGGTTAACACAGGTATGAAAATCTGATTTTTAACCAGCCAGTGCCCCTTTCCCAGAACTTAAAAGTAAGAAGCTGCGATTTCAAAGTTGAAACTAATGAAATCTAGCTACAAGAAAGAAAAATGTAGGCATGGCAAATATTTCATTACATAGAAAATGCCATACTGGATCAAAGCAATGATCCATCTAATTTCACTGTCCTGTCTAGGACACAGGTCAGTACCAAAATCTTTACAGGACGGCATAAGAAACTCAGTAATGGACAATTGTGAAATAATTAGCCCACAGAGGAGATTTCTTCCAACACCCAACAGCGGCATATGGTATACGCCATAGAGCAAAAGACATTATAGCCCTTATAAATGGTTTTTATTCTGCTTTGTATAAGTGTCCATCTAAACTCCACTGACATTCCCAATGCCCCAAGTGTGTAATCTTTTTTTAGAATCCTGTTATGCCTTTTCCCCTCAACACCTGCTGGCACGGAGTTTCACCAGTTAATTATATGCTATATAAAAGACATCCTTTTGTTAGTTTTAAACTTGCTATCTTTCAGTTGTACTGAGTTGTCTCCTTGTTCTTGTATTATGGGAGATGGTAAATTGGAACCCTGGACTGACCATTAACTATTCTGTATACATCTATCATATATCCCCGTTTAGTTGTCTTCTTGCCACAGGGGAAGCACCTGTAAAGCAGTAATGCCAGCCTGTTATCTATCCGTGGTATCTCATCTGCCGCTTTCATTTTGCATCCTATAGTTCCCTCCAGGACCAAGACTGTAATCATTCCCAAACAATGTAAATGTGTTTGGTCCCCATTCACCCTAATTAGCCAGTCAGCGTTTAAACCAAGGGCTGGTCTACACTTGAAAGTTATGACAGTATAAATGTGTTGGTTAGGGTGTGATTTATTTTTTTTACTAGTATAGTTCCACCAGTACAACTCCTAGGGTAGATGCAAATATACCAGCATAAATATGCCCTATACCAAGATAACTTATTCTTCTTCCCATACGGCAAGCACCTTTATACTGAACTGTGTCCACATAGAGGGGTTATACCACTTTAACTATAACAGGATGAGCAAAGCGGTACAATTTTCTAGTGTAGACAAGGCCTAAGTCAGCTTGAACTGTGTTAAGATTTGTAAAGAAGTTCACTTAGCATGGTTAAAGGTTCCACGCAGACAGAGACAGCATTTCCATATAGAAAATTCTGTAGGAACAGTCTGGCAAGAGCATGTGCTCCACCTTCTCGCCACAGCCCTCGTTTAATAGAGCTGGTGGCTTATGTCAATGACTTGTTCGCTTATTTTCCTGGAGGACTTGCAGACACTGAACTAGGAACTTTCAACTTCTCTGCAGGGCAGGGTGTGTGAATAAAAATCTTATTTATCCCTCTTTCATCCCACCCCACAAATAGGAAGAGAGTTTGTTTTTAACCCCTTTACTGCTGGATACATATTTCTGACAAGGTGGCCACTTTCAATGGAATGCCAGAGTGTTCCAACAAAGTAGATAATTACAAAAGTTGCACTGATGATGCTACGGTCCATATCAGAGCCCAGTTCTTTGGTCAACAATGACAGGGGAGGGCATAACTGGAGCACTCCTCCCACTTCTTTCCTCCTCCCCCGAGACCATCTTGTGTTGCTCAAAACCATCCACTCTTCCCCAATCCAATTTAGAGAATAGTATTAGCTCGCTCATAAGGGACTTTCATCCAGCTATGCTTGGACAGTGGCCAGATGGGACAGCTGGAACATGAAAGAAAGGGCCATTAATAAGGTTCCTCAGGAAAACAAGCGGTTGGCAAGGGGAAATACTGAGATATTACAGATTTTTTTTTGAAACAGCTTTAGCCAAAATCACAATTTTTCACCCTCTCTAGCTCCTCTCAACCCATGATCTCAAAGTACTTTACATATATTAATGAATTCATTCACCTACCTCACAGAGGGATTGTGAAAATATTATCCCAGATGGGGAAACTGAGGCACAGAGTAAAAAAGCTAGTGGAGGAACAGAACCCAAATCTGCCTTCCCATACTCAGCTGTAACCACGAGGAAATACCCTCTTCCTCTGGATAACTTTTAAAAACAGGACCCTTATAGAAAAAACGAGGAGTGCGGTGGCACCTTAAAGACTAACAGATTCATTTGGGCATAAGCTTTCGTGGGTAAAAAACCCACTTCTTCAGATGCATGGAGTGAAAATTACAGATACAGGCATAAATATATATTGGCACATGAAGAGAAGGGAGTTAGGTTAGAGTTAGAGAAGGTAACTCCCTTCTCTTCATGTGCCAATATATATTTATGCCTGTATCTGTAATTTTCACTCCATGCATCTGAAGAAGTGGGTCTTTTACCCACGAAAGCTTATGTCCAAATAAATCTGTTAGTCTTTAAGGTTCCGTTGCACTCCTCAGTTTTTTTGTGGATACAGACTAACACAGCTACCCCTCTGATACTTAGGACCCTTATAGGAACTTCTATAAGAGTCTATAAAAAAATGACTCCAAAAACCCATAGAATGAGATTTTTAATGGATTCTCTTTAACCATCCTGCAGAGTTTTACAAGAGAGACACCCTTTCTGTTACATTCTGTAGGAAAGCTAAAACCACAGCACAGAGGGAAGTGGTCATTTTCTATGAAATGCTACAGGACTTTCCATAAAAGGAGAACGTTGAGCAACATTCTCTTAACTTGCATGAGCTAGGGAATGCAACAGGGGTTGTGTTTTGGGTTCCCGTAAGCTCTGGGTGCTCTCCACTGGTTTAGTCAGCCAGAGCAAAGCACATTTCACAGGAGCTGATTACGAAACACAGACAGTAAGTGAGGAAAGGCTGCTCTTTGAGCCCCTCCCCCAGTCCTTTCAGAGGAAGGGAAAGGTGATAAAGTCTTTATTGGAAACCTCCAGCTCTGAACACGAAAGGCTGAAAAACAAGAAGCATCACGGGACAGGAGGAGGCTGGAGCAGAGCGGATCCTTTCACAGTCGGCTGCAAGCCTTGTCAGGGCCAATGATGGATTACTGTCATCTGGCAGCATCAGGATTAATGATCCGGAGGTCAGAGGGGAGAATTCCAGAGGGAAAGGTCACCGACCTGGGGCACAGCATAAGACTTGTTGCTGTTTGATGGCAAACTCATTTTACTGTACTTTCGAGCCTGTCTCCCTCTATTCTACCAGCTCACAAAAACGTCTTCTGCAGCCGCTACACTGGCTTTGGGGTCTCCTTCAAATCAGAGAAGGGGTCGCAGGGCTCCTCTCCACACTGTTGCTGCAGGAATGACTACCTTTTCCTCCCTTGAAGTGAGCCCACTATACAACCCCAGGCCACCTCAACTCTGATACCGAGTAATCAGAATCAGACTGCAGCCTAGGCACTATAATAAACAGCAGGGAGAGGCATTTGTATCCCACGGAAAAGGGTTGCTGCTCAACTGACATGATGGGATTCTGAGGAACACAAATGTCTACATACTGCAGTCGTGACCACAGGCCCCAGTGAAAATGGGGGCTCTGCTGTGCTAAATGCTGTACAAACAACCAGGCAGATTGTCTCTGTCCTCTAATATGACAAAGGATCAAGGGCAGGACAATGGGAGTCAAGATTTTAAAATGGCTCAATATTTTGTATATATTATATTTTAAAAGAAAAAAGGTTAGATCGGTTTTCCCTGACTAGCCCACAACCTAGCCATTACTTGTAGGGATCACTGCAGAGGTGGGCAGGATTTACAGGATAAGATAGCTCTTCTAGATCAATCCGGCCAGGGCGCTCCTGGAGCAAGCTTGTAGAAAGCATGAAAATGTGGGTGGGAGAAGTAAGCAAGCTGGGGGCTGAGTCAGGTATCTCTGGAGACGGATGGACAAATAGGGAGGGGCAAAGTTGTTCTCACTTTCAAAATCCTCCACAAGACACCTGAATTTGAGGATATGAAAAAAGGAGAAGCCACCGAACAGCCCGTAGGCAGGTGGATTTTGTGAAGGGGAGGAAGTTGTAATTTCAGTTGGGGTTTCTTGAAAAAATCATGACTGTAGTTATGACCGAGCCACCTTTGCAGCCCCTTCTTCCCAACCATAACATTCCCTTCTCTGAAAGCCTTCTTTTACCTTCAAGAGAAAGTAACTGAATAAATACACAGAAGCTTAAAGGTTTTATTCTGATGGTCTTGAATGTCTCCCTTGTTTGAGAAGCATATGGGGCTGAGTAATTGGCTTGCTCTTTCCTAATTTTGGAGAGGTGTGTGGGGAGTGAGGAAGAAGAGAACCTTGGAAGTATTCTTTTAACAAGTTTCAGAGTAGCAGCCGTGTTAGTCTGTATTCGCAAAAAGAAAAGGAGGACTTGTGGCACCTTAGAAACTAACAAATCTATTTGAGCATAAGCTTTCTTTTAACAGGTATTCTTACAACTGGAGGCCAGGAGTCTACAAGGTCCAATGGAAAGAGCACTGGTGAGCAAGTCAGGAGACCTGGGTTCTTTGCTCTCCTGCCTTTTGCCTGTATGACTTTGGCCAATCACTTTACTGATTTGTGCCTCAATCTTCCCATCTGTAAACTGGGGATAATGTAACTTATCCACGTGTTTCAAGACCTACATTTTGGAGCAAAATATTCCCTCCTCCCGCCCCTTACACATGCCTCAGGATGGCTGGTCTTTGTGGGATTTTAGCCTGGGACTCAACCAAAGCAGCGACCTATCCTTCTTCTCCTCTTTACCCTGTGCCAACACTTCTTTGAGAGATTGTTTCTCGGCCAGGTTTGGGAGTTCTGACCTGGTTTGATTAAAGAGAGGTCATTACCCTTCCTTTGTTGCAGCGATTCCCTGGGCAATTTCTTCACACCCTTCCTTGTGATGTACTCTTTAAATCTCTCCCTCATACCTCTTTAAAGATTCCCTTTCTAGAGAGACACACACTAGATAAGGATGCCACCATGCAATAATATTTTTCAGAATGTCTTTCATACAAACTGTAACAAAATGCTTCATAGAGTTAAAGAGAGAAATGAATAGGTAAACAGAAGACCATTGTCAACAACTTGCATACAGATAAAAGATGAGGGAAGAGATGCTATTCTAGACTTCAGAATCGGCGGGGGAGCAGACCAACAGTGCGTGAAGGGGTAGGACAGATGATCACAGGGAATGGAGAAGGAAGAGGGTGAGACCTGTGAGACAGGCTGGAGCAAGCCTGTGGAGATTTTAAAAAATGAGGAAAGCAGGAACTGAATCTTGAAATGAAATGAAAACTAAATTAGTTGGGGAGGGAGGGGGAATGTGGCTGTACTTTCTACATGTGCACTATCCCTCTGTTATTCCTCTTCTCTCTAAATGGAGTCCATTGACTAAATTAGTCAGCAATATGCAATTAACATTAGAAGTCCCCATTCCAGGCTCCTGCTTTACTTGGAATCATCTCCAAGCACAAAATCCAGGGTTTTAAGCAGGGCTGGTTGTGCTGAACCAGGGACCCTGAGTGCAGCAGTCATTCAAACTGTTCCCAGTTCCTCCACATGAAAGGTTCCGTTGTCACCTCTGTTGCGTAAGCTGCCGACGTTAAAATGAGAAAAGCAGCTATGGGGAAATGAGAATAAAGGATCTCTCTCTGCCAGCGCCATCACTGATCTAATCTCTCCCCAGGTTTGCTGCATTTCCACAGCGGGCATTCTCACCTCCCAATGGGAATGTCACCACCTGATCTGCAAGCCTGTGGATCATCAGAAACTCCTATCAAAGCAGGAGCTGGGACTGAGGGTAATTAATCATGTTCTATTTGACAGGAGGCCCAGTTCTTATCTGGACCCCTAGAAATGCCATCGGTCTCTGCTTCCCTCCTCAATAAGTGAGACTGACAGTTAGCGGCCCCTTATCAGATTTCAGCTGCTGAGCCGGAGGCAGCCTAACTGGCATGTGCGCACACTTTCCCAGTGACCACAATCCTACTATACTGACCAAGCCTCCACCCATTTTAAGTTTCAGGGGAAGGGGGCTACTACATCCCAGTGCCAAGTGCACTCCCATCCCAGTCGAGGTCCCATGGAAATGTACTGCTCCTCATATTAAGATCAAATAAAGTCCCACTGTTCAACTGCTACTGACACAGCTGGGTCCAATAGATTTGCTAGTCCCCATTTCTCTGCCACATGTTGAACAGCTTTGCAACTGGTGGGGTTTCCACCCCTACGACCTTTGGACTAACAAGCAGAGGTGGGAGATGAACTCTTCTTCACCAGTCAAAGTGGACACATGAATACGTTTGAAAGAAATGCAAAGGAATGAAGGAAGCGGAACAGACATACAGCCACAACTAGGCTTAGCTGGGCAACAGGGATTGTGGCAGAGGGTCTGGAATGCATGCCAAACAGTTCTGCCTTTTTGTATTTGCCTATGTACCTGTAAGGCCCTCATCACCACAGTATTCAAATGGCTAGGTTTTGAGTTGCTTGAACACAGCAAGAGTCATTAATCACTTGATTAGAAACAGGCTGCCAAGTCAGCTAGGAAGCCAGAGAGCCCAGAGCATCCACAATGACTAGGAAGTACCAATATAAAGAAGATCTTTGGGAGGAAAGGATTTGGAACACTAATATCCGGGTTATGGGACAATAGATTAACTCTTCACAAAATCTAAATCCTCATGGCCAGGTAGGAGTGAACTTTACATCCTCAATTCTGCATTCCAGAGAGAAGCTTAATAGGGAGTCCTTAAATTGGTTATTTTAAGAGAAGACTGATGTCAGATTGGCATATTATATGGAGGGATACAAAGCAAACTATGTGGAAACACATTTACACCAATTAAGAGGAGTTATTCTCCCCAACTCCAATCAGTAAATATTTAAAGTTCTTAACAATTAGTTACCTTAACTCTGGATAAGTTTAAAACAAAGTCTTCTAGAGTCCAGCATCAAACAAACTTCCACTCTAATTTCCTATTAATTATAGGTAGAACTGGTAGCACTACTATGCGAATACTCAAAACTTCCCATTGTAAGACCCCGTTTTCACTTGCTTATAACTTTTTAACCTTTGATGTTATCCATGCTGGGTGTTTGCCTCAAGCTAATAATTTTTTTTTTTTTTTTTTTTTTTTTTTACAGTTTCAGGCTGTTCCAAGATTAGGGAAAAACACATTTTGCCAGTATTAAAAGTTAATGTTTCCCTGCTTTGGAGCAGGGGACTTAATATTTGGCAGGGGGTCTCTCATGTCACAGCTGTGCCTTTTATCAGCCGCAGGAAAATTTGGCCAAGTTAGAAGTCTCTGAAAAATCTCTGCTCGGGAAAGACTTGTCCGAGTTTGGCAGCTAAATTCTCCCACGAGCAGGACTTTCCCAGCAAGTCCTCCTCCCCGTTACCAAGATCCACTGTGATGCCGAGCACAGACGTATATGAACACACATGCACAAGGGGGCCGAATTAAGGTTGAATGGGTGATTTTCATTCTGAAATTTCCTAACTTGAGTGACTAACTCTGCAACCTTAATGAGACGAATGATGGTGCAGTGGCTAGGCTGTTAGCTTGGGACAAGAGAGATCCAGGTTCAATTTCCTGCTTTGCTACAAACTCCTTGTGTGATTTGGGGGTTAAACTAGATGACCCTTGCGGTCCCTTCTAGCCCTATGATTCTATTAATATCATATACAGCGTGATCCTTCCCTCCTTAAGTGCTCAAGGCCCCTACAAAAGAATGCAATATAAATAAAAGCATATACAACTAACACACAAACAAGTAATCAATAATGGGGAGAATAGTGAGTAAATGATGTGCCCTGCTTCACACCTATCCATCATTTTACACAGGAAACCACAGTTCTCAGCTCCTTAAATCAGATCAACTGGCCAAAATAAGTAGCCGATTCAGAGACTGAAATAAATCCTGAAGTCAGCTTTATACAGTTCAGGGTCCAGGTAGCATAGAATAAAGGTTTGTTAATTTAATTTGCTCACGAATCATCTCTCCTGACAGCAATGACTGGGAACTCTTCTTTCTGGAGTAGCATGCTGAGGGAGATTTCTTTACTGTGGAACTTCTGCTTTCGTGCTAGGAGACACATCTGCTCTAAAATCACTTACTCTGTCTGCTTAACATTGACAATAGGAGTGGAGAGTTTACACCCAATTTAGAGAATTACATTATTTTATTCAGAAAACAAGATATCCTTGCAGGAGCAAAAGAAACTTGTGAAGTTGAGAAAGGGCAGATGGAGGGGGTATATCTTGGACATGTGTATGATAGCACCAGTGTTGCCTATAGATAGAAGAATCCATCAGTAAATGCTTTTGTCAATACCCCCCATGTATTTGCCATGAGTATTTCCATATCTAAAAGGAAAAAATTAAAACCACATGCTCAGGCTTACAAAGTCCCTCCTATGTATATGCACATCAAAAACAGAATGGCCAACCCACCTGGGAAAACCAAGGTCACACAGTAACCTTGACCAGAATTAGCAGAGTTGTACAATCAGAGAGGGTTTATGAGATCTTCACAAAGGCAGTACTTTAAATGAACAAAACAGCCTTCCTTCAAAAGGAGCCTTTTCCGATGTGCTAATACATGCAATCTCTTAGGCTGCCTCAGAGTGTTACACCACAATATTCGGTTAGTTCTCTTCCACACACAGTCATTTCTCCAGAGTAACTTCTTGCAAAACACTAGTGATAATCCCAATAGGATAGTTGCATTATACTAGAACACCTCCAAGAAGTTTTGATGGCAACATGGTGAAAACAGGGGGCGGGGGTGGGGGGGAAGATGGGAGAGGAGTGTCGTGAGGAAGACCATCACTGTGTGCCTAATGCAAAGTCTGTGACTGCATCAGTATGACCAACTGGGTTGGGTTCCTTAGCACTTACCTACACTAAACGTGGACACATCCAGTGTAAGGCATGCACTAAGAGGGTTCTGAAAAAGGTAAAATATACTTCAGAGTGCTATCCGAGTATATTTCATTGGTCAGTGAAACAAAATTCCAACAGATCCAAGAGGAAAGCATAATGAGATCAATCATGCAGTGAAAGTGGACCCTGAAGATGCTAAAGATTTCATACTAGAGCACATTCAGGAAATGACTAAATGGGTGGAGGGATAGCTCAGTGGTTTGAGCATTGGCCTGCTAAATCCAGCGTTGAGAGCTCAATCCTTGAGGGGGCCATTTAGGGATCCTGTGCAAAAATTGGGGATTGGTCCTGCTTGAGCAGGGGGTTAGACTAGATGACCTCCTGAGGTCCCTTCCAACCCTGATATTGTATGATTCTATGAAGTGCAGAACAAAGGCCCACAGAAATAACTATTTCTTTTATTGGACCAGTTTCTGTTCGTGGGGGAGAGAGAAGCTTCTGAGCCACATAGAGCTCTTCTTCAGGACCCGAAGAAGAGCTCTGTGTGGCTCAGAAGTGTGCTTCTCTCACTAACAGCATTTAGTCCAATAAAAGATATTACCTCACCCACCTTGTGTCTCTCGTATCCTGGGACTGACTCAGCTATAACTACACTACACACACATCTCTTTTGCCAGCCTTTTCTACGCCTCCATCTCCTTCCCTCTTAAGTAAAAGAGGAGGAATTGTAGGTGGTGCAGTGTTGTAAGTGTTTGCAGTTCTCTGGAGAACTGTTTTTCGGATACATTTTAAGTTGCAAGCGTGTTTCAGAGGGGTTAGGTCTAAAACCTACTGCTTTGTGGATGTTTATCCATGCCACAATACTTCTACACAATTTGCTAGGACTATCATTCTCTGCTAAGGACTGAGATGCACTAGCAAAACTATGTGAGAAGGCTTGCTCAGTGCCATACTTAGTTGTATATGAACATTCACATCCCTAAAATTCTCTCCTTTTGCAGCAGAGCTGGAAGTCATGCCCTTCCCAACCTTTCACCCTCCCACAGTGAAGGGAGGTGGAAGATGCAGTCTAGAAGGGGAGAGTGCGAGGGCGGTGCAGCAACTTAAAGCAAGGTAAAGATAAGGGCTTGTCTGTATGGGACATTCGTGCACGGCAGCTCAGTGCCTGACTTTACAGTGCATGCTTGCTGCACAGTAATGTCCCACATGGACACTTCGAAACACAAATGTATCCAAGAGCACTATGGAACTTTTAGTGCGCTGTAGCAGTGTCCACACAGGATGCTACTGTGCAGTAAGCTAGTGCACTGTAGATTTACACCCAGGCTTGCCATGCACTAATGTCTCATGTGGACGAGCCCCCCAAGTCAGTAGACTGGTCACATTGTTGAGCCAGTTCAAAATTTGTTCTGCACAACAGTCACCCGGACTGTCTGGACCCCTTCCATGGGTCACAGCTATGGAGAGAACAATTCACTTAAATACATACCCAAAAAAATCTCCCAACAAAGGAAGAGTTACAGCTTTCCCCTCATTTCCCTCTTCCATCATTACTGCAACTGAAGGGCCATTTTATCACTTGCAGCTGGACTATTCTGTGACAACCTGCTGTGCTCTGAGGCTGATGAGACCTACACATTTGATCTGCATTAAGCCCATTTCATGGCTTCACATTCTAGGTACATTCCAAGCAGCGGCACTAAGGGCCAAGTCTTTTCATGCTCAGAGCTCTTCAGTAGCTCCTGTGAAATCTGCTATTTGTTTTTCACATCAGGCCTCCAGTATCAACGTTAGTTACCAGTCTGCTGTTATCCCCCCCGCCACCAACACCAAACAAGGGCCAGCATTATCCAGAGTCTCTGTAATAGGGCAGGAAAATCCCCATCATTATACCAATGATACTGACAAAAAGAGCTGCATTCACTCCCACTTGGATTTGAGGTATAAATTAACTGGACACTGACACACACACGGACGGACAGGGACAGAAACATAGCAGTTTGTTCTCAGCTCCCAGGTGCATTAAAGCCTCAGTTTGTCAGTCTCTTTCTGGTGGACTCTTTCTGAACAAGGTGTTTATATTTAATGAGAAAGGAGACTGATTTGTGTTAGGTGGGAGCGCAGAGGGGAAAAAGAAGTATTAATAATAATCTGTGTGTTCACTCTGCTGTGAGAGTCACTAAATGTTAGGAGCATGCCACAGTCCATCAGCATGTGTAAAAATATGTGCATGTTTGCCAGATATGCACCAACAGGTGACTGCTCCTACTGCTGCTGTTAGCAGTACTGAAGGCATCACAGGAAAATACTAGGGTGACAACTCACTGTCAGCAGGACACCAATCTGAGAACCTGAACTCCACAGAGTCTCTCAACTGACTTTTTAGGGAGCTGCCACAGGAGCAATGGCTCCAGGGCAAATACCACTCCATCCATATGACTCGCAATCTAGCTTGTTCTGCATAGCAGCAGTAAATGGATGTCAGCCGTAGGAGTTATCAGAAACATTGGAAACAGCACTCTAGAATTTAACTCCCACTATGGGTAGCGCTCTTAACATGTCCTCTTAAATATCGTTCTGGAAAACAAGAGCTGCAAGAAAAGAAAAAAACTGGCAATGTACAGCTGATTCAAAGCTATACTCCTACAACAGCCAGCTGGTGACTGGCTCAGCCTCTGCCCTGGGAACATGTTGCTGGTTAATAATTAAACAGTAATTGGAAGGAGGCAATGAGGTAGTGAGCAGATTTCTCTCAAGGTAACAAGAGGTTTTCATTGCTGCCAGTCACACTCTTCTAGGACTATATTCTTGTTTCTTCACTTAGACTGAAACATGCAGCTCAAGATAACAGTCGTAAATACAAACTAATTAGGACTTCTTAAACCTTTGCCCATGGAGGACCCAGAATCAGTGAAACAGGGCTCAAGCTTTTAAAATGCCACAAGAGCAAATCCCCACACTGCTGGATGTGGAAGCCCTAGCAGTGTCAGAAAGGGTGTGGCATGTTACAGCCAAGTTGTGGAAGCCAAATGAGGTACAAACCATGCAGCAGATGTGCCCACAATTAGCTGGAAATCTGACTGCAATGGGGGCCACCCTTTCCCCCATCCTCATCATGTTTCAGCAAGCCTTTGAGATTTTCAAGAAAGGAACATGTCCCAGAAATACCATAGTGAAACATCAGACCAAGTGGAGGTGAGGCCCAAACTCCAGTGCAAGGCAGTTAAAGGGCAATTGGCTGCTCTTCAGCTTCAGAAGACAGATGTTTCCCACAATTCCATACCAGATTTCCTGAGAAATAAGCTGGGTAGTGACCATTTCTATAAGAGCCCTAAGGAAAGCGAGATGGTTTCCTGGGTCTAATGCACTGTCAGTTATAGAACATTATACTATGACCAGAGTAAGCAAAGGGCAAGGTATTTCCCTCTTACATGTTAAATGCTCACTACTCCTGTTCCTAGAACCCAGCAGATTGAGACAGTGAAAGGACCAGAATGTGGTGTCGCACTTTTCATCTACAGAACTTCTTCACTGCCAGCCCATAGTCCTTTCAGCACGTCTAAAGAGCCCACTATCTTTCTGTTCCAGTGACAGATCTGCCTAAAACATAACAGACAAATTGACCACAGTTGTCTAGCAAAGGAATGTTATTTCAACTTTCTTTGTGCTGCAAAAGAGGTATTAAGAGGGTCAGCCTGCCAATTTTTTACTAACCCCTGTGGGGGAAAAAACATTTGAAAGGAAAATTCATTTCAGCCTCAGATTTGTGATGGTTTGCCCCATATGACCGGGCAACAAAATGGCAGATGAAATTCAATGTTGATAAGTGCAAAGAAATGCACACTGGAAAACATAATCCCAACTATACATGCAAAATAATTGGGTCTAAATTAGCTGTTACCACTGAAAAAGAATCTTGGAGTCATTATGGATAATTCTCTGAAAGCATCTGCTCAATGTGCAGCAACATTCAAAAAAGCTAACAGAATGTTAAGAACCATTAGGAAAATGATAAATAAGAGAAAATATTATAATGCCTCTATATACATCCATGGTACACCCAGACTTTGAATACCATGTGCAGTTCTGGTTGCCCCATCTCAAAAAAAGATATTTGAATTGTAAAAAGGTACAAAGATGGGCAACTAAAATGATTAGGGGTACGGAAGAGCTTCCATATGAGGAGAGATGGAAAGACAGACTGTTCCTCTTGAAGAGAATACTAAGGGAAGGCATGATAGAGGTCTATAAAATCAAAAATGGTGTGGAAGAGAATAGGGAAGTGTTATTTACCCCTTCACATGACTGACACCCCTGGTTTGTGTGTTAAATTAATAGGCAGAAGGTTTAAGATAAACAGAAGGAAGTATTTCTTCACACAACACACAGTTAACCTGTGCAACTCATTGCCAGAGGATGTTGTGGAGACCAAAAGTATAACTGGTTTCAAAAAAATAATCTGATAAGTTTAGGGACGATAGGTCCATCAAAGGCTATTAGCCAAGATGGTCAGGGTCACAACCCCATGCTCTTGGTGTCTCTAAATCTCTGACTTGCAGAAGCTGAGACTGCATGACACAGGATAGATCACTTGATAATGCCCTGTTCTGTAATTCCCACTGAAGCATCTGGCACCAGCCACTATCTGAAGACAGGATACTGGGATAGATCAGAGGTGGGCAACCTACGGCCTGCAGGACCATGGGCGTGGCTGCATGCTCTGGTGCAGCTGCGCCGCCAGCCACTGGTGCTCCAGGCAGCGCAGTAAGGGGGTGGGGGTGTTGGATAGGGGTCGGGGCAGCCAGAGGGTGGGGAACAGGGGGGTTGAATGGGAGCAGGGGCAGTCAGGAAGGAGAGGAGGGATTGGATGGGGCGGCAGGGGGCAGTCAGGGGCGGGGTGTTCGGGGGCAGTCAGGAAGGAGAGGGGAGGTTGGATGGGGCAGGCGTCACCAAGGGACCATCAGGGGGTAAGAAGCTGGGGGGGATTGGAAAGAGGGTGGGAGCCGGACCACAGCCTCCCCTAACCAGCCCTTCATACAATTTCAGAAACCCGATGTGGCCCCCAGGCCAAAAAGTTTGCCCACCCCTGGGATAGATGGTAGATTGGCCATCCTGGGTCAGACTTTATGTTCTTGTATCTGTAGGCATTTATTAATCATTCCTCTTCAACTGGCAGAACTATACTTAGAAAGATACCTATAAAATATTCTAGCGGAGCAACTCCACCCCCCTACTTCTGTCATGAGAAAAACCTCAAGTGGTTGATAGCAAAAAGAGCGTGACAGTTTCCTCTCAGCTGTGTTCCTGGGCTCAGCTGAACAGAATGATATGAAATAGAAATCCAGGTCTAAGAAATGCAGTGTGGTAACAGGAAAAGAGTGCTTTGTATCTCTTTTCCAAGCCCCCATATTGCAGATTCTAGGCATTAGCATGAACACCTACTTTATATGCAGATCCTGTCCAACAGAGTGGGTGTTCACACACATCTTCCATGATGTATAGCATGAAAATAAGACACCAGGGGCTTCTTGTGGGTGATCAGTGTCAACACAGCAGCTTATTCTGAGACAGGGTGTAGATTTGTGTGAATGTTTCAAAAATTGGTTTGTTGCAGGATAAGAAGCAGAAATCAATTGTTCCAAAATGGATCTTAGAGTCTGCTTTTTTTAGACAAGTGAAAGGAGGGTAGGGAAACTGGTCATGTCCTTATAATCCAGGATTCAAGGACAGGACAGTTCTTTGCACAGCCCCTTTACTCTCAAAGCAAGTATCTCAGGTCATACTACTGTTCTCCCACCTGATCAGCAAGCTCAAGTGGCAGCTTCATGCTTTTGAGCCAGCTCCCAGGGCACTGTCCCATTTTATATTATCCAAATAAAGCAGATGGCTCACTCACCCCTCTTTTGCATAAAGATGAAGAGGTCATCCAGGAACTCCTTCCGTTCAGGGTCACTATCCAGTTCGTACAGCTGGGGAATTAAGAAAAATAACGGTATAACCGATGCTAGGGCAGACAGAGAGGGTAAGACCACCATATATTATACTGGGCCTCATGTGATGGTGGGACAACATGCTGCCACAGAGGTAGAGGCAAATCAGTTGTAGAGTTCTGGTCTCCTCCACTGACCAGGCTGAAGTGTAGCAAGCTGAGCCCCTTTGGCGGAATTGGGAACACTCTGTACTGATCTCCCGTGGATTGTTCAAGCATGGTGCAGACTGTGGTTTGGGAGGAAGCAGGGTTGAACTCTGCCAGAGGAGTGCTGCTATAATGCAGGGCTATTGGGAGGAAGGAATAGAAAAGAAGGGATTCCAAGGATCCAACCTGGGTCAAAGGGGAGAGAGAGAAACTACTGCAACAAACAGAAAACCAGAAAGGAAAGATGGGAAAGCCAAAAGAACTGTAAAACTCAGGTTATGTCCACACTAGAAATGCTATAGAGGTAAAGCGGTAGCGCTGCAGCTGCGTCGCTGAAGCACTTACGACAGCAACAGGAGGAGTTCTTCCATTGCTGTAGTAAATCCACTTCTCCAAGAGGCACTAGGTCAACGGAAGACGCCTCGCAGTGTCCACACCAGGGCTTAGGTCAGTTTAATTACATGGCACAGGGCATGAAGTTATAGCTCTGAGCGATATAGTTAAGATGACCTAACTCTATAGTGTAGACCAGCCCTCAGAGCACACTAGCTCCTCCAATTCACACCTTAAAGGCACAACGGAGGTGCAACTTCTGACCTTGTTATTCCTTCCTTTGAGTGTTCCATTTATGTGACAACCCCTGAAATGCCTTGAAGGGAAAGGTGAAAGAAAAGATATAGATCTTTCAAATCGTGCTAACAAGTAATGCCTGGTGGGAGATGCTCCTCTGAAATCAGATGGAAAGTACTCTCACTCACCTTGGCAATCAGCCTAGAACCAATGTTCTGAAGACATATTTTGGCAAAATGCCTTCGAGAGCCAGTGTTTCTGATTACATATTTCTGAAAAGTTTCATATAAGATTTATTCAGAAAACAAATTCTACTTCTTAGCATCACCCTCTGATATTTCAGAAAAGGCGAAGGCAGGAGAATCATGCAACTGTTCCATAGCGAATCCAATTTTCACCTCTGGCGGACACTGGGGGGATATACCGTGACTGGCTGAAAGACACAATGCCAGTACTGCTAGCAGAAATATTCACAAGGAACAAAAACTCCTGCATGTGGAACAGAAATGAAGTCTATGTAGTTGTGGAAATCATTTCTTCTGCTGGCCATAGGTGCTCTCTTAGGGAAGGATATCAATGGAAAAGCAAAGCCTCAATGAGATAAATGTGTCTGTCTGTCTTTCTCTCAAGACATAGAGTTAGCTAATCAAAGTCTGTCTATTCCACAAGAAAATGGGTTTATTGGGTCATTTCCTCTGTTGCCTACCTCTTCTCACACACTGAGCTATTGGAAGGAAATGCATCACTGGATTTGCATAGCAATTAGTTACACTCCTTCAAAAAGGGCTAGTTTAAATTAAATACATTGTTTATTTGTCTGACAGGACACAAACTGCTGACAGTTCAAAATTGCTAATCAGTTTCGGGAAGCTGAATCCTGTACTGCCAGCTGAAGAAGGATCCTGATCAAAAGTGTTAAATATCATAACTGACAACTAGGAGGCTTTACTGAAAGCTGCCTTTTAGCCATCAAAGGCAATAACATGGCCTAACCCAACCGGTCCCCAGACACAGAGGTTGCTAAGTGAATTTCAGTGTACACAGTCCCTACTTCACATTCTCACAAGCTGCAACAGAACAGTCAGGGATTAGCAATCCCTCGACAAAACAGAGGGGAGGAACATGCTGAAAGTTATCTCTCCCAACCCCAGCTTCATACACAGTGAAATCCAATGATCAGACAGGCTTACCTTGGCAAAATCTCGAGAGATTTCTCTTCCTCGGCCTCCGTCAGCTTCTTCGCTCCAAGTCAGACTTCCATTCTAAGGGAACAGAAACAAGAGGATGACTGGACTATGGGGAGAGGGCCCTTGCTCTATGGGTGGCAATTCTAGATAGTGAGTACACATACGGGGGAAGGCACTTCTGGTGTAGGGAGCACAGGGATGGAGAGAAGTATTTAAGCAGAGAATTGTGTCGTATTTTAATTAAGCTTCCAAGTATGAGGCCACAGAAGCTGGCTGGAAAATAGAAATCCCTTCCCACAAAAAATGTCCATGTTTTTTAAAATAAAATTTATTCTTAACTGTATGAAAAAAGTCAAAAATGCAAAATTTTTTGCAGGACGGAACTTCCAGAGAAATCCCATTTGGGAGCCCCAAGGCAGAATTTTTCAGCTTGCAAGCTATCTGCCTGGAAGACTCTTGTCAATTTTACTTCCTAACTGCATGCCAGAAACTGGGTACCCCTGGTCCCCTCCAGCCAAGCTGCTGGAAAATTCCTGACCAGCTCTAATGGGCACATTATTCCACCTGTTAAACATCAATGATCTAACATTTGAAGTGGGGGATCTCTTCATTCACTGTAGCCAGGTTCACTTCATTGTTCAAAGTCAAACAAGGAGCAAGTTCAAGAATGAAGCTTCTTACTGTCTGACCAACCTTACACAGGTGCATTTTTTTATGGTCTCTAGAGCCAATATTGAAAGCAGCAGGTGCCAAGCACACATTCTTGTCAATTTGATCATGTTGAGCCTCATCCTTTCTGTTAGCCATCTGACCGGCACTACCTTACTTCAGGATGGGAAAACATGCAGCCTGGCCTCCTCTAGTGTTCTGACATAAGCAGCTCTAAGGATAGGTCAAAGGGATGGGAAATAGGGGATAATAAGGTTGAGACCCTGCGCAGACCTCTCTGTACCAATCATGGTATGCACAAGCTTAGGGAACTGTTGTACTCGGATCTCCTACACAGAGATAGAAAGCTCAACTCTGTTGGATTAAGGCTTGCACTTCTCATTAGGCATTATAGGGACACCACTTGGGTCTATCTTGCTCAGCAAATCACGACAGAGAAATAGTTAGCAGAACTGAAAAATAGCAAAGGCAGATCTGGCTATTTCTCAGTTGTGGGAACAGAAGGGTGATAAAACATATTGTGTAGCCATCTTCAAACCACAAACACCATAGAACAACAGTAGCCACTGGTACAGACAGCCACCCAATCAAGTGCTCTGGTAAATTATAAGTGGTACCTGCCATTCTGGTTACAAATGCACTGCACCTTATCCGACAGGAAGACACTGAATATGTGAAGAGATTTCAGAACAAAAATACATTTTAATTAGAGTTGCTCTAACATCTGAAATCTTGGAGTCATCTGGTAGTGATGCCAAGTGCTCTTCACCTTTGTAAAAGACAGGCAAAGCTACATTTTCCCTTTAAAAACAGCAGTGGGCTGCTCTAATGCCCACTGATTTAGTTTGAGCCAGTAATTCCTGCTGGAAAGTCAATTATCCAGTGAGTCCCATCAGCTGAAAGATATTTAATTGGGGATTATTGCCACTTCTGTTATGTCAGCTGTTTATTCCAGCCGGTCAATTCCCCTCCCTCTCTAGGGAGAGGTCTGAAGACAGGTTTTGTTCACAGGAGGATTCATTTGGGTGTCCTTGGCTAACAGAGATTAAAAACACATATTTTTTTGCTAATTATGATAACATCCAGCTGCTCCTAACATCCTGCTGATAAGAAGCCAGAAAACTGAGAGTAACTAAAAACCTGGATGAATAGTGAGAATAAAACACACATGCCAAGATCTTCAAAAGTGACTAGTGATTTGGAGTGCCCAAGCTGACATAACTTAAAGGAATCTGTTTTTCAGACAGTGTTAAGCATCCACCTTCTGAAAATAGACCCCCATTTAAAGTTGGGTATATTAGAGTCAAAGCACCCAAATTCACTATAGGCACATTTTAAATACTTGGTCATACCTGCTGTACTCATTTTTCTCTTTTAAATACAGGAGGGGAGAGGGCGAGAGAACATGTATAAATTCCCCCAGGCAGAGAGGAAGTGTGAAAAGCAGATTAAACCACAAATATATTTTATACATAGCACACATTAGCCAACAACTCTCCACTGACAACAGTTTACAACCAGGAAGGAAGAAAAAAAAAAAAGAAAACCCTACAGTGGGAAAACTGCATGGAGCATTAAAAACACATTCTTTATTTTAAAGAAAAATCTACTTTTCATTAATTTTAGAATTATGAAGTTTAAATTCTTTCATCAGAGACATCACCAAGGAGATCAAAACACAAAGTAGTAGTAGTTATGTGCCCCTTAATCGCTAGATCTCAAAGCACTTCAAAAAGGTGAGAAAGCATCACTACTTCTATGTTTTTTAGTGAAAAGGAGATAAAGGCCAGCTGAACTCTGTCATTGCAATGTTTAACCGTGTGACTGAGTGGCTGGATGAAATTGGCATCATTTGGCATAGCAAGCAGCAATGAGACAAAGGTACTGAAGCTCCCAGATAATGAGACCTGGTGAAATAAAAGTACATGGGATTCAGGGCACAAGGCATGCTTCTTTTATGATGAGCTAGATCAAATTCTTACATCTCTCCCTCACATGCAATCAGGGCTGCTTCTGGGTAGCAACGGAGTATAATCCAGTGCAGAGGTGAGGGACACGGAGACTGGAGTTAGTGGATTTCTGGCTAGTCTAGAGTACCAGGTAGACTTCATTCTCCGGTATTGTTAATTTATCCATAGAACAGGTCCACAGCATGGACAACAACAGACAAACTTCCCACTGTCCACATGTCTTGACTGTGATCTGAAGGGACTACCTTCATGACCTATCATTCTGTGGCCTCCCTGCCAAGACTACCAACAATGATACCAAGTAGTGACAGCTGCAATGCCAGTTTTGTGAGGTCAGAAACCAGTTCACTGAGAAACAGACCATGATCCATCAACTGATTTCACATAAGCCATCACCAGCGTTCCACTGCTAGTGATTTGAGCTCAAATGAAACATGCAAGACACAGAAGGAAGAAAACAAATAGCTACCCAATTACAGATAAGAATGCTGCACAATTACTGACATATGTAGGATCATTTATTTATTACATAAAGCTTCTTGCATGGAGGATATAGCTCTCTGCATAAACTTCAGTATCTCGAACTTTCACTCTTTCTCGGAAAACATAATTACTCTATGCTGGGAGACCCTTCTCTCCATTAACAGCAGGAGCTTGAGAAATCAATATCCCTTCCACCAGGCATCAAAAGGGGGTTTTATAGGTCAGGAGATGTTTTCTGCTTCCTTTCCGTACTATTTAAAATTAATATCAAGGAATATGCTACTGTTGTCTCCCTCATTTTGTAGCAAGGAAATTTACTTGATGTTTGAGAAATAATCATTTCCATAGTTACCAATTGGGATATCACAAACAAGAATTCACCTGAAATTTCTGACATCTGAAAAAAATTAAGAAGCCCCCTATGGCTTGGCTCAGCTCTCTGACATCATGTATCAGTAGAAGAAAGCCAGAATTCTGTAAATAGTTCCTGCCCTGAGAAAGAACTTTCAGCCTGCAGGCTGTCCCCAGAAGCTGCCTGCCCCATTCCCTTTGCCCACATCCCCAAACACACCTCTGAAGCTCATCTGCTATCAAAATGTTCTGCTCTTCCCCAGAGAGGATAGGCCTGACTTTAGAAGCAATTAGAGCATGGGCTATTTTAGGATTACTTCCTAACCACCTGGAATATCTTATTAAAGCAGAGCTCAGATGTCAAAAGCAGTTTCAGTTACCACCTACAAAAGCCATAGTTAACCCTTTCCTCAAAAATAAGTTACTGGAATAGGTCACTGACAATTACAAACAACTTGTTTTTCATTCCAGCCTCTTGAAGCCCCAAACCTCCAAATTATTCATCTAAAAACTCCTATGATTGAGCTGTTTAGAACTCAAGAGTACTAATATTCCAACTCTCTGTATAGTGGCCAGAGTCTAATTTCCCCAAGAACCAAAATCCTGTGTCCAGCTCAAAGGGTCCAGGACGTAAAGGTTCACCACTAAAACTCAAAACATCTGCACCTCAGGCATGAGACTTGCCTCATGGAAAAACTCTCAAAGTTTTAATATAGCTTTGTTATTCAAATATTTTAATGAGACTCAGCTGAGGTCTGATAAGGTTTATGAGACTATGAAATTGGACTTAAATCTCATTGTGTATTTATTCTGGGTGAACCTGTTGAAGTTTAGGATTCACAGAAAGTGAGGAGGCATTAGCACACTTGGAGCCTCACCTAGGTTTGCCAATGTACCTCAAACTTGATGTGCTTCCTCCATCACTACTATTTCAGTCCTAGTGTTTCCAGACAGATATTTGTCACTGGGCTACCACCATAATGTTTGAAGTCTATCTACACACTAAGCTAAATGTTGCTGTGAAAAACCCTTTTCTACCCTATCCCACTAGCTTAAGAGCAAACACTGAGTTAATGGGAAATGTACAAAGGGGGTGATTTCAGGATTATCAGAGAATCAGCAGAAATTCCTTTTGTGGGTGGGGCTGAGCCCAAGGAAGTGAAACAGATGCCAGTATAAAGAAAACTGTTGTACTACAAAACACCGATAAGATCGGGATTACTGCCCTGAGCTGCAAACTCTCAGGCACTGTAAGAACCAAGTTATAATTATCACATACACACCTTCCGTTGTCTGGTAAAACTTTGTAGGAGCTGAAAAATCCTGCCCACTCTTACTAGCAAGACAGCACAATTCAACATCTATGGCTTTAGAGGTGCTTTTTATTCTAGTGATCTCAAGATTAAGTGGAGAAAATAAGAAAAGAAAGGACTGAAATGCATGAATTTGGAATTCGTCGGTTACACCTTTTAATAAAGATTCCTTTAAAACTCTCTCCCAGCTGTGCAGCTGCTGCAATTTCCTGATTCCTAGTGGCACAGGAACCCAATGGAAGGCAAGAACTTCACAGTATTTGGGTACTGCTGAATCGGGCACTTGAAAAAAGTAAACCAAAGTCTGGGCGATGCAATTTCACAATGTTGATTGTATTTAATTTTCAAAGAAATCTGTGCTTTGTTGTGTGGCTGGGGAGACAAGATTAGCGCTGGTATACAGCAAAATCATTCCCCGCCAATTTACGTTGGGGATAGACTACAGGGGTCAACTGGAGAGCGATCTGCTGTTGATTTGGCGGGTCTTCACTAGACCCGCAAAATCGACTGCTGGTGGATCAATCTCAGAGCTTCGACCCCGGCTGTAGTGTAGATATAGACCTAGTCTAACTAGTACACCTGTAAAGTAGCACCGGAACAACAAGCTACAGGCATTTTTAGAGACAAACACTTGAGCCAAATTTGGAATTTATAATCCCATGCAGATGGAGTTGCATGGGATATAAACCAACACCAAATCTGCTCCCTGGAAATTGGATCAGAGCATTCTAATTAAAAAATTAAACCCTCTTGCCTTACACTTCAGAGATAACAGGGCCAACAGAACAGTGAAGACAAAGATACACGGATTTCTCCTAGATAATTTTAAAGGGATATCCAGGGCCAGAAATTCAAGACCAGGTGAGCACAACTGTACGCACGTTAATTTATGCATGCAATTATGCTTGTATATTGGGTATATCATTCTGTCATTGAACAGGCCACGAACATGCACAAATACCTGATTTTGTGCAAGAACATCAGGTACTAGTGCACATAGATTTATCCAGATATGTGCACGCAATTATACACACCCAATCTTGAAAACCTGGCCACAGAGTAAATTCCAATTATTTTTCTGAGACGTTTATCTGCTCTGGCTGCTTATTTTCCGTTTTAAGTTACAATTTCAATGGTGACCTCAGCCATGATGCAACATCAGTCATCTGCACAGCTAAGAGCAGATAAGGAATTCAGATGGGGAATAAATGAATTCAAAGAAGGAAAAGCAGGTAAGTTCTTAAGAATCAAAGAATTTGTTTTCATGCAAAAGTTCTTTGCAATAAAGAGGAAATAAACAAACATGTGATACACACACAGTTGCTAGTAGAGAAAATTGTTTTTCATTATATGACAGCTTTTTAAAGGTGACCCACAAGTGGAATTAGAAATCCATATTAAGAAGTGCACTGAGTTTTTACAAATAAGGGGCAGGGCATTTAGCATGTAAAACAATTCATTTGTTCTCATGATTTCCAATCCCCTTGGATTACCAGGTATCCCCTCTGAATAGTACCCCGGCATTGATTATATTTAAAGCATCACAGCAGCCATGGAACTTCTGCCGCCCTTTCCCAGAGCCAGTTTATAGTGATCACTCTAAGTGCGCTTCTCTTTGCAAACACATATCAGCTTTCTAAAAGTTAGGTCATGATTTTGAAGAGTTACTAGTGGTTTTGGGTACCCAACCTGAGACACCCGATTTTTAAGAAGTACTGAGCACCAACCCTCTGAAAATCAGGCCCTTTTGAAGTGTTTTAAAAAAAGAGTTATAAGGCACCCAAGATCACCAGGCACTTGAAAATCTTGGCCTTATTATTTATAGCCCATGAAGGGATAAAAGTACTAATGTATATGCTTTGATATCTACAATCAAAGTTTTGCAGTGGTGTAGCGTGCTGCTGAGCATACCAGCCTGAGTTTGAAGGGGATTCTCTGGAACCTGAACTGGAAAGGCAGCAGCAGAACTGAACTGGCTGCAATCTGCTCAGCAGTGAGGTTCTTCCCAGTAACCAAAGAGACTGCCAAGCTATGCTTAAAACTAGACGAACTCACACCCAACCGTCTGCTAAAAGCAACATTTTCACCCGCAGAATTAAAATCTCATTTCTCTTCAGATGAAGACGGGCAGCCCACATCTCCCTTTCTGCAGGCGCCGTGGGAAACCTCAGCTGTCGGAGAGCTGATGGATTTACACAGGATTTGAGCAGTGCTAGAAGAGACTGAGCCTACCGCATCCGTCCGCCCTTCTTTCAGAACTGCAACCCCTTGACAAGCAGCTAACACTCCCTCGTTGTTTTGTGCTGACAGGATTCCCACCGCCCGTGTCAGAAGCTGAGCCAGCTCTTTTGTCTGATGGCTTGTTCTACAATTATTTACTTGGCTGTCCAAAGCTGAATAGGTCTCTAAAAGTAGCCAGACATCAATGCTGGTATTCATCTTTCTACCGCCCTAGTATTAGGTCCCTTCCAGAGGATCTCAGTCTTATGCTACGAAGTCAACATTTTTCTGGAAGACCTCATTTTAAAAAGAAAATCACTATCAAGAGAAGAAATGCAAATGACTTCCCATTCCAAAATTAATGGCAAAAACCAACTAAATATAACCTACAAATATCATGAGATTGTCACAAAGTTTACCCCCAAAATCTGATCTGGTGGTGAATGTCCTGCCAGGCTCAACATCTGTACAGTATTAAAACAGAAGATAACATTTTGAAAATGCACCTAAGTGACTTTTGTGCCTAAGTCCCATTGACAGTCAATGGGAGTTGGGTACAATTTTCAGAAGTGCCTATTATCTGCTACTTTGTTGTTCAGTTAAAAATACCACTGCTAAAATTTGTACACATTTTAAAAACATTTGGACTCCACAACCTAAAAAAAATGTTGTCACAGCATCATTTAATCAGCCTCTCTTCCTAATGATGCTGGTGCATAAACAAGCAAGCAAAACAAATCTGAGCTTGAACTTACATCTTTAAAAAAAAAGTGTGTGTGTGTGGGGGGGAGAACATTTGTAAATGTTAGAGGATGAAATGAGGACATTTAATATTCTGAAGCTTCTAAAAAGGGAAGCACAAATCATTTTAAAAGCTACATATTAGTTAAATAAAAAGACACAGATGTGTGTGTTTTTAAGGTACTTTACCTCACCAGGAAAACAAAAAAATAATTTAAATAGCAGAAGAAAAATGCCTGCCTGCTCTTTCTTGCATTCAGAAATCACCACACAAGCTACTTGGTACTGACTTGAACCTATTTCATTTGAAGTCCGTGGTAAAACTACTAGTACCTTAAGTGTGACTAGCATCAGACAGAACCTATCATCTTGCAGTTAAATTTTCACTCTCCTGCATGGAGACTCCAACTGAGGGCACAAACAAATCAACCTTTGATACTTACCCATCCCAAAGCGAGCATGATTCACCAGCAGTATTTTATACAACCATTGTGATTTTCATCTATGCATGTCAAAGTGCTTTACAAACACTGGGCCACATTCATGCATGCAGCAGAGATCCATGCAACACTACAGTCAGGAAGGCCACGGAGGTGGGGACTAAAGTTAGTTGTAAACCCCTTTTTACACTTCCTGGATTCTAGAACAAACTTGGCAGGTCCCAGACTACATGAGGTTGCAACAGACCCCAAAGGGTCACACAGCAACTGAAGACAGCTGAAGTACAACACCAATGAGAGCTTGCAAGAATGTAAGCCAGGATGGAGCTGTACCAATATCTCTATACCACCTGGGGAATCTTATGCCATAGGTATTACCGGAGCACCAGAGCTGGCAAGTTGGTAGCCCTTACGGTTTGTCAGAGTGGCATAAAGGGGCTGCTATGGGGCTGTGAATCAAGCCTATTAACTTACAAAGCTCCATAATTCCTTGCAAGATCCGAAAGTATTATACTGAAGCACAAAGAAAGTCACAAGGCACTGGCCAAGCCAGAAACAAAAACAGTCTTCTGAGTCAACATGTAAATACAAGCCTCTACCTCACCATGATCAGTAGCTACTGCAAAGGAACCTACAATTCCACGTTTTCCATTTTTTAAGGCCACTACAATGTGCCACCAAGCCTTGCTGTGCTTTCAGCTCCCTGACTGCTATGTTATATCAAGAGACTGGAAGAAGGGAAGCAGTCTTCCCTTCAGCCACTATACTCCCATTTAGAAAGCCCATCAAGTTCTGAAGCAATTTCTCCAAAGATCTAGTCACCTGAATAATACACCCACCTAGTTTCCTGAGAACAGTCTGAATAACTCCTCACTCAAACTAGCCACTCTTGAGGAACAGGCATTTCAGAGTATCACCTGGCAGGCTGCCAAATCCCACAGTTGCTTAGTTAGTGTGCTCACCAGCATGGAGTCAGGAATCCCATTTACCACTGACTTGGCAACTTTCACAGAATCCTGCCAAGTGCATCAACATGGAAGCTAGCGAATCAGGATATGAGTTTGATGCAGGAATTACTGGATGATATTCCATGAGCTGGGTCATGTTACGCCAGTCAAATAAGAATCTTTCCCCACTGAAAAAAAAACAACTCATGATGGTGTAAAGCAAAGCCCTCTTGTCTCTGACCCACGTATCTAGGGGACAGGCTTTGAACTGTCAGTGCTCACAGCAAACATTCATCATAGGCCATCACTAAGGAGTTCCAATCTTCCCACTTATTCACAGGATTTCCAAGGGAGAAACTCTCTGTCAATAGCCAAAGATACTTCCACAGCAGAGTTAATTCAACCCACACCTTAACAGCACCTAATGGAACCCTTACCCAAGCTCACCCACACTATAGCTTGTAGCAAAGAGCAGCTAATCCCAACCCCCAAACTTAAACTTTAGGACCAATCTCAACTCACCTATGGGCTGTTCCCATACCTAACGGAGCTAATCTTACCTCTATAAAGCACCCTAGCACTATATTAAAGAAATGCCCATTTATGATGAAGCACACAGTAAAGTGAAAAGCTCTTGGGCGTACCGGCATATAGCTTCAAGCACTGGTAATTATAGATTCAAACCCAATAGTAACATCCTGCTGTAACCATTCAATAAGCAAGTCAGCCACTTTCCATCCACTCATGAAACACAAAATGGCTGCACTGCTCAGATGATCAGGAATGGGATATGGACTTTTTCCCCACTAGGACAGAGGTTCAAATTCTGCCCAAGTTCATAGCGACTAGAAGGGGATGGTCTATGTGAAATAAATTAAGCCAGTTACTAGCAGACAGGTGCCTATAATCAAAATTCATCACAACAACAGGTACTAACTGGCCCCATGCTGAGAGTTTCAGCAGAAAGGTGAAGGAATGAATGAGCCACAAAGACCAAGCTCCTTTTTCACCTTTAGCAGAGACCCTTGTTGATCAGGGTTGACACATGTAGATAAGGGGCTTTAATTTACCTCTTCTTTGTACAGTTAGAGAGCTGCACCCCCAGAGCTGGAAAATATAGCCCCTTTCATAAGTACTAAATTCATTTTTGAAAGAAAGAGCTTTTATTCAGAGAGAAGAAATGTCAGCACTGACCTGCTTGAGCTGCTCATCCATTCTCCAGGTCTGCCGCCCAGATGGGGAACCAGAATACGATTGTTTAGTAGTGTCTGTACCCTGTTCCTCCTTTCCCTGCTGTCCCCGCTGAAGTCCTGGGGCTGGAAGAGGATTCGAGGTAGACGCCACTCTTTGGTTGTGATGGGCAACTTTTTGAGAATGAAAATACTTCAAAGTAGAACAGGCATCTTTCCCAGTCATTTCAGTGTCCTCCTCAAGATCTCCATCTTCCAAACCCTCTTCCTCTTCATCCTCTTCCTCCTCCTCCGGCTCTGAGGTCACACTGCTCTGATCAAAAGCTCGGGTGGCCCCAACTACTGGTGGGACTTTGGCCAAAGGACCAAGTGCTGTGCTGCCCGAAGCCCTGCCAGATGTGGCTGCTAGAACAGCCTGCTGTGCTGCCAGCTGCTGAGTATAAAGCAGCTGGGCTTCTCTCATCTGCCTCTGCTGTCTCTCTCTGGAATCCATCTGCAGAGGACCTTGCTGCTGTTGCTGCTGCTGCTGCTTCTGCAGCTGCTCAACAACAGCCTCCAGCTTCATCCCGCAGTTAGCATGGCTGTGAAAAGACAGCTTTTCTATCCAGCAGGGCTCAAGCCCCAACCTTCAGAGATCAACAGAACCTAAAAGATAGATAAATATTTGTATGAATATAACACACTTTCATCTTCTTCCCTGTCGGAGGATAAGCAGGCTGCAAAGCCAGTCCTCTTTCCAGTCCAGGAGACCGTGAAATAAAACACCTAGGAGTTTCGCAGCCTCAAGCTCAAACTTGCACTCCATTTTCAGTGTGTTTAATTGTATTTTCAAACTGAACACACGACAGCATAACCTCAGTTTTACAAACTGCTTACCTGAAGTATTTGTCCCCTGCCCTAAGAGCATATTCTTCACTGACCCTTCTCCCACAAGTTTTACTAACTACCTTTAAACCATTAGATTTTAAATTTAGATTTCAATCTTACTCCATATACTATTTTAAGGAACTGCACGTCATAATAATTGCACTAAGTGCATGCTCTTTAAGTAAATGTATTTATAATCCTGTACCAAATACTATTGTCTTTGCAAGTTATTTCATGACCTCATGATTTTACAGAAGTTCCACATGCTCCTTGAGATCTTAGTAAAAACAGGGCTCTTTTAGCACTTGTTACTCTTCTGAGTAATTTGGATGCCATGCAAGTAAAGATCATCCTACCCCCAAATAGCTAGTCACCTGGAAACCTTTACCCCAGCTTCTTCACACACAGCTCTGCCAATGCACCTAACATCCCAAGCTGGGACACTCTGTTATTCTAATTGGAGGATGCACAGGACTTTGTTAGCACTCCATTTTGATGTACAACATTCCCTACTCTTCCAGCATTAGGCACCTCTTGAACAGAGACTAACACACCTGACTAGAGCCAGGTATACAGTTGAGACAGACTAGGCAACTCCTGGGAGAACAATGGTGCTCCTAATTTCCAAAGGCTAAAGGAGAACGTGCATTTCCAGGCATTATGACAGAAATCAGAAATGTAAGTTGATCTAACTTGCTAAGTAGCTGCCCTTCGAGACTTACTAGTAAATCAGAACACAGTCAATAATGTACGAGAAACAAAGGAAAGGCAGCCAGCAAACAAACTAAGGAAATCCTCCTTCCACCCACATAACCAGTGCTGTGGTATGCAATCTAACCAACACCAGGTCCTTAAAAAGGAGGATAGTTTGCTAATGCTTTATGATCAAACACAAGAAAACACACTTCTGTAGGTAAGTCAAATACACTAATTGACGTAATTTCCACAAAATTCCAAAATAAGAAAAGACCTCAAATGTCCCTAGATTCTCCTTGAAGAGATTCAACAATATTTTCTGCAAACATAATACAATGGAACTGATTTTAAATTGTGCAAGGTACAATACCAAAGACGTTTTTCTCTGTATTAAGCAACTATTGTCATAAATAAAATCATTCCAATGACAGGTCTATCAGCATTCTTAACTATCACACACCAATATATCCTTTAGCTTAAAAGTGAAGCAACACACAGTTCGAATGTCAGTAACAATCATACATCATCTGGCATGTGATTAGGGCATCAAACACTCCTCAGGCACAATATACAGCCTGGCATTGGTGTTATAATACATACACATCTCCCTTGTACAATAATAATGAACTGCAATGTGGATTCTAACATTAAGCACAAACCAGACTGCGTATTACTTTGCCTAAGGCATGTGTCTACAACTCCCACAACACATCTTATTGTGTAGTGCTGCACCTGAGGCGTGTTAGGATGTCATCTATCATACCTCATATGTAGCAATACACAAGAGGGTGTGCAATTAATACATGTCTCATGTACAATACAATAATAAGTGACTGGTATGCGATTAATGTCAGGTAAACACACCTCAGATGCAGAAACACAAGCCCTGGTATGCAGTTCCAGTGTGTCTCATACAGCTCTGATACAATAATGCATGAAAGGTTATACCAAGATTTATACATTTCTCCTGGGTGCTGTGATTAGACATGAATGTGAAACCCAAGGGCTCCAGGGGAGTTGGACTAGATGACCTCCTGAGGTCTCTTCCAATGCTAATCCAGAACCAAAGATATAGTAACCACACCCTGATTAGGTATCAATGTGATTATAAAAAGATATTCAACATTTGAGTGTTTTAAGTAAATAAAGATATTTAGAACAAAGAGTATAAGATCAGGATAATTTTTTTTTTTAAATTCTCCATCTGAGTTGCTATTACTACTTGAGATAATTAAAAACAGTTTTAACATCTGATTTTCTTTTCAGCATTAGTATCTGCTTAAGGGCTTAGACTACACCGGCAACGCTAAAGCAGCGCTCTGAAAAACCCACCTCCACGAGGGGCGTAGCTCCCAGCACTGGGGCACTGTCTACACTGGCGCTTTACACCGCTGAAACATGCTGTACTCGGGGGGGGTTCACACCCTTGAGCGAGAAAGTTGCAGCACTGTAAATTGCCAGTGTAGACAAGCCCTAACTTTTTGAATTACAACCAACTCTGGTCAGTGAAACTACTCAGATTAACTTTCACGTTCTCATGCAGTAACCCAAGCTCATGTGGATTTCCATCCTGGAAGAGCAGTTAAAGAAAAAGCCATCCCATCTGAATTTTTAAACCTTCCTTCTTTGTTTTAATAAAAGCTAATTATTGCAATTAAACCACACTGGTAATGTTCTTCTGTCAGTTTTGGGTGGGGCTATAAAAAGGACATTTTGAAACAGAAAAAAACACCGAAAAGTATACAATTCAAGCTCCTCTGAAAAGAAATGACAGGCTTTAGAAAGGAGTAGTAAGCAAAACTGTGAATGCTCCCTGTATTCTCAGGCAAGCTCCACTATGGAATGTTCCCACTCCCCCAAGCTTTTATTATCTCCTCTATATCTAGTTCTCACACCAGGCCACTGTAACCTACTTCCCTAAACCAGCCCCCTAACTAACCGCTTTCACCCATAACCTGTCACCTAACCAACTCCTCCCATCATAGTCACACTAATCAATCCCATAGCCTGTCCCTCAAACAAACCAAATCCCCCTCCCCAATAAGCAGCCCCAAACAAATCTCACTAACCCAGAGCCAATCATTCCAACCAAACTCACAGCCTGCCCCCAACCAACCCACTCCTCCTCAACACTCATAACCCCCTCCTCACAGAGCCCCCCAACTAGTTCCCTCAGCCTCCCTATAACCAGTCACATATCCTGCCCCACAAAACCAACTCTGCCAATTAGCCCCCATAACCACCCCTTCCCCTCCCATCCAGGCTCTTCAAACCACCTATAACTAGCCCCCCATAACCAACCAGCTTCTCCAAAACCTTCATAACCAGCCCTTCAACAACCCCCCAGCCTGCCCTCACCCCCAGTCCCCAGCCCTACCTCTACCACACGCATCCCCAGCCCCCACCCCCATCTCTACCCCTACTCTCAAACCCACCCCCAGCCTGCCCTCACCCCCATCTCTAGCCCTGCCCTCACCCCCAGCCTGCCCTCACTCGCACCGCCTGCCCCCACCCCCATCTCTACCCCTACTCTCAAACCCACCCCCACCGCCTGCCACCACCCCACCTCTACCCCTACTCTCACCCCAGCCCCCACCCGCCAGCCTGCCCTCACCCGCCCCGCCTGCCCTCACCCCAATCTCCACCCCTACTCTCACACCCACCCCCGTAGCCTACCCTCAGCCTCCACTCCCAACCCTCCCACCAGCGGGAGCAGAGGGGCCATTACCTCCTCCGGAGCGAGGGGAGCGGGTCACTGCAGGCCCGTGCGCAGCCACTCGACTCTGACCGTCACCCCTCCCCCGCCCCCTGAGCAAGACCGGAAACGGGGCCGGGAGGAGGGAGGGGGCGGGGTGCATAGCGGAAGCTGCGCCACTAGCCTCCCCTCCCCGCAGCAAGAGCGCTGACCGGAAGTAGCTGTCAGGAGGCGGAGTCAGCTAGCGGAAAGTGGTCGGGAAAGGAGCGGAACTGGGGCCAGGAGACGGGCCGCTATCACCAGCAGCCAATGGGCGCGCGGGGCTGGGGCCGGGTTTCCGGTTCCGGTGGTGATAAAGCGGTGCTGGGCGCGGGCGCTATTGACTGCTGCGGGGAGGAGCTGAGCAGTGCCGGAGCGTGTGGGCTGCTACTGCAGGTGACGGGGACGGGGAGAGGGAGAATCTCCGCTGCTGTAGTGGCAGGTGACTGGCGGTGTCCAGCCTGCTGGGTGTGGCAAGCAGGGCCCGCCGCCCCCGTGGGCGCCGCCCCCACCCCGGCAGGAAGCTGCAGTCAGCCTAGCTAAATGGGCGCAAACCCCTCATGTGAACACGCTTAAACCACGTCGGTATTGGCGTCACCTGATGCCACACGGGGGTAGGGGAAAGGCTGGGAATGAGCCTCGGGATTCCCAGACTCGCCCGGCACAGCCGTTGTCTGGAGTGCAAAACTGCGCCAGTTTAAGTAGCTCAGACTTAAGCTCCCCTGCCTAGGCTGCTGCCAGTGCCTAGTGTACAATCGCTTAACCTGGCTGAGGGCTTGTCTCTCTGTGCCTGGCTGGCACTAGGACCAGGTCATGTGAGTGGCTGGGATCTCCCTCAGGTGAGACAGCCTTATGCACCCCCCCATACAGGCCTGCAGCCTTGTTCTCATGTTAGTTTCTAACCATGGATCCTTGGCCTCTTGCCTGAATGGTAATCTAAGTAGGATTTATGGGGAGGCCAGCCAGATATTGACAAATCCTTGTTCTCTGTCCCCCCTCACTGTCTCTCTCAGATTAAATCAAAATGGCCGATGAAGAAATCGCCGCCCTCGTTGTTGACAATGGCTCCGGGATGTGCAAAGCTGGATTTGCTGGGGATGATGCTCCTCGAGCCGTGTTCCCTTCCATCGTGGGACGCCCCAGGCACCAGGGTGTCATGGTGGGCATGGGGCAGAAGGACAGCTACGTGGGCGATGAGGCTCAGAGCAAGAGAGGCATCCTCACCCTGAAGTATCCCATTGAGCATGGCATTGTCACCAACTGGGATGACATGGAGAAGATCTGGCACCACACTTTCTACAATGAGCTGCGGGTTGCCCCTGAGGAGCACCCTGTCCTGCTCACTGAAGCCCCCCTGAATCCCAAGGCCAACCGAGAGAAGATGACACAGATCATGTTTGAGACCTTCAACACTCCAGCTATGTATGTGGCTATCCAGGCAGTGCTGTCCCTGTATGCCTCTGGGCGTACCACTGGTATCGTCATGGACTCTGGGGATGGGGTCACCCACACAGTGCCAATCTACGAGGGGTACGCCCTGCCCCATGCCATCCTTCGTCTGGACTTGGCTGGCCGTGACCTGACCGACTACCTTATGAAGATCCTGACCGAGAGAGGCTACAGCTTCACCACCACGGCCGAAAGGGAAATTGTGCGTGACATCAAGGAGAAGCTCTGCTACGTCGCCCTGGACTTCGAGCAGGAGATGGCCACGGCCGCTTCATCTTCCTCCCTGGAGAAGAGCTATGAGCTCCCTGATGGCCAGGTGATCACTATTGGGAATGAAAGGTTCCGGTGCCCAGAGGCCATCTTCCAGCCTTCCTTCCTGGGGATGGAGTCCTGTGGCATTCATGAGACCACTTTCAACTCCATCATGAAGTGTGATGTAGATATCCGAAAGGACCTCTATGCTAACACGGTGCTCTCTGGCGGAACCACCATGTATCCTGGCATCGCTGACAGAATGCAGAAGGAGATCACGGCCCTGGCACCCAGCACGATGAAAATCAAGATCATTGCCCCACCGGAGCGTAAATATTCCGTCTGGATTGGTGGCTCCATCCTGGCTTCTCTCTCCACCTTCCAGCAGATGTGGATCAGCAAGCAGGAATATGATGAGTCTGGCCCATCCATTGTCCATCGTAAATGCTTCTAAAGAGGGTCTCAGCAGGTGTGCTCAGCCTCTGCTGATGGGGTTACCCACAGTAATTGTCAGGGCAAATGTATTTACCAAATTGAGTAGTTACTTGTAAACTTTGCCCTTGAAAAGCCTTTCATGTTGGACCAATATTGTTTGATTTACTCACCACCTCTTATGTTTAACTTGACTATTGCTTTGATGTACTGTGTAGTAACTATACCCTGTGCATCTTAAGCTCTGTTACAGGTTGCACATGTGACGAAGGTTACAGTTAACTGTATTAGTGGAGAGAGAGAGAGCACGCTACCTGTTAAGCTTTAGTTTTCCTGTGGCTGACTAGTGACCCTTTACTTCCCCCGCCTTAGCTATAAATTCCCTGGGGCTGGAGACTAGACTAAGGGTGGTTGACTTTACTATGTAACTTTGGTGTAATGGGATCTCAGAAGTAGATTTGTAACTAACCCTAAAGGTGATAACTGTAATGTCACTGACCACTCCTTGTATAAGGCAAACTAATAAACTTCTGTGGTTTAAAAAATTCTCATAATTATATGCTTGGAATCACATATGGTCTGCCCACCAGGCTGAATGAGCCTGGTCATCTCACTTCTCAATAAAACCATCATATATTGGCTAAATCATAATTCTAACTCTTGCATGCCAAATTGGTGATATACAGAAGGCTGATGCCTCATTAGGAACAGTTGTGCTGGACACATGTACTCTGCCACTCCAAAGTGGAGAGAATAAATGTAAATATTAAATTTCTGGTGATGTGATAGCAGGGCTATGAACCTCATACTCAGTTTGTAGATGGTTCCTTTTACGCATCGTTCTCTGACATTGAAAGGCATAAAGTAAGGGAGAAGGGGGAAAAAAAGTACTCTTATATCTTGATGCAAAGGAAGCTAACGCTATTTCTAATGGTGTTGCAAGTAGGGAGATACCTAAAAGCAAAACCAGTGTAATATAATGCAGTTAACTCATACATGTCCTGATTTTTTAGGTGTACAACTTTGCTGTTGTATAAAGAATACTTTCCTCTTAAGGTAGCTGAATGGCATTGGGGTGGAGTGTTTTACTGCCTCCATTGTTGGCTAGCTGAAGATGGTTTTCTACAAGGCTAACACACCAGCACAACCATGCAAAGTTGCAATAGCTGTCCTGGGAAGAGTAACTTGCAATGAAGATACAGAATTTTCCTACATATAGTAAAATGAGACCTTAACCATGGTTTTAAAAACTGCCACTTTGACCTCCTTCTGGAGTTGTCTTGGGGTTGGGGAAGGGAAGATACTAGAGCAGCCAAACCTTTTGGCCTGAGGGCCACATTGGGTTTCCAAAATGGTATGGAGGGCTGGTTAGGGGAGGCTGTGCCTCCTGAAACAGCCAGGCGTGGCCCAGCCCCTGCCCCCGATGGCCCCCCTCCCCTGGGACTCCTGCCCCATCCACCCCTTCCTCTTATTCCTAACTGCCCCCCAGGACTCCTGCCTCATCCAACCACTCCTTCTCCCTGTCCCCTGACTGCCCCTGGAACCTGTGCCCCCAGCTGCCCCATCTAACCCCCCCCGACTTTCCCCCAGGATCCCTGCCCCCATTCAACCCCCCTGTTCCCCGCCCTCTGACCTCCCTGACTCCTATCCACACCCCAGCTCCCTGACCACCACCCTGAACTCCCCTGCCCCCCCTTACCGTGCTGCCTGGAGCACTGGTGGCTGGCGGTGCTACAGCCACCACCCGCACAGCACAGAGCACCAGGTCGGGCCACGGCTCTGCAGCTGCGCTGCTGCCCAGAGCATTGTGCCGGTGGCGCAGTGAGCTGAGGCTGCGGGCGAGGGGGAACAGCTGGGGAGGGGCCAAGGGCCAGCTTCCTGGACCAGGAGCTCAGGGGCTGGGCAGGAGGGTTCTGCGGGCCGGATGTGGGCTGTAGTTTGTCCACCTCTGTACTAGAGCTTAATACTTGCAGTTTCCTTCAAATTCTCTCAGTAGCCTACTACAGCATAGCAAAGTGTGAATTTCTAAACAGTTTAGCAGCTGCCCCTATACAGGAGATCAGGACTGACTCCTCAATCTCCCCCAGTCCTCAATCATGCAGTTTTGTATTTTAAAATGGTCTTGTTCTGTAGGTGGGCAGGTAGGGGGAAAATATGGTCCTCAAACATCAAAATCTGAGATCAGACCAATTGGTGATTACCTCCCAGCTTCAGGCTGCCCCAAAATGACCTCCAGTGTTTTTAAAGACAACTTATTTGTGGGTCTTTTCTATTCTAAAGAGATCACTGAAAGATGATTACAAAAGCACAACGTAGACAGAAATATTGTATTGCAATATTAGCTTGGACTGGGATCCTATGTGCTAGATGCTATACAGATAGAAGAAACAGATGGTCCCTGGCCTCAAAGAGCTTGCACTCTAATCCAACTATAACACTAACTGTACTATATCTTGATTTTTAATAAGGCTTTGGACACAATCCCGCATGACATTTTCATAAGCAAACTAGGGAAATGTAGTGTAGATTAAGTTACTATAAGGGGGGTGCATAACTGGTTGAAAGACTGTATTCAAAGAGTAGTTAGCAAGGGTTTGCTGTCAAACTGGGAGGGTGTATCTAGCGGGATCCTTCAGGGATCAGTCCTGGGTCTGATACTGTTCAATATTTCATAAATGACTTGGATAAGGGCATAGAGTGTGCTTATAATATCTGTAGATGACATCCAGCTGGGAGGGGTTCTAAGCAGTTTGAAGGACAGGATTGGTATTAAAAATGACTTTGACAAATTGGAAAATTGGTCTGAAATCAACAAGATTAAATTCAATAAAGACAAGTGCAAAATACTTCACTCAGGAAGGCAAAATCAAATGCACAACTACAAAATGGGGAATAGCTGGCTAGGCGGTAACACTGCTGAAAAGGATCTAGAGATTATAGTGGATCAAAAATGAATGAGAGTCAACAATATAATGCATCTGCAAAAAAGGCTAATGTCATTCTGGGGTCTATGAACAGGAGTGTCATACATAAGAGACAGGAGGCAATTGTCCCGCTCTGCTGCACACTGGTGAGGCCTCAGCTGGAGTATTGTGTCCAATTCTGGGCACTATAGGAAAGATGTGGACAAATTGGAGAGAGTCCTGAGGAGAGCAACAAAAATGATAAAAGGTTGAGAAAACCTGATGTGAGGAAATGTTGAAAAATGAGCATGTTTTGTCTTGAGAATAGAAGACTGAGGGAGGACCTGATAATAGTCTTCAAATATGTTAAGGGCTGTTATAGAGAGGACTGGGATCAATTGTTCTTTGTGTCCACTGTAGGTAGGACAAGAAGTAATGAGCTTAATCTGCAGCAAAGGGGATTTAGGTTAGATATTAGGAAAAACTTTCTGACTATAAGATGGGGCGGGCAAACTTTTTTGCCTGAGAGCCACATCGGGTTTCCGAAATACTATGGAGGGCCGGTTAGGGGAGGCTGTGCCTCCCCAAACAGCCAGGTGTGGCCCGGCCCCCGCCCCCTATCCGATCCCCCAGCTTCTCACCCACAACAGCCCCACTGGGACTCCTGCCCCATCCACCCGCTCCCTGTCCCTAAACCCCCCCGCCCCATCCAACCCTTCCTCTCATTCCTGACTGCCTCCCTGGGACCCTTGCCCCATCCAACCACCCCTTCTCCCTGTCCCCTGACTGCCCCATCTACCCCCCCCCTTCCTGACTTTCCCCTCAGGACCCCTGCCCCCATTCAACCCCCCTGTTCCCCACCCTCTGACCTCCCCGACTCCTATCCACACCCCCGCTCCCTGACCACCCCCTGAACTCCCCTGCCCTCTATCCAACCTCCCCCCCTGCTCCCTGCCCCCTTCCCGCACTGCCTGGAGCACCGGTGGCTGGCGGCGCTACAGCCGCGCCGCGCAGAGCACCAGGACAGGCACCTGATGGAGCCAGCCACGCCACCCGCACAGCACAGAGCACCGGGTCAGGCCACGGCTCTGCAGCTGCGCTGCCGCCCAGAGCATTGTGCCGGTGGCGCAGTGAGCTGAGGCTGCGGGAGAGTGGGCACAGCGGGGGATGGGCCGGGGGTGAGCCTCCCAGGCCAGGAGCTCAGGGGCCGGACAGGAGGGTTCCGCAGGCCAGAAGTGGCCCGTGGGCCGTAGTTTGCCCACCTCTGCTATAAGAGTATTACAGCTCTAGAACAGACTTCCCAGGGAGGTTGTGGAATTCCCATTGCTGGAGGTTTTTAAAAACAGGCTGGACAAACACCTATCTGGGCTGGTCTAGGTTTACTTGGTCCTGCTTTAGCACCGGCGGATGGACGTGATGATTTCTCAAGCTCCTTTGTAGCCTGACATTTCTATGATTCTAATTTGGCGCAACATTCCTGATGTCATGACTCAGCCATCTCCGAAGGTCACCGTCCTCCCTGGGCCCCTGCCTGCCTGACCCACTCCTCACTACCTGCCGCCCTTGGACTATGACCACTCACCAGATTCACCACATTGTGCTGCCTTGCAGGAGATGGGTCAGAATCCAGTCCCAGCCTCCCTCTTCCCAGGCTGGCAGGGGTTGTGTGTACCATTGGGCTAGAAGCCGAATGAAGCAAAGCCAGTGGCACAGAGGCAAAGCAGCCCTGCTTGCTGGCATGTGCTGGATGTCAGCAAAACATGAGGAGACAAATGAGGTTGGGAAAAACTCCATTCCGTTCTCATTCACAATGCTGGAAGCAGAGCACTGCAGGCATCCTAATCTGTCCTCCACTGCATCCCTGCCCCATGGCAGGTACCTTCCCTAGTCCCGCCCCTTGCTCCATGGCAGGCACCATCCTCACACTAGAGCTGGAGCTTGCGTCAGCTCCAGCCTATGACAGGAACCTTCCCCACTGCACCCACCTTCTGCAGGTAGCCACCCACAATCCCTGCTCCATGAGAGGCGAGTGCCTCTTAAATCCAGGCCTACAGGAGTATCCTCCCATAAACATCCTCATCTAGCAACAGCATTATAAGGAAGACAAAGGGCTCTGCCCTCTCCGTTCCTCACTCTTGGTGGGTCTGTCCCTCTTCATGACACCCACGGCTGTTTTTAAAACAAAAACTACCCTGCTTATAAGTTTGGTCCACATCCTCAGTGGTATTTACACTTCTAACTTCCATTGATTTCAGTGGGAGTTAGGAGCCTAAATACCTTTGTAGACCTGGGTCTTTGCTGCAGGCTGGCCCCAGGGATGTTATTAACATAGTCAGTTTCCCACTGTAGCCAGATCCCTGGTTTCCCACCTGTGATGGGAGTATAGGGGCAGATTTATGCCTTATGCAGTGTTAATAAGGGATTATCTATACCATCATTCCCACCCCCTTAAGGGCTCAGTTACCACATGGCCATCGGCCGCCAGATGGTTCAATCTCACAATGTAGGTGGGATTAACCCACCTTCCCTAGATGGCAACATGATTTGAAAAGATGGTTGAAACACAGTGTGGGCCCTCCTATGCTTCAAGGCTGATCAAGCTCCCGAAGTGACTGTATGGACTGTTCCTAAAGGTATCCTTCTGGACAGCAGCACCACAAGCTCTTGTGTTTGCAGTGTCTGACATTTGGGCCTGAGCCTGCAAGGGATCCCAACATGCCCCCAAAGGCCCCTTGACTCTAGTGGAGGTAGGGTGCAAGGCTCCAATCTAGTGGATTCAATTCTGGGATCAGGGCGTGACTTTGTACAGCTTGGCAAGCAAGTTGGCCTCATACTGTCTTCATTTGAATGTTTTATTTGCAGAAGGGCAGGAAGATGACTTACCAACTGCCATCTTTTATAACCCTGAAGCAAAGCAAGTATCTGTAATTCCTCAAAATACGCTGCATTCAGGGCCTGATCCAAAGCCTGCTGTAGTCAATGGAGAAACCCACATGGACTGCATTAGGCTCAGGTTCCAAGTCCCCACCTCACCACTTGATTTATAGTTTAATGCTCCCAGGCATTTTCTTGGGTGTCTGAACAATTGTAAGCAGCCTCTTGGTTGCCTGTCAAGTGTATGGCATTTAAGAGTGTTCTCCCCATAGCAAGTGCCTAGAAACTACTCCTTTGCTACACTTGGGAACAGAATGGGAGCCATCAGCAAAAGGAGCAACCCCCTCCTCCCCCAAAAAGAGAGCTGTTCGCCTTAAGAGACTGAAAGAAGTATTTCCTTTTTCTATTTCCATGAAAGAACCAGAGAGGCTGCAGTCCTCATGCCTGGTAGCAGAATGCAAGGCATGTTAGTGTGGAGCAGGAGTTTGGCAAGGGGCCAGGACAGGCTAAAGACCAATTATGGAGAACCAGGAGGGAGGTATGGGGGTAGTCACATTGGAGGGGAAGTAACAGGAGCAGAAACCACACCATGGTGGTAGCTATGGGAGTAAGGACAGTTGAGAAAAAGTGGACACAGTGCCAGGTGCCTGAGAATTCAGATAGCATTAACAGTATTGCTTCTCAAGACCTCACAGCCTGCACCTCCTATAATTTGTTCCTTTATTGCCTCTGTGTAGGAGCTGGGCACCATTGTACAGCACACTCATGCTGACTAAGGCCCACACTTGTCAGCTCATATTATTCCAAACCTATTTTGTCATAAGCCCCCAGGGTTCCTTATTATATGGGATACCAGCTGTGTGGACATTGGCTGCAACCTGGATTTTGGCTGGATAGAAGTGGGTAAATATAATCTGCCCTAGATCACAGGCAAGCACATATTTTGCTGTGGCAACTAACTTTGCCATATCAGTACCTGAAAGTGATAGGGACATAAAAATATTTCTAACTCTTGTACAACTTGGACTTCATACTAAAGTTTGATAAACCAGAAGCCACCAGTCCAGCACTCTCCCGTGTTCAGTACTGTGTGTGACCCTGTCCCCAGCCTAGTTGGCCTTTGCTTATGCTAGCTGGACATTCCCATGCAGAATACATGTAGGAAATGAAATGGGGAGGAGCTAAACAGCTGCTGGCAGCCTCAAGGAATGTGATTCAAACCAGGGCACATACAGAAACAGCATATAAAATTACTATTTTATGGAATTAAAACATGGGGTAGTTTTTCCCTGTGGAGTGATTTTGGTTGGAAAGGGAGAGAGGTAGGCAAGTTTTACCACCAACCCTTAGGACCAGATCAAGAAGGTATCCTATTTAAAGGATACCACCACTTCATCTTGAATTCATCCTTAAGACAGTTTAGCTACACATTAGTTTTCAAAGTGAAC